>NC_056745.1:608555087-609155087 GCF_019279795.1 Protopterus annectens
ATTCCTGATTGGCAGAAAAGGTTTTATCATAATTTTTTCTGAATTAACTTTCCCTTTCATCATACCTTTAAATGACTTCAACAGTTTAAGAACACCTCCTTATTTAGGAAAACATTCAAATTTTATTCTGGAAAATTCTGGGAATTTAGCCAGGCAACTCTTGTCAATACTTACCCAATGACAGCTGCTTTAGAAAGAGCATGAGAATGTCATAAGCACATTTCGGAAAAAATCTGGTTATCTGAAACACAGATAATACCAAGGAATTCGCAGATGCTTTAGTCTCTGAAGAAGGTCGGTCAGCAATTTATGTTCTCATACATGCAACAGTGATCGAATGATGAGCATCTGTTTTCATGCCTAGGCTGATCCTGAAGTATGTCTCACAAGATCATTGCTCTAGCCTGCTTAACAAATGGTTAACAAATTTAATTCTACTAAGAAGATGTCTTTCAGACATGACTTATGATTTTACACATACTGCTACATCAATGAACAGCTGTATATAAAATGGTATATAGCATGTAATAAATAATTTCACTGTACAGAAATCCAGTGTCACAGACCATAGTGCACCTATCTCTGCTGCCGTAGCATTCTACAACCTATAAAAATGATGTACATCCTTTTTATTATGAAAAGAAATAAAGTATTCATGTGTCATCACAAACGATAGTGCTGTGCTGAAAAGGTAAACATTCTGCATAACACACGATGAACTATACTGAAATTTAGTTTCTATACACCTGACGAGCTTTGCTGTCACGATAAAAGAATAAAAAAAAAGGTCTGTGGAAAACATTTGGGTTGTGAATAGCCAACTATTTGCTGTCTATTGTTTCTCTTTTGCAGTACAAGTAGTCATTGAGTTATCAAAATGCATTAAGAAATGCTTACAACATAGAAATCTTCAATTCCAATACTTCTTCCTTTCTTCCGTCCAAACTGATGGCAATAAACTCCTTTCTGAATAAAAGGCAAGGCATTTGATCTGTTTAGAAAAAAGAAACAGTTAATGTCAGTATGATAATCATGTAATATTATAGTGTACTGCTTTTAAAGCTAATCATATTGATTATGTATGTTTCCAACAGAAAAAGTAAAACGCACCATTATGTAAAACATTTACTGAACAATGAATTAAAGTGTCTCTGAAAAGATGTGACATGCACCACATCTGATGAGTACAATGCTGCAACGTACTTTGTCCCTAACATTATTTGTGAGCTGCTTATTTATAAAAAAAAAAAAAAAAAAAAAAAATGTAAAAAGCTTTGTCCTTCAGTGACACTACCACTGGTATAGGATGCGACCACTGGTTTTAATGTATGCACCTGTACACATACACAGTGTTCCAGCCATTAAAGCTATGGATGGAGACACATGCTATCAGAAGTCACCAAGGGCTAAGTTTAACAGATACTGTCAAGAAGAAATATAAAAATGTATGAATGGATTTCTCTGAATGCTGCAAAATTACAAATGGAAGAGTATGAAGTAAGATGAACTGCAGTACTGTGCACACCACATATTGTGGTGCACAAGTCACAGACTTTTCAGGAGCACTTTAAATAGAGAGAAGGCAGCAGATGTCATTGATGTAATGGGTGAAAAATGGAGACAAGGCAATGGAAAATAGAAGGCATCATTACTATAAGCTGAACGAAGAAGTATAGGGTAGGTGAAGAAGCCTGGTACAGGAGCAGGGTAAGATGTTGGGGAGGATATTGGTAGACAAGGAGGAAAGTTGGCTTAGATATATGGAGGTTGCAATACAATAAATGAGAACAGGAATGGCATACTAAGGCAGGTATAAAGGATATAGTACAGTCACACATGTCAAACTTTGGAGTACTATAAGCTGGTGCTCATGCCTGTGACATTCTGAAGGAGGAGGATTAGGGAGATGTTATGTTAGTTACAACAGTATGTTATGTTTAGATTTTCCCTAAACACCTGTTGTTACATTTTTAAACATTATCACTATATCCAAATTCATTCTCACACAGACACAGACACACACACACACACACACACACACACACACACACACACACACACACACACACACACACACACACCGGGAGTCTACTGGATGTACCCCCTCAGAACATGACTAACACAATATCTTATCTTCTGTCATCATTATACAACAAAACAAATTTTCACAGTTCAGTTGCTATAAAACATTAACATCGTAAATTAACTTCTGAAGTTTAATCTGTTTCTATCATCCCTGCAAGATACTGTCTTGTCTCCCTCTTGCACATATTTAGATTTTCCATTTCACCACCCACTGTCCCACTCATCTAAGTATATAGACTTTGTTGTCACATTTCCCCCTGCTGCCTGCCTGCTATTAGCCTCCTGGAACCAAATGGCCCATTTATTCTCCATCACTAGGTCAAGAAGCAATTGAGATGGGTCATCATTAAGGCAGCCATCAGGATGACTTCTGTCTTTTGTACCTTAAGCTCTACAATGCCCTGGTCCTGCAACAGTCCAAGGGAGGGACATGCAATGGCTGTCAAGATTGCATTTTCTCTCACTTCCACAAGGGGCAGAAGCTGAAAGAACACCTCACCTACCCTGCAGAAGTCAGAGCATGGATGTTTCCCCAATCTTCACCAGGGAAATCCAGTCAATGTGTGTCTGCCCACCCTCCTTCCCTTCCCAGGATTGGTAATTTCATTCTTCCCAGCCTACCCAATCAAAACGCATAGCTGATAATCAAACTCAGGGCACCTGGAATGTAATCAGGGCTTTTTTTCTCTATGTTACTGCACAGACATCTAACTATATACTTTCAGTCCTTTTACCTCAACTTGGGAACCCAGAACCTATATATCTTAAAACTTTCCAAACCTCCTATTTCTCTTTACTCCACCCGCAACCACTGCTTCTCTACACTTCAAACATGCTGATCCTATACTACTTTGGCTCTTCCTCCATTTTCCTTTCAAAAGCAGTCTATCTTTCACCACTTCCTTAACCACCCCAAAAAATGCCATTGTCTATAACTCATGCTCTAAACCACTCTCCACTTTAACTACTCAGCTATTTCAAAAATGTCATTGACAGTTCTTCACTCCAAAATTTCCATCAAAAGCAAAATGAATCTGATATTGGTCCTTTTTTTGGTTTCCATCTATTCTACCATTTTTTAATCTACCCATCTGAATTGTTCTTCCGTCATTCTCCATTGGAGGCAACAGTGATTCTACTTTCCATGTGCGGTCTAACTCCTAATTCTATAAATCCCTCTCAGACCCGTACTGTATTCTCTCTTTAATTTGCTCTACCATGTCTCCATCCTTCTTTCCTGGTCATCTTGTCATTTTCTTTACTCACTAGCTATACTCTGGTGTACTACCTTCACTCACTTTTCCATCATTCCAGTTTTATTCTCTTTTCTCCCAACCACTAGTAAAAATTTCTTTGTCCTTTACTTATCATCTCAGGTATTCTCCTTCTGCACAAAAATTAAGAACCAATAACCACCTAATAACCACTGTCTTTTAACTTTACCTCAGTATCAGCTTCTTTCTCTCCCAAATCCTTAATTATTCCTCTTATTTTCTTTGTTCTGCTGGACCCATGGCTACTTAGATTTATTTAAATACATTTCCCTTTTTCCTCCTCATTCATTTATTCTCAGCTATAATTCTGAACATCCTATATGTCAGTCAGTCACCTCCTTTAATACCATACTCTGAAAACTCAGTATGTTCCTTTCCTCTCCTGCCTCTATTAGCTCTGTCACATATCTTTTCCCATTATACCTTGATTACAGTATTTTAGCGACACCTTTTTCAACTTTTTAAAAGTACCTACGGCCTCTACTCATCCATGTCTCCCAGTTAACCACATAACCGGTATTCAGCATCCCCTATTTCTCTATATATCCTATAAATCAAAACCATTGGCTGCCCTATTTATCTTCTCTTCTCCTATAGTGAATATAAAATGTACACACTCCTGTTAAAATGTCAGGTGTTTGTGATATACAAAATGACAAAAAACGCAACCGCCAGTCACTATAACAGTCCAAGCTTTAATTAAACACTAATCACTTTTACCCAATGTCATCCTGGGCTTCCTCAGAGTGTATTACTTTCATCAGTCAGCCCATTTAATTACTAATAAATCACATGATTTCTCAGTTCAACATGAAAATTATAAATACACATACAAAAATCCTTTACAAGTCGTAAAACATTAAAATATTCAAGTAAAACCAAAAAAAAAACAAAAATAAACAACGGAGGGCTGCTAGTTGTATATATTAAACAATATCTGTTAAAATATATAAAATAGGAAACCTTTATACAAATCATAGTTGCAGTGACTTTAATTTAATTTCAAAACATTAGTCACAGTGCAACTATCATTAATACCTGTCTTGGTAGTAGCATTTACTCTAAGCTGCCATTCCATCTGTACTCTCTCAACATTAATTTTTACATCACCTCCTCTCT
The DNA here is from genome assembly GCF_019279795.1 of Protopterus annectens. NCBI lineage: Eukaryota > Metazoa > Chordata > Ceratodontiformes > Protopteridae > Protopterus > Protopterus annectens. Next base: position 608,559,566 of record NC_056745.1, read on the forward strand.
GAGAAGGAATGACACTGTCAATAACAAAAAATGTAAATTTCCTAATGTTTTCACAACCTAAACTGTGCATATATAAGGCATTTTTGGTCTTATTTGTTATGTCCCTTATATGTTCGGCTACTCTTTCCTTTAACTTTCTTATAGTCTTACCTACATAGAAAGCTGAACATGAGGTGTATCTTGCAATATAAACAACTAAGTTGGTATTACAATTACAATGCCCTGGGCATGAAATACTTTGGCCATACCCTTCTACCACCACATAAGGTCCTTCATTTATGTACTTACATACTCTACACGTTACATTTTGTCTTCTTAGAATTATAGTTTGACTCTTTGTAACTATAGTCTTTTCAAGAAACCCTTTTAGGTTATGCCCCCTACTGCAGTAATTTTCAGGGATCCACCCAAAATTTGTTTCAAACTCTCATCAAAAAACAGGTCCCAGTATCTGTTCAGCATTTCTCTAAAATTCCCTGTCTAGTGGTTGTATGGAAGTATTAACTTTCTTTAATTTTCCACTACATTTTTATCATTTAAGGATGTCCCTTTCGGGGTCAACAGAATAGGAACAAATTTTACTGTTCTCCTTTTCAGAACTTCATTCTAACCTTGATTAAGATTCTAGCCGTGTATCCCCTTTCTTTGACCATCCCTATTAATTTGTACATTTATTAACTGAAAATAATTTCATCACTAATTAATCTAGAGATCCTGACCATTTGCCCTTTAATCACACTTCGCTTCTGGAGTAGAGGGTGACAATTGGTGTAATGAAGCAGGGCATTTGAATACGTTTCTTTCCTATTTATAGTGGACTCTAGTTTTGAACTTTCATTATTCTTGAACAAACAAATATCCAAAAAATCCATTGCCTCTACACTTGTTTTTCACATGAATCTCAGAAATGCAGTGGTGTTGCTCAGATATTCAACAAACCTGACCATTTCTTCCTCGGTACCTTTCCAAAGCAATAGTGTATCATCAAGGTACCTGTACCACTCCATCACTTTGCCCATAAATGTAGATGGAAAAACTTACCTTTCCTCCCATTCTGACAGAACAAGATTTGCATATATGGGGGCACGCCTAGATCCCATTTCCACCCCAGTGGTCTGACGAAAATATTCCCCCTCAAAATACAGGTAATTATTTTTCAGAACCACTCCATCAACAAGTTTCTTTTCACATTGTGTATGCCTTCAATAGTCATTAAAGCATCGCCAAATAGCTCAGTTCCTTCAGTATGCCATTGAATGTAGCAAAGATGAAAGCCTCTTTTATACACAAGTCTCTCAGAACCTCTAGACAATGCCAGAAGTCCATAAGGATCTGTTTTTTGTACCTTATAACTTTCTTACAGTGCAAATCTATGTATGTTGCTATAGGCTCTTGCCTTTGAATTCCTTGCTGCTGCTATAGTACGCAAAGGGGGGTTGTTTAAATCCTTGTGGATTTTTGGTATACCAAAAATAACAGGAATTACTGGTGTCTCAATGGTCAAAAATGCATATTATTTTTCATCTATAACTCTTATGGGTCAATAGGTCATAAAGAAACCAATCAATTTTTGTACCTATTGATCTCAGTAAGCGTAGCTACCTCATAGGTACTGTGGTCGTTCAAAAGATGTAGCAGTTTTCCTGTATAGTCTACTTGGTTCATTATAGCTACCCCCCCCCCCCCACCAGGAATCTGTACTCTGTCAACTCTTGTTTAAAAACTTCCTTTCATTTTCTGATATATTGTCTTCTTTTTTTTTGTCACCTGAGTTTTCAACATCTTACATATTTCTTTTTCACATATTTTTTCAAACTGGTCTATTGCTGAATTTACAGGTGGCATAAATGTACTTCTCCTTTTCATAAAATCAGTTCTAACTACATTGTCATTATTTCTGGCAGAAAAAAACATGGCCAAATTTAGTTGCCTAGTATACAATTTTAAAGTTAATAAGCACCTTTCCTATGTCAATTTTAAAATCTGGAATAAATGCAAAGCCTTTTCTTAGCAAACTCATGTGAGTGTCATCAATTCTTTAAAATCAGAAAAGTTATAAACAATTGTCAATAGTAGTCACAGACACCACATTTCTCTCTTCTACAGGAAGGTTGGCTTCAAAAAATATCTGTTACTGATATATCTCTACATATGGTCTCATATTGTTTCTTCTCCCAAACTGTTGAGGTGGGTACCAGTTTTTGGTTTGGTTCTGATAACCTCGTTGCCCCTGTTTCCTGTTCTGTGACCTCTAGGATCTGCTCAAAGGTGGTGCCTCCTCTAAAAATTATTATTTTCTCTAACAGTGTTTGTTCTTCCATTAACATTGACATTGTTAAATTGTTTGTTACTTTGCACAGTTTCACTAAAATCATTTAAAACATCTGTTATAACAGGCAGTGGATAAACACATAATCATTAGTGTCTCATGTTCCTTTCTTTCCTCTCCAAGCTAGTTTTAACTAGCTTATCTGCCTCAAAAAATATTTTGTTAAACTGAGTTCTACTGCAATCAAATAAAAGGTCATTTGTAATACTGTCATTTAGTTCTGTAAGCTGTTTCTCTATGTCAACCAACTTACGTTCATTTTCTCTGATTAAAATTCTCATTATGTCCATTCCTGTCTGGTCAAACAACTCCAACAGTTCATGGTGCATTAAAGAGTCTTTTATAGTTCCATTCGGAAATTTCCATACTCTTAGCCCTTGGGAACATGTAACTCAAGAGATCTTTTCAGAAATAAATTGTCTATCTGCACATTCTTTAGTTTCCTGGTTAGCTTCTCAAAGGCATTCAATTGTTCCTGGAATGTACCAAACCCTTCCAATCTTGTGGAGGGAGCTGAAAAGATCTCTTGAGTTACAACATGTTCCCAAGGGCTTAAGACTATGGAAATTTCTAAATGGAACTGTAAAAGACCCTTTAATGCACCATGAACTGTTGGAGTTTGACCAGACAGGAATGGACATAATGAGAATGCAACCAGCTTATTGTACATTTTTTTTATATATATATTTTTCCCCTAACAGATTTTTTTTCAATTGAATTGTACAGGTTATAGGTCACATTAAAGGTGGGGAAAGATTGGAAATGAATGATTTATTGTGGTTTCATTTTTTTATATCACAAAAAAAATGGTATTTTAACAGGAGTGTGTACACTTTTTTATATCCACTGTATATCCTTGTTACAAGAGTTCAGCTAAAAATTCCAAGACTGATGGAATGGGAGCAGAGGAAGGATCCAAGCCCTTGGCCATTGCCCAAAATAAAAAGTGTTTCCATTTACTGTTGTAGATCTTCTTTTTAGTAGGTTTCTGAGAGGCTGCTATTATAGCAACAACATTAATGGGAAGCCTGGCATCTTTGGCTAGAATCAAAATTGGGGGAACCAAGCAGTTTGTTTCATAGTTTAGTACTAGGCTATCTGCCCTGGGGCATTTATAAGCCTAGCCATAGTGATGTGGCTTTCACCACCCCATGTAATGGTACAAAAGTGTACAGAATACATTTAGAATATTGTGCCTCTGTCTAGTAGTGACACAGTGAAGACCCCCTTACATAATAGAATTAGTTTACTGTGCCTCTGTCTAGTAGTGACACAGAGATGACCCCTGGGGTAAACCTACGATCTCCCATCCACTCGTCAAGATTTCTCTTGAAGAAAGTTAGTGAGGGGCTCTGCCTAACATGAACTGGGATTCTGTTCCAGAGTATGAGAAGCCTCTGAGTTATGAATCTGTCCCTCCAGCATGTCCTATTCATATTTGTGCTGAGGTTTAAATCTTTAGCTCTCGTGGTTCTGATGGATTTGGATTTTTTGAGGTGGAGCATGTCCATCAATTCCTGATTGGACATGGCCTTGTACGTCAGGCACAGATCACCTCTGAGTAGGTGGTATGCTACTGAATACAGCTGGAGTTTCTTTAGTCTGGCAGCAAATGACATATGTTGGAGACCCTTGATCCTCTTGGTGAGGTACTTTTGGGGTCTCTCTAGCTGTTGCAAGTGCCGGGTGAGGTACATGCCAAATGGGGCATTGTACTCAATCATGGGCCTGATAAGGGAGGAGTATAGGGGTACAATGACCTCCTTTGATCTGGATGTGAATCCCTTCATGATAAGGTGGGCAAGGTAGAAAGTCTTACTAACCACTTTGGCAACGTGGGTGTCAAATGAGAGGTCACTATCGACTTGGGTCCCCAGGTCTCTGATTACTTTTTCCGTACTCAGTGGGTTACTGTCTATGTGATAATTTGTGGGTACTTTGTTTTTCCCAAAGGGGATGACTATACATTTTTTGGCATTTAGTTTAAGGCCATGACTCTGGCACCAGTTGTCCGTTTCAGTGAGGCCTTTCTGTAGGATGTATGTGTCAGCTGGTGTATCGACTATGGCGCCTAGTTTGCAGTCATCTGCGAACTTTGTCAGCCACAACCCTCCCATGTTTGCTTTCACATCTGAGAAATAAATGCCGAACAAGAGGGGTCCCAGGACAGAGCCCTGTGGGACACCATGGCAGACTGATCCAATGCAAGCAGTTTGGATGGATGACAAAAAAATGTTGAGATATTGATCCAGCACCCATGGTGGATGTACTAGTAGAGGACATGGGAAGGGGAACCATGTTTGTCAGGACTGAAACAGAGCAATGAAGATTACTTTGGCCTTGCACTGTCTGACTTTCTAAATTAATTTGTTCATGAGTGGTAATGGGGGAAAGGCATACAGGAGCCTGAGGGGGTCAACTGTAGACTACAGAATCCCTAGGTGATTGACCCTGTGGAGGGATCAGGGCAAAGTAGCTGCTGCACTTGTTGTTCGGGTATGAAGCAAATAGATCACAGCAAGGTTGGCCTCAGCAGCTGAAAATTAGGATTGTCACTTTGGCTTGAGGGACCACTCATGAGGAGTTAGAATAGTTCTGCTCAAGTTGTCCAACAAATACTGGAACACCCCACAATTTGCACCGCTATCCAAAATGGTGTGAAGACCTCACCCATTGCCAAACTCTCACGGCTTCTTGACACCGGGGATAAGAATGGGTTCCTCCTTGTTTGTTGATGTACCACACTACAGCCATATTGTCTTATTGTATGGAGATCACACCCTTGGGGAGGAGATCTTGGAAAGCCTGCAATGTGAGGAGGACCACCATCATCTCCAAGACATTGATGTGAAGACTGGCCTCCATATCTGACCATGTATCTTGGATCATTCTCCCTTTGAAATGCCTCCCCCACCCCACCCCACCCTAGAAGGAAAGCGTCCTTGGTGACTACTGCTGTTGTTGTGACAGGATGGAAAGGTAGTCCTTGTGTTATTGATGGTGAGGTAATTGACCCTGCGATGTGCTGTCTGAAAATTCTTGTGAAATGAATCCTGGCATGCAAAGGATGAAACTTCTGAGACCACTAAACTGCAAGCATCCATTGAAGAATTCACATGTGGTATTAAGCCATGGGAATCATTAATATGGCAGAAGCCATGGAGCCTAGTAGACGTGATATCAATCATGCTGGGGGGGGGGTGAGGGTGATATATCACCTGTGAGGCCATCTGAAACAGGGAACAAACTCTGTGTTGTGGGAGACTGACAATTTGAACAGTGGTATCAAGGACGTCATCTAATAATCTCCATCTGTTGTGCTGGAAGTAATTGTCACTTTTGAAAATTCACTGATATGCCAAGATCCAATAAGCACTGGAGGAGAAGGTCCAGGAGATGTACCAGAAGATGCCTGGATGTAGCGGTTAGCAGCCAATCATCTAGGTAAGTGAAAACTTGGATCCCAAGCAAGAATAAGTCTACAACCACCACTGCCATTTATTGGTGAACTTCCTGGGGGCTGTACTCAGACTGAATGGCAGGGCTCTGAACTGGAAATGATTGGCTCCCAGCTGGAAAGGGAGAAATCTCCTGGACTGCTTCTCTATCGTCACATAATAGTAAGCATTCTGGAAATCTACTGAGCACATCCAATTATCCTTTCTCAGAAGAGGCAGTAAGGACTGAATTGTGACCATCTGGAATTTTATCTGTTTTACAAACTGATAAGAGATGACTAAGATCCAAAATTGGTCTCAGGTCCCCTGTTTTCTTTGGAACTAAAAAGAACCTTGAATATACTCCGGATCCTAGTTGGTCTTTGGGACTGTCTGGATTACTCTTTTTTTCTAGCAGCTTGGAAATTTCCAGTGCTGCTGGTTCTCATTGACTGGTTGGAACACCAGAAATCACTTTTTTATTTACAGCAGGACAAGAAAGCGGTATGGAATAGCCTCTGGAAATTATGTTTTGCACCCGATTGTCTCTAGTTACTTTTAGCTAGGCTTGGCAGTATAGAGATACATGTCCCTTGACTGCCTCCAGAGTGCAGCAGTTGGGCAAACTACTGAGGAAGCTGAACGGGTCTACTGGAAAGGGACCACAGAAGCCCTGATAGTGTGTGTGATTATGTGAGGTACTGTCAGCTATGCCAAGAGAAAAAGGGCAGTGGATGTGCAACATATGCCAGCATGTATATCAAACTGATTTGTACAGATGCTTGTGTTAAAAATGTACCAACAGTATGTCCTGCTGGACAGAAAAAGAAATACACTTGTAAGCTAGACTGTATTATAACTATTGAAATTACTATTGCAACACAGGATATTGGAAGAGAAGAGATTAAGCTCAGCTCCAGCTAACTTTGAAAAATAGTATGAAATTAAATTACTTAATTTAGGCCATGAAGACTGTATATTACAGTTCTGTTTGCAGCCAGAGATGAAATATCTGTGTCAGAGAATGTTTTATTAGCTCCTGTAGAAAGAGTGGAAGTGTTTAATTGTTTTACGACTTCCAGAAGCTGCAACAGATAGTAGCAAAGCTCTGTGTGTATGGTACCACATACGTGTGAGATTATGGTTCAATTTCCAATAATGGGGTTAGTATAGGAACCAGAAGTCAGATGACCAGATGTGTGTGATGTCATTCTGTAATCCATCACAAAAATTATGTTTTAATTCTAGATGAGACTGAAGTCTCAGGGCAGTCTGTTTTTGGAACCTGACAAAGAAGGAAGACCACTCACCTACTTCATCTTGCCTTGCTCTAGTATGTAACCATGGAATAGTAATTCTTTAGATCAGTCAGGAAAATATAGTGAGATTAGTTAAGTACTGCTTTTCTGCACCTATTCATCTGTGTTATTTTAATATTTCCTGTGATTGAAACTCTGGTGTTTACTGTAAATAAATACTTTTTCATGTTCATTTATTAATTATTATTAAATATATTTAAATGTTTCATTGTGGCTGATCCTTCAGAGACTATTTTAACCCTTGAGAGTACTTATATCCATTTGGCACCTCTGTGGCCACTCCTGAAAGCCTTACTGCATTGGCCAAACACTATCACTTGTATTAATATTACTTTCACCCAGTATTATTGTACAGTAACTGGCTTTGACATGTCTGGTGACAGCTGATGCAGAGAGATGCATTGGGAAATACTGCGTGTATCTATTTTTGTTCCAAGTGAATGTCCCCCATTAGTGTCAGTGGTGAGGATTCAGGCTCCTTGATTACTAGCCCAGAGAGGGGATGTCACAGTGTGGTATGCCTCTGCCTCTTACATAAAATCCATTAGCATTCCCTCCACCTCTGCCATATAGAGGTCTATTGCCAGGAGAATCTTGGTAAGAACTCTGTGACTTGTGAAACCACATCTTTTTTTCCTGCCCTCTGGTTCCTTTGAGGGGTGGAAAAATGAATGCCTACTGCAGAGACAGTCTTACGATCCTGTTGACACCTGGTCAAGGTATCTTCAACTTTGGGCCCAAAAGGTGTGGAGCCATTGCAAGGGGCTTTGATGAAGGAAGTCTTAAAGCCTTCCACAAAATCACAGAGAGACATCCAGGCATGTTGTCTGACTGTAAGACTTGTGCCTGCCACTCTGACTGAGTCATCAGCTGCATTAGATATGAGATGCATAGTTATGTTAAAAGTTGACTGCATAGTTGAAAGCTGGGAGTCCAGAGTCTTTTGAATGTCTGCAGGCAAAACTCCAGAAAGAGACTTGGAAACTTCATTGTCAAGTCCCTCTGAAATCTAATAACATAAGCAAGACAGTTCAGTTACCTAAGTGCAAAGGTTACTGATAAGTATGTCCATTTCCCAAATCTATCCAATGCCCTAGATGCCCTGCTGGTAGGATGAACAGAAGAACTCTCCTCAGATAATTCCTTCTTTGTGCCTGCCACTACAAAGAAGAACTTTCCTCAGATAATTCCTTCTTTGTGCCTGCCGCTACAACCATGGCATCCACCAGGGACCTTTACTCCAATGCTTTCCATCCTTGGGAGCTTGCAAAATTCTGTCCATTTTTTGGGAATTGGTTACACCATGTCATACTCCTTCAAAGCCCATTGTGCCATAAGATCAACCAGTGGATCAACAAGTGGTGCCACCCAAGATGAAGTTGAGCTGGCACCAAAGGCTTCTAGAAATACATATTCAGCAGTAGAGGGATCTTTAATGGATCAACCCCCTCTCTGTTTCATAAGTTCAATAATTTCACCAAAAATGATGTCCTCGGAGGGAGAACTGGGTGAACCCTCACCTTCATCCACATCTGTATCTTTTGTGACAGACTGTGGGGAAGAATCTATATGCTTTCACTTGCATGTCTGCTTCTTGTGAACTGATTCTGTTGGGAAGACAGAAGGTTCAGAATCAGACTGGGAACTGAGGTAGCAAGTTGTTCCATAAGCCTGTGGTGATGACTGTTTGGCAAGATAAGAGGATACTGTAGTTGCAGGATCCAACTGGAGTTTGCGTGGAAATGAGCTCTAAGAAAGTTTCTTCTGCTGGGATAAACCCCAAACCCTTTGTACTACCTGAAGTTTGGGTGGAAATGAGCTCTAAGAAAATGTCTTCTGTTGGGGTAAACCCAAAACCCTTTAAACTACCTTGAAGACTGAAGTAGTCACTGCAGCCAAGGCTCTCTCCAGATTTGAGGAAGAGAAACTCTGACTCCTGTCATCCCTGGCCCTGAAGTAGACCTCGGATTCAAGCTGTCTAATGCCGTATCCCCTAAGTAAAAGACAGCTCAAGTGGCTTCATGTTCCTTCCCAATCCATGGGCATCAGAGTTGAGAGGGACAAAGAACTGTTGGTGAAATTGAGGGAATTGCCAGTACTGAAAGAGGCACTTCAAAATGGATCTGATACAGAGCCAGAGGATAGAGTGCAACAGGCAAAAGAAGTGGAGGAGCAGGATGACCAGTGGTTGGAACATTCCCTGAGGATGGTATAAAAAAAAAAAAAAAAAAGCTTAATCTGTTTCCACAAGAACGTTATCATCTTGTTGATGTCGTACTTTGTCAAGCTCAGAGATGATTTGGTAGACACAGCCACTGAATAAGATCTGGAGGATATTTTCTCTTGCAAGTTTAGAGAGTGCAATCTGGGGCTCACCAGTTCCAGAGAAAAACATAGCCAAGGGTAGGATGAGCAGGATCAAGAAACTGTCAGTTCCTACCTCCTAGCTGATTTTGGTATGGGTCCAATTGGAACTTAGAGATCTGAGGATTATATTAGATCTGAGAGAGACAGAAGAAGACTTGCATTTTTCTTTTTCTTTAAGTTTACATTTTTCTTTCTCCCTCTCATCCTTGTCTGGGGCCTTATCTGAAGATCGAGCCCTGTTGTGCTTCTTAGCAGGGAGGTAAAACGTACAGTTGTGTACACGTACCATAAATGTAGATGTTTGAGTGCATTCACTATTGCAGTCATCACATTTGGGTTATCCCTGCCAGGGAAGCCCTTGGCCGGCCCGAATACCAGAGACTTAGTATTTATGCGTTGGTTGCTGTCGCTTGAGGATTGACATCAGGTCATCAGTGGTATAAAGTAAGGTAGCCGACATTACATCAGTTTTTCTTGCCCTAACCTGTCAGAAGCCCACAAAGTAGGAGGCCAGGTTCTGGTGGAAGAACCCCACCAGTGAAAAATAAATACCAATATGAACTGTAGCTGGTAGTCAACAGACTGAAAACATTTAGAAAAAAAGAAAAAACAATTACCGAAACCAGTGCAGTTAACCATTTATTGCAATCCAAAGTACTTGCAATTCAAACAACTAAGCACTTTCGCCAGATAATCCAAAGGCATCTTCAGAGTTGTTTAAACATGGTCTCCAAACAGGTTAAATAGTAACATATACTGTTTGTAACTACACAAGCACCCACCCACAAGTTTTCCTGAACAAACTTTTAAAAAGACAGTGGGAAACTGAATGTATTTTAAAAACAAAATATAGTGAAAGAATTTTGTCCTATAGTAGATTCCTTGATGATATATTAATATTGTGGAAAGGGGATGAGCAAGAAGCGGATAAATTTGTGAAATATCTTAATGGAACTACCGATTTTTTGAAGTTCACTAGTACATGGAACAAAAATCACATTAACTATCTAGATATCAGTTTATCAAATGAGGAGGAAAATTTACAAAGTGCAATATATATGAAGGCTACATATTCACACACACTGCTGGATTTTAATAGTAACCATCCATACTATCAAAACCGTAGTGCAGTCAAAGGGCAGATGGTACGACTATCAAAAATAATTAGTAGTGATGAAGTCTTCCATACAGAAATGTACAACCTTATAGGAATGTTTCTGGAAAGGGGCTACCCTTTAAAATTATTGTTGAATAACGAATGTTTGCACCTATCTTGTTGTCTGAGTGGCAGTTTAAAGACAAAAATAAAGACTTGGTACAAGAGAACAATATGACTAATGCCATGGTTTTGGAATACAATGATAGCAGTTCCAAGATTGTTGGCATTGTCAATCAATGTTGGGAATTATGTTTCCAGGGGGACATGTTAACAATTCTTGGAAAAAAATAACCAAATAGTCTTTAGTAGGGGGAGAAATATAAAGAATATACTAGAGACCAAAATAAATAAACTTGTATATAAATCCCACATGTCCAAATGTGAGAATTGTAAACTTTGTAGATATATAAATGATGGACCGTATGTCTTTATTCAGGGCAGTGACATTTCCATTTCATGTCTAGGTAGGGTCAACTGCAACACAACGCACGTAGTATATGTAGCTACTTGCTTATCCTGCCCCGGTTTCTATGTGAGCAAAACCATTCGTAGATTGAGGGACAGGATAGGTGAACATGTAAGGGCTATAAGGAATAAAGACATACATAATGCTCTTTTCATACATTCCGAAAGATGCATTAATTTTAAAAAGTTTGTGTTTTTTGTGATAGATAGAGTTTTCAAGAATGAACATGGAGGTGACAATGATCTGTTCTTGGAAAGTAAAGAATCATTATGGCAGTTGAAGCTAAATGCTTCTATGGAACCTGGTTTAAATGATTTTATTTCCATTAAGCCATTTTTGAAGATTAGACATAACCAAATTGTTTGACATATCTAATTTTCAGGATTTATTTTAAAAAAATCATGCAGAATATAATTTTAATAATTTCAAGTAGATTTAGTATGTTGCTTAATGAATGATTAGGAAGTACTTTGTTACAATGTAAAACATTTTGGAGTATATTTTTTTAAGAAGAATAGGCATTTGATAGATGTACTGTCTTTTTAAAAGTTTGGGCGGGAAAAATTGTGGGTGGGTGGGTGCTTGTGTAGTTACAAACAGTATCTGTTACTATTTAACTTGTTTGGAGACAATGTTTAAACAACTCTGAAGATGCCTTTGGATTATCTGGTGAAAGTGCTTAGTTGTTTGAATTGCAAGTACTTTGGATTGCAATAAACGGTTAACTGCACTGGTTTCGGTAATTGTTTTTTTATTTTTTTCTAAATACCAATATGTCCCTTGTAAGGCAAGGGGAACAACAAGGAAGAATTGTAACAAAAGGAGAAAGAGAAAAAAGGGGGATGGAGGGAGGGAAACCAGGACTGCAACAGTGAATACACTCAAACATCTACATTTATGGTAAGTGTACACAACTGTACTATGTTCTTCGTGTTTCACTGCTGCAGTCATCACATTTGGGTAGATTCCGAAAGCTGAGGAAATGGGTGGAGGCAGTCAAGAAAGCTAGGGGCTGGCTAGGATGCCCTGCAAGACTGCAGAGGCAAACCCTGCCCTGGAATTGAAGAAGAGAGGCAGGTGGTAATGTTTGGTGAAAGTGTGAACAGATGCCCTGGTGGCAGCTTCCAGGATGTCCCTGGTGGGGACTCCTCTGAGGTGGAGGCTTACCATGCTGTTTCGAGCAGAAATGGATGCAGTGTGCTATCCATTTGGAAATGGTTTGCTTGGAGATGGCTTTGCCTTCTGCCCCTGTAGCAAAGTTAACCAGCAATTTATCAGACTTTCTGAATGATTTAGTCCTGTCCAGACAGTATTTGAGCTGTCTGTGCACATCTAGAGAGTGAAGAATCCTTTCCCCCTTGTTCTGGGGATTAGGAAATAAGGTGGACAAATGAATGGATTGATAGAGAGCCACACTGGACACCACCTTGGGCATGAAGTATGGGTTAGTTCTGAGGGATACCCAGTCTGCATGGAAGATGATGAAGGGTTCCACAGCCATGAGTGCTTGCAGCGCAGAGACTCTTCTGGCTGAAGTGATGGCCAGAAGGAAGGCTGTCTTCCAGGAGAGAAATTTTAGCTCTGCAGAAGAAGCTGGTTCGAAAAAAAGGCAGGGTGAGCTTTTCTAAGGCAAAGTTAAGGTCAAGCCGGTGCTGGTGCCCTTCTGGGGTGCCTCAAGTTGCTAGCCCCTGTAAGGAACTGTTTGATCAAAGGGTGTGAGAAAAGGGGCTGCTCAGTGGGAAAATGAGCAGAAATAGCAGAGGCATTAATTTTTATACAGGAGAAAGACAGACCACTGTGTAGTAGGTCAGCTAAGTAATCCAGGATGAGAAAGATGGATGGCTGTGCCGTATTGGCCTCTTTAGCCTGGATCCAGGTGCAGAACCTTTTCCATTTATCTGCATAAGACTTTCTGGTGCTAGGGAGTCTGGCCTCATGGATAACATCCAGAACCTGTTTACTGAGGATGGCAGATTGGTTGGGGGTTAGGGAATAAGCCAAGCTGCCAAACTGAGTGTCTGCAATTGGGGATGCATGAATCCCCCTTCCCTCTGGGTTAGGAGGTTTGGAATCTAAGGCAGATGCCATGGAGGCAATAGGGACAGGCTGCACAGCAAGGGGTACCAGTGCTGTCAGGGCCAGTCTGCAGCTATAAGAATGGTCCTTGGTTTTTCCTCCCTTATTTTGAGCAGTACCCTGGGGATGAGAGGAAGGGGAGGAAAGGCATAGACTGAGAAGTTGACCCAGGGAAAGGACAGGGCATCCACTTTCCAAGCCATGCAGTGATGCTCCCTGGTGCAGAGGCAAGGAGGTCAACCTTTGGGGGTCCCCATTTCTGAGTTATTAGGGTGAAGTTACTTCTGTTGAACTAACAATAGTGTGGGTCAAGAAGGTTTCTGCTTAACTGATCTGCCAGGGAGTTGAGAGAGCCTGGTAGGTATTGTGCTAACAGGTGTAGTTACATGGAAGAGGCTATGAGCCAAAGGGCCATGGCCAGCCTGTATATAGGGTAGGAGTGAGTCCCTCCCTGCTTGTTGATGTACCACACCACAGTAGTGTTGTCTGTTTTGAGCAGGAGAACCCCTGGAGAGTGAAGGGGTTTGAAAGCTATCAAGGCGTGCTGCACAGCCATCACCTCTTTTTGACTGATATGCAGGGGGATTTGCTGTGGGCTCCATTGGACCTGTATGCACCTGCCATCCAGGTGTGCACCCCAAACGTAGTCTGATGGGTCTGTGGTGAGGGTCTGGGCAGCAGGATGTGGGGAGAAGGGCAGTCCCTTGTTGTGGGAGTATGCTGTTGCCTACCAAAGTAATTCCTTTCAGAGGCAAGGAATTATAGGTAGAAGAGTTCCCAAGTCTTGAGAGTGTTGACACCAAAGGCTCTTTAGGTACCATTGAAGTTTCCTCATATGCAGTCTGGCATATGGAATGAGGAGCATGCAAGATTCCATAAACCCCAGAGCATGCAGGATTTTCCTTGCAGAAAGCTGGGGCCTGATGGCCAGTTGAGAGAAGTAGGCTGACAAGAAAATTTGTTTCTCTGGTATAAGAAATGCCATCTGGGATGCTGTGTCTAGAATTGCTCCGAGAAAGATTATCCTTTGGGTGGGCACCTGTTTTGATTTCTTTTCATTGATTGTGTACCCTAGGGAGGTTAGTAGGTTCTTTACAAAGGCCAGGTGCTTAAGCAGCTTTTCCTGGCTGTCTGCCTGAATAAGGCAGTTGTCTAAGTAAGGGTAAATTTGAATATTTCTTTGTCTGCAAAAGGCAATCACTGGAGCCAGGCATTTCATGAAAACTCTGGGAACAGTAGATATGCCAAAGGGAAGAGCAGAGAACTGAAAGTGTTGAGATCTTGCCCTGAAGCAGTGAAATTTTCTGCATGATTCCCTGATAGGAATGTGAAGGTAGGCTTCTTTTAGATCCAGGGTGGCTAGCCAGGCGTCCTTGACAGCATGGGTAGCAGCTGCTGGAGGGTGACCATTTTGAATTTTGGGATCACCAGGAAGGTGTTTAGAATGGATATATCGAGGATGGGGTGCCAGGTGCCCTCTTTTCTGGACACCAGAAAAAGTCTGGAGTAGAAGCCTTGGCCTATCTGTTCTGCAGGAACGTGCTCTACTGCCCTCAAAGAGAGCGGGGAATGGATTTGCTTTTGAGCCTCTGCCCAGTGATATGGTGGTAGATCTGGTAACCCTTTTGGGGTTGGAAGGGTGTGGAAGGAGAATTTGTATCCCTGAGACACAATGTTCAGAAAGCATTGGTCCTTGGTATTGGTGGCCTAGGTGCTTAAGTGAAAGGAGAGTTTTCCTCCTAGGGGCAAGTGAAGGTGGGCAGAGGGGAGGTCGGGAGGAGGTGAGTTATTGTGAGTTCTTACCATAAGGGGTTGGCTTAGAACTCCCTTGTTTTGAAGTGGAGGTAGCCCACTGCTTAGATCTCTGCATTCCCTGGGGCTGCTGTCTGGGGGGTCTGTTTCCACGGGGCCTAGGCTGGGCCTGTTTACGCGGAACAGGAAAGGACCAGTGCTTGGAGGGACAATGCCTGCTGAACCCAGGGGCCTGGACCTGTAAGAAATATTTAACTGTTTGCATAGATTTTGCTTTTTCTTCCATCTTTTTTAAGACCTCTTCTGCCTTAGTGCCTAATAAGTTATCGTTGTGCAAGGGGGCATCGAACAATTTAGATTTGACATGGTCTGGCAGGGGTTGTTCCTTAAGCCATGTGTGTCTTCTAATAACAGAAC
Source organism: Protopterus annectens (assembly GCF_019279795.1). NCBI lineage: Eukaryota > Metazoa > Chordata > Ceratodontiformes > Protopteridae > Protopterus > Protopterus annectens. The sequence continues at coordinate 608,574,888 of NC_056745.1, forward strand.
CAGTGACTGCTGCCCTGCAAGAAGCTTCTAGGGCATCATAACCACAGTGCAAAGCGTGTTTAGTTACTTGACTTGCAGAATGCATTAAGTCTTGAAAATGTTTAGATTCTGCCCAAGCAGTAAAGGAAGACATTTTTTGTTTAAGGAGTTCCATGGTATGTTGCTAATATTTAAGCATATGGAACTGACAATTTAGTGCCCTGATAGCAAGAGTAGCTGAGGTGTATACTTTTTTAGCCCATCTGTCCAATGCTCGGGAATCCTTGTCTGAGGGGGTAGGATTCTTAGCAGAGGTTACTTTAATCTCTTTAGGCCCTTGAGAAATTACCTCAGGGTCAGCTCTAGGATTTTTAAAAAGATATTTGTGTGAGTCAGGGACCCTGTAGTACCTGTCTGGTTTTCTGGGAGCAGGAGGTAGGGTGTCAGGAGTCAAGCTGGATTCAAGGAAAACATCATCCACCACATCCAGGACTGGGGGGAATGGCCAAGGGTCTGTGTTGCGGAAGGACTAGGAATTTCCTGAGTCTCTTTTAGACTGAGGGTAGTCCTGACTCTCACATTGGAAATGCTCCCTTAAAGTATGCAGGGTTTCTCCAAAGGAAAAATCCTCTGGGGAAGAGGCTGAAGAAATGGATTTCTCTGCATCAGAATCCTCACAAGTGGAGAGGGGTTGCATGTCTTCATAGTTAGATGCATCAGATTCATCTGATTCTTGTTCAGACAAAACTACTGGGGAAAGATCTCTTTTCCTTTTTGAGGGGGTAGCTTGGCTTCCCCTGACCAGCATGATAAGGTCTGCCACCATTTTAAACATTTGAGACTGAGGCAAGGAAGCAGGCGCCTGAGAGTGGGTAGTTAGTTTCTTGGGTGTGGTTGGGCCTAAGGAACTCGGTTGTTTTCAAAACAACAGTAGTCGCAAAAGAAGATATCGGTTTGTGTCGAGATTCGGTGGTGCGAAGGACTTCCTTGGAAGCCAGTGCCTGCTCAGCGGCTCTGGACCCATCCAAGGTAGAGACAACCACAGGATCCTTAGATGAAGAAGAGTTTTGCAGCCTACCGGACTCCGAAAGGGTCTTGTTAGTGGCCTGCGAATTAACTGAAGCAGACATCAGGTGCTGCGAAAGCATCTCATTGAGTACCGGAGGACTGACGACTAGCTTAATGGAAGCATTGTCAATAGGTTTGGACCTATGCGGTCTGTCTCTGTCTTTACCTTTTTTTGGAAGATCTGCTGTCGGATAGCCTACCGAAGCCATATCGGAATTCGAGGACTGTAAACAAAAAAAATCTGTCTACAATAAGGGCCTGACAATGTTTAGTTCTGCCATTAAATAAAGCACAGAAGCGACAACGGGGGACATCGTGGTCTGGGCCTACACAAGTGACGTAGTAAGAGTGGAAGTCTCGGTGTGGTATTTGCTTTCCACACGCAAGACAATAATTAACTTTTTCTGACATCGGTTAGTACAAGAAAAAAGGATCCCCAACGGGGTACTTAGCTTTAGAAGACTTCAACTTCAATTCGGAAATGAAAACTCAGGTAGTGGCCAATCGGCATTCATGCGAACTGCTTCTGCTTCGGGCTCCACGGCAAGAAAGATTGATGTAATGGCATCAGCTGCCTTACTTAATACCACTGACAACCTGACGTCAGTCCTCAAGCGACAGCAACCGAAGCAGAAATACTAAGTCTCTGGTATTCAGGCCGGCTGAGGTTTACCCTGGCAGGGATAACCCAAATGTGATGACTGCAACAGTGAAACACGAAGAACATCAGAAAAGCCCAGAAGAACTAGTTCCTGTTTGTGGATGGAGAAGTCCCTTCACCACCAATTTGTCACAGTGAGCTTGTAATGCTCTAGCAGTAAAGGAAGCACATGAAGAGCACTGTGTGTCCAAATGGGCAGCACCCAGGCAATAAACACAAAGTGTGAGGATCCTGAGGGGGCAATTTATGCCCACTTTCTGTACATTTCTTAATGGCTTGAGATTCAGTCAGGATGAAACCGGGAGGTTAAATAGAAAAAACATTAGACAAAAAATACTACAGTATATTATCAAATACTACAGTCACAGTTTGATAAATTCTAAACACTATAAACAGTAATAAATCATAGTAAGCAGTAGCAAACACTATTTCTAAGGAACACAATAACCTAATGACAACTCTAAACTGTTATTAACACAGCACTAAGAATTAACTATAAAGATAATGCTAAAGCTGGAAGGAGACGAGTCCCCTAGTAGAGAAAGAGTAAGGTATAAGAAGTATTTAACTAAAAATTCAAAACACTTTCTAAATATAAAGGATATGAGCCCTTGAGAACACGCCTGGAGACTTCAGGCAGCAAATGAGATCTGAGGTATTAGAGTGTAGTGCAGCGAATTATTAGTAGGGGAGTAGTCAGAGCCCTGGAACTAAGAAAGATTCAAATTCAGTGCCGAGTTCATAGCCGATCAGATCCAATGCCCCATATGCTCAATCGGATGAAAATAGACATCACTGGATGCTAATATATTACAATTTCTTTTGGGGAGGGGGCTTCCTTATCTTGAGTGTACTCCTAAACGAGCACTGTGTATTTAATTGTTTTATGTTGATGATGGGCATGCAGATTTTATTTAAGAAAATAACTTCACTATGTGCTACAAATGTGTTTTGTCTTTTTTCTTTTTCATGTCATGCAGGATTATGGCACTCAGACCATCTGTTCCATGCAAGCAACCATTCATTGATGGAGAGAACAAGGTCATCATTCAAGCCTTAAGCCTCCATGGAGCCTTATTACTTGACAGAGGCAGAGGTGATACGTCTGCTAGAAAAAGCATATGGTAAAAGATGGTCGATGACATAAACACAGTCCCCAGGATTCACGAAGCCTCCGTGTAAGAGTTATAACTCTTACACGGAGGCTGCAGTTAAATGGAGTGATGTCAGCATGCTTTGCATATTCATGAGAGCATGCTGAATCACACCTAAGTCTAACACGGTCCGTGTAAGACAGTAGGGGGAGTGTCCGTAGGCTGAGCCCTGCAAGCGGATACGCCCCCAGAAGTGTAAAAGTGCCCAAAGTAAACACCCACAACAGAGTCCACGGAAATGTGAATAAACACAACACAACACATGCCCCCACAGACTATGAACATAAAATATATATAAATGAACATGTTATATATATTTTTTAAATTGTAAAGATGTTTAACCGTGAGTGCGCTCGTTTGTGCGGGCGTGCCCGTAGCGCAGCTACAGTTAGCAGTCAGTGGGAAAGCATGTTTTCAATTATGTTGATGTGAACAATTAAGCTGACTGTATAAAACCTGTACTATTGCTACCACACATTCATTCTGATGAAGTTTGCACATTGTTGCAAACGAAAAGCGCTTCAATTAAACGTATTTTGGATATATTTTTTGTGGTTCACTGCTTGGCCGTTGCTGGTTTATCACTTTAACACTTTTGTGTTTGGACAGTGCATTGGTCTACCTACAGTTTGGCTCTCCTTTTGGATTTTTTAGTTGTTTTTTGTTCTACTTTCCTAGTATGGCGTCTGGGTCTGTTGGTGAGAAGGCTAGTGAGTTCCCCAACGCTACACCGGAGTTGCTGAAATCTAACCAGCCAGGTGTGAATGTTCAAACGATACCTGTTAACCAGCCAGCTGCAGTTACAATAACTGAAGAACGGACTACCACTATTGAAACAGTGGATTTACTTATGAATAAATTGGATTCTATCCTTTTTAGGTTAGAATTACTTGAAAAGGTTCACAGCATTCCCTCTGCTGTGACTAGTACTGGTAACAAACATGGCAGTGGTAATGTTGCTAACTGCGGCAACAGCGCTGCTATAAATGTCCGTAACAAACTGTGTGGCACTATGAATGTTTCACATGCTGACACTATGGGTAACGTCAGCGTTTTTGCTAACAAAGGCTTTGAGCCAGTTTCTGTGTCCGAAAAGGTCCGGGACGTCGATGGAGCTGAACAGCTTTTTCTCAACTTGCGAAATACATCCAATATTACGGAAGGTAACGCCGACATGACAGCAGGCTTGGTTGAGGTCAACCAAGCTAGGCAGAGGAGAATTCCAGCCGACGAGGAACTGTTAATATCCGGAACGCCGTTTTCACAACTTGATAAACACAATGTTCATCTTATGGACAAAACATTTACACTTGGACCACAACATGTGTATACTCATGTGCACAATCGGAAATCACCTGGACGTGAGCAAGCTGATAACAATTCCCCTGGAAGAAGTAATCGCCAACAGTTTTTAAACACGGCTTCAGTAACCAGTGGGATGCAAAGAGAACAATACTTGGTGAGTTCCAGCACCTTGAATGCACCTAATTTTTTGGATTGGATTAATGTTAATCCTAGTTTTTCTAATGAACTCACTGATAAAACAGACAAGGATAGTCATTGTGAACCTGACATTTCCATCAACATAAAATCACTGGACAATATATTATTGAAAGTTAAAAAGTTGAAACTTGAAATAGCTTATTTTAATGAATGTTTAGCAAAGAAAATTGTTCCAAAGGGTTTAAGACATTATCAGTACCCAACTGGTTTACTGGTAAACTCACTGTTTCACCAAGATTTACTATGTATGTTTGACAGACATGGCTTTGAATTGTTAAACCTGATGATAAAACATTACACTTTGCAAATTGAATAACTAAACGCAGAAGCTATTTCATTAGATAATACTATTAGGAGTGATTTAATGTTTGAGCGTTACACACTTGATTATATGAAGTTGTTTAAAAATATTGATGATTTCATTTTGAAATTAAAATTGACTAAATTTAAGAAATTAGATAGAGACCTTAAAGCTTATAGGGAAGGGGTTGCATACCCTAAACCCCCTATAGGCCAGGCATGGAAGGGGAATACTGCACCTAATTCTAATAGGCCCCACCGTCACGCATTCAATGAAAGTAATGGTCCTGTTGCTGTTCCTTGCCTTAACACTGATACAGGTGTTAATCAGAACGATGAACAAGGTAGTGGTGAGAACGGCCCCCCTTTTGAACTACGTAGAAGCGAAAGACTTCAGAATAAGAACAGCAATTTTAATCACAATTCCCAGGAGAGTTTTTTAGGCACAAGACCCAAGATTCAACGTCAGTGGCAGAATCAAACATATCAGAAGAAGAACCACCGTTAATCATTCTTGATGTTCAGATTAGCGACCAGGATCAGGTTTTCCCTGATAGCATTATTGATTCTGCACTTTCATTCACATCGCATGAAACTGACGCTAGTATAGAGAATCCGTATAATGAGCCCATTATTAGCACTAATTCATCAGGTGATTTTAAGGTGTATAATTTCTCCGACACTGATGTTTCCCTGGATATGGCGGATCTAATGGCTAAGGGATTTACTTATGTCCCCCACCACCAGACAGATTTTGTTAAGGCGATTACTGACATTAAAACTTTCACTAGGAAATTAAACTTTAGGCTTATGATGGGAGGAGGAGCATATTCTGATTGTAACACTCTATTCCATATTCCCAGTACATTTAACCCCCCACTCCATCCCCTCTTGTCCATGTTCGAACTAATATGTGAATTAGACATTAGGAACCAAATGAAGGCTAACAAAAACATTATTCCTCATAACTACGTGGAAGAAATTGTAAATGTCCGGAACCTTCGTATGAAGAATTTACGTATTTGCAAACCAGACAAAGGTGGGGGGGTAGTCATTTTTGAAAACAACGATTATTTTGACCGGATGACGCTATTACTTGACAGTCCATCGTATGCTTTGAGTTCTAAGAATGAGATTAATAAGGCGTACAAAATTATTAAAGACCACATTGAAGAGATGTATATAGATGGTAGGATTAACCAAGACATGTTCAACTACATGACCACCTCTTATCCCAAGATTCCATATTTATTTGGGATACCTAAGATACACAAAAATATCAACAACCCACCTATGCGTCCACTGATTGATAGTCGTGGATCACCTACTTATGCCTGTGCAAAAGTAGTAGACGCCATTTTGCAGAAATATATTCCACTAGAGACTCAGATCTGCAAGGATTCGTGGACATTTCTCTCTAAGATCAATGAGCTTAGGTATGAAGAACACTTTAATTTCCTTACTATCGATGTTAAGGATTTATATATTTGCATACCTCAAGACACAGCAATTGAGTGGGTTGAAGAAAGGTTAACAGCTAGAGGAGCAAACAGCCGTGACAGCTCTTTAGTTGTTGAACTACTTGATTTAACTCTACCTAAAAACTTCTTCATGTTCGGCGAAAATTACTATTTGCAAACAGTCGGAGTTGGAATGGGCTCACCGCATGGTGCAAGTGTGGCCAACTTTGTCATGGCTCATTGGGAACAACAATTTATTTTCCAAGAGTCTGTGTTCTCTGGCCACCTTGTGTACTACACGCGTTACCTTGACGACATTTTCATTTTATTCAATGGAAATGAAGAAGAGGCAGCCTCTTTCATCGATTTTTTGAACAGTACTACTGAATTTTTGAAGTTTACTTCCACATTCAGTAGTAATCAGATAGCTTACCTCGACATCTTGCTATCTAAGGATGTGAACGCTTCCTGTTTTTCATCTAGAATTTATAGAAAACCGACACACTCCAACACATTTCTTCATTTTACCAGTTGTCATCCTTTTAAGCAGAAACGGGCCGTGGTGAAAGGTCAGTTAGTCAGAGCGGCAAGGATCACCAGTAAGGATGAAGATTTCCATGTAGAATGTGGTACACTAAAAAAGATGTTTCTCAGTAGAGGTTATCCCATCCAGCTCGTTGAAGAACTTATAAGTGAAATCGAAACGAAAAGAAATCTTAACATATATGTACCACTACTACAGTTGAAGAGGAGTAGTGAAGTAACATCTTCTACCATGATTCTTGACCAACAGAATGATGATGTTAATTGTGCAGCAGTGGAAAATCCTCCTAGGTTTATCACAACGTTTGCAGTAGACAGCTCTATTGTGTGGTCCATTGTTAAGAAAAACTGGCATCTCTTCAAAACCGACTCATTAGTATCCTCGAAACTGGGAGTTTTCCCCCTGGTAGTGTATAAAAAAGGTAGGAATCTTAAATCATGGTTTGAGATGAAACCATTACAAACTAGGAGCCCAGGGATGTTTAAATGCCACAACTGTAACTACTGTAAATTCATTGTAGAATCTAATAGATTTGTGGTTAGCAATGAATTATTTAAACTTAAGCATAGATTCACTTGCAACTCCAAGATGGTGGTGTATTTAGCGCAGTGTCAGTCATGCCAGGCCCACTATGTGGGGAAAACTGAACGGAAGTTTAGAGAACGTATCTACGAACACCAATACGCCATTAGGAAAGCAAAAACTACTAATGCTCTGGATAAGCACATTTTGGATTATCCTACGCACCACTTCAAATTTATAGCAATTGACCAGGCATACAATGACATTAGAGGTGGTCCGACTGCGTTAAAACTGCTAACATTAGAACTTCAGTGGCAAATTAGGCTAGAATCCTACCATTCCCCTGGTCTAAATGAGGCATGCTCTATAGCCTGTCTTTTAAGTATTCTTAGTCTTAAAAGATAGTAAGCAGTATTAAGTACATTAGCTTTTAAATTCCTTATGTACACAGAACATGGGTGTTTTTAATGTTTTTTTAGGTAAATGCTACTTCATGCAATTGTTTGTATCATTCGTGAATGACAGTTTGATTTAAATAATAATATATATATTTTTTATATATTTTAATATTTAGACATATATATGTTGAATATTTTTAAACATTTTTGAAATTTACTTGAGTTTAGTTTCTTTTCAGGATCATTAGTGGTTCTTTTGAATATATGTATATATATATATATATATATATATATATACATTTTTTTAGAATTTAATAGTAATTATTTCTCAGGTTTTCTACCTTTAACAGCAATGCGTCCATTGGAAGTCAATAATTATTATTAATTATTATTAATTGTTTTCAATTATGTTGATATGAACAATTAAGCTGACTGTATAAAACCTGTACTGTTGCTGCCACACATTCATTCTGATGAAGTTTGCACATTGTTGCAAACGAAAAGCGCTTCAATTAAATGTATTTTGGATATACTTTTTGTGGTTCACTGCTTGGCCATTGCTGGTTTATCACTTTAACATTTTTGTGTTTGGACAGTGCGTTGGTCTACCTACAGTTTGGCTCTCATTTTGGATTTTTTAGGGGTTTGGTAGTATGTCGTATGGAGTGTGCCAGGTACTGTTGCACAGTTGCTGGCTGAGCACTGATACCTGGCCATCTACATGTGTATCCACCAATAGACAGATGCTACATATGTGAGATATGTTGTATCATAACAGTCGAGTAGTATGTGTGCCAAATTCTGCTGACATATATTGCTCATACCAGGTTATTTTCTTTCTCAGGTACATGGCCCACCCGCGGAATCCCACCTACTCCACAGCTGAGGATGAGGAGATACACCAGAGCCTGGTGCGGGATTATGCAATACTCTTTTCCCGCACCAGCCAGAATCAGCAGGAGAGGGCTGCACTGTGGCAAGACCTTGTCCGTCGGGTAAATGACAGAGGCACGCATAATAGGACATATGAGCAGGTACGACATCACTGCAGTGATTTAATCAGAAATGTCCGTCAGCGTGCGTCAGATATCCACAGGCAACAGGTCGCCACAGGTGGTGGGGTGGCTACACATCCCCCACTCACCAGACTGGAGGGACTACTCATGAGTGTAGTGGCTCCAGTCTGCCAGCAACAACAACAGCAGCAGACATGCATTATGATGGAGGCTGGAGCCATGCAGCAGCAAGACAGTGAACGTGCAGGTAATATGCCATATGTATAGGTGACTGTTGTGTACACTGGTAGTTAATGCATGTGTGAGGTGTGCCCTTGGTTTGTAGCTGTCACCATAGTATTTAATGTGCAAGTGTGATATCCTCAATATTAGCAGCTGACCTGTGAAAGGCGACTGTTGTACTACTGACCTGTATCATACTCAGTAACAATGGCACAGTTGTGCCCACTGACATTAGTTTCTTCACGTCTGCAGGACCCTCTGGTATAACAGCAATGCAGCCTATCCATGCTGGTGAGTGTGTATTAACAATTCCTGTAATAGTGTTGATAGTAATAGTACTATTTGGCTCACTTAGTAGTGCTCTTTGTATGCATGTAGGTGTGTCTGTGTCTGTGTGTTGATATCACGCATACTGAGTAATGTACAATTGTGTGAAACTGTGTGCATGTGTGCACCTGTGCATGTGTGCACCTGTGCACGTGTGCATCTGTGCACGTGTGCATGTGTGCATGTGTGCACCTGTGCATGTGTACACGTGTGCACCTGTGCATGTGTGCATCACTGGTAATGTGTAGACATTGTAAACTGTGTTTCCTGTTTCCCTCCCACAGGTTCTGTTGCTGCTCTGGTGTCATGTAGCAGGGAACCTGAATCAGGTGCCGTGGGTACTGATAATGATGACATCTGTGTAATGGCACAGGAAAGTATGCCAGGGTTCGCCATTGGTCAGCCGATTGACAGTACACAGCTGTCGACCCCATCAATGCGCACAGTTATCCTGCCAATACACCCTTTGTCACCAATGTCCCTAGGTGATGGACAGCATACAGTGGGCATTGACCAGGGTCATGTGGTATCTGTGGCACATGCCTCCCCACACAGCAGCCATGGGCATGGCCCAGAGATGGTACCACACAGACAGATGTCCAGGGGTTCTCGTGGGAGCATCCGTGGGCGTACTGCCGTGTCAGACATGCCCACAGAAGTCTTACAACCTCAGCTATGTTTCGGGCTGTCATGCAGGCACAGTCACGTATGGAACGGTACACCAGACAGGGTCTGAGGGAGCTGACAGCATGTCGCACAGCCATGACTGACAGTATGCGTGACATTGCGGCTGCCATCCGTGATTTCACCGATGTCATAGACAGACGTTGTGGGGACATATTAGACCGGTTCCACAACTACATGTCCATGAGCCAGGGTGATGGTGGGCGGTTGAGGCGACGACGTGGCCGTAGTGCCAGCATCAGCCCCAGCAATGCTGGGTCTGTGCTGTCATCAGACCGCCCCAGGAGACCACGTGTACGTGGCTCTGGCCAGGCCCGACAGGGATCTGTGTCCAGTCAACGAACACCTGCTTCTGATGACAGTACCCAGTCTGGGTTGGTACCGGATACGGTCCGTAGCACCCCTGCAAGGCACAGGTACCGTGTCCGTGGCCAGAGACACTGATCTGTATGACCTGGCAGGTACAGTCTGTGGCTGTCCACAAACACCAGTATATGGCAGCCATGAGGTGGAACTGTGTGCATCCATACACACATGCGAATTGACAACACCTAGGGCTACCTCATACACGCACACACTGCATCAACATTGCCACACCTTCTACTGCTGTCCCTCACCAACACACATACACATACATGTCAATTGGTGGTATCGGTGGCTGACTCAGGCAAACCAAGTTCACACCCTGTGCATATGATGAAACTGTGCCACCTCCTGCAATCTGTAACAACTGTGCAGGTACAGGTTAACATGTTGCTGATGTACAGGGTGATCACATATATGTGTAGTAATAGTATCATGTTGTTAACAGTACTGTGTGCTGAATTAATTGTGGGTATATCACAGCATGCCTGATGCAGTAAGTGTGTGATTGTCATGTCCTGTTGTCTACACCCATGGTAAGTACCATAGTGTATCATCTGCACATGTTGGCATACTGGTGGTAATGATGTCAACAGAAGGCTACATACATAGGTAGCACAGGGGATAAGGTAATGAATGTAGTAATACACAATGATGGACAAGTAAATTGCAAGTGGTATGTTGCCCACACTGGACTCTGCAATGCAGATGTTTGAGGATGCTGATATGTGTGCAGTACTACACGACTGGTACAGGAAACACAGGAGCACCCTAGCACTGCATGCTCACATCTCATACCATGCCAGACAGCCCCAACACAAATAACCAACTGTCACAGGAGGGAGAGTCCCCATATATGTCAGGGATACTGTGGTGGCAGGCCAGGTAGCATACATCCTACTAAGTATGGAACCACTGAGTGAAGGCTCAGTGTCTGTTATTTGACATGTGTATTACTGCAGGTATGAGCACATGGGTTTCCATCCAGTTATTGTACATCCTGACAGTACATGGTCTGTACACTTGTGTGCACTGAGACTGAACCCTAGCCATCTGACCCGTGTATTTCCATGTACATGTGCATAGTGCTGCATATTTGCAGTGTTACCTACTGGAACTGGTACAGCTTGTTTGTTGTACAATGGACTACATGCAGCCCTGTTTACTGTAGCTTTGTTTGCATGCATGTTTGCTTACAATTACCCTGGAATACTGATCACACCTGCAATGCATAGTTATAGAGCTTCTGTGGACTCCTAGTGCCATCTGCATAGCTTACTATATGTATGTCCATGTCCCACTTGACAGGATGTCACTGTTTGTCCTGTTCACATGTACATTGCCTGTGACACAGTGCATATGACGTACCTGGCATGTGTCCACGTGAGCAGTCATATATGCTACTGCTAACTAATCACAGGCACTACACCTTCACATATTCATCTTCTGTTGAACTACCTGCTTCGCTAGGGACGGCCTGCACCTGTCACCCCTGGCTTTCAGATATTGGCAAAGGCTCTTGCTACCCCCATAGTGCCTATGTTAGGTAAGGCTCAAATGACGAACCCACCTTCATAGGTATCACAAGGGATAAGAAACTAAGAGTAATGCTACCCAATGCCAGAAGTCTAAACCTCCAGATGCATGCACCCAAAACACTCCTTGGCATGGAGAACATCGATATCTGTGCAGTAACAGATGCCTGGTTCAGGGCTACTGAGAGCACACCAGCACTACCAGGTTTAACCTGGTTGATTTCTTTGAAACAGTCACCAAGGCCATTGACGAGGGGAAGGTGGTTCACACAGCCTACCTGGACCTTGCAAAAGCCTTCACAACAATACCCCACTTGGGCATTCTAGAGAAGCTCACCAGCTTAAATATAAGCCCCTATGTCACTAGATGGATTTCATAGTGGCTCAAGGACAGAACCCACATGGTTAGAATTGCTGGAGCCATGCCAGACTCCAAACCAGTTACAAGTTGTGTCCCACAAGGCTCAGTCCTGGGACCTCTCTTGTTTGGCATATATTTATTGGAGGTACAGGCCAACATGGACGGACTGTGGCTGACCAAATATGCAGATGACTGCGAACTGGCCACCATAATCGACTCTCCAGCCGACACAAGCATCTTCCAAAGGGGCATCATAGAAACAGACAACTTGTGCCAGAGCCATGGCCTTCAGCTGAACAGTGTTTAGAAAGGGAATGTGCATCCTGTAGTCTGTTCACCTAGTTGCCAAAAGGGACATTGTCCTCACACACACTAACCCCCCTCAGCCAAAAACACACACTTGCCATTTGCAGGATTTAAACCCCTATCTGACTATGTTATGACACTCGAGACGGACACATTAGCAGAGTGTGCTATTCACATTACTGGGAGGTTTCCCTTCTCTTGCTGTACTTATAGGGTGCTGACATCATCAGTGTTTAGAAAGGGAAGTGATAAGATGATCAGCTTTAATAATTGGCTTAAATTCTGGTGTCATTCAAAGGGGATCCAATGTCTGTCTGCCTGGGATGACATGCTGGACAAGCCACGCTGCTTCGCAAGGGACGGCTTGCACCTGTCACCCCTGGGATTCCGGATATTGGCAAAGGCTCTTGCCACCCCCATAGTGCCTTTTTTAGGCAAGGCTCAAATTCTAAACCTACCACCCTAGAACACCAAAAAGGAAAAAAACTAAGGGTAATGCTGCTCAATGCCAGAAGTCTCAATCTCAAGATGCACGCACTCGAGGCCCTTCTCAATATGGAGAACATCGATGTCTGTGCTGTGACAGAAACCTGGTTCAAGGCTCCTGAGAGCACCCCAGCACTAACAGGTTTCACCTCATATCATGCTCCGCCCCAAAATCCGGACAACACCAAGAAAGGAGGGGTGTCCATATTCATAAAGGACACCCACACCTCAAGGTTGGTGGCAACGCACGATGCATCGGAGACCATCCAGGTGCAATTAACCATAGGCAAGACTGCTCTGCAATTTGTAGCATGTTACAGGCCACCCTCTCAAACTCAGGAACCTCACATGGCCTTCCTGAAAACATTGAGGATAAATGTATCTCCAAACACCATCATACTAGGTGACTTCAACTACCCTAATATAGACTGGGAACACTACTCAAGCCCGAACACTCTAACCCAAAGATTCCTGGAGTTCATAAACTCAAATGCCATGGAACAACTAGTCACCATCCCCACAAGAGGTGAAAACATACTTGATCTCATCATCACGAACATGGGATCAAAATGTTCAACACCGGAAGTATACCCTCACTGGTGAGATCAGATCATAAACTAATCTCGCTGGAGGTCCTCATCCCGCCCACCTGAAACAAAAAAGACCACAGTGAAAAACTTCTCAAAGCCGATTTCACACTTCTAAAAACTAGTGTGGTCTCCTTTAAGGCCCCTGAGCCAGTGGTAAACATTACTCAAACCGCTGAATCACTTACAAATGCCTTCTACCAGCACCTACAGGACTGCATGGATCAGGCAATCCCAAACAAAACTAAGACTCTCTGTACCAAAGGCAAGCGTCCAGTCTGGTGGACCCCAGCCATAAACAAGCTCTACAACAAAAGGAGGAAGCTACTACAAGATAGAGCAAAATCCTTGAAAGGTAAGACACCTTTGATCATTATAAGTAAAAACTAAGAGCTCTCATAAAATCATCCCAGGCAAATTTTGAGAGAAAATCGCCAAGGACTCTAAAGACAATCATAAGGCCTTCTTTAGCTATGTTAGAAACCTAGGAGGAAACTCCCAGATATGCTCAGAATTAGTTCAAAATGATGTGAAAATTACTGAACCTACACACATTGCTAACATACTGGCTGACAGGTTCAGTGCAAACTTCTCCCCCAAAAGGAGAGATATCTATTCCAGAGGATTGTAGCCCCCAAACATCTCCAACGCCCAGGTGAGAACTGCCTCACTAAGGCAAAAACACAGCATCCATGGGACCGGATGGTGTCCCGGCTGTGTGCTTCATGAACTCAACGAGGAATTAAACCCACAGTTAGGACAGCTGTTTAATCTTAGCCTCACCTCAGGATACGCACTCAAGGAGTGGCGCACGCGACTGTGGTCCCACTTCATAAGGGCGGTGCCTCCACAGACCCTGGAAATTACCGCCCATTAGCTTGACAAGCCTTATCTGCAAAGCCATGGAGAGGATCATAATGGAACTCATAAATAAAGACATAGGGAACTTGCAGACTTTGGATCCAACCCAGTTTGGCTTTGTCAAAGGCAGATCCTGCCTCTTAAACTTGGTTGACTTTTTCGAGACAGTCACCAAGGCCATTGATGAGGGAAAGGCAGTCCATACAGCCTACCTCGACCTGGCAAAGGCCTTCACACAATACCCCACTCAGGTATCATCGAAAACTCATCAGCTTGAATGTAAACCCATACATCACAAGATGGGTTGCAAACTGGCTAAGCGACAGAACCCACAGGGTCAGAGTTGCTGGAGCCATGTCAGACTCAAAGCCTGTCACAAGTGGTGTCCCACAGGGCTCAGTCCTGGGTCCACTCTTGTTCGGCATCTACTTTTCTGAAGTACAAGCAAACACAGGAGGGTTATGGCTGACAAAGTTTGCAGATGACTGCAAACTGGGCACCATTGTCGAAAACACATCTGACACAGATATCCTCCAGAAGGGCCTCACAGAAACGGATAACTGGTGCCAGAGCCATGGCCTGAAGTTAAACGCCAAAAAATGCATAGTCATACCCTTCGGGAAAAACAAGGTTACCCCTAGCTACCATATAGATGGCAATCCACTGAGCACAGAAAAAGTCATCAGGGATCTGGGGACCCAAGTTGACAGTAGCCTTTCGTTTGACACTCATGTTGCTAAAGTAGTTAGGAAAACCTTCTATATCGCCCACCTGATCATGAAGGGATTCACATCTAGATCAAGGGAGGTCATCGTCTCCCTGTACTCATCACTCATTAGACCTATGATTGAGTACAATGCCCCATTCGAATGTATCTGACCAGACACCTGATGCAGCTTGAAAGGCCCCAAAAGTTCCTCACCAAAAGGATAAAGGGTCTCAAAATATGTCTTATGCTGCCCGACTGAAAGAACTCCAGCTCTATTCAGTCTCATACCGCTTGCTCAGAGGTGACCTGTGCCTGACATATAAGGCCATGTCAAACCCAGATTTGATGAATATGCTTCACCTCAAAAATCTAGATCCCTCAGAACCACAAGGGCGGAGACTTAAACCTTGACACGGTTATAAATAGAACGTGCTGGAGGGACAGATTCATCACCCAGAGACTCCCTATGCTGTGGAACAAAATCCCGGTACATGTGAGGCAGAGCACCTCGCTGGCCTTGTTCAAGAGGAATCTTGACCAATGGATGGGAGATCGCAGATATACCCCAGGGATTACTTCAGTGTCACTGCTTGACAGAGGCACAGAAAAATGATAGGCATAGTTTTTATTCAAACTAAAGGGGTGGCGAAAGCCACATAACTATGGGCTAGGCTTATAAATGCCCTTGGGCAGATAGCCTAGTATGAACCTATGAACCTATGAACCTAAATGTGCATCCTGTAGTCTGTTCTCCTAGTTGCCAAAAGGGACATTTCTCTCACACCCCCCTCAGACAAACACACACACTTGCCATTTGCAGGATTCAAACCCCTACCTAACTATGTTATGACACTTGAGACGGACGCATTAGCAGAGTGCACTATTCGCATTACTGGGAGGTTTCCCTTCTCCTGCTATACTTATAGAGTGCTGACATCATCAGTGTTTAGAAAGGGGAATGTGCATCCTGTAGTCTGTTCTCCTAGTTGCCAAAAGGGACATTTCCCTCACACACACTAACCCCCCTCAGACAAACACACACACTTGCCATTTGCAGGATTCAAACCCCTACCTAACTATGTTATGACACTTGAGATGGACGCATTAGCAGAGTGCACTATTCGCATTACTGGGAGGTTTCTCTTCTCCTGCTGTACTTATAGAGTGCTGACATCATTGGAGTTTAGAAAGGGGAATGTGCATCCTGTAGTGTGTTTTCCTAGTTGCCAAAAGGGACATTTCTCTCCCACAGACTTACACACACACCAACCCCACTCACTCACACACACACACACACACACACACACACACACTGAGCATTTGCAGGATTCAAACCCCTACCTAACTATGTTATGACACTTGTGACGGACGCATTAGCAGAGTGCGCTATTCGCATTACTGGGAGGTTTCCCTTCTCCTGCTATACTTATAGAGTGCTGACATCATCGGTGTTTAGAAAGGGGAATGTGCATCCTGTAGTGTGTTTTCCTAGTTGCCAAAAGGGACATTTCTCTTCCACAGACTTACACACACACACACACACACACACACACACACACACACACACACACACACACACACACACACACACACACTGAGCATTTGCAGGATTCAAACCCCTACCTAACTATGTTATGACACTTGAGATGGACGCATTAGCAGAGTGCACTATTCGCATTACTGGGAGGTTTCTCTTCTCCTGCTGTACTTATAGAGTGCTGACATCATCGGTGTTTAGAAAGGGGAATGTGCATCCTGTAGTGTGTTTTCCTAGTTGCCAAAAGGGACATTTCTCTCCCACAGACTTACACACACACCAACCCCACTCACTCACACACACACACACTGAGCATTTGCAGGATTCAAACCCCTACCTAACTATGTTATGACACTTGTGACGGATGCATTAGCAGAGTGCGCTATTCGCATTACTGGGAGGTTTCCCTTCTCCTGCTATACTTATAGAGTGCTGACATCATCGGTGTTTAGAAAGGGGAATGTGCATCCTGTAGTGTGTTTTCCTAGTTGCCAAAAGGGACATTTCTCTTCCACAGACTTACACACACACCAACCCCACTCACTCACACACACACACACACACACACTGAGCATTTGCAGGATTCAAACCCCTACCTATGTTATGACACTTGTGACGGACGCATTAGCAGAGCGTGCTATTCGCATTACTGGGAAGTTTCTTTTCTCCTGCTGTATTTATAGGGTGCTGACATCATCGGTGTTTAGAAAGGGGAATGTGCACTCTGTGGGGAGGCAGACACCAAGCACACTCTGGCTTAGCTGTCATTCCCTAGGGCAAACAGCCTAGTGTTGACCTCTACACCCATATGTTTATTTGTCAAATGCACATTATTTGTTGCTGGTAGACTGCACATCTTTATTGCCATAGCATTCCCTTTTTGTATGAACAACTTGTGCATCTGTGGAAGATGTTTGCATATGGGAGGGATCCACTATATCACGTATGTCTCTGTAGTCATTTAACTGTGTACACTGGGCAGACTGCTGTAATGTGGTTGGTTCCTGGAATAACACATAAAAATACCAGATATGTGTGTCCAACTGCAAAACTGAGATTTGGCCTAAGTGTGTGAACATGCCCAGTTCAGCCTTCCCATGGCATGTTGTCTGACATATGTCTCATTTATCAAAGTGTGTGAGCATGCCCAGTGTGAGCATTCCATATGTGGGACTCTGCAGCCCAGCACCTTTGTGGATGAGTGTGAACTTCAACAAATATCACCCGTTTATGGTTGTGTGTTGTGTGTCATGTTGTGTAGTTACTGTACAACTGCTTTGTGTGTGAACACAACAGGATTATACTGTGCCTGCAGTGTTTGCATGGGATACTTTGCATACAGTTGTCAACATCCTTTCACACTGACCTAACACTGTAGTACTGTATAGTGTACTGGTAGTACTTTGACTGTGGTGGACAGTATCCTGGGCTTTAGTGCTATCACTGCTTTACATTTCGATAGTGAGCACAACAGCCTGGTTAGGGGCCAGTTGTGTACATCTGACCATGCTGCATTCTGTTCAGATATGAACTACTTAAACCAGGCTTGTCCAACATTGGTAGTGTATTCCACAATATAGGTGTACATTTGCAAACACTAGCGATGTGCCCTAGTCCATGTCTAATGATAGTTGGAGAGTGTGTTTGTCCTTCAACATACATTGTAAGTGGAGTTTGCCATGACATATGTCATGGTTAGTATACTGTGCCTGTCTACCTGTGACATGACAGTGATACCCAGGATAAAGCTACTATCTCCCATCCACTCATCAAGATTCCTATTGAGGAAGATTGATAAGTGACTCTATGGTTAGCCTGTACTAGGGGTTCACTCATGGGTGGGGGTGGCTTCTGTGTTATGGATCATGCAGTACAGCTTATCCTATGTAAGTCAGTGCTGGGGTTCAGGTCTCTCATGTGCATAGCTCACTGCCATTCAGATTGTACAAGGTGCAGCATGTTTATTGATACCAGCAACACAGGCAACACATGGCATCTGTGCAAGCTCTTTGATACTCCTGGTGAGGTACTGTTGGGGACTTTACGGTTGATGGAGATGTCTGCTGAGGTACATCCCACAGGGGCTATTGTAGTCAATTGTACTGCTGATGAAGGATGACTGCAGAGCCACAATGACCTCCCCTTATCTAGATCTGACAACCTTCATGATTAAGTGGGTATATGGTATGTTTCTGTAAACACTACAGCACATGTTTGTCCAATGCAGGATATCTATCACCTTGTGTCCCCAGGTCTCTCATTACACGTTAACTACATAATGGGTTAACACCTATGTGGTAATTGGTGGGCACTTACTGTATATCCACGGGGGTTGACTATACACGTTTCTGCAATTAGCTTGCTGACATGGCTATGGCACCAGTTGTCTGTTTCTATGTGGCCCTTTTGTGGGATGCTTGTGTCAGCTGGTGGATCATATGTGGTGAGCAGTTTGTAGTCCTCTGCAAACATGTTCAGACACAGTCCTTCCATGTTTGCCTGTACCTATGGGGGGTCTACTTTGAAAGACCGACACGCCAGTTCGCCGACACACAAATCACCGAGACCAGATAACCGACAACACACAAAACGGACAACGCAAAACACCGAACACCATTACACCGACACACCGAACGTAAACAACACATTACACTACATAGCATAGCCACTAGCCCTAACCCAAACCCTAAGCCTAAGGTCCGACACTATCGCACACTCACCCTACCTGCACCCTAACCCTAACTCACTTAACCCACCCCTAACCCCAAGGTCCGACACTATCGCACACTTCACCTACCTGCACCCTAACCCTAACTCACTTAACCCACCCCTAACCCCAAGGTCCGACACTATCGCACTTCACCTACCTGCACCCTAACCCTAACTCACTTAACCCACCCAAAAACATAAAGCCCGTCACTATCGCACACACACCCTACCCGCACTCTAAACCTAACTCACTTAACCCGTCCCTAAACTACAGTCCCTCACTATCACACACTTACCTTACCCAAACCCTAACTCCGACACTAACACACACTCACCTTTCCCACAGCCTAACCCAAAATCCCACAATATCGCACACTTACCTGACCGCTCCTAACTCCGTCACTGTCGCACACTTACCGAGTCGCGATCACACATTACCCTTGTCGGTCTTTCCGCTGTCGGCAAATCACCCTTTCGATAAACTTACCTGTCGGTCATTTGGTCTTCCTTTTCCGCGTGTCGGGGAATCAACGGTTCGGTCTTTTAAAGTAGACCCCCCTATGGGACATATATACCAGACGAGGGAGATCCCAGGACCAAGCCTTGTGGGATGCCAGTTATATCTGGTTTGTTGTCTGACATGGCTGCAGCATGTCTGACCATGCCTGTTCTGTCCTTGGTCTGCTTTGCAACCCCTCTACTGACATAGGGGTTTATATTTAAGCTAGTGAGCTTATCTATAATGAACACGTAGGGTACTGTATAGAAGCCTTTGCAAGGTCCAGCTACGTTGTGTGGACCACATTGCCCTCATCAATGACCTTAATGACTGTTTCCATTGAGTCAAACATGTTTAGGGGCAGGTTCTGCACTTAAGAAAGCCACACTGGGTAGGGTCCGGTGTCAGTAGGTCCCCAATATCTTTATGTCTGTGGTACATGCTGATCCTTTCCATAGCTGTGCAGACCGAGCTTCTCAGGATTCTGGGGTAGTAGTTTTCAGTATCCATTCAGGCAACACCTTTGTTGAGAAGGACCACTGTTGTTGTACACTGCTCTTTGGGTACATATTCTGTGGTAAGGCTGACATTGAGCAGTAGTGTAGTTTGGCATTCCATTCATCTTGGAGTCCATGTTGCACTAAGCCCAGAACACCATCTCATACCATTGCTGCTGTGTGTTTTGCTTTGTAGATGTTGGCTGTTACCTCAGCATCTGCAATGTCAGGGGGCCAGCAGTCTGCTGGGATAGATATTCTGCATTCGGGGTTGCACTGCACCTGTCAGGATGTATGTTGGCAATATGTGTGCATGTTTGTGATATTTGTGTGATTCAGAGCATATCTGTGAATCCCCAACATGGTTCCTACCATTAGTTGTGAAAGCCTTGGGATTATCCTTAGTGTCCTGTACAATTTGTATCTTCATAGGTTCATACTAGGCTATCCACCCTAGGGCATTTGTTAGCCTAGCCAGAGTGTGTGTGGCTTTTGCCACCCCTTGCTATGTGAATATTATGGCCATTTATGATTTGCTTTGCTGTGCCTCTGCCTGGACATGACACAGTGAAGACCCCCAGTGTAACTCTACAATCATCCATCCACTTGGCAAGATTCCTGTTGAAGAGTGTCAGTGAGGGGCTCTGCCTAACATGGAGTGGGATTCTGGTCCAGGGTGTGGGGAGCCTCTGGATTATGTATCTGTCCCACCAGCACATCCTATTTCATTATTTGTTGAGGCTGACATCTCTCACTCTCACAGTTCTGATGGGTTTGAGTTTTCTGGGGTGGAGCATGTCCATTACTCCTGTGTTGGGCATGGCCTTCTACAACAGGCATGCAATGCCTCTGTGTAGGCAGTATGTGACTGCATTCAGCTGGGGTGTCTACAGCCAGGCAGCATATGACATATATTTGAGACCCTTTATCCTCTTGGTGAGGTACCTTTGAGGTCTTTCTAACTGCTGCAGGTGTCAGGTAAGGTACATCCCATATGAGGCATTGTACTAGATTATGGGTGTGATTAGAGAACAGTATAGGGGCACAATGACCTCTGTTGACGTAGATGTAAATCCTTTCCTGATACGGTGTCAAATGTAGACAGTCTTCCTAGCCACATTGGCAATGTGGGTGTCACATAACAGGTTACTGTCCACTTGTGTCCCTAGGTCCCTGGTTACTCCTTCCATACATAATGGTTTACCACCTATGTGGTAATTTGTGGTACCTTGTTTGGTATTTGGTGGGACATTCATACTGTCCAGTGTCTTCAGGATGGCTGGGTGGGGTTCCTGTGTGTGAGAGTGTGGTCTGTAGCATGCTACAGACTGTACAGCAGTCTTGCCTACAGTTAGTTGCACATGGGTGGACTCCAATGCCTTGTGCATTGTCAGTTACCTGGATGTATGGGTGTCTGTGCTGAATACGGATACTCACCCTCCTTTTATGTTTTGTTCCAGGTTTTGGGGCCATGACACATGATATGTGGTATAACCTGGTAGTGCTGGTGTGCTGTCAGGAGGCTTGCAGCAGGTTTCTGTCACTGCACAGACATCGATGTTCTCCATACTGGGGATGGCCTTGGGAGCATGCATATTGGGGTTTACACATCTGGCATTGGTCAGCATTACCCTTATGTTTCTTTCCACTTATGTTTTCTAGGGTGGTGGGTCAGTCTTTTCAGCCTTGCCTACAAAAGGCTCTATGGAGGTGGCAAAGGCCTTATCCAATATTCAGACGCCCAGGCGTAACAGGTGCAAGCCATCCCAAGAACAGCTGCGTGGCTTGTCAAGCATGACATCCCAAGCAGACAGACATTGGATCCCCTTGAAATGACACCAGTAAGTGTGCCACTTGCTATGACTGATCATTCCGTGTTTGTACTGTGGCATTATTCTTGGTAAGGGTAGGATGCTGCAAACGGTGAGTGTCATACCGGCCTGGACTACATAATCAGAGAGCTCATTTATGTCTCTTTTCATGTAGTCTAGGGAGGTACATCTCAGGTCATTCACACCAGCATGGACTATGACTGCATCATATTTCTACTTGCTTTGGAGTGACCTGCATACTTCTGTTATGTGGCATATTGTGGCAGCCTACAGGCAGCTTACTGTACCCTTTCCCTTGTTCAGTCTGGTGTGCGGGACAGCAGTGTGTCTGACTATGGAGTCACCTATTACAACTGTATCAGGCATGTTGTTTCTCCTTCTGGCCTGTGACTGTTTGGCACACCAGCTTTGTGTACTATGTGTTGCATGTGCTATGTTTGGAGGTTGTTTGATTGGGTGTCTGCTTTAGAGGCCTCTGTTGGTGTGCTGTGTTTGTAAATTGTGCCTCCGGGAATGCTTTTCTGTGTTTATGTCTTTGGTTTGCAGTTGTGATAGGTCTATGTGGGACTGTGTTTGTGGTGTGTGTGGTTACCTTCTCCTCCTGACTAGTTTTGGGAGTACTGAGTTGAGGAAGCTCAGCCTCCAGTTTGGATAGATGGTTGCATCTCTCACATATATTTGTATTTCTTGGGTGGAGTTGGGGGTTGTCTGTGTACTTGGGGCAGGTGTAACATTGCCTCAGGATTCACAGATTCAACTTGTTGTGGCTGGCCTTAGTGGATTGTATGTGTGAACATATTTTATTGCCATACTACTGATCAGTGATTACTTCATTGTTTATGTTTGCTCTATCATGTAGTAGCTTCCTCATTCTCTTGCATGGTTTGGTTATGGCTGGTGTCCACCATGCCAGATGCCTGCGTGTATGGCATTGTGTCTTGTTTTAATTTAGGATTGCATAATCCAAGCATTCCTGGCAGCGTTCATGGAATGGCTGTATTACATGTTCTGAGGTGTGGCCCATATTTTGCACCTGCACAGGACCTTTAATGGATTCCACATCAGTTTGGAGGAGTGCAAATATTGCTTTACACATGTTTTCCACTGTGGTTTTCTGGCCAGGGACTGTGGTCAGGATTTGTATATCCAGTGTGATTACTCTATGGTCTGGTTTTACCAGTGAGGAATACACTTCTCGTCTTGCCATCCAGTACCCATGTTGCTGATTATCACATCCAGTATGCTTACCCCTCTTGTGGGAGTGGTACGTTGTTCCTGGGCCTTTTGGTTTATGGATTCTATGAACTTTTGTCCTACACTGTTGGAGATAGTATAATGCTCCCAGTCTATGTCTGGGTATTTTCAGTCACCCAATATAATGTGGTTTGGAGGACTTGATATATTCATGTATTCCAGCATAGGCCAGGTGCAGTTCCTGGTGTTGGGACAGTAGTCTGTAGCAGGCTATAAACTGGGGGGCAGTTTTAGTCACTGCTACTTGACCATGGCTAGTCCATGCTGCATTTTGTTGTGGTACCAACATGGGGGTATGGTTATCCTTGACAATTCTTGCTAGTCACCCTCCTTTTGTAGCTTGTTCCATGTTTTGAGGCTGTACAGCACAGTATGAGGTGTAACCTGGTAGTGTTAGGGTGCTGTTTTGAGCCTTGGCTCAGTTTTCTGTTACAGCGCAGATAACACCATTCTCCATACTGGGTGAGTTTAGACTGCATGCATCTTGCTGTTTCGACTTATCCCTTATCTTATTCTTATCCCTTCTGATACCTATGGAGATAGGTTTGTGTTTTGAGCCTTACCTATTCAGGGCACACTGTGGGTAGCAACAGCCTTTGCCAGTATCCATACGGCCTGCACTGATAGGTGCACGCCAGTCCTAGCAGGTGGTGCATCATGTCATGCTCAGCATGTCATCCCAGACTGGCACACATTGGATCCCTTTTGACTAACTGTGATACTTCCGTCAATTATTGCACTTGATCATCTCATTGTCATGTTGTGGCATGATGCTTGGTGAGGGTAGGATGTTAGTCAGGGTCCTCAGGTGTGCATATAGTACATGGTGTTACATTACTTAACACATAGCATTCATGCCTCAGGTGGTGCTGCAGGGCTGCCTCTGTCGGATGCGCATATTACACTTCCCTGTACATGTTTGAGAGCAGGTTGTGTCATGTTAGGCATCCCTGTTACTATATGAGTGAGTCAGAGAGGGGTATCATTCCCAGGGTTCCTACTGAGCCAGTGTATGTGCTATGCGTTGCCTCTTTGCCAATGCCAGGGCATACTGGGCACGCCTCCTTCTGCCTACTGGGGCAGGCTCAGGTTGTTCCTCCTCCGAGTCACGCTCTGCCTGTGATGGCTTTGGCAATGGTGGGGGGCTGTTTGGCCCGGCCCTATGCTGGTTCTGCTGCAGCTGTTTTCGCAAGATCATATTATGTAGCATAGCACATACCATGACAATTTGGGTACATGTAGTTGGTGTGTACTGCAAGGCTCCACCAGATGTGTCCAGACACCGGAACCGTGACTTGAGCAGCCCAAACACATGCTCTATTACATTACGTGTTTGTGCGTGTGCCTCATTATGGCATTCCTGTTCAGGTGTGTGTGTGTTTCTGATGGGTGTCATTAGCCACGGCTCCAGTGCATAACCTGCATCCCCCACTAGGTGTCCATGCGGGATGTCCCCATTGGCAAATGTCTGGTACAGCTGCGTCAAATGCCAGATGTGGGAATCGTGGTAGCTCCCAGGACAGCCAGAACACACATTCATTATTATGCCCTGGGCATCACACACGACCTGGCAGTTGATGGAGGGGAAGCCCTTGTGGTTGATGTATGACCTACCCTGCTCACCGGCTGGTGCTTTGATGCGTATGTGCGTGCAGTCTATTGCACCCACTACCTCAGGGTATTCCGCTATTTGCTGGAAGAGACGCATATTGCTGGCCAATACCTCACGGGCATTGGGGAAATATACATGATCACCGACATGTGCTGACATGGCATCCAGGAAATGGTGCAGTACCCTGGAGGCTGATGCCTGTGATATCCCCATCATATCACCAGTTGGTCTCTGGAAGGTACCTGTTGCTAGTATTCTTAGGCCAACACATACCTTGGTTTCCACTGGGATGGGTTCCCCTCGGTTGGTTCTGTGTGCGAGGCGTGGCCTGCACAGCTCCACTATTTGCTGCAGGAGGTCTCTGTCCACTCTATAGCGCTCTACTATCTCCAGCTCATGTAACCCATGGTAGGTGACCCTGGGTCTGTACACTCTTCTCCGTCTCCTCACTGTGGGTTGTCTGGCACCATCTGCATTGTCACCACCCTCAGCAAGTCGCCTATGTCTCATTATGACAGCTATGGCAGCCCCTAACATTTCTGCTCTGAGTTCAGCTTTTTCAGTTTTCACTTCTGATAACGTAACTCCTGTCTTGCAGTGTCTCTTGAGAGAAACATCCTGCACTGCTGTTTGCAGAGTTTTAAGTGCTGGGCTGGGCTACTATTCTGCCTGTGTAATTGCCTGCATCTAATTGTTTTCACCTGCTAGCTCCAGCAGTATTCCCTACTAGCTTCCTACTAAATCTGTTGCTTCCTTTTTCCTTTCTGTTTCCTCATGGTGGAGCCATGTGTAAACCAGCAGAAACACGCTCACAGTGGCTTACATGTGCACACACATACTTACACGGTTCAACATCTGCTTATTCGGATTAAAACGCGTGCACGCCCGCACAAACAGTGTTAAACATCTCCCAACACGCTCCCACATGCTCAGTCTGTCTTACACGCGCGCACACTTCCTTACTCGCGCTTCATGGCACGCACACGTGCGCATACACATCCAGCAAGAAACTTTGGTGTAGGCAACAGTGTACACCTTCCATTTCTTGACTTTCTCATGCTTAGTTAGTGGCACACCTCCTTCCATCATATCTGTTTGACATCTGTCATGTAACTCTGACCTCCAATGAACTGCATTTCTTTCTACCATTCCCCCCTGTGATGTCACCTAACTCCTACTCTGTTCCTCCCCCTTCTGTAACTCTTACACTACTCAGACTGTGCTCATTTGCTATGCGACAGTGGAATTCAGTATCCTTACACTCATTTGCATCAGATTGCCTACTAATGCTTAGTTACATGTCTTAGACTCAGCTTCCCCCCTTAGCAACCACTACACGGTGGCCATGTTGGTTTTGGTCTGCTGGTCCCTGCATTGACATTCCATGTATTGCATAAAACCTACATTTGTAGGTTTAAAACCTTCGTTTTTATGTTTTATACAGCGCAGCCCATTTGCGCGGGGCTGCGCTGGGTTTAAACATTGGCAATCACCGAAAAAAAAATTATATTTTTAGTATATTTGCATCAGGTTACTTTGCCAATGGCCACACATTTGGCCATTGGCATGCTGCCTGACACATATGCACCCTTTATTTGGAGCTGACATGGCTCCATTGCAGTTTTTGCAGAAACGTACTCAGTTGTCAACTGAGTACATTTCTGCAGCTAAAACGGCTCTAACAAGGGCTGTTCTGGGCTTCCTGGATCGCTAATCATCCTCATTTGCATGGTATTCGGCTGCAAGTGAGGTGATTAGCTTATCCACGCCCACTCCGTGTAAGAGCCGTTTTAGCTTGTCTCTTACACGGACTTTGGGCTGTTCCTGGATCGCGAAGGCTGCATGGAGTCTTACACTACTCTTAGACTCCGTGCAAGCCTTTGTGAATCCGGCCCAGTGTGTCTGAAAGACCACCTGCACATGGTAAGCATAAACTGTCTTTGTTTTGTAATACCCATTAATTAGATGTAAATCTAATGAGAGAGTAATTATCATGAGAGAAACTATAATCAAGGGTTTCACCATGCAACTGATATGATTACAGGGGTCTATATTACGTTTGAGAAAGGGCTGTTCATCGAACGCCCTTTCATCAACACATATCCACCGAAATGCCAAAACTCCGAACGATTACATAAGTAAATTTTGTCCCAGGGGAAAAAAATCTATTAACCATTGTTGGGAATTTGCCCTTTCCTCCACTGTAGTGCGATCTCGGAGTTGGTATACTTAGGTAAGGGAGGTAAAGCCCCCGCTTCATAGTGCCTAACAATTTGTTTTGTTTATTGTTGGCCCAGTGATTTTTTTCCCTGGGAAAAAAATTGCTTTTGTGGCCGTTCGAAGTTTTGGCATTTCGTTGGATATGTCGATGTTCAGGCGTTCGATGAACAGCCCTGTCGACATTGTAATGTAGACCCAATTACAGTGGCCCACATGAGGGTAGCTGCGGTTGCATGTGAACAGATGGGTATGGGGGTAGTCCTGCTACCGAACCACCACTGACTGAAACTTAGGAGTTCATGTACGCTGTCAGAGATCCTGACAGCTCAGCAGAAGGTTTACACTGACTCCTTGATGCTGGTGCTGATGTGGACAACAGGCCAAGCATGTCCCAAAAACAACCTCCAGGTATACTATATATAAGACATTTACTGCCATTCTAGACATCTTTGTGTGCTAATATTTAGATAATTTTGATATATCTGGAAACACTGAGATGTGTGGCTTAAAAGAGATACAGTCTGACAGAGGGTGTGTTGGGAGGCTACTGGTCAGTCTGACAGATTCTATGATAATTCTTAAGGGGAAGACAGTCAGAGCATTAGTCTCTTGATCTTATGATATTTGCATTATGGTGCTTATTATCCTTCTTTCCACTGCCTTCCACTTTTTCCAGGGACACCAGAATTACTATCTGAAAGACCACCTGCACATGATAAGCATAAACTTTATTTGCTTAGTAATAGCCATTAGTTAGATGTAAGTATGAGGATAGAATAATTATTGTATTACTTTAGCATCTGAAATTGTTTAACATGAGTGTTTAGCACACAGTTAAAATCATTTCCAGTCTCTATTTCTCTCATTCTTGTACTTTTTGCTTATTATCACAAGTGATCCTGACAATGGCACTGTAGAACTCATACCATCAGAAGTCAGAGCATCAGTAGGTTCTGATGATGATGATGGTGGTGGTACAGAGGCACAGTCGGGTGTACAGAGGTTCAGTCTGATGCTGATGCTGAGGTTGTGGCTCACACACATTCCCTGGCCTTATTTCGGATACAGTCAGGATGACTTCTCATACCCATTCCAATCAACCCCTCTAATACAGGACAGTTTGTGGGTGACACTGCATTTTACATGTCAGAGAGGGCACAGTGGTCCTTTGTTGTGATAATGGCATGCACACCAACCACCAAGGGATGGCTCTATGTCTTCACTGGAAAAAAACACTGATTGACTGAAAGATGGCCTTTCTTTTTGGCTCTTACCCCTTGGGGTAAAATGAGTTGAATAATCATGGATGGTCAATGGATGGCAGTCAGAGAGAAAAATGATTAATTAAACAAAACAGAATAATCCATATATTAGTTTAACTTTTTTCACTACTTGCTTGCTCCCTCCCAGGCTGAGTCTGAAACTGGTTAACATATATCAATTATGTACCACAATAAACACATTTAAATAAAAAGGTTCAAAGGATGATACTAGGCTACTGGCCCGGAGGCCCTTATAAGGCTAGCAAAGAATTTTGCCCATGTTCCCTCAAAGTCAGCATCTGTTTCCCCTGTCCAGCAGGGACGCAGGTGGGATCCCGGGGTATATTTTCTGTTTCTCATCCAGTCGTCCAGGTTCCTCTTAAAGAGGGCTAGAGAGGTACTCTGCTTGACATGGAGAGAGAGTCTATTCCACAGATGCGGGAGTCTTTTGGACACAAATTTATCCCACCAACAAGTTCTATTAATGTCACAGACTAGGTTAAGGCCTTGTGTGTAGGTTGCACGAGTGGAGATTTTCTTATAGATACGCAGCAACTCCATAAAGGCTGGGTATAAAATAGCCTTGTATGCCAGACACCTTTGAGCAGTCTGCGTGAGACTGAGTAAAGGGACAGGGCTTTTAGCCTATCTGTATAGGACAGGTGTTTGAGACCCTGGATTTTCCTGGTCGGGAACCTCTGTGGTCTCTCCAACTGCTGCATGTGCTTGACAAGGTACATGCCGATGGGGGCACTGTATTTGATAATGGATCTGATAAGGGAGGAGTACAGGGATGTTATGACCTCCTTGTTTCTGAAGCAAATACCCTTACGTATGAGGTGGGCCATGTAGAAAGCCTTCCATACAACGCAGGCAATGTGGTAGTCAAATGTCAGGTTGCTATCAACCCGGGTGCCCAAGTCCCTCATGACTGATTGCATTCTTAGCACATTATTAATGTGATAATTAGTGGGATGACATTTTCCTCAAAGGGGATAATGATGCATTTCTTGGCATTCAGTTTGAGGCTATGTTTCTGGCACCAGTCATTAGCTTGGGTAAGGCCCTCTTGGAGGATGTTCACATCACTAGGGGAATTTAAGACAGCACCCAGCTTGCAGTCATCTGCACACTTGGTCAGCCACAGACCACTGGTTTTGGCTTGCACCTCAGAAAAGTATATACCAAACAGTAGAGGCCCCAAGACTGATCCTTGGGGTACACCACTCATTAAGCGTCTACTACTAGAGGTGGCTTCCCCTACTCTGACTGAGTGGGTTCTATCAGTGAGCCAGTTAGCTACCCATCTGGTAACATACAGGTTGATGCCTAACTGGGAGAGTTTATCTACTATGCCCGAGTGGGGGATAGTGTCAAAAGGCTTTGGCTAGTTCAAGGTAGTCAGTGTGCACTGTCTTCCCCTTGTCCATGGGTTGGTGACTCTTTTGAAGAAGTCGACCAAGTTTAATAAGCTTGATCCCCTGTGACGGATCCACACAGTCTACCAGTTTTTGCTATGCCTACAGCCACATATCACTGTGTATGTTTAATTATTGCTAGATTGATTATTGCTAGATCTTGATATACCACTACCTCACTATATGCTGCTAATATTGTAACAATACAATATGCTTAAGAGCAGGCCTTGCTCACTGATTACTGGTATTACTGAACTTTCATTAACCTATAAGTTGTTTATCAGCTTAAAAGATGTTTACCAGAATGTGGGGATTCCAAAGAGGAACTATATCACAAGTTTGTGAGCTAACTGTTCTCTGAAATAGGGAAGTAAGGCACAAGACCAGACATTATGAGACTTGTTTACAACTTAGGAAATGATCTGTAATTTTCTAAAATATTCCATCAACTCATGATGAGCTTGTAATGTCATATTTTTCTACAATATTCCATCAACTCATGATGAGCTTGTGATCAATGACCCTGTTGTTTGTTCAAGACTATAAAAGCTCAAAGGCTAAAATGGAAATCATCATCCGGATTTGATCACAGCACCAGCCTGAACAGAGCTTAGAGACATTTTGCCAGTGTCGGCCTTGCCTTGACTGAACAGATAGCTGCACTGGATAGGACTGAAGTCTCCCTATCAGTGGCAAAGATGATTTTGTTTATGCATATGCTTGTAAGTACATGATCTATTAGTTTTTCTGATTATTTAGTATTAGTTTTGCTGGTTATTTATTAAGTTTTTGTTTAAGAAATTGTTAAGTTTGAGCCTTGGTGTTTTGTGTCATTTCTAATCCTGTATTAACCTCAGATCTTAAAGTAATGGACTAGTTCATCCCCCTTTGGCAAAACCAACCTTTGTGGGGTCAAGCGTTTGGAGGTTGCCAATGTCCTTGTTTATAAGGTCCATGATAATGTGCTCCATGGCCTTGCAGGTCAGGCTAGTTAGGCTGATGGGCCTATAATTGCCTGGGTCAGTGGGCACTCCACCTTTGTGTAGAGGGAAGACAGTGGCTGTCCTCCATTCAGCTGGACTGAAGCTGGTACTCAGGCTTTGGTTGAATAAGGTGTCTAATGAAGCTGAGAGCTCATGCCTGAGTTCATGTAGGATACAGACAGGGATGTTATCAGGTCCCATGGAGACTGCATTTTTTGCCTTTGAGAGGGCATTAAGGACCTGATCCTTGGTGATGTTGGGAGAGGGGCAGGTACTGGGGATGTCCTGGTTTACTGATGGGGGGACGGGGGTGAAGTTTTCACTGAAACTGTCTGCCACCAGGTTGGCTATATCTATGGCATTTGTGTATATGGTGTTATTGACATTGACCAGCAGTTCATAGCAGTTGGCAAATGAAATATAAACTCTGAAGAAGATATGGTACAAAATATTGCAGAGAAACACTTTAAAAAAGAGCAAATGAATGGAAAATGAAAAAATATATGAAAAAGTAATATTTTTTTTTAGAAATTTATATAAGGATAGAGTAAAAAGAGAAGGTGATAAAAGAAGGTAAGAATGAATTAGCATCAGGATTAGATGGTATGAGTATTATAAGGAAATGAATAAAGACAAAACAGAACTTTAAAAAAAGAATATTAAGTGAAAGGATGAAGAAAGGCATAATGGAAGAAACTATATGTGGTGGAATGATAACATTTACATGAATTAAAGGATGAAAGAAAAGATATAACAATTGGAGACCAATGACACTAGGGAATACTGACAATAACATATTTATGAAAATACTCCCAAAAGGATGGAGAAAGGAAAAGAGAGAAAATAAATGTTAGTTATAGAGAAAGAAGTAGTAGAGATACTCAAAGAAAATAAAGAATGATGACTGACTGCATGTGATGTAGCTAAAGCATTTGATAAAGAAAGCCATGAAACAAAACCAGAAATTTCATTCAGAGACATATAGCATAGTAAAAATAATATTAATGTAAAAAGAATTGTCAAAAAAATTCATGGGAACAAGTTATGATAAATGGATGGATGGCATAAAGTATTAAGTGAGGAGTAAAACAGGGATGCCCAATGAGTATATGCTTATTTGTATTAGTAATGAATGCAGTGGTATCTATGAAATGAGGGAGGCAAGATGTTAGATGGAAGGAAATGTCATATAGCTGATATGAATGACATATGCAGATGACTTGAGTTCTAATAAAAACAAGGGATAAAAAGTGAGATGTTTATAAGGGTCGAAAAGCTGTTAAAAAGGCTAGTCTGCAGTTAAAATGAAGTGTAAGGGATTTAGTCAGATAAAAAAATAAAAGGAATTTATTTCACAAGAAATGAAGGAAAGATTTTGGGAGTGGCATTTGGTGAGGTTATGAATGTGTAATAAGTTGATGGAGAGAAATACTGGAACAGATAAATACAATTGTTAGCTTGGAGTAAAAGTTTTCACTCATTTCCGAAAAAAATATATATTCTGAAAACTTACATATTAGGAAATATATGTAGGGGGGGGTTTCCCACTCAAATGGAAAAATAGGGGATTTTTTAGCTTCATTTGGGGCTCAAGGCTGAACCTGGTGAGGAAAGGGATATTTTTAATAAAAATTAAAAAGATTGTTTGATTTTAAAAAATCCAGTGGCATATTTAGCACCTATGTATTTATTTTGGGCAATAAAACAAGTAAAAGAAAAACAGAAATAAGTAAAATGATATATGAAAAACATAAAAATGTATGGTGAAAAAAAACAGGGAAAAGAAAAGAGAAAAGGTCAGAATGGAAGAAAAGGAAAATGACAAAACATGAAATGATGGAAGTTAAACGTAAGTGAGGTTGATGGGAAAAGAAAAGAATGCTATACTATGATTTTAGAAAAAAAGGTGTATCCAGGAAATGAATTACAAGATGATGAAAAAAGGCAATAAATGACAGAAGAAAAGGTTTGAAAATGTTTATGAAGCAGAGGATTTTATTAGAAAAGTTACCAGCGAAAGGAAATATGAAATATAAGGTGACAGAGGAAAAAAATGCATTGACAGTAGTGAAGACGAAACAACAAAAACAATGTTTTTTTTGGATTGCAAAAAGAATAAAGAGTTTTTAGGAAATATTTATAAATGAATATAGATGGGAAGGATTTAAATCTATAAATATAAATATGGTATTATATGGGAAATATGATAAAGTAAAGACATATGACTGATAAATATGACAAATTACTACTTGTGACAATATGGATGCTGTGGAAAAAGATGTGAGTATCTGTTCTATAAAAATAAAATGGAAGAGGATGATGTATTAGCTGAACGAAGAAGAAGGTTGTAGAAGAAAGGATTGGAGATACTGGGTAAATATAGCAGAAAATAATGAAAAAATAGAAATGTTAAACTAAGTTCTTTTGTGCTGGATGCAAACAATGAGTGAGTAAATTACTGATTTAAAGGTTTTATAGGGTATATAATTAATGTAAATGGTAATAAAGCACACATACTTTTTCCAAGCACTAGGTGGCATCAGAGGGCTGTGAGTATTGCTTGGATAATTCTAAAACAGAGAAACAAATAAACATGGTTACTGGACATCTTTTGGAGACAGGATCAGAGTGAGATGAAATATTAGTTACAGAGCAGAAGGGTGGAGGTCTGGATAAAGAAGGTGCTGCAGAGTTTAATGAAAGAAGGTGAACACGGTGAAAGTGAAGAGGTAAGCTACAATGCTGTGATGGATCAAGTGTTACAGCAACAGTCAGGTAATGAAAGAGGTAATGTGGTAGAGAAGCAGATTACAGAGGTTGAAAGCAGAGTCATGTTTGGTTGATTAATCCATTTTAAGAATATGTCTCAACTGAACACTGTGAATGGCAGAAATGAAGCAAAGAAAAAAAAAACACATGCAAGCATTGTAAGTCAAGGAACAAGAATGTTTGACAAGAGCCTAAGGCAGAAGCAACAGAAAAAAAAGACTAATGGCAAGAGTAAGTAAAACCAGTGCTACTAATTATGGACAATATAATATTGCTATTAAGATTTAAGACTATTGGTGCATTTGAGGTTAGAAGACTTCTGTAAAAAAAACTTTTGAAATGTTTTAGGTTCAGAATAGTGCATGGGGGAAATACAAAAAAGAAATAATAAATCACATTAAAAATACTTCATTTGTCAGAACTTTGACCTGAAATTAAGAAATAAAAAAAATGACTGTGCAACTCAAACCATCAGAAATGGAAGAATTTAAAAATATATTTTCTGACAAAATGTGAAGAAGTGCATGACATACGAAAATGCATGACAACATAAATGTATGGACACAGAAGTGTGGGTCACACTGATATGAATGATGGAAAAATTAAAGCATATCTCGAGTAATATAATAGTGAATGGAAAAAGATTAACTGTTGGGTATCAGGACCAACCAAAAGCCTAGTTGTTTTTGTGGTGATGAAAAACATCTAGCCCAGGAATGTACAAAAGGAAAATGTGGACAATGTGGGGAGCAAGACCATACTTCTAGGAACTGTAACTTTTCTGTAGGAAATGTAATGAGCTTGGCCATTTTTTGTTTGAATGCCCAGTAATGGAAAAAGAAAGGGTACAGGACAAATAAACTGGGAAGGGAGGACAGTATATGTAGAAAACAATAATCAGTGAAGAAGTGAAATGGCAATGTAAGTGAGGAAGAAAAAGACAGAAATACAATTCAAGATAAGTAAGGGGAAGGACTAATGGTTGAAGGAATTCAACAAACAAAAAATAAGTATAATGGGTTGCTAAGTGAAGAAGATGAAAATGGCCACTCAAACAGGGGAACAAAGGCTGAAAGAGGTTAAAATCTATTAGAGGGAGGATGAGAAGGAGAAAGAGAAAAATAATACGACAAAAAGGGAAAGGGATGATTTAAGTATTTTGGGAAAAAGTGAAAAGAATAAGAAATTATGTGAAGGTTTTTATGATTATTGAATTGAGCAAGAAGAAAAAGACAGATGTATTATAAGCAAAAAAGAATGAGGTCCATTTTGGAAGAAGTGATAGAGGAAGGTGTATACGGACTAAGAAAAAACAAGTAAAAGAAATGTTAGTGATAATAGAAGAAATAACTGATGATATTTAAGGGAGAATACAGAAATAAGGTTAACTGTGTGCAGCATATCAAATGCATTTAGCTCAGTAAGTCATGGGTCAACATAGGATATTTTAGGGGATTATGGGGTTGGTAGGAAAATAATACAATTATTAAAGAAGTGTTATGAGATATCTTGGTTGAAGTTTATGGTAAATGGTTGTTTAGAAAGAAAATAAAGACTAACACAGGTGTGTAACAGTGGTGTCTGAAGCATATGTGTTTATTTCTATTACCAACTAATGCAATAATACAAACAGGTACTGGTGAAATGTGAGAAGCAAGACAGGAAATGGAAAAAGATGTAATAACACCTGTGCATCTTTCATATGCCAATGATTTAGTTATTGTAACAAAAATATAGTATGGATGATGGAAACTGTGACAAGGATGCATGGGGGGGGGTTAAATAAAGCTGGATTAGTTAAATAAGTCAAAACATTAAGATTTCTGTGAAACAAATGTCAAATGGCATATATTTTACTAGAAATGAAACAAACATATTAGAAATGAGGTTTTGAGAAGATGGGAAATATCAGAATAATGGAAAGAAATTCTGGATGAAATAAAGGACTGAGTTGGTGAAAATCTATACTATTTATCCTGTAACAAATGCATACAAGTTAAGTATGTATGTACTGGGAAGGCGGGATATTTTGATATTTTACATACACACACACACACACATATATATATATATATATATATATATATATATATATATATATATATATATGTATAATATAATAAAATATATATATATATATATATATGTATAATATAATAAAAAAATAAAAAGTTACATACTCACCATAACAACCCATCTGTGTTGTCCATTTTCATTCTTCCTCACCTGTTGGGTTTGGATGAGATACTTAAATCCAACTTGGCTGCTTCTTCCAGATCTTAGGTTTCTTGAACTCTAAAGCTCCAGCCTTTACCCATAATGCTGCACCAACCAAACATACCTCAGATCTAGTTTGCTGCCCATAGGGAAAACAGAACAGTGTGACTCAGAAAAGAACAGAAGCTGGAGGTCAAACATTATGGTGAGTACATAACTTTTTAATCTGATATTGTGATTTTCATTCATTCCTCAACATTTGGGATAGAGTTCCCAGCTACCTAAAGCCCAAGAGAAATCTAAGGAAGGATACTGCAGAGCACCTCCGAGCCAAAGGTCGCTCAACCCCTAGTTTGTAATGAGCAATGAAGGTATGTGGATTAGCACAAGTTGTAGCTGCACAAATATCATCCAAGGAAGCGCCAGACAAAAAGGCTGATGAGGTTGCTATATGCCTTGTGGAGTGGGCTCTAGGTGTTTTCGGTAAAGGTAAACCCACTTTCTGATAAACAAAGGTAATACAATCAGTTAACCATTTGGCCAAAGTAACTTTAGATACTGGTATGCCTACTTTGGAATCAGAAATGGAAACAAACAATTGTTCAGACTTTCTAAACTCATTATATCCGAGTGATGCCTCCAAGTGCATCTGCAGTTAACTCCTACTGGTGCCTCTAGGCATCAATTACTGCTTGTTCATATTTGCATCAATAATTCTAAAACCATGCTACGTACAAGGTTTTAAAAGATTTCATCTTAAAGCGTACACAATAGCAAACTCAACTGCACTAATATTTGGCGTCTAGTGCAGCTAAATAGATATTAACTGCTGTTTTTATGATGCTAATTATTAGTTATAATATTCACATTTTTCTAAATATCTCAACAACCAAATAACACTGACAGAACTCCTTAGTCGCATATGAAAGCTCTCAGCTACATTAATAAAATGCTGTTGATAGTATGTGTGTATCTTGAGTGGTTGCTGAGATATTTTAAGTTGTTTACAAAATATTACACATGTAATAGTCACTGTGTTTACTGTGACTTAAAAAATTTGGTTTAAGACCTAGAACCTAAAGAATACTACCACTATAAAAATAGTTTGTGCTGAAGAGTTTTTCATGTATACTGCTTTCATAATCATTGTTGCAGAGATATGAACATTTGTTTTGAAATGCGAGGACATAATCTGATTCTGTCAAAAGGTTTAGGTTGCACCCATTGGAAGTTACAGTGCAAACCTCCTGAGCTTCAGTGGAGTGAATGAATTAAATCTTTTGTCTTGTGAAGGTAGAAACGTAGTTGTCTGTGCACATCCAATAAATGTAACATACACTCGCCTTTGTCTGAAAAGTTTGGAAAGAAAACCAGGAGATTAATTACTTAATTAATATTAGACTCGGAAACCACCTCTGGTAAAAAGGATGGATTAGGCCGTAAAGATAACCAATTATTGTGAAAAACTAAATAAGGTTTAGCGGACAAAGCTTGAAGTTCAGATACTCTTCTGGCAGATGTATTAGCAACTAAGAAAATAGTTTTCCAAGTCAAAAATTTGGGGTCAGATTTAGCTGAAGGTTCAATGGGAGGCTGAGTCAAGGCCTGAAGCATGACATTTAAATCCCAAGAAAGGGTAGGATCTTTTAATGAGGACTAAGTCAAAATATTCCTCTTAAAAAGTTTTTGCAAAGTTTAGAGGAAGCTAAAGTAGAATTATTTTTCCCAGATGAAAGTTGTAAATGGCTGCTAACTGGCTCTAATAGTTGAAAAACTAGCATCTTCAGTGAAAATTGTGGCTAAAATGTCAAGGACATTTGAAATTGGGGCTTAAAAAGAGTCTAAGTTTTTGTTTAAGGCCCAAAGAACTAGTCTTTTCCATTTACTCTTGTAAATTTTCTGGTGGAAGTTTTGTGGGAAGCTAACAAAATGTGACAGACAGGAGAGGAGAACCTGTGCTGTCTAGCAATCAATGAAACTGGAGAAACCATGTGGTCAACTTGAGACCCATTAAGTCTGGGTGAGTTATGCCTATCAGATGACACACAAGATCTGGAGCTGGAGCCAGAATACAGGGTATATGTAAAAGATGAGGCCAAAGGAAGTAAAACCAAATCTGATGAGGCCAGTAAGGAACAATGAGGATAACTGTGCTCTTCAATTGAGATGCTTTCTGAAGAAATTTGGGAATGAGGGGTAACAGGATATGCATAAAGGAGACCTAAGGGCTAAGAGGTAGAGCATCTCTCAGTGACTCCCCTTGTGGGAGGATCATGGCAAAGAACCTGCTGTATTAGTTGTTGAGGAGACAGGCAAAAAGACCACAGCATGGTTGACCCCACCTGACATTGAGAGATCACTCGTGAGGCATCAAAATGTATCTGCTTAACTTGTCTGCAATCACACTGGATTTCCCTGGGATGTACATTGCTATTAGAAAGTGACTGGAAGAGATCGCCCATTGCCAAACTCTCATAGCTTTTTGACAAAGACAACAAGATCCCCTTGTTTGCAGATGTACCAGGCTACTGGCATACTGTCTATCTGAAATGCAGTAGTCCCGACTGGAAGAATGTCTTGAACGGCCTACAAGGCTAGGAGGA
Source organism: Protopterus annectens (assembly GCF_019279795.1). Classification (NCBI taxonomy): domain Eukaryota; kingdom Metazoa; phylum Chordata; order Ceratodontiformes; family Protopteridae; genus Protopterus; species Protopterus annectens. The sequence goes on from NC_056745.1 coordinate 608,613,346, forward strand.
CTGTTCTCATTTCCATGACATTGATGTGCATTTCACCCTCCTCCGAGGACCATGTGCCATGGACTGGCCTTCCCAAGAAATGGCCCTCTCCGCTGAGTTGAGAAGCATCCATTGTCACTGTGGCCTTGTGTTGAGGGAGAACAAAATGATGGCTTTCATGCAGCTGATAGGAGTGGATCCACCACAGTATGTAATTCTTGCATGCTTGAGTGATTTTGAGTTGAATGGATAATGGATGGCAAAAAATGGACCATTGAGCACTGAGCAGCCAGGCCCACTGAAAGATTCTTCATATGGAACCTAGCTAGTGGTATCAGGGTGACTCCTGCTGCCATGGAACCCAAGGACTGAAGTATCCATCTCACCGGAAGGGAACTATATTCTTGACCTGGAACTGTATGGTGTCTATTCGAGAAAGAGGAAGAGAAGCTGTTTGAGTGACTGTATTCAGGTGAGCATGAATGAATTCCAGACTTTGAATCAGTGTGAGTTGAGATTTGTTGTAACTGACTGATCTTCCCAGATGAAAGCACAGCTGGAGCAAGTAGTCCATTGTTTGAATCAGCTGATGACTGGTTGCAGCAGTCAGGATTCAGTCATCTAGATAAGGAAATGCTCAAAATCCAAGCAGTCTCAAGTGAGCTGCTACAACTGCCGCTCACTTGGTGAACACCATGGAGGTTGTGATGAGACCAACGGGCAGTATTCTGAACTGGTAATGACTGGCTCCCAGATGAAAGCATAGGAATTTTCTGGAGATCCTGTTCATTTTGATATGATAGCATGCATCCTGAAGATCTATCGAGAACATCCATTCATCACTGTGCAGAATGGCAGAATGGACTGAATCAGGACCATCTGGAACTTTGTATACTGAACAGACTGACTTAGTTTGCTGAGATCCAAAACTGGTCTTAAGTCCCCTGTCTTTTTTGGCACCAAGAAGAATCTTGAGTAAGTTCTGGAGACCTCATACATGACGTTTTTTCTAGCAGCTTTTTTATTTCTAGAGAAGTTGCTTCCCTCTGACTGGGAGGAACATTAGGGATTTTCTTTGGAATTTGAGGGGGCTGGGAAAATGGTATACTATAACCACTGGATATTATTCTCCACACCCATGAATCTTTTGTGATATTTAGCCAGGCTCTCTGATGCAGGGATAGACAACCCCTGACTGCCTCCAAGAGATGACAATCAGGCGTCCATTCAGGAGTGCTGGTAGGATCTGCCTGAGAAAGACTCTCTAGATCCCTGGTTATGCGGACAACCTTTGCACGCGGACGGCATCTTCCATTTGAGTTCCCCCTTCTGCTCTGGTGAAACTATCTACACGTAACTCCTGGAAAGGCCCCTGGGACTTCTTAAAACAACATCTTTCTACCACCTCACTGGTGTCCAAAAAAAAGCCTTTGAGGAGTACAAAAATGAGAAGTTATGTACCTACCATAACGTTCCATGTTAGTTGTCTTCTCTCGCCTTCTTTCTTGCTTGATGGGTTCGGAGCCGATCCTCGGCTCCGACTCGGCACTTGCTAAGCTCGAGTCACTTTTACCAGCTCGAGGCAGCCCCATATCCCATGATGCAAGGCGGTAAGTACCCAGATCTCGTTTGATGACAAAAAGGGCAATAGCACCTAGCATAATAACTTCCCAAGGGAAGAAAGAAGGAGAGAAAAAAATCTGCAGGATGGTAGAAGGACCAGCTCTGTATGGTCTTCAGAAGTATAACTCCTTGTAGAGAAAGGTCTGTCCAGGCCTGGGGGAAGGAGGGAGGGTCGCAAGAAAGAAGGCGAGAAGACAACTAACATGGAACGTTATGGTAGGTACATAACTTCTCAATGTTAAGTTGTCAATCTCGCCTTCATTCTTGCTTGATGGGACCGCGTCCCTAGCACCTCTATCCTGGGTGGCTCAATGGAACAGACTCTTGAGAACTGTAGAGCCAAAACTGGCTCTGTCACTGGAGGCCAAATCCAATTTGTAATGGGAAACAAATGTATGAGGAGTGGCCCAAGTGGCTGCTGCACAAATAGTGTCTAATGGAAGTCTAGCTTGAAAGGCTGTGGAAGTAGCTAAGCTTCTGGTTGAATGTGCTTTAGGTTTCGAGCACAGCTGTTTTCCCCTGAGCTGATAAATTTCAGATATGACAGAAAAAAGCCATCTAGACAAGGTCACTTTTGAGACAGGAAGGCCTTTCTTGTTATCAGCATAGGAAACAAAGAGTTGATCGGATTTCCTGAATTGTTTTGTTCTGTCCAAATAATATCTCAGTTGGCGATGGACATCAAGATAATGTAATTTTTGTTCCGATCTGTTTGAATAGTTTGGAAAAAATACAGGGAGATCAATAGATTGATTCAAATTAGTCTTTGAGGCGACCTTAGGCAAAAAGGTCGGATTAGTTCTCAATGATACTCTGTCTTTGTGGAAGACCAAATTGGGGGGGGCGAACAGATAGAGCATGAAGTTCAGACACCCTCCTAGCCGATGTAATGGCAACCAGAAATAAAGTTTTCCATGAAAGAAATTTCAGGGAACAAGAAACAGCTGGCTCGAAGGGAGGAAGAATCAAGGATGTCAGCACTAAATTTAGGTCCCATTGAGGAGGAGGACTCCTGACTGGAGGCTTCAGGAGGAAAATTCCTTTCAAGAAGGCTCTACAAAGCCTGTGGGACATAATGTTGTGATCTGCGAACCCGACATGAAAGTTCGAGATAGCAGCCAACTGAACTTTGACTGTGGAAGAAGAGGAGCCCGCGTGAAAAATCTCCGCTAAGAAATCCAAAACTGCTTGAACTGGAGCAGTGAAGGGATCAATATTCTTGGCTTTAGCCCAACAAGAAAAACGTTTCCATTTGCTAGTATAAATCCTCCTGGTAGAGGATTTTAAGGAAGCTACTATGATGTCTCTAACAGGGTTAGAGATCATTGGAAGCCTGGCTAAGGAAGGAAGTGGAGCAACCATGCTGTGAGGTTGAGAGAAGGGATAGACCGGTGCAGCTGACCGGATTGGTGAATCAGAAGATCTGGCACTGGGTCCAGATGCCACGGCTGCACCAAAAGGTGATGATGAAGGAACGGAAACCAAATTTGTCGAGGCAAATAAGGAGCAATGAGAATCAATTTGGCTCTCAAAACGGTTGCTTTCTGGATAACTTGAGGGATCAGAGGAAATGGAGGAAAGGCATAAAGAAGTCCCTGGGGCCAATCCTGGGTCAGAGCGTCTCTGGGGGGATGGCCTGGCAGTGGGAAGAGAGAGAAGAAGTCTGGGCATTTGCTGTTTTGGGGAGTAGCAAAAAGATCGCAACATGGGCGACCCCATTCTAGAAAAATCTCTTCCACTATAGATTGTTTGCTCAATCTGGCCGCTAAAATGTTGGTATTCCCAGGGATATGCGTTGCTACCAGAAACCGATGAGAGGAGATTGCCCATAGCCAAAGTCTGAGCGCTTCTCGACACAAGGGGTAGGACTTGGTTCCGCCCTGTTTGTTGATATACCAAACTACAGACATGTTGTCTGTGTGGACTGCAATTGTCCCTACAGGAAGAAAGTCGTTGAGGGCTTGCAACGTTAAAAGCACTGCTCTCATCTCTAGGACATTTATGTGCAGGTGGTATTCGAAAGGTTGCCACGTCCCATGAACCATCCTACCCTGATAATGACCCCCCCACCCGATCAGGGAGGCATCCGTAGTGACAGTGGCTACAGGAGATGGGGGTACAAAGAGACTGCCTTGGTGAATCTGGGGAGAAGCGATCCACCAAGCAAGATGATTCTTGCAAATCTGTGTCACCAGTATTTGGTGACGCATAGGAAGTTGTTGGTAAGACCACTGAGTGAACAACATCCATTGAAGAAGGCGCATATAGAAGCGAGCCAGGGGAAGAAGGGTAATGTCCGCAGCCATGAGGCCTAACACCTTTAGAACCATTCTGGCCTGTACCTTCTTGTTGGCTAGAATGATCCTGACATGACTTTGAATGTCTGAGATTCTTTGATCTGTAAGGGTAGCTGACATCCGAACAGTGTTTAAGTTTGCGCCTATGAAAGTAATAGACTGGCAGGGCAATAAGGATGATTTTTCGGAGTTGATCGAGATGCCCAATTGAGAACAAAGATTTATTGTGTAATGCCTGGCTTGAACAAGCTGATGCCTGGTGGTGGCTGACAGGAGCCAGTCGTCGAGATACGGAAACACCTGGAATCCTTGACGTCTCAGGTGAGCCGTGACCACTGCCATACATTTGGTGAACACTCTGGGGGCTGTAGTGAGACCAAAGGGCAGGGCTCTGAACTGGAAATGACTGGACACCAGCCGAAAGCGGAGGAATCTCCTGGAGCGTCTGTGGATTTTTATGTGATAGTACGCATCCTGAAGATCTATTGAGCACATCCAGTTGTCCTTCTGTAAGAAGGGCAGAATTGACTGAAGAGTGACCATTCGGAATCTTGTCTTCCTCACAGACTTGTTGAGTCTGCTGAGATCCAATATTGGTCTCCAGTCTCCCATCTTTTTGGGGACTAAAAAGAACCTTGAGTAGATTCCGGGCTCTGAATGATCTGTTGTAACTGGCTGAATGGCTCTTTTTTGCAGTAGTTTTAAGACTTCTAACTCTGCAATTTCCCTTAGACCGGGTGGTACATCTGGAAGGGAATTTGAGTGATAGAAAGGACTTTCCTTGAAAGGAATTCTGTAACCCTCGGATATGATCGACTATACCCATCTGTCTTGAGTGAGGGAACGCCAGGCTTCTGGGTACAGCGATAGTCTTCCCCCGACTGCCTCCAAGGATGGACAGCCGGGCAACACCTCAGGGATGCTGAAAGGGCTTGTCAGAGAGAGGCTCTCTGCTTCCCTGGTTTTGTGGACTCCCTCTGCCTCTAGAGCGGCGTCTGTTATTGTTACCCCCTCTGCCTCTAGGGGTAAACTGACCACGTGAATCCGGCGTGACTCCTTGGGATTTGCGGAACCACATTTTGCCACCCTTCTGTCCTCTGGGGTAAGGTCTAGAAGGGGTGGAAAAACGGACCCCTATGGCAGAAAGAGTCTTGCCGTCCTGCTCACACCTGGTCAACGTTTCCTTCACTTGAGGGCCAAACAAAGCTGACCCATCAAAGGGAGAGTTTGTGAAGGACGCCTTAAAGGGATCTGCAAAATTGCAGAGCCGCATCCAGGCTTGGCGTCTAAGAGCCACACCTGTACCTGCGGCCCTACTCGCTCCATCAGCAGCATATGATATCAGTCGCATGGAGGAGTTAGCAATAGAATTAAGGGTTCCTAGCTGCGAAGCAATTTTTCTTTTGAGCCCCTGCAGCTGTAGGATCCTGTACTACTTCACCTAGCTCCTTAAGGGTATCCCTCTGGAGTCTGGTGAAGTGACATAGGTAGTTCAGCGAACGCATAGCAAAGGTCACTGAAGAGAACATCCGCTTACCATATCTATCCATGGTCCTAGAGTCCTTATTAGGAGGATGGACAGGTACGGAAGGATCTGCAAGTTCCTTCTTAGTGGCAGCCGCCACCACCATAGCATCAGCAGGGACACCTTTTGTGAGGAATTGCTTGTCCGAGGGAGCAGTGATAAATTTAGAAGGCCTCCTAGGGACTGGCTCTACAGAGTCAGGAGCAGTCCACGCCTTTCGAGCAATAACCTGCATAAGGGGGTCGAAAGGCGGAGACACCCAGGAGGTGGAGGGCCGAGATCCAAACGCCTCCAGGTATACTGACTCATCCTCAGAGGGATTATTGGTGGGCCAGTTTCCCCTCTGTCTAAGGAGTTCTAGGATGTCTGAAAAGGAGACATCCTCAGAGGGGGATCTTGGGGATCCCTCTGACTCATCTAAGTCAGTATCTGAAGTGATAGACTCGGGGGAGTCTACGTGTTTCTTCTTACAGGTCCTCTTTCGCGGAGGATCCTCTGAGAGATCAGGAGAATCCTCGGAAGAGGGGGCTCTTCCCAGTGGGGAAACCTGAGGCGGAGGATCTCTGGGTCCGGGAGCAAGAGAAGTGGCAGAGATGTCAACAGGCACCATAGAGGGAGGAGCTAAGGGAACAGACTGCTGGCTGAGTCCAGTGGCCAGCACACTCTTCATCACCTCGAAGGCTCCCCTCCCAGGGAGGTCCGAGAGAACCCGTTCTGAAGAACCAGGAACTCCAGGACCCACCGAAAGGGAAGGCTCGGAGGCAGATGTCGGAGCCGAGCTCACCAAGGCCGAGGCTCCAAGGGGAAGAGTGGGGTCGGACAAGGGTCCGATGCCACTCACCCCTCGGAGGAGACCAGGGAAGCCCGACCACGAATCCCTCTAAGGAAGGTCTCAAGAGGAGATAAGAGTAGAGGCTGAAGGAGCAGAAGGGGGTATCTGTCCCTCAGCCATAGCAGAAACCATTCCCGAAGACTCCAACTCCAAACTCTGTGGTAGAGTCGAGGGAGGAACTGCAATGGGGTGTGGACTAATAGTCGTCTGTTGAGACGGACTATGTAGCATTTGGGCCAGTGCCTGTGATTTTAATAATCTACTGACCACTCTCTCTAAATCATGGTCAGAAAGCCTGGATGACCTGGATGATCGGCTCCGATGGCTCCGTTCCGAGAGGAGAGGAGAAGCCGGAGCCAAGAGTATCGGCTCCAAGGAAGGGGACCTAGACCTTTTCCTCGAAGGAACCATCGGAGCCGAAGAAACCTTGGAAGCTGTCGGAGCCGACAATTTCTCGGCACCGACAGAAGGTTTCGATGCATCGGCTCCGGCCGGAGCCGATACAGCCATAAACGTAAGGGTGTCGGAGCCGATCGGCGCCGACACCGAAGCCTGAGCCACATGGTGATCGGAACCGATCAGAGCCGACACCGAAGTGGTCGAAACAGAATCGGCACCGATAGCAATCGGTGCCGAAGGTTTGTACAAACCAGAATCGGCTCCAGCCGGAGCCGATCTCGACTCTGAAAGAGTCGGAGCCGAGGCCGCAGGCTTGGACACCGAAGCCTGGGCCTTGGAAGACTTAGAAGTCTTAGATGGAGCCGACTTAGCCGGAGAGCCCTCCGGCTTAAGAAGGCCCCTCAAAATAAGTTTATTTCTCCTTTCCTGCAGGACTCTCTGGCTAAAAGAATGACAAATCGCACAGGAGTCCTGCAGGTGGAGAGGTCCCAGGCAGTAAAGGCAAGAAGTGTGACCGTCTGTCAGAGACATTTTCTGACAGCACGAGTCACACTTCTTAAAGCCTGAGACCCTTTCCTTAGACATGTTGTAAAACACACACACACAACACTTGTCCAAGAAAATTGTACAATCCCAAAGGGAAAAAGTATAATCTCACAACAAACACACACACCCTAACAAGGGGGGGGATGGGATGGGAGAAGGCCTGACTAAAAAGTTTTAGCAGAGAGGGAAACTTAGTCAGGAAAGGACTAAAACTAGTCTAAAACTACTAATTTTAACTCTAAAAAAGATTTTAAAGTGAAAAAAGGGGCAAAGAAGTAATGTGTAAATCACTTACCAGGAGCTGGTAAAAGGAGGACCTCATCAGCGAAGCGGCAAACGAGATCTCGGTACTTACCGCCTTGCATCATGGGATATGGGGCTGCCTCGAGCTGGTAAAAGTGACTCTCGAGCTTAGCGAGTGCCGAGTCGGAGCCGAGGATCGGCTCCGAACCCATCAAGCAAGAATGAAGGCGAGATTGACAACTTAACATCATACACTTATGGCAGACAGGGTCTTGCTTTCTTGCTCGCACATGGAGAATGTGTCTTTTACCTTGGGTGCATTGATGAAAGAAGACTTAAATAGTACCATAAAGTCACACAAGTGCATTCAGGCATGTCTCCTAATAGAAATGCCTGAACCTGCCACCTGTGAGGTACCTTCCACAGCATGTGAGATTAATTTCAGCGAAGCTAAGCATTCTCTGGAGCTGCTATGTAGTGCTGGAGGGCTGCAACTGCAATTATGAGAATCACAGGATGGAGAAAAGTCTAGCAGATTTGGAGAGGAGCAGGAGAAAACTTAATGCAGGAAGGAGAAAGAGGTGAAATAACTGTTATCAAACTGGAAAATGGAGGACTGGAGACACAAGTGCTGATAAATTTGATGAACTGGGCAGATCCAATGGAACAAGAAGCAAGATAGAGTGACATGGTGGAAACAGTATTACAGGAGGAAAAAGCTGACAGATAAACAACAGCTAGTGAATAGTAAAAATGGAGGTATTTCTCAGCTGGAGGAGTAGCCAGTTTTCGGGGTTTACCTCTGCAACAGGGTATTTTGTTACAAGAGAGAAGTTATGCATATGCAGTAAGGCAAGGAAGAATGGAAGAAGGAACTGAGAGGGGGGGCAAAAATTTGTTGTTCAGCCACACAGAAGACAACCAGTTGTAAGAACAAAAAATAAAAGTGATGACAGAGTAAACACGCATGACATTATGGATATTATTTTGCCACTAAGAATTAACATTAACAACATAACAGTGTAAATTCATTTGGGAGCTGAAAGTTTTTGTGAAGTGATATTTGAAAACTTTAATTTGCTGAACAAATTTATGATTCGTACTGTAAAAAGAAATGAAGTAGCACCATTGAAACACTATTTGTTTCAGAACTTAGGGCTAAAACTAAAAAAGAAAATAAACGTGCAATTTAGGACTTCATATATGGATAATAATAAACTTTTTATTCCTTTCACAATGAAGTAACGTACACAAAGTTAAAAAATATATGATAAAAGAAATGTGTGAACTGGTAGTAGGAAGCGTTGGCTACAATGGATGTCAAGGGAAAATTTAACCTATTTCAAATACAATAGTTGTGAATAGTAAGAGAAGATTTGTTAAGTAATGAGGCCAACCCAAAACATGTTATTTCTGTGGGGAAGAAAATCATTTAATACAAGACTGTAACAAACAAAGGTGTGACAAATACAGGGAGAGGGAACATACAGCAACAAACTGTACGCTTTTTGTAGAAAATTTACATAATTTTGACTCTTCTAGTTTGACTGTCCCATAGTAGACAAGGAAAGTGTAGATGAAGAGGAAAGTTCAGATACAAGACAAAACAATAAAAAATATTATTACAGAAGATGTTGAAGGAGAAGGTGGTGTGGGGATACTGAAGAAAGTTTGAACAATGAAGAGATAATATTTAGTGAAGAAATAGCAGTTCAGAATATACAGGAAGAGAACATATTTGCTATTTTAGTAGAAAGTAAAGAAGAAACAAATCTCTGAGCAGCGAAGTAAGGAAGGCACGTACAAAGTAGAATAGTTAAGCGCTTTTCGTTTATGTATAACACAAACTTCTTCAGACAATAAACAAGTTAAAATTATCAAGTTAAATACAAGTGAATACCTTCAATTAACCAGTCAGTTAAGTTTTAGAACAAACAGTGACACCCATTTTTAAAAATACATAACATAAAACATTAGATACATAAAACCAATGAACAGTTATTCAAATTTATAAAAACATCAAAAATGCATATGTATGTATATATATGTTGAAAACTATGCAAAATCTATGTTTATAAACTATATATCTAAACCTTCACTCCCTTATTGACAAGTGACAAATGAAGGGTGTACTATTAGTAGTATACTAAAGCTTAAAAGTTTAGTTCGTTAAAACTTGTTCAGAACTAGTTATAGACATTTTTGAAATAGCTTGTCAATAAGGGAGTGAAGGTTTAGATATATAGTTTATAAACATAGATTTTTGCACAGTTTTCAACATATATATATATATATATATATATATATATATATATATATATATATATACATATGCATTTTTGATGTTTTTATAAATTTGAATAACTGTTCATTGGTTTTATGTATCTAATGTTTTATGTTATGTGTTTTTAAAAATGGGTGTCACTGTTTGTTCTAAAACTTAACTGATTGGTTAATTGAAGGTATTCACTTGTATTTAACTTGATCATTTTAACTTGTTTATTGTCTGAAGAAGTTTGTGTTATACATAAACGAAAAGCGCTTAACTATTCTACTTTGTACGTGCCTTCCTTACTTCGCTGCTCAGAGATTTGTTTTTTTAGTTTGTTTGCCTTGTTGTTTTTTCAGTTTGTTTATGGCGTCTGGGGTAGAAGTAGAGAATATCGGCACGTCTTTTGACAAAACGCCTGGTATTTTAAAACTGACTAATGAACCTAATGGTTCAACTCCAACTATCGACACCAATAAGTTTGAAACAGTAATTTCGCGCCTAGACTGTGTACTTGCACGCCTGGATAAATTGGAACGCCAAGTTGACGCCCAGAAAATACCACTTCCGGCTGTTTTGGATGTTGTCAGAGCCAATGGCTCTACGCAAGAAGCTGGTGGAACTGAGCGAGGTTTAACCTCAAGTAATTCATCTTACAGTTTGCCTTGTGGTCAGAGGTTTATGCCGGTGAGTGCAGGTGATGCCCAACCTTTGACACGAACTTTAGTACAACCTGTGATTAATTCCATGGATTGTAGGAGTAGCAACGATGGAGTGGATACTATGTCGAATCAAATTCAAACTGTCGTATCAAAAGCAAAACCACCATTATCGGATGTGGTTCAGTCTGACAATTCTTTTACTGCAGGTAATCATTTTAACTTTAGTAACTGGTTGGCCAACAGTTCGTTTTTTGGTTCAGAAAATGATAAAATACAATCTCACAACGTAAATGTTAACAACGAAGTATCTTCGATATCAACCAACCTAGGTGAGCTTGACAAATTATTGGTTAAGCTAAAGAAAATTCAGCTAGAGGTTTCATATTTTAACGAATGTCTTAAACATAAAGTGGTCCCCAAAGGACTTAGGCGCTGGCAATACCCTACGGGTTTAGAAGCCAACTCTCAATTCCATTTAGACATTGTGGCTCTCTTCGACCGTCAGGGTTTGGAGCTTATTGAATTGATGTGTAAACACTACCTATTGTTCATCGATGAACTTACCAAAACTGTTTGTGAGCTTGATGAAAGAATCAAACTGGATAATGAATTTGCTCGCTATAAATACGAATATAATAGAATTTTCACAAGTATTGACTCGTATTTATGTAAGTTGAAGTCTAATAAAGTTAAAAAATTGGATAGAGATTTGAAGGCTTACAACGAGGGTATAGCATATCCTAAACCTTTGTCAGCACAAACATGGCAAGGCTATAAAAAACCTGGCCAGTTTAATTGTAGTAACAACACAAACAGTATGTCTGGTGAATTTAATTTTGTTGCTGATGACTTTCCATCAAATGACTCTTTACATTGCGAATCAACACAATCCTTTTCTAATAAAAATGAAGTAGTGCAACAGAACAGTCAGTCTGGGCACTACAATTTGAGATCTAATGACCCTAATTTTTTAGGAGCAAGACAGAAGCAACCGGCCAGATATACTGGTCAAAAGAAAAAAACAAAAGAACATTTGATTTATGTTGAGTTTCCTTTTTCAGACCCTGTTATATCTAATGCCTCTTTAATAGAAGTAGACAATGAATCTTGTCTTATTGTTACTAGTTGTGAAGATAATAATGGAAATGTTGCAGATTATTCTGCTTTGCCAGTAACTAATGAAATAATTTCTTCTGAATGTAAAAACCTGTTCTACTTTAGAATGCTAATGGTGACTTTACAGTGTACAATTTTTCACATGTTCTTATTCCATCTGATCTTATTGAATTGTTGTCTAAAGGGTATACCTATGTTCCACCCCCAAAAATTGACATTGTGAAAACTATCAAAGATTTAAAACTTTTCACTAGAAAATTGAATTTAAATTTGATTATGGGTAAACTCTACATTTAGTGAGTTTAACCAGTTTAGGATACCTAGCACCTATAACCCGCCTTTACACCCTTTACTTAAAATGTTCGAACAGATATGCGAACTTGATATTCGTAACTTAATAGAGTCTAGGAACTTTAATAGTGCTGAATACTATAGAGAGAAAGAGTGTTTTGAGTTTTTAAGGGTTAACGACATTAGGGTATGTAAACCTGATAAAGGTGGAGGTGCTGTCATTTTTGATAATGGTAACTACTCTAATAGGATGTTAAACTTGTTGAATTCTGCTTCGTATGCGGAAAGTTCCCTCTCTGAAATTAATAAAGCTTACAGTTTAATTAAGAATACTATTGAAGATATGTTTATTGAGGGGAGAATCACCCAAAATGTGTATAACTACATGTCAACTTCTTATCCAAGATTTCCTTGCCTTTTTGGGATACCCAAGATCCACAAGGACCTTATAGATCCTCCTATGAGACCATTAGTGGACAGTAGAGGGTCTCCAACTTATGCGTGCGCTAAAGTTGTTGATTCTATTTTACAAAAATATTTAGTTAACATCAAACAAATCTGCAAGGATTCCTGGATGTTCTTGAAGAATATTAATGATTTAGAATTCAACCCTCGTTTCAATTTTCTAACGATCGATGTGAAAGATTTATACACTTGTATTCCCCACGACATTGCTCTGGATTGGGTTAGTGAAACCTTAAAACTACAAGGATGTGTCTCAAGTGAAATAGCCATGGTGATAGAACTTCTTGATTTAATTCTGGACAACTTTTTTATTTTTGAAGGAGGTTTTTACCTCCAAAAAATCGGTGTTGCCATGGGCTCACCGTGTGGGGCCAGTGTTGCCAACATGGTTATGGCCCACTGGGAACACTTGTTTATATACCACAATTGTACATTCAAGGATCGTATTATTTTCTACACACGGTTCCTTGACGATATTTTCATCTTATTAGACGGAGATTCAACTTGTAGTTCCCAGCTGGTAGAATATTTTAATTCTACTACCCCTTTTTTGTATTTTACACACACTTTTGATTCATCATCTATTGCTTATTTAGACATTCTGTTAGCAAAAGATACTTCACTTAATATGTGGGCAGCCTCAATCTACAGAAAAACTACCTACTGTAACTCTATGTTACATTTTACTAGTTGTCACCCTCGATATCAAAAACGGTCTATCATTAAGGGTCAACTTGTTCGTGCAGCCTGCATTATTATAGTTGATGATGCCTTTTATAATGAGTGTAAGTTCATTAAAGAAATGTTTCTTTGTCGGGGGTACCCTGAATTTCTTATTGACGAAACTATAGAGGAGGCAGTGACTAAACGCCAGTCACACTTTTATACTCCTATTTTGAACAATTCTTTGTGCCCACCTACACCTACTATACCAGTTGTTGCCTCTGTAACTAATTCTTTCAATACATCATTTAATTTAAACAGCAGTGACTGTTTTAAAATTTTATTGAAGAACTGGGATATTTTTAAAGGTGACAACAGAGTATTTTTAAGTGTAGGAGAACGTCCAGCTGTGATTTATAGAAGGGGTAAGAACCTGAAAGAATATTGTGAAAATAACAAGGTCAGTATGGTTAGAACACCAGGAATGTATAAATGTCAATCTTGCAACTACTGTGCTCACATTCTAGAATCTAATAGATTCTTTGTTGATAACCGTCAATATTCTTTAAAGTTGAGAAACAATTGTAATTCTATAATGGTTGTGTACCTTGCTTTATGTCAGTCATGTCCTGCTTATTATGTAGGCAAGACTGAAAGAAAGTTACGTAACCGTATTTATGAACACTTATATGCAATTAAGAAGCATAAACTTGAAAATGCATTAGCAAAACATGTCGACCAATTTTCTGACCACCATTTCAAGTTTATTGTGATAGATCAAGTTAACACCAAATTACTGGGTGGGCCAGTAGAACTTAGATTGGAGGAATTAGAATTAACAAGGCAAATCAGATTGAACGCCTATACCCAGCCAGGGCTAAATGAAGGGTGTACTATTAGTAGTATACTAAAGCTTAAAAGTTTAGTTCGTTAAAACTTGTTCACTACTAGTTATAGACATTTTTGAAATAGCTTGTCAATAAGGGAGTGAAGGTTTAGATATATAGTTTATAAACATAGATTTTGCACAGTTTTCAACATATATATATATATATATACATATGCATTTTTGATGTTTTTATAAATTTGAATAACTGTTCATTGGTTTTATGTATCTAATGTTTAATGTTATGTGTTTTTAAAAATGGATGTCACTGTTTGTTCTAAAACTTAACTGATTGGTTAATTGAAGGTATTCACTTGTATTTAACTTGATCATTTTAACTTGTTTATTGTCTGAAGAAGTTTGTGTTATACATAAATGAAAAGCGCTTAACTATTCTACTTTGTACGTGCCTTCCTTACTTCGCTGCTCAGAGATTTGTTTTTTTAGTTTGTTTGCCTTGTTGTTTTTTCAGAAAGTAAAGAAGAGGCGGAAGAAATGAAAAAGGAGAAGAACAAGATAATGAAAAGTCAATTTAAGATCTGGAAGAAAAGCACTTATAAACAAGAAAATTATGATGTAGGAATTTTAGCATTAAATGTGAATAGCTTTAGAAATGATATAAGAGGTTTGGTGGTGCTGGAATGGTATAAAAAATTAAAAAAATGTTTCTGCTTCTAGATATTAGACGTAACGAAGAAACAAGGAAAATAATACAGGCCATATGGGGGTGGAAAACTGATCATTAAGAAATGAGGCATGTTCTGGAAAAAGAATTCTTATAGAAACAAAGAATTAAGAATTTTAGATGTAACAATAGTAGTACCAGGAAGGATGGTGATATGTGATGAGAGAATGAGATAAAAAATGTATAAGATTAACAGTGATATATGCTTATACTAAACTGTCGGTGAAAAGCAGTTATATGAAGAAATCAAAATATTTGTGTTAGTAAATATGTCACTTGTGATGGTGGGAAATTTTAACTCTAACCTGAGAAAAAAAATGGAAAAACAAAATGGGATATTAATAAGTTAAGGGAATTAATACAGTGAGGAGATTTAAAAGTAAGAAGGAATAGAGAATGGACATATAAAAGGGAATTTTTAAACTGAAATTGATTATATAGTTCATTCTAAATACATGGAAGAAATAACATACAACACTATTGGTTTGAATACAGGAAGAAAGAAAAATAATGAAAACAGGTAAGGGAATAAAGATATTAACTGCAGAGCTTAAAACGATAAAAAAGGATAAGGAAGAAAGAAATATAATAGAAAGATCATATGACAATGAAACCATTCTATAAAAATTGGATAAAGCGGTGGATTGTTTATAAGCAGAAATGTAAAAATATATAAGTGGAAAGAAGAATAAAAGAAATAAGATGAAATACAAAAAAGTTACAAAGATGTGAGAAAGAGATAGAAAAAGGAAGTAACAAAATAAGGAAACTAGAAAGACTAATGTATAAAAAGAATAAAGGAAAAATGTAAAATGATGTCACACAGGCAAAAATTTGTCTGAAATAAAAGAAAGAGCATGTTTCTCTTTATTTAGGAAAAGAAGCAAAATGACAGAAGGAAGGCTATATACTGTCTTAGTGGGCAACAGAAATATAAACTTTGAAGAAGATATGGTAGAAAATATTGCAGAGAAACTGTTTGAAAAAGAGGAAATGAATGGAAAGTAAAAAAAATGCATGAAAAAGCAAGACTTTTTTAGAAAATTATATAAGCATAGAGTAAAAAGTGAAGGTGATAAAACAGAGTAAGAATGAATTAGCATCAGGATTAGATGGTATGAGCATTATAAGGAAATGAATAAAGACAAAACAGAACTTAAAAAAAAAAAAGAATATTAAGTGAATGGATGAAGGATGTTATAATGGAAGAAACCATATGTGGTGGAATTATAACATTTACATGAAATAAAAGATGATAGAAAAGATATAACAACTGGAGACCAATGACAATAGGGAATACTGATAATAACATATTTATGAAAATATTCCCAAAAGGATGGAGAAAGGAAAAGAGAGAAAATAAATGTTAGTTGCAGTGAAAAAGTAGTAGAGATGCTCAAAGAAAATAAAGAATGAACACTGACTGCATGTGACATAGCTAAAGCATTTGATAAAGAAAGACATGAAACAAAATGGGAGATTTCATTAAGAGACATGTGGCATAGGAGATAATAATATTAATGTAAAAAGAATTATCAAAAGAATTTATGGGAACAAGTTGTGATAAATGGATGGATGGGAAAAAAGTATCAAGACAGGAGTAGAATAGGGATGCCCAATGACTATATGCTTATTTGTATCAGTAATAAATGCAGTGGTATGTATGAAACGAGGGAGGAAAGATGCTAGATGGAAGGAAATGTCATATTACTGATATGTATGACATATGCAGATGACTTGAGTTCTAATAACAAAAACAAGGGATAAAAAAGTGAAACGTTTATAAGGATCGAAAAGCTGTTAGAAAGGCTAGTCTGCAATTAAAATGAAGTGTAAGGGATTTAGTGAGATAAAAAAAAGGAATTTATTTCACAAGAAATGAAGGAAAGATTTTGGGAGTGGCATTTGGTGAGGATTATGAATGTGTAATAAGATGATGGAGAGAGATACTGGAACAAATAAATACAATTGTTAGCTTGGTGGAAATGTTTTCACTTATTTCCGAAAAAAAAAAAACATATAGGGCAGGATTCATGAAGGCTTGCACCGAGTCTAAGAGTAGAGTAAGACTCCATGCAGCCAACATGTCCGCCGAGCGATCCAGGGAGAGCCGGTAGGGGCATGTAACAGAGCTCCTTAAACTAGTCCTACACGGACAGGGCTTGGATATACAAATTACCTCAATTGCAGGCAAAAGCTATGCAAATGAGGTAAATTTGCGATCTAGGAAACCTGAACCTGTCCGAGTAGTAGTAGTGTTATTTGCAGAAATGTACTCAGTTGACAACTGAGTACGGCTCTGCAAATAGCAAAATGGAGCCATGACAGCTCCAAAAAAAGGATGCATTTACAGGAGGAAGCATGCCAATGGCCAAAAATACAGCCACTGACAATGTTCACCGATGCAAAATAAAAATAAATAACTTTTTTTTTTTCATCCCAATCTCCGGGGTTTAAGCGTAGCGCAGCACCGCACAAACGCGCTCCACACTAAAAAACAGAAAATCAATAATTATGATCCACAAATGTGGATTTTATAACTGATATGAATTTACAATGCAAGTGAATGGAAGACTGAAGACAACATGGCCACTGAGTAGAGGTTGCTAAGGGGGGAAGCTCAGTCTAAGAGATGTAACCAAGCATTAGTACGCAATCCCATGCAAATGAGGGTTAGGATAGTGAATCGCAAGTTTACATAGCAAATGAGCACAGTCAGTGGAGTGTAGGAGTAGGATAAGGGGAGTAACAGAGTAGAAGATAGGTGACATCACGAGGGGGGCATGTATGAAAGAAGTGAAGCTCATTGAAGCTGAGTGGCATGTGTCAGGTGACATTTACATATCATTGAAAGAGGTGTGTCAACAGGTAGGCTAGGTAAAGTAAAGAAATCGAAGGTGTATGCCGTTTCTTGCTGAACATACATGCGTGCATGTCTGCGCCAGTAAACCCGAGTAAGACAGTGTGCGCGCGTGTTAGCGTGTGTGCGCGCGTGTAAGCTGGAGTAAGCATATGTAAGGCTGTGTAAACAGGTGTAAGCGCGTTTGCGCCGGTGTGCGCACGTTTTAACAAGAATAAGCAAGTTTTGCTCCGTGTAAGCATGTGTGCGCGCGTGTTAGCTGCTGTGCGCTTGTGTGCACGGCGCTCCCCCCTGAGGAAACAGAAAGGAAAAAGGAAGCACACCAAATAGTAGGAAGTTATCAGGGGGTACTAGCAGAGCTAGCAGGTGAAAACAATCAGAATCAGGCAATTACACAGGCAGTACACTAGTCCAGCCCAGCCCAGCACTTAAAACTCTGCAAACAACAGTCCATTATGTTTCTCTCAAGAGACACTGCAACACTGCAGTAAGCTAATAGAAGTGAAAACTGAAAAAGCTTCACAGAGACAAAGAAATGTTAGGGGCTGCCATTGCTGTTATAAGGCGACATATGCAACATGCTGAGGGTGGTGATAATGCAAATGCTGTTGGACAACCCACAGTGAGGAGACGGAGAAGAGTGTACAGGCCCAGGGTAACCTACCAGGGGTTACATGAGATGGAGATAGTGGAGCGCTATAGAGTAGACAGAGACCTCTTGCAAATTGTTGAGCTGTGCAGGCCATGCCTCACACACAGAACCAACAGAGGGGAACCCATTCCAGTGGAAACTAAGGTATGTGCTGGCCTAAGAATATTAGCAACAGGTACCTCCCAGAGACCAACTGGTGATATGATGGGGATATCACAGGCATCAGCATCCAGGGTACTGCGCCAGTTCCTGGATGCCATGTCAGCACATGTCGGTGATCATGTATATTTCCACAATTCTCATGAGGAATTGGCCAGCAATATGCGTCTCTTCCAGCAAATAGCGGAATACCCCGAGGTAGTGGGTGCAACAGACTGCACGCACATATGCATCAAAGCACCAGCCGGTGAGCGGGGTAGGGTCTACTTCAACCGCAAGGGCTTCCCCTTCACCAACTGCCAAGTCGAATGTGTGTGCTGGCTGCCCTGGAAGCTACCATCATTCCCATATCTGGCATCTGACGCAGCTGTACCAGACATTTGCCAATGGGGACATCTCACATGGTCACCTAGTTGGGGATGCTGGCTATGCACTGGAGCCGTGGCTGATGACACCCATCAGAAACGCACACACACCTGAACAGGAACGCCATAATGAGGCACATGCACAAACACGGAATGTAACTGAGCGTGTATTTGGGCTGCTCAAGTCACGGTTCCGGTGCCTGGACACATCTGGTGGAGCCT
This sequence comes from Protopterus annectens, assembly GCF_019279795.1. Classification (NCBI taxonomy): domain Eukaryota; kingdom Metazoa; phylum Chordata; order Ceratodontiformes; family Protopteridae; genus Protopterus; species Protopterus annectens. The sequence goes on from NC_056745.1 coordinate 608,632,085, forward strand.
TGCAGTACTCACCAACTACATGTACCCAAATTGTCATGGTATGTGCTATGCTACATAATATGATCCTGCGAAAACAGCTGCAGCAGGACCAGCATAGGCCTGGGCCAAACAGCCCCCCACCATTGCCAAGGCCATCACAGGCAGAGCGTGACTCGGTGGAGGAACAACCTGAGCCTGCCCCAGTAGGTAGAAGGAGGCATGCCCAGTATGCTTTGGCCTTGGCAAAGAGGCAACGTATAGCACATACACTGACTCAGTAGAAACCCTGGAAATGATACCTCTCTCTGACTTGCACATATAGTGAAAGGGATGCCTAAGTTGACACCACCTGCGTCCAAACATGTATAGGGAGTGTAGTATGTGCATCCGACATAGCCAGCCCTGCAGCACCACCTGAGGCATGACTGACATGTGTTAAGCAATATAAAGCAGTGCTAAACAGCATTTACCACCATGTAGTATATGTAACGAAAATCGCACACACCAACTAGCACAACTGTGGTCAATGTTGAGTAATATTGGGCAACGTCCAGCACTGTTGGTTAATACTGAGCAATGTTGGACAAGCTGGGTCTAAGTATATGAAGGTCTCTCCAAACACCATTATATTGGGTGACTTCAACTACCCAAACATTGATTGGGAGCAGTACTCAAGGCCCAACACCCTAGGCCACAGGTTCCTAGAATTTATAAGCTCAAATGCTATGGAACAACTAGTCACCACCCCCACAAGAGGGGATAACATACTGGACCTGGTCATCACCAACATAGGGACTCTATGCTCCATACCAGAGGTATTCCCCTCATTGGTAAGATCGGACCATAAATAAATTCCACTGGATATCCACATCCCGATCCCACCCACAGCCCAGAAAACCACAGTGAAAAACTTCTCAAAAGCTAATGTCACACTTCTCAAAACGAGGTGGAATCCTTCAAGGCCCCCGGGCCAGTGGAAAGTATGGCTCAAACTGCAGAATCCTTTATAAACGCATTCTATGGACACCTTCAGGAATGCATGGATCATGCTATCCCAAACAAAACCAAGACCTAATCATCCAAAGGCAGGTGTCCTGCCTGATGGACCCCAGCCATGAATAAGCTGTACAACAGAAGGAAGATGCTGCTACATGATAGAGCAAAATCCCTAAAAGGGAACGCATCTCTGATCAGTACTAGCAAAAAACTATGATCCCTCATAAAATCATCCAAGGCCAGCTTCGAGAGAAAAATTGCACAGGACACTAAAGATAATCACAGCCTTCTTTAGTTATGTTAGGAACCTGGGTGGCAACTCCCAGATATGCTCAGAGTTGGTCCAAAATGACAATAAATACACTGAACCCACAGACATTGCCTACATCCTGGCAGACAGGTTCACTGCAAACTTCTACCCCCCTTCCCCCCCTAAAGAGCAAATATCTATCCCAGCAGAGTGCTGCCTCCCTGACATCTCATATGCTCAGTTGAGAGCCGTCCTCTCCAAAGCAAACAACACAGCATCAATGGGACCAGATGGTGTCCTGGGCTGCATTCCACATGAACTCCAAGAAGAGCTAAACCCCCACATACAGCTGCTGTTCAATCTCAGCCTTACTACAGGATATGTACCCAAAGAATGGCGTACAGCAACAGTGGTCCCACTCCACAAAGGTGGTGCCTCTACGGACCCTGGAAACTATCACCCCATAAGCCTGACTAGCCCAGTCTGCAAAGCTATGGAGAGGATCATCATGGAACTCATAAACAAAGACATTGGGGACCAACAGACACTGGATCCTACCCAATTTGGCTTTGTCAAGGGCAGATCTTGCCTCTTAAACCTGGTCGATTTCTTTGAAACAGTCACCAAGGCTATTGATGAGGGGAAGGTAGTCCACACAGCCTACCTGGACCTCACAAAAGCCTTCGACACAATACCCCACTCGGGCATCATAGATAAGCTCTCCAGCTTAAATATAAACCCCTATGTCAAAAGATGGGTTGCAAACTGGCTCAAGGACAGAACTCACATAGTCAGAATTGCTGGAGCCATGTCAGACTCTAAACCAGTTACAAGTGGCGTCCCACAAGGCTAAGTCCTGGGACCTCTTGTGTTTGGCATATATTTCTTGGAGGTACAGGCTAACACGGGAGGACTGCGGCTGACCAGGTTTGCAGATGACTGCAAACTGGGCGCCATAATTGACTCTCCAGCTGACACAAGCATCCTCCAAAAGGGTCTCATAGAGACGGATAACAGGTGCCAGAGCCATGGCCTAAAGCTAAACGCTAAAAAGTGCACAGTCATACCCTTTGGCAAAAACAACGTGCACACAAATTACCACATAGGCGGGAATCCATTAAGTATGGAAGAAGTAATGAGGGACCTGGGGACCCAAGTTGACAGCAATTTCCCCTTTGACAACCACATTGCCAAAGTGGTTAGAAAGACCTTCTATATAGCCCACCTTATCATGAAAGGATTCACATCTACATTGAGGAAGGTCATTGTGCCCCTTTATTCATCCCTCATCAGGCCCATAATTGAATACAATGCCCCATTTGGGATGTACCTTACCTGACACCTGCAGCAACTAGAAAGACCCCAAAAGTACCTCACAAATAGGATCATGGGACTCAAACAGATGCCATATGCTGCTCGGTTAAAGAAACTACAGCTCTACTCAGTTGCATACCGCCTACTTAGAGGTGATCTATGCTTGACGTATAAAGCCATGTCCAACCCGGAATTAATGAGCATGCTCCACCTCAGAAAATCCAAATCCTGTATAGCTACGCACTCGAGGGACTTGAACCTGAGCACAGAAATAAAGTGGACATGCTGGAGGGACAGATTCCTAACCCAGAGGCTCCCTTCAATCTGGAATAGAATCCCAGTCCATGTTAGGCAGAGCCCCTCACTGACTCTCTTCAAGAGGAATCTTGACGAGTGGATGGGAGATCGTAGGTTTACCACGGGGATTACGTCGGTGTCACTACTAGACAGAGGCACAGTAAACTAACCTTAAAAAGGGCACAGTAAAATCAGTTCAGAGGGTGGCAAAAGCCAAACAAACTCTGGCTAGGCTTGTAAATGCCTCAGGGCAGATAGCCTAGTATGAACCTATGAACCTATGTAGGGCACAGCTGAACAAAAGGCAACATGCTCATATTTGCTCTACTGGCCCTTAAGCAGTCTGGTCTGCTCAGTATGAAAATATAAAGCATTGATGGGCCTCGAACCCAGGATACTGTGCACTATAGTCATAGTACTGAACCACTAAGCCATGACAGTATTGCAGTGGTCAGCCTGTATGAAGAAATGTTGATAAGTCTATGCTAAGCATTCCATGTAAACCCTGAAGGCACAGCATAATCCCTGTCGAGTTATGACACAAAGGTGAGTCCCGCAGTAAGAATAGAACCTGACTTTCAACATACACAGTAGAAATGTTAATACTGGACATGTACACATATATCAACAGATGTAGTGGACTTCAGACAGCAACATACTGAAAGGTCACACTGGGCATGCTCGCACACTTGAATAAATGAGACACATGTCAGGCAACAGAACACTGACAGTCTGAACTGGGCATGCTCACACACTTAGGCCATGTTGGAGTACAGCAGTGGGCCACACATATCAGGCAGTTGCATGTGTTAACCCAGGAACCTCTCACTATCCAGCAATCTGCCCTGTGCACACAGTTATAGGACAACAGACACATATATAATATAGTGGAACCCTGTCATAATCAAATATGTTCTGCAGATACCTAAGTTGTTCATAGAAAGTGGGAAAGCAAAGACGATAAAACCTGCAAACAGTATCAGCAATAAACATTGTGCATCCTGAATATTAGCATAGGTTCAGAGGTCGATACTAGCCTATCCACCCTAGGGCATGTACAAGCCTCGCCAGAGTGTGTTTGGCTTTCGCAACCCTGTCAAAGTAGAACACTGGCATGTGAATAGTAGGTCACACAACATAGCCCATTTACATTTAGTGTACTGTTCATAGGTTCATAGGTTAGTACTAGGCTAACTGCCCTTGTGAGCCATTTTAAGCCTAGCCAGTTATCCCCTGTGAGATTCAAACCCTGTACCTTGTGTTTGTAAGGCAAACACCTTAACCATTAGGCCACCCTCCCAACCCTCGCCTCTGTCTAGCAGGGACCCAGAAGATATCCCATGGGTAAACATACGATCACCCATCCACTTGTCAAGATGTCTCCTGTAGGTGGTTGTGGGTAGCTCTGCCCATGCAAAATCGGGATTACAATCTGGAGTGAGTGGAGCCTCTGGGATAAGAATCTGTCCCTCCAGCATGTCCTATTAACATCTGTGCTGAGGTATATGTCCATGGAGTGTGTAGCTCCAAGGGAGTTGGATATCCTGAGGTGGAGCATGTCCATTAAATCTGGGTCGGATATTTCCTTAAACTACAGGCACACAACACATCTGTGTAGGTGGTAAGTGACTGAGTAGAGCTGGAGTTACTGTATCTGAACTGTGCGGGGCATCCATGTGAGTCCCTACATCTGCTTGTTGTGGAACATTTGTGGCCATTACAGTTGCTGCAGGTGTCGGGTAAGGTACATCCCAAATGTGGCATTGTAACCAAGCATGGTCGTGATGAGTATAAGGGCACAATGACCTCACTTGATCAACATGTGAAACCATATGGGATAAGGTGGGCTATATAGAAGTTCTAACCACTTTGGCAACGTGATTGTCAAAGGCGAGAGTACAAACAAGTTGTGTTTCCAAACCCCTAACAACTACTACCATATGTAATGGATTGCTACCTATGTGGTAATGTGTGGGCATGTTGTTATTCCCAAAGGGGATGACTATGCAACTAATGGCATTTAGCTGTAGTCCATGGCTCAGGCACCAGTCATCCTATCTCTGTGAGACCCTGTTTGAGTATGCATGTGCCAGCTGGAGAGTTAATTATAGCACCCAGTTTGCAGTCATCTGCAAACATGGTCAGCCATATTCCTCCTGTGTTAGCCGTACGTCACACAAATATATACTGAACAAGAGAGGCCCCAGGACTGAGCCGTGTGTGATGCCATGTGTAACTGGTGTATAGTCAGACATGGCATCTGCAATACTGAGCATGTGGGTGCTATCCCTGATCCAGGTAGCAATCCATCGTGTGAGATATGTGTCGATATCGACGCCGGTGAGCCTATGCATAATGGCCGAGTGGGGTATTGTGTCGAAGGGTTGTGCAAGGTCCAGGCAGGCTGTGTGGACAACCGTCCCAACATCGACGGACCTGGTAACTGTTTAAAGAATGAGAAGTTATGTGCTTACCATAACGTTCCATGTTAGTTGTCTTCTTCTCGCCTTCTTTCTTGCTGGATGGGTTCGAGCGAACCTGCCTCCCGACTCGGCCTATTACTAAAGCTCGAGAGCTATTTTTACCGGCTCGTAGGCTATCCTATGTCCCATAATGCTAGGCGTGATATACCCAGATCTCGTTTGATAGCTAACACTATGGACATACATGTCCCCACCATGACAGAGAATATATATATATATATATATATATATATATATATATATATATATATATATATACACCTCTATATATCTAAGTATATAAAACTCTTATAAGAGTTACCAAGAAAAGGAAGAGCGGTAGCTAAGGAGATAACTCTCTTGATAACACATCTCAGAAGATACTCTCGGTCTTGCCAGGCTAGGGGGATGGAGGGTGGGATGCAAGAAAGAAGGCGAGAAGACAACTAACATGGAACGTTATGGTAAGTACATAACTTCTCAATGTTAAGTTGTCAATCTCGCCTTCATTCTTGCTGGATGGGACAGCGTCCCTAGCACCTTAGTCCTGGGTGGCTCAATGGAACAAACTCTTGAGTACAGTGGAACCAAAATCAGCCCTACTTCTAGAGGTCATGTCTAGCTTGTAATGAGAGATGAATGTATGAGGAGAGGCCCATGTGGCCACTGCACAAATGGAATCCGTTGGCAATCTTGCCTGAAAGGCTACTGAAGAAGCTAATGCTCTGGTTGAATGAGCTCTGGGCTTAATAGGGAGCTCTTTTTGCCTCAATTGGTAAATCAACATAACAGAGGTCAACCACCTGGACAAGGTTACTTTGGAAACTGGTAGACCTTGTTTCTCTTCCGCATAAGACAGGAAGAACTGTTCTGATTTCCTCGTCTGCTTGGTTTTATCCAGGTAGAAGCGTAACTGACAGTGAACGTCTAGACAATGTAACTTCCATTCAGACCTATTTGTATAAAGTGGGAAGAAAACAGGAAGATCGATGGTCTGATTCAGATTTTTTTCAGAGTACTTTGGGTAAAAACGATGGATTAGTCCTAAGTGACACCCTATCTTTGTGAAAAACAAGGTAAGGAGGGCGAACACAAAGGGCTTGAAGTTCTGATACCCTTCTCGCTGAAGTGATGGCTACTAAAAACAGAGTTTTTCAAGACAGCAACTTTAATGAACAGGAAGCCGCAGGTTCAAAGGGAGGGAGAATTAAAGATGACAGCACCAAATTTAGGTCCCATGGTGAGGGAGGATCTTTTACCAGGGGCCTAAGTAAGAGGGTTCCTTTTAGAAAGGCTTTACAAAGTTTGTGTGACATAATGCTGGTCTCTGACAATCCAACATGAAAATTCGCAATGGCTGCCAACTGAACTCTGATGGTGGCTGAAGAAGATCCCATTTGAAAAAGTTCTGCCAAAAACTCTAAGACTGTATGGACAGGGGCTGTAAAAGGGTCAACTTGTTTCTCCCCTGCCCAAACAGAGAAATGCTTCCATTTGCTAGCATAAGTCTTTCTGGTAGTAGACTTGTGCGAAGCGAGGATGATGTCACGAACTGAATGAGAGATTGAGGGAAGCCTGGCTAGGGTTGGAAGTGGAGCAACCAAGCTGTGAGGTTGAGAGATTGGAGAGACTGATGCAGCTCACCCGACTCATGTATCAGAAGATCTGGCGCTAGGTCCAGATGCCAGGGTTGATCTAGTAGATGACGTTGCAGGAACGGGAACCAAATTTGTCGAGGCCAGTAAGGGGCAATAAGGATCATTCTGTATCTCAAAACAGTTGCTTTCTGGATTAGCTGAGTAATTAAGGGAAAGGGGGGAAAGGCATGCAGAAGACCCCGGGGCCAATCGTGGACTAGAGCATCTCTGGGGGGAAGACCTGGGAGAGGGAAGAGGGCGAAGAAGTCTGGGCACTTGCTGTTTTGAGGGGTTGCAAAAAGATCGCAGCAAGGCTGACCCCACCTCCTGAAGATTTTTTTCGCTACTAGCTGGTTGAGAGACCACTCATGGGGCATGAGAATGGCTCTGCTCAGCCTGTCAGCTATGACGTTGGACTTCCCAGGGATATGCGTTGCTACCAGAAACCATTGAGAAGAGATTGCCCACTGCCACAGTCTGAGTGCTTCTCGACATAGGGGGTAGGACCTGGTTCTGCCCTGCTTGTTGATGTACCACACTACAGACATATTGTCTGTCTGAATTGCAATAGTCCTGGTGGGTAGGGAGTCTTGAAGGGCCTGCAATGCTAAAAGCACCGCTCTCATTTCCAGGACATTTATGTGCAGGTGGCTTTCAAAAGGCTGCCATGTGCCCTGGACTGTCCTGCCTTGAAAATGCCCCCCCACCCGATCAGGGAGGCATCCATTGTCACAGTAGCCACAGAAGGAGGAAGGACAAAGGGTCTGCCCTGAAGAACCTGAGGGGAGACCATCCACCACGAAAGGTGTCTTTTGCATGACTGAGTGATTAGAATGCTGTGTGACATTGGAAGCTGTTGAAAGGACCACTGGGGAAAAAGCATCCATTGCAGGATCCGCATGTGAAAGCGAGCTAAGGGGAGCAAGGTGATAGCTGCTGCCATGAGACCTAGGGTTTTTAGTACGAATCTGGCCTGGACTCTGCTTTCTTGTAGTAGGATTTGAACATGACCTCGAATGTCTGAAATCCTTTGTACAGGCAGTTTTGCTGACAGTTCCACAGTGTTTAAAACAGCGCCTATGAAGGTAATAGACTGACAAGTAGACAAGGCAGACTTTTCATAGTTTATAGAGATACCTAGCTCTTTGTAAATTTGGAGGGTATAATCTCTGGAATGAAGTAGCTGACACTTGGTGGTGGCAGTAAGGAGCCAGTCGTCTAAGTATGGAAACACCTGGAATCCTTTTCGTCTCAGGTGAGCCGCAACCACTGCCATGCATTTGGTAAACACCCTGGGGGCTGTGGTGAAGCCAAAGGGCAGGGCTCTGAATTGGTAGTGACTGGCTCCCAGCCAGAAGTGGAGAAACCCCTTGGAGTGCCTGTTCATTTTGATATGATAGTACGCATCCTGAAGGCCTATAGAGCACATCCAAATGTCCTGACCCAGGAAGGGTAGAATGGACTGAAACGTGACCATTCGGAATTTCGTTCTTTGAACAGACTTGTTCAACCTGCTGAGATTCAAAATAGGTCTCCAGTCCCCTGTCTTTTTTGGTGCCAAAAAGAACTTGGAGTAGACTCCGGATCCTTGCTGGCCTGCTGGGACTGGCTGGATGGCTCTTTTTTCTAGCAGCTTTGAAATTTCTAGTGCTGCTTGATCGCTCAGACCAGGTGGAACGTCTGGAAGGGGCCCTTTTGGCGGTTGTGGGGTATGAATAAAGGGAATATGATCGACTGTACCCAAATGTCTTGCGTGAGGGAATGCCAAGCTTCTGGGTACAGTGATAGTCTTCCCCCGACTGCCTCCGAAGGTGGACAGTCGGGCAGCTCCTCAGGGGTGTGAGAAGGGTTTGTCAGAGAAGGATTCTCTGCTAACCTGATTCTGCGGACCCCCCATGCCCCTCGGGCAGCATCTATTATTGCTCCATCCTCTGCCTCTGGAGGGAAGCTCACCATTTGCGTCAGGCAGTACTCCCTGAGGTTTGCGGAACCACATTTTCCCACCTTTCTGACCCTTAGAGTATGGTCTAGAAAGGGTAGAAAAATGGACTCCTACGGCAGAGAGAGTCTTGACTTCCTGCTCACACCTGGTCAATGAATCCTTCACTTCAGGTCCAAGCAAGGCAGAACCATCAAAGGGGGTGCTAGTGAAGGACGCCTTGAAGGGGTCAGCAAAATTGCAAAGCCGCATCCAGGCGTGTCTCCTTAGAGTGACGCCCGTGCCTGCAGCCCAACTCGCTCCATTGACTGCACAGGAAATGAGCCGCATGGAGGAGATGACAATAGAGTTTAGGGTCCCTAGCTGGGAGTTGATCTTTTCCTGAGACCCCGCAGCTGATGGGTCCTGTAAGGTATCACCCAGTTCCTTGAGAAGGTCTCTCTGGAGACGGGTGAAATAGCAAAAATAATTCAGCAACCGCATAGCAAAGGTCGCTGAGGAAAACATCCGCTTGCCATACCTGTCCATAGTCCTAGATTCCTTATTAGGAGGATGGACAGGTACTGGATGGTCAGCCATCTCCTTTTTAGTGGCCGCCGCCACCACCATGGCATCAACAGGGACGCCCTTAGTTAGAAACTACTTGTCAGAAGGGGCTGTAATAAATTTTGTAGGCCTCCGGGGAGTTGGTTCCATAGTATCCGTAGCTGTCCACGCCTTTCGAGCCACCACATCCATGAGCGGTTCGAAAGGAGGAGACACCCAGGAGGTGGAAGGGCGAGAACCGAACGCATCCAGGTACACTGACTCGTCCTCAGAAGGGTTAAGGGCAGACCAGTTACCCCTCTGCTTAAGAATCTCTAGGATGTCAGAAAATGAGACATCCTCAGAGGGGGACCTTGGGGACCCTTCTGAGTCATCCAAGTCAGTGTCCAATGTGAATGACTCAGGGGAGTCTACATGCTTCCCCTTGCATTTTCTCTTTCGAGGAGGCTCCCCTAACGGATCAGGGGAGACCTTGGAAGAGGAGGATACGCCCAATGGGGCTACCTGTAGCGTCGGTTCTCCATACTTGGGATCGAGAGAGCGGTTAGAGACTGAAGCAGGCACCATAGAAGGAGGAGCCGAAGGAGCCAACCGTGGAGCAGGCACAGGGGCCAGCACACTCCTCATAACCTCAAAGGCGCCCCTATCAGGCAGGGAAGGGGGTCCCCGCTCAGAAGAGACAAGGACTCCTTCCGGCACCAAGAGGGATGGCTTCGAGGCCGATGTCGGGGCCGAACTCAGCTGTGCCGAAGCTCCGAGAGGGAGAACGGGGTTGGACAAGGGTCTGATGCCACTCGCCCCCTCGGAGCAGAGAGAGTCCCGGCGCCCGGATCCCTCCAAGGATGGAACCAAGGAAGAGATCGCCGACGAGGGAGCCGAAAGGGGTGGCATTGGCTCCGACGGTCACGACCCCTACGATCTCCGGCTCCGAACTTACAGGGAGAGTCGGAGGAGGAATTGAAGAGAGAGTAGTGAAAGCCACTGCCTGATGAGGAGGGCTATGCAACATTTGGGCCAGCGCCTGCTACTTAATTAGTCTGCTAACCACCCTCTCGAGGTCATGGTCTGACAGCCTGGAAGACAGAGAGGAATGAGACCTGTGACTCCACTCCGATAACAAGGGAGACTTCGGAGCCGAATGGACCGATTCCAGGGAAGGAGACCTGGAACGCTTCTTGCTCGAGGACGGTTCTGACAGCACAGTTGGAGCCGACTGAGGCCTCGAATCATCGGTTCCGGCCGGAACCGATGTAGTGGTAGTAGTAGCACCGCTCGGCGATGGCTCTGAACATGGAGCCGATGGTTTGGCGGGCTTAGAAGGTTTACCCGATGAAGGCTTAGCCGGGGAACCTTCAGGCTTTAACAAGCCTCTCAAAATAAGCTTGTTTCTGCGTTCCTGCAGGACTCTTGGGCTAAACGCATGGCAGACAGAACAAGAGTCCTGCAGGTGCAGAGGGCCCAAGCAATATACATAAGAAGTGTGACAGTCTGTCAGAGACATCTTCTGACAGCACGAGTCACACTTCTTGAAGCCCGAGACCTTAGTGTCTTTAGACATCCTGAAAAAAAGGGATGACTGCCAGACAAGGAAAACTAAGGGAGGTCTAGTCACAATCATCCACACACAGACACACACACGCGCACACACACACACACACACACACACACACACACACACACACACACACACACACACACATGCACACACACACACAAAAAGAGTAACGGACCAGAGTAATATAAGAAAACCCCACACTTATTAATACAATCTAACTTTTTTAGGCACACACATACAACTACAGACAAATAAGTATGAAAGAGGATTGGCCAAGGGTCTAACTATTAGGTGAGGGGAAAAAACTGTATTAAAACTACCTAAAAGGGAATCCTAAACAGGGATCTAAAGGGTAGTAACTATAAAACACTATCGCTAATATTTGACCCCAAAAAGTTGACTAAAACCAATAAAAATTTTTAATACAACCTGAGCCGGCAAAAAGACGCAACCTCGTAGCTGAAGCGGCAAACGAGATCTGGGTATATCACGCCTAGCATTATGGGACATAGGATAGCCTCGAGCCGGTAAAAATAGCTCTCGAGCTTTAGTAATAGGCCGAGTCGGAGCCGAGGTTTGGCTCCGAACCCATCCAGCAAGAATGAAGGCGAGATTGACAACGTAACATTACGAACAGGTCCAGGAGGCAAGATCTGTCCACAATGCTGAAATGTGTAGGAGCCAGTGTCTGTAGGTTCCCGATGTCTATGTGTATGAGTCCCATTACAATATGCTCCATAGCTTTGCAGAACAGGCTAGTTAGCCTTATAGGCCGATATTGTCTGTGGTCCATTGTGGCAGCAACTCTGTGGAGCAGGACCACTATCACTGTACGCCATTCCGTGGGTACATATCCTGCAGTAACTCTAATATTGAACAGTGACGTAATGTGAGGGTTACGTCTGTCATGAAACCCGTGTAAGACACAGGTCGTGACACTGTCTGGTCCCATTGATGATGTGTTGTCCGCTGTGGGGAAGGCAGCAATCACCTGTTTATTTGTGATGTCAGGGAGGTTACACTCTGTTGGGATGGACAGTAGCTCCTTAGGGGGATGGGGGGAGACATCTGCACTGAACATGTTTGCCAGGATGTTGGCAATGTCTGTGGGTTCAGGGTATGTTTAGTCAATATGCAGTAACTCACAGCATATCAGTGAGTGTCCACCCAGGTACCTGAATTAACTGAAGAAGGCCTTGTGAGTGTCCTACATGCCTGGTGCAATTGTCCGTGAGAAGAGGGCCTGACATAAATACATGAGGGATTGTAGCTGTCTGGTAGTACAGATCACAGATGCCTTCCCTGTCTGGGATTGTGCTCTATCATGAAGTAGCATCCTCCTTTCGTTGTATAGCTTATTAATGGCCGGGATCTAACAGACAGGTCCCCTGCCACTGGAGGAGTGAGTCCAGTTGTTATTTGGGATAGCACGATCCATGCAGTCCACTAGGTGTCCATAGAATGTATATGTAAAGGATTCAGCAATCAGAGCCATACTTACCACTGTCCCAGGGTCTCTGAAGGATACCACCTTGGTTTGGAGAAGTGTGACGTTTGCTTTTGAGAAGTTCACTAAGATTACCCAGGATGGGTGTGTGGCAGGGATATGGATGTCCAGTGAGATAAATGTATATTCTGACCTTACTAATGAGGGGTTTATCTCAGGTGTGGAACATAGAGTCCCCATGTTGGTGATGATCATGTCCCCTGTTGTGGGTGTGGTGACCGGTTGTGCCATAGCATATGAGTGTACAAATAGTAGCAACTGTTGGGCGAGGGTGTTGGGGCCTGAGTACTATCCACAGTCAATGTGTGGGTAATTGAAGTCACCCAATATAATGGTGTTTGGGGAGACCTTCATATTGTCCAGTGTTCCCAGGAAAGCTGAATGTGGTTCATGAGTTTGGGAGGGTGGTCTGTAGCAGGCAACAAACCAAAAGGCAGATATGCACAATGTTAGGTGCATATGTATGGTCTGTGATGCTTTGTGCAGTGCTACCAACCCGGAGGTATGTGTATCTGTGATGTATATGGATACTCCCCCTATTTGTGTTGGCCATTCTGAGTTTTGTGGTCAGAAAGCATGGTATGAAATATAACCTGGTAGTGCTGGTGTGCATTTGGGAGCCTGAACCAGGTGTCTGTTTGTGCACCGATATCGCTGTTGTCCATACTGAGGAGATTCCTGAGTGGTCGCAGTTTGAGGGTAACACATCTGGTGTTGAGCAGCATTACCCTCAGCGTCATGTACTCTGTAATGTCTATGGAGGTGGGTTTATCTTTTGAGCCCCTCATAAAAAAGGCAGTATGGTGGTAGCAACTGCCTTAGCCAGTATTTGAAAGTCCAAGGGTGACAGGTGCAAGCTGTCCATAGGGAAGCTACGTGGCATGTCGAGCATGTCACTCCAGGCTGACAGACACTGTATCCCCTGTGAATGACACCAAAACGTGATCAGTTTGTTGGTATACTGTGACATCATACTTGGTGAGTGTAAGATGCTAGACAAGGTCAGGGTCATATTGGCCTGGGCTACATGATCAGAGAGTTCCTCTATGTATCATGTCATGTGGTCCAGGGAGGGACATCTGAGGGTGTACGCACCAGCATGGACAATGCTGGAGCCAGTCCTGCACTTGCTGTGGAGTGACCTGAGTGCATGTGTTATGTTGTGGATCCTGCCACCCGAGAGACAGCTCAAAGTGACTATTCCCTTGTTTGGCCTGGTGAGTGGGACGTCAGTGTGTCTGACAATAAGTGTCACCTATTACAAGTGCATTAGGTGTGTTGTTTAGCCCGAAGGGCAGTGACTGTGTGGCACACTGACATTGTGAACTATGTGATATGTGGGTATTGTAGTGGGGTAGCAGTTGTTTGTGTGTCTGCTTTGGAGGTCTCTGCTGCTTAGGCAGAGTTTATGTAGAGCCTCCAAGTATGTTTATGTGTGATAATGTGGTTTGATTGCTGTCACTATAGGTTTATGTGAGACTGATATATGGTGTGTGTGGTTACCTTCACCACCTGATAGACTATGCCAGTCATGGGTCGAGAGAGCTCAGCCTCCTGTAAGTCAATATTGTTGCATCTCTCACATATTTCTGAGTTTGTTGGGAGGAGGAGAGGGTTGTCTGTGTACATGAGGCAGATATGACAATGTGTCAAAACCACAATATTCACTAGCTGGACTAGAGAGTACACACGAAACCGACCCCTGGACATGGCAGGATATTATGTTGACATACTCCGTAGCCTGATCCCAAAGGATCAGTAGGGTGTTAAGTGTGTAAAAGAGTATAACAGGGATTAGTGCTCAGGTTTGTTGGTGTTTTGTAAAGAGTAGCTGAGAAGGATTCCAGACTGAATCATGACACCTCCTTCAGCTATGTCATAAATAGCGATGTATACTCATGTATGTCCTGAGTCAGGGCCAACTGTACCTGACTGATAATACCGACATCCTGTCAGATAGGCCCATATAGACATACCCACCTCCCACTGACCATAGTCCCAGTCATCATACCAGGGGATATCACATGTAGAATGGCTGAACAGCTCCCACCAAAGCCAAAAGCATGGTAGCAATTGGATTACATTGTTTCCCAATATGTGTCATGCATGAACTACAGAACAAACAGACCCTGAACCTGAACAGTCTGTTGAGCTTCACCCTCTCCACAGGATCTGGAACCGTTGAATGTGTTACAGCAACACATGGCACTCCCCACAAGTGTAGGTGCACAACACACCATGGGAAGTATAGTCCAGTAAGCCTATGAAGTCTGATCTGAAAGGCCATGGAGTCCATCATGGTTGAAGTCATACACAGAGCTATTGGAAGCTGACAAACACACAACCCTACCAACTGTGGTATGTTCATGTGCAGATCATGGTTCCCAAACATGCTACACTGTTTGCAAGGTAGACACCCAGGACATACATCAATGAACAGAGCTACACATGTCCCACATAGACTTTGAATAGCCCTTTATCAACACCCCTGACACATGTATCCACAAAACCAACAATCTGTGCATAAATATGTGTTGACATATGAAGGAATGTCAATGTGTCCACAGATAGATCACAAAATGTAAGGATTATGGGGTCCTGTTCAAGCTGTTGACACCTGCTGACCCACATGGCTCATTCCTGGGATTGCATAAAACAAAGTGTACACACATTACCATGTCCAGTCTGATGATGTCAGCATCCTACAAATACAGCAGGAGAATAGAAACCGCCCAGTAAAGCATACAGCGCACTGTGTTAATGCGTATGTCTCTAGTATCATAACATAGTTAGGTAGGGGTTTGAATCCTGCAATTGCTGAGTGTGTGTGTGTGTGTGTGTGTGTGTGTGACACAGTTGGTCAATGCAGTGTGGGTTTTGCTTTTACTATGGTATGACATATCATGATTAAAACAGTATGTGCATTGCACACATCAGGTATCTGCGTGGCAAATAAATATGTGTACATGTGACCTCAATCAGTACACAGGTGTGAAGCCTGCATACTACATGAATATATTTGTTTCCTTTGACAGATTGTGCCACTGCTTCTCAGATCGTAGGTCACATATGTATGTATGTGACAAGTCCGGTCACTGTAGTGATCTGTGTCCAAGGTCATCAGTGCCACACACACACACACACACCCATGACAGTTACTAGAGAGTACTGTGAGTGAGGGTACATGCCTGGGGTATATGTCAGACATGTTCATACACAACAACGACTGGCAATAATGGACAGTCATCACAGGTGTACAACAGCCCTGTGGATATGCATTCAGGCCCCTAATGTCTTATGTGACACACCGAGGGACTCCACAATACCTATGGATATGTGGATACCAAGGGACAGATGACATAACACGTGGCTGTATGTACACATTGTTACCCAACATACATGTTGAGGGCTACCACCTATGTGGTACTGTCAGGACAGTATGTATAGTAAATGTGGATGACTATGCCATAGTCGGCTTACTGCTATACAGCATGTACTGGACAACAGGTATCTGTCTGTATGATACCCTTGTGTAGGATATGCTTCCCATCCAGGGAATGCATTGTAGGCCAATGCATGCATTTCCAGATGCGGATGGACATATCCCTAGTGTGTCTGCATGTACCTAAGAGGGCTATATGCCAAACAGTGGTCCCAGGTATGGGTGGCAGTCAATACCAGTGGTCACTGCTAAAGTATAGTACCGGAAGGACCCAACTGTTACTGAGTTCCCTACAACTGTGTGTCATTTGTCAGGACATCATCTAATAATTGGTTATAGTCATACTGTTGAGGTTGTGTATACTTCCAGACTGCAAATCATTTACAGGTATCAACAGTATCACCCACAGCATACTGTCAACCCATGTCATACACACATGTGTACCCATGTTAGTACATATCTGTAGTAGAATGCATACTGGCCATCGAAAGATACTATGAGATGTTAACAATGTGTACAACAGGGTATGTTACACGTTCCATGTGTCCACTATGCACGTACATGCAGACAGTGTGCATCCACCATGTTCACAGATGTACACCTGCTAATCTGTAATGCACACACCACACACGTACTATTCACTCACTAACACATGCTGGAAACACTGTACACTTCAGCCAAGTTGCACATGGGTGGACAATACATACTTAGATCTAACACTGGTGTAAACAATGCTACATTGACAATCAGAGCTGTGATACATAATGCCTGCTCAGATATACCTACAAGGTTATCATTACACTTTCCTGTTGACAACTTGCTAATATTGCTACACTGCTATAATGTCACCTTGTGCATCAGAACCATGTTAGCCTGTTCCTGCATCAAAGTTAGAGATGACAGGAGGTGGCACAGGTGTCATCATATGCACAGGGTGTGTTGTTGGTTTACCAGAGCCCGACATTGACCCATCCAATCGACATGTGTGTGTGTGGGGTGGGGGGCGGGGACAACAGTACAGCATGGGCCAATGTTGATGTAATGTGTGTGTATGTATGTGTGAGCCCTACTTGTTTGGTTACTGTGTGTGTGTCTGCATGCACACAGCTCCACCTTGTGGCTGCCATATAAGAGAGGTTGTGGCACAGCCACAGACTGTACCTGCTAGGCTGTACAGATCACTGTCTCCGAGCACGGACACGGTACCTGTACCTGGCAGGGGTGCTACGGGCAGTATCGGGTACCAACCCTGACTGGGTACTATCATCAGAGGCAGAGGTATGATGACTGGACCCATGTCCCTGCTGGGACTGGCCAGAGCCACGTGCACATGGTCTACTAGGACGGTCAACAGACAGGCCAGCCCAAGCATTGCTGGGCTGGTACTGCCACTATGGGAGCGGCTGTGATCTGTGTGCCATCCGCATCGACTGCCAGCTGTTGCTGTTCCTGGCATGCATCCGCATTGACGTCTTACCCGTCCCGCACGGTCCTGGCTCATGGAAGAGACATTGTGGAGGACGTCTATTATCTCCCCCCAATGTCTATCAATGACCTCGGTGAAATTCCGGATGGCACCGGCAAGGTCACGGATGCTGTCATTGATAGCGCTGTAATGGACCCTCTGCACCCTTAGTCCCTGTCTGGTGTACCGTTCCATACGTGCCTGTGCCTGCATTACAGCCTAGAACATACTGGAGGTTGTAATACCTCTGGGGGCATGTCTGCCAGGGGCAGTACGACCAGTGGTGCTCCCCTGAGAACCCCTGGACATCCGCCTATGTGGTACCGTTCCAGGAATCCGGCTATGGCTGCTGTGAGGGGATGCAAGTGCCATGCGTACCACACACTCCTGGTCAATGCCAACTGTATGCTGTCCCTTGGCTAAGGCCATTGGTGATGAGGGATGTATTGGCAGTATGAGTGTGCGCATAGATGGGGTTGAACGCTGTGTACTGTCGATTGGTGGACCAACGACAGACCCTGTCAAACATTCCTGTGCCAAAATACATGTCTCATCATCTCCACTATTAATGGCAGTGACTTCAGGTTCCCTGCTGCTTTCAGCCACCCCAAACTCAGCACCTGTGAGAGGAAGACAGGAAACACACTTTATAATCTGTACATGATGTTAGCACACATGAACATATGCACACAAATACACTCCTCACTACAGCACATACACACACACACACACACATACATACACACACACACACACACACACACACACACACACACACACACACACACACACACCAGCAATCCAACACATACTCAGTAATGGGTGAAGGTGGGTGCCAGTATCACAAGGCAAACAGTCACCTCACATGTGTCAGCATGCAGAATATGTGTTACTCAAGACCATGCAGTGCTAGTGCAGACGGCCCTATTTAATTACATTATACATGGCTTTGATGCATGTGTGTTGTTGTTCAGTGATTGGCAACACCCTGTAACACAATGTGTACATGGACACAACATTGCTGTGCATGTATTATTAGCTCTGCAATGTCCTGTGCACCGTCACTCACAGGTATACATACCATGGCTGCATGTGTTATCTGTGTGGCACATAGATTGCCATGTGCGATTACAGTGTCTGTGTCCATAGCAGATAATAGTGGGCACAGGTGTAGCACATGCATGCTATGTACACAAACGGGATGAGTGGTGCATGTAGACGTGAATGAATCCCAATGCTCAACATGGCACTTGTACAGTGGTTTTGGTTGCAACATTAAACACCACACATACCCAATGTGTGTTAAGTGACCTATACACCCAATAGCATTCCAGGACATATATGTGACACTTTGTACAGATGGCGACTGCTGTGCATATTGTGTATACTGGCATATGTAAGCACACACACAACATGCTATGCGTATTGTGTATAGGTGCATATGTTTGCAAACACACAACATTCAGGTGCAAAGCAATGACTGCTATGTGTAGTACTGTGGTCACTGTAACTGGATGGGGTGTAGTACCATGTGCCATCATCATCATCATGCATCTTGTGGTCACTCATGGCTACTAATGTGTGACAGACCACCGCCTAGCATGCTGTACCTGAACTGCAGTGCCGTGGCTATGTTCACAATTACACAGCCACTTTGTACATGGGTGTGTGAGGTGCCCAATAGGGAGCATTGCCTAACACGACTGTGTTATGTGTTGAAGAGTGTTGCACAGCCCCATGATAGGCCTCTACCCCTGAGGTACATCACATCATGTGTGTGTGGATGACATGTGGGATACTGAAGTCTGACCTTACTGCGGGTGTGTGGTAATGCCATATGTAGCATGTTTTTGTGTACTGCGTATGATAAACGTGTTATGTTGTGTACAACTGTAGCAACTATGCCTATCCAATGTGCAGTATGGTGTTGCCACAACTGTGTCTGATGCTCTGTGTATTGCATGTCATTCAGGCAACTACTGACATTACTGAGCTGTGCAACGTCTTACAGCAAACATGCACGGCATGCATTATGCGTAGGTGTGTTACGTGTACATGGCCTACACCTCACCTATGACATGCACATTTCATTACCAACACTGCAGTTATACCACATTCACCAGCATGGATCGTCTGCCCTGCTGTCACACCAGAGGGACCTACGAGAATATGAGAGAGTAAGTCAGTGGCCACAACTGTGGCATTGCTACAGTGGGTATGCTAAACTACAGTGGAACAACAGTCAACAGTCACAGGTGTAGAGATAATATTCCAAATATCAGTATTGCATAACACTAGGCAGCACAAATGCTAAACACACAGTACACATCTTATGTAGACATAATCTAACAATAAAGTTAACTGTAGTCTACAGATAGGGCATGTTACCTGCTCGCTCCATGTGAACATGCTGGGTGGCTCCGGCCTCTATGACAACACATGTCACAGGTTGTTGCTGCTGTTGTCCAGGAGCCACCACGCTTAGGAGCAGCTCCTCCACTCTGGTGAGGGAGGGATGAATTGCCACCCCACCACTTGTAGCAAGCTGTTGTCTTTGGATATCAGACGCACGCTGCCGGACATGTCTAATTAAATCACTGCAGTGATGGCGTACCTGCTCATATGTCTGGTTATGCATGCCTATGTCATTTACCCAACGAACAAGATCCTGCCACAGTGCAGTCCGCTCCTGCTGGTGCTGGCTGCTTTGGGAAAACAGCATAGTGTACTGCTGCACCAGGCTTTGGACAATTTCATCTTCCTCTGCTGCTGTATACGATGGATTGCATTGGTGGGCCATCTGGCTGAAAAAGATATGAACAATATGTGTGAGCGAGTCCTGTGGCACACTTTAAACCTTTAACCAAAGATATCACTTTACTGACCTATATACCATCCATTTCTCTGTCAGGGGTTACACACGTTCACTACCACTTATTGGTTCTCAGGCCACAACTGACTAACAGTGCCTGGCATACTCCATATATCACACCACTATACAACAGTACCTGGCACACTTTTTGTGACACAATGCACAACCTCGACACAGGGGTATATATCATGCCAATGCACGAACAGAGATGTCATCCATTGCAATGAATGTAAAGTACAGTTACAGTAGTACCATACAACCACACTAGTCATTGATGCCATAGCCCTGCCTAACATATGTGTACAGTTGTTACTATAGGTAGCATACTGCTGTAACAGAGTATATATGTTGCTGGATACACACGTATACCCTGTAACACACATATGACTGCAGCCATGGTACAGGCATAATTACACACACATCAGACAAACATACAATGCACCACTGCATGCCAACACAGATGAGCATTACCTGTGTACCATACAGTACTGTGTGCCACTACTTACAGACCCATATGCCTGAGATTTGTCCTCTGTGCAGACTACAGGAAACACACAAGACAGTGTTTCCAAGCAAAGTGAACACACACCATACTGTGCTGTTTAGGCCTACAGCTTCAGGTAGTACTACAGTTCCTATGGGAGTTGGATTCACCAGCAGTACCACTCACTAAGCATACATGTATTGCTTTAGCCTACAATGAGACACCACGGTCGTCAACAAGGAACTACGTCACATCGTATGCCATACTACTATGTCTGCCTAACAGTATAATACACATCTTTCCCTGGCGTCACAGCTAGGATAGACACTACCATGTCAGATACAACTTCACACTAACCTATCACACCTTTACAGACCTTGCACACATTCAGCGTTACACTTATTCAACCTCACATAGCAGGTATTGCATTGAGTACATGTGTGAGTGCATAGTGTAATGGGTAGGTTATATGCTATTGCCCTAGGGCCTATGGCAGCCTAGCCATATGCTACCCTGGCCTTTGACACACATGTACTTTGATTTCACTTGCCCCTGCCAACCAGAACCACAGAGGGGGTTCCTGGGGTGTATTACCAATTTCCCAAACACTCATCAGGGGTATTTATGACAACTAACACAAGTACAAAAAGCTCCATCAAATACCACACTGGTAAACGAAAAGTCCAGTCCACAAAACTGAGAACAAAGTGCTGAAAATAATTTATTTCAAGTAGACCACTGATATCAGTGGTCTACTTGAAATAAATTATTTTCAGCACTTTGTTCTCAGTTTTATTTATGACAACTGCTAATGAGGATCCTTGTTTGCTATTGCTAGGTGGTCTATTCCAGTGTATGGCATATCTCTGAGATAGGAACCTATCCCTCCAGCATGTGCTGTTTAGTGAGCTGATGAGGTTTAGGGCCCTAGAGCGTGTATCCCGGAGGGATTGTGATATGTTGCCATGGGTGGTTGTCACCCAGCTATGGGTGTGACATACCTCTGTATGCCCGGCAGAGGTCACCTCTGTGTGGCCGGTATGCAATACAGTCTAGATGTGGTTTTGTGAGTCAGTCTGCATACGGCATCTGTTTACGGCCAGTAGTACCCTCTGTAAGGTATGTCTGTGGCCTTTCCACCTGCTGTAGTTGTCATGTGAGGTACATACCACACAGGGCATTGTGATGAGTAGAGGGGAACACTGACCTATATTTCTCTAGATGACACACCTGTTGTCATGACACATACCACACAGACAGATTACAGGTCTAGTGTGGCACTGTCTTTATCAAAGAGGTGGCTACTGTCCACCTGTATCCCATGTTCCCTTATCACACCTTCGGTGTTGGGTAGATCTCTACCTATGTGGTAGTTAATGGGTACAGTGTTTTGGAAAGGAGGAATGGCACTGCAGTATCAACACTTGTCTACAGTCCATGCCTTGGCAACCACACACCTGTTGCAATACATATGGTCCCATGTGTCTCTCTCTCTGTATGTATGTATATATATATATATATATATATATATATATATATATATACATATATAAATCTATAGATGTACATATAGGCACATGTACAGTCCACTGTTTTCTATGCCACACACTACGACCTACATAGATATATACACATAACAACCTTCAACAACAGATATCTGTCCACCCTTCACTAACAGTTGCAGTATGTCCCTTGCCCTATACACATATGCAGATACAAATAGAAACATACTGCTGCCACACATGGATGATTTGCAGTGTGTAGAATACTCTTCAGGAACATCTTCTACATGCCAACACATACATATGAGTTACACACACCTTACCTTTGTATTTCCTTGCTTCATCTGTTACAGTTTTGTAGTTTTTTTTTTTTTTGGGGGGGGGTTGGTTGTTTGTTTTGGGTTTTCTCCCTCTGTTTCTGTTTCTGTCTCAGTTTCACTCTCTGTTGTCTTTGTCTCTGTCTGCGTCTCTCTCTCGCTCTCTACCTCCCTGTACCTGCAATGATATTATTGCATGTGTGGACAACAGGCACAGCCTGCTTTTCTAGGTATCTGCACTTGTGCATGTGACAGCCTCTGCACCAATTGCTGCCCACCATTCAGTAATTGCATGCAGCCTGCTGTGTGCTGATTGCATTACTCACTGTGATTGCAGACCACTGCTATAAAATGCTAGGTTAGGTAGGCGTAGCCCTTTCAGCTTTCCAAGGTGGGTCCCATGCTTGTTTGCTCTGGACACCGTTGTGTCAGTCAGAAGGTTGGTATATGTCTCTTATCTGAAGCTAGGGTTGTAGCCAGTGATATGCATGTTGTACTCAAACCTGAATGTTGCTGCTTCCAGTACACACTTCTCAGTGTAGACATGTACTCACCCCTCCAAATGCTACCACAGGATACATGGGAGTATGTACTTTCTTTCTGAATTAGACATTTAACTGCCATACAAATGTGGTTAGTGCACTGTATTCCTGTGGCACATGCAGTGTTTGTGAACTGCTATACTATAATTATTATGTTATTCACCTCTGAACAGTTTGTGGTTTGTTTGTGTTGCAATTAGCACAGGCTGCTCAACACAACTGGACATATTTCAGTACTGAGTATGCCTACCTACACCCTGGTTTTTGCCTGAATACACAGGTGTGTTGTACCTTTGGGTAGGGGTGCAGAACTGCAAAGAGCATTTTTTATTATCATGTGAGGTTTATCTTGCTGAACATACAGGATTGCTGTGTACCTGTTAGTCTATCAAGGCAAGTAGTCTGTCTGCGTAGCTCCCACCTGTGGACATATCCAGATGGTAGCTAGAGGTTAGCTTATTATACTTTGTCTGTGCACCACACCAATCTTTTCAGCACTGGCACATTGGCATTGTCACAGTTGGTTGTTAGCAGTACATGGTTACATCCTGTGATATTTCTGTGTTGTACTCCTACATAAGGGCATACTTGTGGAACTCCTTCCAAAGCTATTTGCAGAGTGTGTAACAGCAGTAATGCTGATATGCCTGTGTGTTTCTGCCTCTGCCAGGCCTCAGATACTCTCATGTATGTATTTGAACGGCCTCAGTGAAAGGCATATATACGTTAGATACACCTGCAATATATTACAGACACATTGCAGTTGAGACTTTCTTGGGAATCAGAGCATATGTACACCGACACCTTTTCTGACGTGCAAGCAGTGTCTACTCGCACCTATTGAGATTATTCATTACGTGTGATTCCACACTTGTCTGCCTAAAGTTAGTACTTTCCAGAGTGATTCAGTGGGGACAGCTAACATTTGTTTACAAATCAGGGACATCCCTGTAAAGCAGTCACAGTTGGGGTGTCTGGCCTCTGCCCTAATCAACTTTGACAGTATTTATCCTGGTCTGATACTGTGTGGTGTTTGTAAGGTGCTACTGTAACATTATTCCCTGCTTGGATGGCTGGTTCTCTTTTCACAGTCATGTCATGCAATTCCACAACAACTGCTGGTAAAGACCCACAGAACAGGATTTGTGTTATACCATTCCTAATTTCTATTTACATTCCCTCATTGTAATGCATGATATATTTATGTTAGCACCAAGTTATTTGTATATCTGCTGTGGCTTAGTGGTAATTCATGCAGTCTATTGTGTCAATGGTCTGGGGTTCGAGACTGGCAGAGGTAATTTCTTTTGCTGCTGAGCAGAACAAGAGCCCTTCCATAGCATGACTAAGGCACTTTTAAGCAGTTGTAAGCGGGTTTGCGTGATGCTTAGCTAAGCACACACATGCACACTCGTTTAAACCCACTTACTACTGCTTAAAAGTGCTTACTCCCGCTAACCCCCATGCTAATTTCTTTTAAAGAAAAGAAAATGGGAAGATAGAAAAGTGGTGAAAAAGCGGGCACAAAGAGGAACAGACAGTAGGTAAGCAAACTCAGGATGTGCAGGACGGGTGTAGGGAAGGTCCATAGCTGCCCATTTCTTTACCAGCAACAGCTGTGCATATGCAATAAATTTGGAGTGAAATTTGAAACCTTCCACCCCTGGGAGAGGGGTGAGGACAACAAAGTATGCTGTATTGCCAATTATAATTATCAGTTTACATGACCAGTGGACATGTGTGTCGAAATGGGCAGCTATGTATGGGGCATAATTTTTTTGTGGGTACAGATTGCCCTTTTTTTATTTTCAGGTGAGAGTGGAAAGTGAGGTAGAGGAAGTAGTTATGTTCGGGGAGGTAGGTTGGGGAGGTAAACAGACAAGACAGACAAGACGCATACAGGGGCGGTGTATAACACATGGGGTGGGTGAACACAACTGATGGGGACGGATGTTTGGAAATCGCAAGCCCATGAGCCCACAGATGGTAACAGTGGAACTGAGATCCCCACCCATGGGCAGTCACCACTGCACCTTCACAGCCCCGAGGGTGGCTGTGCTGGGGGCTGCGTAGGACAGGCAGGCTCACCCGTGAGACGCGCCACTCTCGCCTCGAGCTGGCGTAGGGGATCAGCGACTGAACGCTGGATCTCCCTATGCACCACAGCCCGGACCCTTCGAAGGGTGACAGGTGGCCCTTCTCCTCCCACGCTTGCACGGGGGGGACGAGCCCCATCCTGTGCAGCGCTTCCACCCGAAGGTGGCACAGGACCAACGGAGGAGGGGAGCCCGGGCTGGGCACCGGACCTGCTGATGCCAGGTGCACTCGCCAGCTGAGGAGGGACAGGTGAGTCCGCTGGGACCGGCCTTCCCATACGTTCTGTGATTAGGTGTGTTTAATTACAACATAAACAACAGCATTCCAGATTAGGTGTAACAGCATGCAGTAATATTCCCATTAACCCAACACACCAAGGTTCCAACAGATGAACAGCAAGCATAACACATGCATATACTGAACGACAGTGGATATTCCAACAGCATGCAGGGATGTTTGGTAGCAACAGGCCACCATGATTGTGGGGTTTGAACATGGCACATGCATCAACGTGAATGCAAATATTTATTGAACAATAGGACATATGTCCCAACAAATATTTAAGATTACACATACCCATTGAGGTGTGGAATTGCATGGTTTATGCACATCCACTAGGGTGTAGAAAAAAACCTCAATTAACATCTTATAATTACTTTTACTCTACACTACATTCCTAGTGACTGCAGGTGTATATCCCCTACATGTATTATCACACTTGCCACCATGCATTAGGTTGTGTAATGGGTTTGGCTAGTTTAATATATGCCTGACCTATATCTGACATACTAACTGTCCAAGATGCAGATGTTACTGCTACATATTCCTTGATTACATTTATATTTCTTTATCTACATATCTGGATGTTTTCACATGACATTTTCACTTCTATTTGTACAGAACCCTGCATTTCTTGGCACACACTCACATTTCTGGGGAACAAATTAACATGCTACTCGGGTACCAGATTTACTTATGCATGCCAGCCAGTAACTGACTGTTGAGGACTGTATACATGCTTCACAGCTACTAGCACTTCCATCACCCACTTTATATGGGACTGCACAACTCTGGGTTGCCAGCACGTTTTAAAACAGTACTATTTGTATAATGCAAGGGTACAACAACATTTCACACTAAATGACACAGACACACTCCGGGTTTTAGACCTTTATTAATGACATTACAAACTTTTCCACAGACTCACTCCTTTATTTGTTATAACGGTGCATATGGAAGACATATTCAAGACATATTATACCTTTATTAATAGGTTAGAACACTATTTTTCAGGCTCACTCACTTATTTTATATGACAGTACCTGCAGAGATATTATTCCAGACATATGTTACCTTTCTTAATGGGTTACTACACTCTTTTTCTGGCTCTCTGACTTTTTTATCTGACAGTACATGCAGAGGAGTTATTCAGGCCATTTATGGCTGTATTATTGGACAACAACACTTTATTTCATGCTCTCTCCCCTATTTTATATAACAAAACATGCAGAATAATCACTAACCTGCCTGGTGGCGCAGCCTTAGCAGCCTATCTGCATAGGCTTGCTGATTCGCAGCACGGTCACCTGCAGCTGTAAAGTAAATTAAGGGATATTGAGACACACCTATCCATTATACAGAATCAATTAACAATTCCTACATACTGCATTCCATGGCTACCTACTCAGTTGTGGGGCATCCTGCATCCCACAAGCCTCCTGTATCCATTGGTTCAGGCGGACCTGCTACCGTCGCTTCAGGTCTGCATGGTGGTGACGGACCTGCTCACCAGTCTGAGGAATGCCTGTGACACTGGTGAGGTCATGAGCTAACCGGTTCCAAGCCTCTGCCTTGTACTCCGTCCCTT
This sequence comes from Protopterus annectens, assembly GCF_019279795.1. NCBI lineage: Eukaryota > Metazoa > Chordata > Ceratodontiformes > Protopteridae > Protopterus > Protopterus annectens. The sequence continues at coordinate 608,659,155 of NC_056745.1, forward strand.
GGAACTGGCCCTGCAGGAGTCTTGACTCATGACGGTGGACAAGGAGCCAAACCATGTATTTCGACTCCTCGATGCCCCAACGTTGTGCTCGGAAGCATGTACCCTCTCCTGCACCAGCCATTCTAACTGCAGATGTGAGCTACAATCAGTTATGGCGAGTATTTCCGCCTATGGTGCTTATATATGCCGCATTTCCCGCACTTTTTTGTGATTGGCCGTTTTTGAACATTCTCGGCTGACTGCAGACCTGCTTAGTAATGGTTAATCTACCATTACTAAGTATATTTATGTTAACAGTGGCTGTTTCTCCTAAGTTGTCATGGCTTAGTGGTTCTATGCTTTGATTAGGATGCACAGAGTCCTGGGTTTGAACCTTGTCATTCATTTTATTTTCATACTGTCCAGACAGGCTAGGGGGTGTGGCTGCGTTTAAGCAACTTTGCTCTAAGTTGCCCTATGGTGCGCTGGTTGGAGTGGCGCGCATGTCTGCGCAAACACATTGCACTGGTTAAAGCACTATTTCGCTATGGGAACTTCTATTGCACTGGGTACAGCGCTCTTAAACTTTGGGCAACTCTATTGCGCTGGGTAAAGCACTATTAAACTATGGGCAACTCTACTGCGCTGGGTAAAGCGCTATTAAACTATGGGCAACTCTATTGCGCTGGGTAAAGTGCTTTTAAACTTTGGGCAACTCTATTGTGCTGGGTAAAGCGCTATTAAACTATGGGCAACTCTATTGCGCTGGGTAAAGCGCTGCTTAACTGCAAGCAATTATGTATCAGGATCCTTTAAAAATTTTATATTTTGTTCACTGATACATTGGCCATTTCACTGCTTTTTACTGATATTTTAATCATATGCGTCAGGTATTATTCCATGTACTGATGTAAAACATAAATAAGAAGGGGAGTGGTGGGGCTCGAACCGTAAATGCCTCTTCTTTGTGCGATCGCCCTACCATTACGCTATTGCTATTTGGTGTGATTTGCATAAACATTCTTTCTTATGCTCTTCCATGTCGGAATTGTTAACTACAGCTAAGCAATGGGCACACCCGCACACACACGCGCAAATATGGGCAGCTATTTCAGGAATTTAAAAAAAATAAAATTAATTTTTTACTTTTCATAACTGTGATGGGGGTTTACAATGTCAGGGAGTGTGGTGTTGGGTGCTAGGACATTTGAGCGGACTCGCTCTTGTGTGCTTTCATTTTCCTTTTACAAACCTTGCAGGGGCGTGGCCATTTAGACTGCTCGGCAGTCGGACACACGCCCCCTGCTTTCCTACCCGGTCCGTGTAAGACTTACGGATGGGTCAGCATGCCCTCATGAATATTCATGGCATGCTGACGTCATACCGTTCAACTGCAGCCTCCGAGTAAGACTTATTAAGTCTTACACGGAGGATTCATGAATCCGGGGCATATTCTGAATGCTTACATAGTATGAAAAACATCATATTTAGGAGGAATATAAACGTTTCCCACACAAACGGAAAAAGAGTTAGGAGATATTTAGCTCCACTAGGGTTCAAGGCTGAACATGGTGAGAAAAGGGATATTTTTTAATAAAAATGAAAAATATTGTTTGAATTAAAAAAATCCAATGGCACATTTAGCACCTATGTATTTATTTTGGGTAATAAGACAAATAAAAGAAAACAATACATGATGAATAAGATGATATATGAAAATATAAAAATGTATGGTAAAAAAAAAGAAATAAGGTCAGAATGGAAGAAAAGGAAAATGACAAAAACATGAAATGATGGAAGCTAAAAGTAAGTGAGGTTGATGGGAAAAGAAAATAATGGTATACTATGATTTTAGAAAAAAATGGTGTACCATGAAAGGAATTAAAAGATGATGAAAAAATGAATTAAAAGACAGAAGAAAAGGTTTGAAAATGTTTATGAAGCAGAGGATTTTTGTGGAGGATTTTATTAGAAAAGTTACCAGCGAGAGGGAATATGAAATATAAGGTGATAGAGGAAAAAATACATTGACAGTAGTGAAGAAGATACAACAAAAACAATGTTTTTTGGACTGCAAAAAGAATAAATACTTTCTGGGAAATGTTTATAAATTAATACAGATTGGAAGGATTTAAATCTATGAATATGAATATGATATCATATGGGAAGTATGATAAAGTAAAGACTTAAAACATTGATAAATAGGACAAATTACTACTTGTGACAATATGGATGCTGTAGAAAAAGATGTGAGTATTTGTTCTATAAAATAAAATGGAAGAGGATGATGTATTAGCTGAACAAAGAAGATGGTTGTAGAAGAAAGGATGGGAGACAGAGGCTAAATATAAAAGAAAATAATGAAAAAATAGAACTGTTAAGCTAAGTTCTTTTGTGTCGATAACTTGTAAATAATTTTAAGCATGAATACTAAAATGAGTAAGTAAATTACTGATTTAAAGGTTTTATAGGGTGGTGGTGCTGCAGTAGCGTTGTTGCCTCACAGTAAGACGTTGTCCTGTTTGATTCTCAGCTAAAGCGTCTTCTGTGTGGAGACATGCGTGAATGGGCGTACCTTCATTGAAGGTTGTGCATCAGGCCTGGCAAGTCGGTACATAAAAATCTACTGCCAATCATTAGCGGACCGGAGTTCCGCTGTGGCGACCCCTAACCAGGAAAAGCTGAAAGATACAACAACATAGGGTATACAATTAATGTAAATGGTAATAAAGCACTCAAACTTTTTTCAAGCACTAGGTGGCATAAGAGGGCAGTCAGTAATGCTTGGATAATTCTAAAACAGAAATGAATAAACAATGTTACTGGACATCTTTTGGAGACAGAATCAGAGTGAGATGAAATACTAGTTACAGAGCTGGAGGGCGAAGGTCTGGATACAAAGGTGTTGTAGAATTTAATGAAAGAAGATGAACATGGTGAAGGTGAAGAGTCAAGCTACAGTGCTGTGATGGATCAAGTGTTACAGGAAGAGTCAAGTAATGAAAGTGGCAATGTGGTAGAGAAGCAGATTACAGAGGCTGGAAACACAGAATCATGTTTGGTTGATTAAGGAAGCAATTTTAAGAATATGTCTCAACTGGATACTGTGGATGGCAGAAATGAAGCAAAGAACAAACATATGCAAGCACTGTAAGTGAAGGAACAAGAAGCAATAAACAAAATGAAGAGAGATGTTTGACAAAAGCCGAAGAGCAGAAGCGACAAAAAAATACTAGTGGCAAGAATAAGTAATACCAGTGCTACTAATTATGGACAATATAATATTGTTATTAAGATTTACTTTAAGAGACATAAGACCTTTGACACATTTGATGTTAGAAGACTTTTGTAAAGGAACTTTTGAAATGTTTTAGGTTCAGAATAGTGCATGGGTGAAATACAAAAAAGAAATAATAAATCATATTGGAAATACTTCATTTTTCAGAACCTTAACCTGAAATTAAAAAGAAAAGTGACTGTGCAATTCAGACCATCAGAAAAGGAGGAATTTAAAATATTTTTTTTCCTGACAAAATGTGATGAAGTGCATGACATAATGAAAATGCATGACAACATAAATGTATGGGCAGAGAAGTGTGGATCACACGGATATGAATGATTGAAAAATGACAGCAAATCTCAAGCAATATAATATTGAATGGAAAAAGATAAACGGTTGGGTATCGGGACCAACCAAAAGCCTGCTTGTATTGTGGTGATGAAAAACATTTAGTTCAGGAATGTACAAAGGGAAAATGTGGGCAATGTGGGGAGCAAGACCATACTTCTAGGAAATGTAAACGTTTCTGTAGGAAATGTAATGAGCTTAGCCATTTTTGGTTTGCATGTCCAGTAATGGAAAAAGAAAAGTGTACCGGACAAATAAACTGGGGAGGCGGGACAATATGTAGAAGATAATAATCAGTGCGGAAGTAAAATGGCTAATGTAAGTGAGGAAGAAAAAGACGGAAATATGATTCAAGATGAACAACAGCAAGGGGAAGGACTAATGGTTGAAGGGATTAAACAAACAAAAAATAAGAATAATGGGTTGGTAAGTGAAGAAGATGAAAATGGTCACTCAGACCAATCAAAGACGTTAAATCTATTAGAGGGAGGGTGACAAGGAGAAAGACAAAAATAACAGGACAAAAAAGGGAATGGGATGATTTAAGTATTTTGGGACAAATGTGAATAGTATAAGAAACGTAGTGGAGGTTTTTAGGATTATTGAATTGAGCAAGACTGTATTATAAGCAAAAAAAGAATAAGGACAATTCTGGAAGAAGTGATAGGGGAAGGTGTATAAGGACTAAGAAGAAAACAAGTAAAAGAAATGTTAGTGATAATACAAGAAATAATAGACACTATTTTTTAAGGGAGAATACAGAAATAATGTTGATAGTGTGCAACATAGCAAATACATTTAGCTCAGTAAGTCATGAGGCAACATACGAAATTTTAGGGGATTATGGGGCTGGTAGGAAAATAATACAATTATTAAAGAAGTTTATGAGATATCTTGGGTGAAGTTTATGGTGAATGGTTGGTTAGAAAGAAAATAAAGTCTGAAAAAAGGTGTGTAACAGTGGTGTCTGATTCATATGTGATTATTTGTATTACTAACTAATGCGATAATACAAACATGTATTGGTGAAACGAGGGAAGCAAGATGAGAAATGGAAAAAAATGTAATAACACCTATGCATCTTTCATATGCCAATGATTTAGTTATTGCAACAAATATATAATATGAATGATGGAGACTGTGACGAGGATGGATGGGAGGGGGTTAAATAAAGCGGGGTTAATGTTAAATAAGTCAAAACATTAAGATTTCTCTGAAACAAAAGTCAAATGGAATATATTTTACTAGAAATGAGATAAACATATTAGAAATCAGGTTTTGAGAACATGGGAAATATCAATGGAAAGAAATTCTGGATGAAATAAATGACTTAGTTGGTGAAAGCTTTACTATTTATCCTTTAACAAATGTATACCAGTTAAGTATGTATGTACTGGGAAGGTGGGATATTTTACATACATACATACATACATATATATATATATATATATATATATATATATATATATATATATATATATGTGTGTGTATAATATAATGTAATAAAAAAAGAAGTTATGTACTCACCATAACGTTCCATCTGAGTAGGTAACTTCATTTGTCAGCAACCTGTGGATATCGGATCCGATTCAGATCCGAGCCAGCAGCTTTCCTAGCAAAAGATCCGAGCTCCATGCTCCTCCCCCTACCCATAATACCCTGCTACCTCCCTCTAGTCCTCAGATCGAGTTTGACATAGTATCACAGAATACTACAATAATAACGGGAAAAACCACCTGAACATCCTAACCTGATGTCATCTGGGAAGTGGAACACAATAATCCTACAAGGACGAACTACAGGTCAGGGGGACGGAGGGAGGGTTGGTTGCTGACAAATTAAGTTACCTACTCAGATGGAATGTTATGGTGAGTACATAACGTCTTTATCTGAAGTAGTTAACTTCATTTGATCAGCAACCTGTGGGACAGAGTCCCCAGCTACCAACAACTTGGGAGGTCCTCATGGAAGGATATTCTGGAGCACTGCAAAGCCAAAAGATGCCCTTCCTCTGGATATTAGATCAAATTTATAATGTGTAATAAAAGTATGAGAGGAAGCCCAAGTAGCTGCTGAACAAATGTCATCCAAAGACCCTCGACCAGAAGGCAGCAGAAGTAGCCACAGAACGGGTAGAGTGAGCTCGAACCTGCACGGGCTCAGGTCGACCAGAGCTTCTGTATGCGAGAAGGATGCATAGGGAAATCCATCTAGCTAAGGTTACCTTTGTCACTGGTTTACCCAGACAGGACTTAGCAAATGAAACAAAGAGTTGATCCGATTTTCAAAAATCAGCTGTTCTGTGTAAGTAAAATCGCAACTGACTATGTACATCCAGACAATGAAGTCTATTCTCTGCTTTGTTCTGATAATTAGGAAAGAAGACAGGCAGATTGATGGATTGGTTGATGTTGGCTTCGGAAGCCACTTTAGGCAGAAAGGAGGGATTAGTCCTGAGGGAAACCCTGTCTTTATGAAAAAATTATGTATGGAGGTTTACTACAAAGAGCCTGAAGCTCCGATATCCTTCTAGCTGAGGTAATAGCAATCAGGAAGGCAGTTTTCCAAGATACATACTTTAAGTCGATCGGAGCTACAGGCTCAAAGGGGGGGGGCAGTCAGAGCCTGGAGAACTAGGGTTAAATCCCATGGAGGAAGAACTGCATCTTTAACAGGGGGTCTTAACAGAAAAGTTCCTTTCAGGAAAGTCTTGTAAATCTTAGAGGAAGCTAGGGGGCCAAATTTGTTTCCAACATGGAAGTGGGAAATAGCTGCCAAATGAACTTTAACAGTAGAAGAACTAGCCCCTTGATGAAAAATATGAGATAGAAATTTGAGGACTGCTGGAATAGGAGCCGTAAAAGGATCCAAATTCCTATGCTCCGCCCAAATAGAAAAACGCTTCCATTTACTCTTGTAGACTTTCCTGGTAGAAGGCTTATGAGCGGCCACCAGGATGACCTTAACTGAGGATGAGATACCGGGTCCTAGCCATTAATGGAACTGGATCAACCAAGCCGAGAGCTTGAGGTTGTCCAGGTCGAGGGTTTTCCATCCCAAGGGATGAAAATCAGATCGGGAATGGGATCTAAGATCCAGGGAAGATGCACTAGATGAGACTGTAGGCATGGGAACCAGGTTTGACGAGGCCAGAATGAGGCTATGAGGATAACTCTGCTCCCCAACTGACGAAGTTTCTGCAAGAATTTTGTCATCAACGGAAGAGAAGGATAAGCATAAAGAAGACTGGATGGCCAAGCATGAACCAGAGCGTCTCTGGGGGCATCCCCTGGTCGGGGAATTGGAGCGAAGAACTCGCTGCACTTCACGTTCAAAGGCGATGCGAACAGATCGCAGCAAGGTTGACCCCATCTGAGGAAGATCTGTTTTGCTACAAAGGGGTTCAGAGACCACTCGTAAGGTGAGAGGATAGTTCGACTCAGCCTGTCCACTAGAATGTTTGACCGACCCGGTATGTGCATTGCTGTGAGAAAACGGTTGGTGGATATCGTCCATTCCCACACTCTCATGGCCTCTCGGCAAAGTGGGTAAGATCTGGTTCCCCCCCGCTTGTTGATGTACCAGACTACTGGCATGTTGTCTGTTTGAATTGCAATAGTCCCTGGAGGAAGAAGGGAATGGAGAGCCTGCAATGCTAGAAGCACCGCCCTCATCTCCAGGACATTGATATGCAAAAAGGTCTCTGTGTGAGTTCACGTGCCTTGGACAGATCTGCCCATGCAATGCCCCCCCCACCCGAGGAGAGACGCGTCCGTGGTCACTGTGACTTGGGGTGGGGACATGGAGAAAGGGCGCCCATCCCGGAGGTCCTTGGAATGGAGCCACCAACGTAGAGATTCCCTGCAAACCCTGCTGAGGGGAATAGGGGCAGACAAGGGGTGACATAGGATGGACCATTGGACCTGTAAGGTCCATTGAAGAACTCTCATATTCAGACATGCGATCGGTGACAGGTTGATGGCCGCTGCCATGGACCCCAGAGTCCTCAAGACTAATTCCGATGGAGGGGCCAATGATTGTAGAAGAGCCAAAACGTGGAGGTTTAGGTTGCGGAGTCTGTCTGCCGTCAGAAAGATTTGGACTGAATTGTGTCTATCCTGGCCCCTATGAAATCCAAGATCTGAGTAGGCTGAAGGGAGGATTTCTTGTGGTTGATCGTGATCCCTAGATGGTGGGCTAGATGTAGGAAGTAGTCCCTGGCTGAACATAGTAGATGCCTGGTGGGGGCGGCTAGGAGCCACTCGTCCAGGTAAGGAAAGACCTGAATTCCCTGAAGCCTCAGGTGGGCCGCTACAACTGCCATGACCTTGGTGAACACCCTGGGGGCTGTGGTAAGACCAAAGGGTAGGACCCTGAACTAATAATGGCTGGCTCCCAGCCGAAAGTGGAGAAACCTCCTGGATTGCCTCTCCATTAGAATGTAGAAGTATGCATCCTTGAGGTCTATGGAGCACATCCAGTCGTTCTCCTGTAAAAGTGGGAGAATGGATTGAATGGTGACCATCCGGAACTTTTCTTTGGCGACTGACAAGTTCAGTGTGGACAGGTAGAGAATTGGCCGTAAGTCCCTCGTCTTTTTTGGCACCAAAAAGAACCTGGAGTAAAAGCCTGGTCCGGACTGCCCGGGCGGGGGGGGGACGTGCTGGATGGCTCTTTTTCTTAGTAGCTCCTTTATTTCGAAGGCTGCTACCTCCCTCTGATTGGGTGGGACATTGGGGAGGCGCCCCGTCCGGGGAGGAGAAGTTAGGAATGGAATTGAGTAACCTCTGGATATGATTCGGAGCACCCAGCGATCTGTCGTAATGGACTCCCAATGTGCTAGGTGCTCCAAGAAGTGCCCCCCCGACTGCCTCCAGAGAGGAGCAGTCGGGCAACCCCTCAGGGTTGCTGAGCGGGTCGATCGGAAAAAGGTTCCCTCGACCCGAAATTCTTTGGCCTCCCACTGCCTATGGGCCGGCGTCCACCCTGTTCTCCTCTGCCTCTGAAGGACGAGGGATCTGGAGCGAAACGGGATTGTTGAGCTTTCCGGAACCACATCTTCTTCTGTCCTCTTTGGTTCCTGGAGAAGGACCTCTGAGGAGCCGAGAAGCGGATCCCGACGGCAGACAACGGCTTCCCGTCTTTCTCGCTCTGGAGTAGCCTATCGCGGACGGTTTTGCCGAAAAGCGTAGAACCATTAAAGGGGGCATTCGCGAAGGACGCCTTGAAGGGTTCCGCAAAGTCGCAGAGACGCAGCCAGGCCTGTCGTCGTACGGCAATGCCTGTTCCGCTCGCTCTAGCCGCTCCCTCCGTGGCATGGGAGAGAAGCTGCATAGAGGTGTTTGTAATAGACTTAAGAGTGGCTATTTGAGCCAAGAAGGTCCGTTTGTCCTCGGCCGACATGGACTTTGGTGGTGATCCAGTGTTCTCTTTGATTAGGTCCCACTGAAGCCGAATTACATGTGCCATATAGTTCAGTGATCTTACAGAGAAGGTCGATGAAGCGAACATCCGCTTTCTGAGGCGGTCCATCGTCCAAGACTCCTTGTCTGGAGGATGTACTGAGGAACTCTCCTGTGCTAATTCCTTTTTAGTGGCAGCCGCCACCACCATGGCATCCACTGGGGCACCCTTGTTCCAAACTGTCCTGTTTGTGGGAGGGCTGAGGATCCTGTCTGGTCTCTTGGGTATTGGCTCCACAGTGTTCGGCTCCTTCCATGCCCTGGTAGTTATGAGGTCCACCATGGAATCAGCAGAAGGGGACACCCAAGAGGTAGATGGGCCTGCATCAAACGTCTCCATAAACACAGACTCATCTGTGGAAGGCTTTTGGACTGACCACCCCACTCTAATACGCAGCATTTCCATAATGTCTCCAAAGGAGACATCCTCGGGGGGTGACCTTGGGGAACCTTCCCCTTCCTCTAAGTCCATGTCTTCTGTGAGGGACTCGGTTGTGTCCAAGTGCCTCCTCTTGCACTTTCGTTTGTGAGGGACCTCCTCGGGGGGGCTGTCTGAACAGGGCTCACCAACAATGTCCTGTTCCTCTACAGGAACCATCTGGGACATAGGCGCAGGCTGTCCCTGGGGCCGGATGATGGAAGACAGGCCCGTCTGAGAGGGAATGGCGGGTGGATCCGTAGCAAGAACCTGGGGCCTTGAATCCCTTGACAGGACCCTCTTCACGACGTCGAATGCTGAGGGTGAGCTGCTCTCCCTAGGATCCGAAAGCAGCCCCCTTGGATCCGACGTGCGGATCGGCACCGGAGATGACTCAATTGGATCCGAAAGAGTAGTACACTCCGATCTCAACGGAGCCGAAGGCACACTGACCCCTCCGGATCCGACACTCAGCTCATGGCCCTGAGAGCTCAGATCTGAAAAAGGATCCGACAGACTTGAGGGTGCAGTCGGCGCTGAAGTAGGAAACACTGCCAGCGCAGACATTACCCCAGCTCCGAAGCTAGCCGGATCCGACAGCTCCGAAATCCGATAGCGGGTCGGAGAAGGAGCAATGGGGGTGTAAAAAGGGGTTGAGCCCCCCCCAGAGGGGAGGGAGGCAAGAGCACTCCCATCTGCAGCTGGGCTTGAAGAAATCGAAGCATCATCCGGTCCATGTCTGCATCGGATAGACTTCTAGTTGACCTGGATGAGGCTGCCGAGGCCGGCCGGAAAGGACACCTAGACGACCTCGAAGATTACCGGGTCTCCACCTCTGGCTCCGGGGAAAAATGTGGAGAACGAAGCCAGGAGGGGGAAGACCCAGAGACCTTAAGGGGAGAGGCGAGCTGCTTAGAAGGCAGGGCCGAGGGAGCTAACTCGGCCCGCCTCTTGTGGCTATGATGCCTATCTCTCTCTCGCTCCTTGTCCTTCCTGTCTTTCTTTCTGCTTTCCCTTTCCTCCTGGGCCGAAGAGGGAGTTTGAGTCCTGGCCAGGGGAGCAGGAGCGGTCAGTGGAGCAGCCGCAGCCATGGCTGGCGCCACAGAGGGGGGGAGGACGAAGCCGAATCAGGGGGCAAAAGGCCCGTAAGGATTAGCTTCGTCCTCCTATCCCTCAAAGCCCTGGGGTTGAAGGCTGCACAAATAGTGCAGCCATACTTAAGATGGTCCACACCCAGGCAAATAACGCGAGTGTGGCCATCCGCTGGGGACAGCTTATGGCCACACTCGGAGCATTTAGAAAAAATAGCTTTGGGGCCTTCAGACATTTTAGTAAAGAAAAGAGAAGAACAGGCCCACACACACACACCTTCACACACAGACAGAAGGGGGGGAGGGGAAAATAAATTTTAACTACACTAAGTAACTTTAAAACTACCCAAAAAGTATTGAGGGAGAAAAGGGAACCACACACACAAAGTTTAGAAAGATTTGTGACAGAAAAAGTTTAAATAACTTTAAACTCACAAAACCCACGCTAGGAGCTCGTTCTCAGATGGTTCAAGAAGCCGCGGCAAATGAGATCTGGGGACTAGAGGGAGGTAGCAGGGTATTATGGGTAGGGGGGAGGAGCATGGAGCTCGGATCTTTTGCTAGGAAAGCTGCCGGCTCGGATCCAAATCGGATCCCATACCCACAGGTTGCTGATCAAATGAAGTTAACTATTTCAGATTAAAAAGTTACATAATCACCATAAGAATCCATCTGTGTTGTCCATTTTCATTCTTCTTCAGCTGTTGAGTTTGGATGAGATACTGAAATCATACTTGGCCGCTTCTTCCAGATCTTAGGTTTCCTGAACTCTCAAGCGTCACCCTTTACCCATAATGCCGCACCAACCATACATAACTCAAATCTAGTTTGCTGCCTATAGGGAAAACAGGACAGTTGGAACTCAGAAAACAACAGAAGCTGGAGGTCAAACATGGAAAACAGGATCCTACAATAGTCTTCAATCTCTCTAAAAGTGAAATAAGGAAGGGGTGGGTGGATAGGAAGTTGAGGACAACACAAATGGAACATTATGGTGAGTATATAACTTTTTAATCTGATTATGTGATTTTCATTCATTCCTCAATGTTTGGGCCACAGTCCCCAGCTACCTAAATCCCAGGAGGAAACTAAGAAAGGATATTACAGAGCACCACCGAGCCAAAGGCTACTCTTCCCCTAGTTTGTAATGAACAGTGAGGGTATGAGTTGTAGCTACACAAATATCATCCACGGAAGTTCCAGACAAAAAGGCTGATGAGGTTGCCATAGGCCTTGTGGAGTGGGCTCTAGGTGGTTTTGGTAAAGGTAAACCCACTTTTTGATAAACAAAGGTAACAATAAATTAACCATTTGGCCAAAGTAACTTTAGATACTGTTTTGCCTACTTTGGAATCAGAAATGGAAACAAAGAATTGTTCAGACTTTCTTAAATCCTTTGTCCTGTGAAGGCAGAAACGTAGTTGTCTGTGTATATCCAATAAATGTAACACATACTCGCTTTTGTTTGAAAAGTTTGGAAAGAAAACTGGGAGATTAATGACTTAATTTATATTAGACTCTGAAACCACCTTTGGTAAAAAGGATGGATTAGGCAGTAAAGATAACCTATTCTTGTAAAAAACTAAATAAATAGGTTTAGCGGACAAAACCTGAAGTTCAGATACTCTTCTGGCAGATGTAATAGCAACCAAGGAAACAGTTTTCCAAGTCAAAATATTTGGGTCAGATTTAGCCAAAGGTTCAAAGGGAGGCTGAGTCGAGGCTTGAAGCATGACATTTAAATCCCAAGGAAGGGGCAGGATGCTTTAATGAGGACTAAGTAAAAATGTTCCTCTTAAAAAGGTTTTTGCAAAGTTTAGAGGAAGCTAAGGTAGAATTATTTTCTCAGATGAAAGTTGGAAATGGCTGCTAACAGGCTCTAACAGTTGAGAAACTAGCTTCTTCACTTAAAATTGTGGCTAAAAAGTCAAGGACATTTGAAATTAGGGCTTAAAAAGAGTTTTTGCTTAAGGCCCAAAGAACTAATCTTGTCCATTTACACTTGTAAATTTTCTGGTGGAAGTTTTGTGGGAAGATAACAAAATGTGACAAGACAAGAGAGGAGAACCTGGAATGTCTAGCAACCAATAAAACTGGAGAGACCATATGGTCAACTTGAGACCCATCATGACTGGGAGAGTTATGGCTGTCGGATGAGACAGGAGGTCTGGAGATGGATTCAGAATACAGGATGTATGTAGAAGATGATGCCAAAAAAGGGAAAACAAAGCTGATAAGGCCAGTAAAGAGCAATGAGGATAACAGTGCTCTTCAATTGAGATGCTTTCTGAAGAAATTTGGGATGAGGGGTAATGGGATATGCATAAAGGAGATCCAAGCCCAAAGAGTGAAGTAGAGCATCTCTCAGTGACTCCCCTTGTGGGGGGATCAGGGCAAAGAATCTGCTGCATTAGCTGCTGAGGAGAGCGGCAAAAAGATGATAGCCTGGCTGGCCCCACCTGACACTGAGAGACCATTTATGAGCATACCTCTCAACCGTACCAAATTTCTCGGCAAATACCGCTTTTGAGGGCAAAATATTGGGGTTTCACGAATTCCCATATAGCCCCTTTAATTTCCTGTTTTTTTTTTGTTTGTTTAATTTTTACTACTGACGTCATCACGTGCAGGCGTGCGCGATGATGTCAGCTTCTGCAGGATGGTCTGTGTTCAGGCAGTGAACAGCACATCTTTCATCCCCTGGCTCCTCCTCCAGGTAAAAGTACTATGTTCTTTTAACTTTTATTTAATGGCAGGCATTTGTGTGTGATTTTTACTTCATAGCTGTAGCCAATACTTTTTCGTGTGACTGTGGCTACTTGTAATAGTTATGCCAGGCAATCATCACGGCAGCCGTTAACTTAACTTACTTTTAACTGTGCCAGCCAGGCATTAACCTAACAAGAAACTGCGTTTTACTTGCATATCGCATTACATTAACTTAACAAGAAACTGTGCATTTGTCTTGTTTTTCTTGCATTATATTAACAAGAAACTGCGTTTTACTTGAATTACTTTTAACTGTGCCAGCCAGTGTGGCTGGCACAGTTAAAAGTAATTCAAGTAAAACACACAGTTTCTTGTTGATGTAATGCAAGTAAAACACACAGTTTCTTGTTAAGTTAATGTAATGCAGGTAAAAAGTACAGTTTTGTACCTACCATAAATGTAGATGTTCGAAGATCCACATTGCTGCAGTCCTAACACTTGGGTAGTCCGCTGTCCCTCGGTCGGTCCGAATATCAGAGTATAAGGCCGACGTCGGTCAAGGCGCATTTGACTGACATCAGAACGTCAGGGTACAAATGCGCATGACCGACGTCATATCCTCAGTCTTTTCTTGCCCCAGATGTCAGAAGACCCTAAAAAGAAAGGTCAAAACCCATAGACAACAACTAAACAACCAACCAGCCTAACACCAAAAATATGTACAATATATACAATATATACAATATACCTCAGATGGATAACCCAACCCACACAACCACCTCAAACTACAGAGGGGAAGGAGGGAGGGTAAATTGGACTGCAGCAATGTGGATCTTCGAACATCTACATTTATGGTAGGTACAAAACTGTACTATGTTCTTCATCTCACATTGCTGCAGTCCTAACACTTGAGTAGAATCCCAAAGCAGAGGTAAGGGAGGATGGCTAAACTATAATGAAGCAGGAGCTGCCAAAATGCCCTGCAACACGGCAGTGGCAAAACCAGCCCTGGATTTAGAGTACAGTGGAAGGTGGTAATGCCTAGAGAAGGTATGCACTGAACTCCAAGTGGCTGCCTCCAAAATATCCTTAGTAGCCACCCCCTCAAAAAGCTGTTGAAGTGGCAGTAGCCCTAGTGGAATGAGGCCTAATCCCAGCTGGAATCTCTTTGCCATGATGGGAATAACAGAAAGCAATGCAAAATCCAATCCACTTAGAAATAGTTTGTTTTGACACGGGCTTGCCCTGAGAGCACAAAGCAAAAGAAACTAATAACTGCTGAGATTGTCTGAACCCTTTAGTTCTGTCCAAATAATATCGCAACTGCCTGTGTACATCTAAAGTGTGCAAAATCTTTTCCCCTTTAGTTTGGGGATTTGCATAAAAAGTAGGCAAATGAATAGTTTGGTTTAAAGCCACACTAGAAACCACTTTAGGCATAAAGGAAGGATTAGTACGTAAAGATACCCTATCCTTATGGAAAATTAAGAAAGGCTCAACTGCCATAAGGGCCTGCAATTCAGAAACCCTTCTTGCAGAGGTAATGGCCAACAAAAAAGCAGTCTTCCATGACAAATATTTCAACTTAGCAGTAGCTGCCGGCTCAAAAGGTTGTAGAGTGAGTTTCTCCAACACAAAATTGAGATCCCAAGCAGGAGTAGGAGCCCTTGGGGGTCTTATATTCTTTGCCCCTCTAAGAAATTGCTTGAACAAAGGATGAGAAAACAATGGTGGGTCACAGTCGTAGTGAGCTGAAATTGCTGCAGCATGAATCTTAATAGAAGAGAAGGACAAACCTTTGTCCAATAACTCAGTAAGATATTGAAGAGCCACACTTAAATCAGGCTCAGAAACATCCAAATCCTTAGCTGCACTCCAAAATAAAAATCTCTTCCATTTATCTGCGTACACTTTCCTTGTACTAGGCCTTCTAGCTTCCAAAATCACATTCAAAACTTGTTGTGGAAGTTGAGACCCTCTATGGTTTAAAACAGAATATGCCATGCTGTTAGGTGAAGAGAGTGAAGTTTGACATTGACCAAATGACTGTCCTCCTGGGACAACAGATGTGGAATCAAAGGCAAAGGCCATGAAGGCTTCCGTACTAGACTTCTCAGTAATGGGTACCAGTGCTGTCAAGGCCAATCTGGAGCTATCAAAATCATCCTTGGCTTGTCCTGTCTGACCTTCAGAAGTACCTTTGGGAGGAGAGGCAGAGGTGGAAAGGCATACACATGAAGATTTTTCCAACTGAAAGAAAGAGCATCCACTTTCCAAGCTGTGGGATGAAACCGCTTTGTGCAAAACTTTGGCAGCTGGTGGTTTAGTGGAGAAGCGAACAGATCTATGCCTGGAGTTCCCCAGGACACTGTCAATTTCTGAAATACATGAAGATCCAGTTTCCACTCGTGGGGATCCATGATTTGTCTGCTTAACACATCTGCTAAGGAGTTCTGTGCTCCCGGCAGAAACCTTGCCTGAAGACTTAGTTGTAAACTGAGAGCAGTCTCCCACAAAATCATTGCTTGCCTGCATAGAGAATAAGAATGTGTTCCCCCTTGCTTGTTGATGTACCACATGACAGTTGTGTTGTCTGTTAGAATCAACACCTGCCCTGGAAGAAGTAAATCCTTGAAAGCTATTAATGCAAACTGGACTGCTAACATCTCCTTCAAGTTGATATGTAGATGCTGTAGTCTGACAGGCCAGTTGTCTTGTATCCACTTTCCGTTTAGATGAGCTCCCCAAGCTTTGTCTGAGGCATCTGTCGTTAAAATTTGACTCGCCTCTGGCCGGGTCACAGAGAGTCCCTTGTTTAGGTGACATTCCTGAGCCCACCACAAAAATTCCTTTTGAATGCAAGGTATTATTTGAATGACAGTGTCCAGATGCTGGCAGTGCTGTGTCCACACATTTTTGAGATACCATTGCAACTTCCTCATATGCAGTTTGGCATTGGGAAGCACCAGAATACAAGATGCCATGAACCCTAAGGCTTGAAGGACTGTCCTTGCAGTCAGCCCAGACTGAAGAGATAGATGATGGAAGTAAAGGGAAAGATTCTTTTGTTTGTCCGGGGTTAGAAAGGCCATCTGGGATGCTGCATTCAGTCTTACACCCAGAAAGCACATGTCTTGAGAGGGTACTAGACTGGACTTTATTTCGTTCACAGAATACCCCAGGCATCTTAGCACTGCTATCACATATTCCAAATGACGAAGAAGCTCGTCCCTTCCTTGAGCCAGAATCAGGCAATCGTCCAAATAAGGATAGATTTGTATTCCTTTTAGCCTGAAGAAAGCTATCACTGGAGCCAGAACTTTCGTAAATACTCTGGACTCAGTAGATAAGCCAAAGGGCAATGCAGAGAACTGATAGTAAGAAGTCCCAGTCCGAAAACGCAGATACTTCCTGCAACTTAGCCTGATAGGAACATGAAGGTAAGCCTCCTTGAGATCCAAAGTTACCATCCAGTAATCCTTGCCCAGTAGAGGTAAAAGCTGTTGTAACGTCAACATTTTGAACTTGGGAATGTCCAGATAAGTGTTGAGGATAGATAAATCCAAAATTGGTCTCCACGTGTTCCCCTTTTTTGGCACAAGGAACAGGCGAGAATAAAATCCTAGGCCCCTTTCTGGCATAGGAACCGGCTGTATGGCCCCTATTTGGAGTAACAGAGAAATTTGCTTGTGAGCCTCTATTCTTTGTTGAGGAGGAATGTCTGGCATGCCTTTGAAAGGAGGCAAGGTATGGAAATAAAACCTGTAACCGTGATGTATGATATCCAGAACCCATCTGTCTTGGGTAATCAAACTCCAATTTTCTTTGAAAAGTGCCAACCTTCCTCCCAAAGGTGCTGCCAGGCGAGAAGGTTCTGGCAGCTGAAAAGGTAGGTCATTGGGTCTGTTTACGAAAGGACTGACCCCTGCCCTCACCCAAAGACTGTGCAGGAGAACTCCCTGTTCTAGGCCTGAAAGAGCCCTGACCTCTGCCCCTGCCACGTCTAGATCTACCCCTAGACTGGGAATCATAAGAAGGATACGTCCACCCTTTAGTAGGCCAATTTCTACTAAACTTTGGAGGCTGAACCTGCAAAAATCTTTAACAGTCTGCATAGACTTAGCCTTGTCTTCCATTTTCTTTAAAACTGCCTCAACAGGAGAACCAAACAAGACATCAGATTGCAAAGGGGCATCCAAAATCCTAGTTTTAACATGGTCAGATAAATTTTGATCCCTCAGCCAGGCATGCCTGCGAAGAACTGACCCAGTGGCAGCCACCCTAGACGAGGCCTGTACAGCATCAAAACCACATTGCAAAGAATGCTTACCCACCTGTTCAGAAACATGCACTAAATCTTGTAACTCTTTACAATCAATACCTTCCGCCAGAGCATCAACCTTAGATTTCAACTGTGAAAGGAGATAATTTTGATATTTCAACATGTGAAACTGGCAATTCAAAGCTCTCATGGCTAGAGTGGAAGAAGTATAAACTTTCTTTCCCCATCTATCCAAGGCCCTGGCCTCTTTATCTGCAGGAACCGGATTCTTGACAACAGAAGCCTAAACACCCTTAGGCCCCTGGGTCTGCCCTAGGACTCTTAAAAAGATACTTATGAGCTTCAGGCACCCTGTAATACCTATCTGGTTTAACAGGAGCAGGAGGCAAAGAATCAGGATTAAGAGAAGCCTCTGCAAACACATCTTCCACCACATTCAGAACAGGAGGTATAGCTAAAGGCCTATGCTGGGGTAAAAACAAAAATTCCCTAAGCCTTTTCCTGGAATCAGGGAAATCCTGACCTTCCCATTTAAAATGCTCTCTCATGGAGTGAAGGGTCTCTGAAAAAGAAAAATCCTCAGGAGGAGAAGCAGAAGGAGTAGAATCATCCACATCAGAATCAGAATAATGAGAATACTCCTGCAAGTCTTCAGCCGAAGACTCAGACACATCCAAAGCCTGCTCATAATCCCCCAACACAGGTTCCATCCTAGGCCTCTTATCAGGAGGGCATAGAGCCTCTAATTAAAGTAATTAAATCTTCTGCCATTTTAAGCATGTGCTTCTTGGGCACAGAACCTGAAGAACTAAGAGTGACACCCACAGAAGCAAAACTAGACCTGCCTCTAGGAGAAGCCTTGGAAGCAGAAAGAGAGGGCCTAGACACCTTAGGAAGGGAGGGAGTACAGTTATCTGAGAAGCCCCTACAGCCTGACCTGCCTCCTGGGAGGCCACATCCTGTAAAAACAAAGTTTCTCCCTGGGACTCCAGAGAGGCCTCCGTCGGAACCACCGGTTCCACTGACGCCTCTAAAGAACCGGCGTCCCGTTGGACGACTCTCTAACCTAGGTTTAACTGCCTTGTCCTTGCGCTTCTTTGAGAAAGCCGCCGTGCGAGCATCCGACGGCATATTGTAATTGCACCGCTTCCCAAAGACCAACCTGGCACAATCCAACCTTCGCTTTATAGTGCGTTTATTGAACCTAGCACAAAAGCGACACCCAACAACGTCGTGCTCAGGTCCCAAACAAGGTATACACAAATTATGGTAATCCCTATGCGGTATCTGTTTCCCACAAGAAATACAGTTATTCACTTTTTCTGACATCCGGTAAACCACTGAGGCAAGAAAAACAAAATATTCCCCAACGGGGTACTTAACCAACTCTGACTTCGGTCTGAAACTCCGAATTCGAAAAATTTCAGAACGCCGAACGGCACTTGCAACACTGCTTCTGCATCGGACCATGCGGCAAAAAAGACTGAGGATATGGCGTCGGTCATGCGCATTTGTACCCTGACGTTCTGATGTCAGTCAAATGCGCCTTGACCGACGTCAGCCTTATACTCTGATATTCGGGCCGACCGAGGGACAGCGGACTACCCAAGTGTTAGGACTGCAGCAATGTGAGATGAAGAACATCACACAGTTTCTCATTAGGTTAATGCCTGGCAGCCAGGCATTAACCTAATGAGAAAATGTCCACTTTACTTGCATTACATTAACTTAACAAGAAACTGTGCATTTTACGTGTTTTACTTGCATTACATTAACAAGAAACTATGCATCTTACTTGGATTACATTTTGCATACTTTTAACTGTGTTTCATGTTAAGGCTCTGCAAGAAACTGACCTGTGCTTTTACTTAACTTGGTGGGTGTGTACTTGCATTATGTTTTGAAGGAGAAACTGTGCTTAACTTAACCAGCAGTAATACTTTCTTTGAGTCTTTTATCCGTTCATGGCAGCCATTAGAAAGTGTGCTTAACCTAACCGTTAGGAATACTTACATTACATTTTGCAGACTGTGATTACTTTTAACTGTGCATTTTACTTGCAGACTGTGATTACTTTTAACTGTGTGTGTGTGTGTGTGTGTGTGTGTGTGTGTGTGTGTGTGTGTGTGTGTGTGTGTGTGTGTGTGTGTGCATTTTACTTGCAGACTGGAATGTCTGGCTCATACTTTTGGTCTGTTCCTCTTAAAATTTGTGGTTTTCTGGCAAATTGGTGAGACCTGAATTCACAAAATAATGATAGCCATTTAAGTTTCAGTCTTCCTATCTTTCAGAAAACACATAATAACACAAAAACATTTGATTCTGGCAACTTTTCTAAGATTATACAAGCAATTTTTAAAATGTGTGTCCCTGGTTTGGAGCTTTTGCCCCCCCCCCCCCCAATACATTTTGGCTTTTTCCAGATTTCTTGTGCTGCATAGTTCTTCAGGGGGAGAGAAGTTTAGTGCTGCTTATGCCAAGTCTGTTTGTGTTGTTAACACGTAGAATACTTGACTTGCTTTTGATGCAGAAGGCTGTGGGTTCTACTTGTGCTGTTAGTAGCACAACAGGTAGAATACTTGCTTTTGATGCAGAAGGCTGTGGGTTCTACTTCCACACTATGTAGAGCAATTGCTGATACTGTACTGTGTTGTACTTTTAAAGGGGGTGGATGCTGCAGTCCTGAGAATGTCCTCTTTGGCAGAGATACCTAGTAACTATGAACCTGTTATCAGTTTGCCATCCATTCCCTATTCAATATTAATAGCTTAGCATTTTTTAATGTAACATAGGCAATTTATTCTTCAAGGGCAACAGACACTTTTATTTCTAGATGAAACAATGAAATATAAAGCTGTTTGCTAGCAGCAACCTTTTCATTAGTTACAGATCTCTTTAATGTGGAATTATTTAGGTGACTAATTTCTGCAGAGATTGTGCATATTTACTGATACCTGTGGAATGTGGAAGTTTTAAGTAGACTTTTATGATGGAAAAGTTCTGAACTGGGAAGTTTTGTCATTTACTAGTTTGTGCATTTTGTTTCATTGCTTACTGGAAAAATGCTCAAAACAATAAATTTAAAATGTGCTCTAACATGTGTGCTGAATTATATAAGGAATGTAATTTAATATAATCAGGAATGTGTATCAAAGAACACATGTATGTTTCGTGTGCAAGGGGCCTATGACTTGAAAACAGCCCAAAGGTAATCTTTATCCACCACTGGCCAGGTGCATTTCTTTGAATGTGGGTTTCAGTGCTGTTTCAATGAATGTGAGTTTCAAGGGCAGAGAAGTTTCAATGCTAAGCCTATTTTCCTTGTGAGACTGTATTGCTTTGTTTAGCAGATGTCTATTAGTGGTTCTGTTATAAAATTAAAATAAAAGTTTTAAATGAAATCCAAATCATCGTCGAAGTAAAGCGGTACGCACATTACAGTGTTTATGGTAAATGGGGCAAAATAGCCAAGTTATGGGACACTGGAATGGCTGCAGGGGGTAGGGCTTTGTATGGGGGACCCCATCTGACCATGATTTTGTGGGGAGATGGGTGGCAAACTCAAAGACAGCCCCAGGTGGCACAAACTCAAGCTACACCACTGATCAGTAGGCCATGGAGAATGACTTTTGGAGGTCCTAGCAAACTATAATATTCTTTTGCTAAGATTAGAATATTGCCTACTATTAAATGCCCTACTTTTAACCCAAAACCCACATACTGCAAGTCACCAAAACCAAAATCCTAAAGATCATCTTCTTCCTTCCCAGTGAACATTATTGCTACACATTTCAAAAAAAAAAAGGTTACCATTTACTACAGGGTCTGGGCGGGGGCTATATTTTGGATGTCTGTTCTTCAGTTTGTGTTTGAAAGTTGGTATCCCACAATTCCTGTGGAGTGGGTGGGGGTGGGGTTTGAAAGTTAGTATCCCACAATTCCAGTAGAGTGGATGGGGTTACATAATTATATATTCAAATTTTATGTTAATCAACGTACAGATTTGTAATTATTTTTCATGGGTCTTTGTCCAGATTTTTAATGTTTCCAGGTTGAGAAGTATGCTCTTGAGGCATCAGAATGGACCTGCTTAACCTATCTGCAATCACACTGGATTTCCCTGGGATGTATACTGCTATTAGAAAGTGATTGGAAGGGATCGCCCATTGGCAAACTCTCATACCTTCTTGACAAAGACAATAAGCTCCGGTTCCCCCTTGTTTGTTGATGTCCCAGACTACTGACATACTGTCCGTCTGAAATGCAATAGTCCTGACTGGAAGAATGTCTTGAAAGGCCTGCGAGGCTAGGAGAACAGCTCTTATTTCCAGGACATTGATATGCATTTTGCCCTCCTACGAGGACCATGTGCCTTGGACTGGCCTTTCCAAGAAATGCCCCTCCCTGCCGAGCTGAGAAGCATACATTGTCACGGTGGCCTTGGATTGAGGGAGAACAAAAGGATGGCTTTCACGCAGCTGATTGGAATGGATCTACCACAGAATGTAATTATTGCATGCTTGAGTGATTTTAATTTGCATGGATAATGGATGTCAGAGAATGGACCAGTGAGCAGTGAGTGGCCAGGGCCCACTCAAAGATTCTCATATGGAACCTGGCTAGTGGTATCAGGGTGACTGCTGCTACCAGGGAACCCAAAGAGTCTCGCCGGAAGGGAAGAAATCTGATCTATCTTCTTGACCTGGAACTGTGAGGTGTCTGTTCGAGAAAGAAGAAAATAAGCTGTTTGAGTGACTGTATACAAGTAAGCACCAATGAATTCCAGAATCTGAATTAGTGTGAGTTGAAATTTGTTGTAACTGGTGGATCTTCCCAGATGTGAGCACTGCTAGAGCAAGTATTCTTTTGTTTGAATCGGTTGATGACTGGTTGCAGCAGTCAGAGGTCAGTCATCTAGATAAGGAAATGCTCAGAATCTGAGCAGTCTCAAGTGAGCTGCTACAACTGCCATTCACTTGGTGAACACCATGGAGGTTGTGGTGAGACCAATGGGCAGTGTTCTAAACTGGTAATGACTGGCTCCCAGGTGGAAGCATAGGTATTTTCTGGAGATCCTGTTCATTTTGATATGATAGCACACATCCTGAAGATCTATTGAGCACATCCATTCATCTTGGTACAGAATGGACTGAATCATGACCATCTGGAACTTTGTATACTGAACAAACTGATTTAGTTTGCTGAGATCCAAAACTGGTCTTAAGTCCCCTGTCATTTTTGGCACCAAGAAGAATCTTGAGTAAGTTCCAGAAACCTCATGGATGACGTTTTTTCTAGCAGCTTTTTTTATTTCTAGAGAAGCTGCTTTCATCTGACTGAGTGGAACATTGGAATTTTCTTTGGAATTAGAGGGCCTGGGAAATTGGGTATAACCTCTGGATATTATCCTCTGCACTCATGAATCTTTTGTGATATTTAGCCAGGCTCTCTGATGCAAGGATAGAAGACCCCTGACTGCCTCCAGAGATGACAGTCGGGCTTCCATTCAGGGGTGCTGGTAGGATTTGCCTAAGAAAGACTCTCTAGATCCCTGGTTATGTGGACCACCTTTGCCATGTGGACAGCGTCTTCCATTTGAGTTCCCCCTTCTGCCTCTGGTGGAACTATCTCCACGTGACTCCTGGAATGGACCCTGGGACTTCTTAAACCACATTGTTCTACCACCTCACTGGTTTCTAGAAAAATGCCTTTGAGGAGTAGAAAAACATACACCTACAGCAGACAGGGTCTTCCCTTCTTGTTTGCACATGGAGAATGTGTCTTTTACCTTGGGTGCATTGACAAAATAATTCTTAAATGAGTCCGCAAAGTCACACAAGTGCATTCAGTCATGTCTCCTAATAGAAATGCCTGAATCTACCACCCATGAGGTACCTTCCACAGCATGTGAGATTAACCTCATGGACAAATTCGGTATCGATTGAAGGGTAGCCAGCTGCGAGGAAATTCTATTCCCTTCCTCAGATGACATGGACCCCAAAAGAGAACGGTTGAGCTCCATGATCAATTCTTTCTGAATCTGGTAGAATGTGCCAAATAATTCAGTGATTTAACAGCAAAGATCGCTGAAGTATAGACACAGTCCCCAAACATGTCTAGAGCACTAGATTCCCCATAGGGAGGTGGACAGAGGAACTCTGTTCTGCCAGTTCCTTTCTCATTGCCACAACAATAATGGTATAAACCAGCACTCCTTTACTCTAGTGTAAACAGTCTTTTGGAGGTGCAAGGATTCCATCTGGTCTCTTAAGAACTGGCTTGATGGTGTCCGGTTCCTTCAATGCCCACCGAAAGACCAGGTCTACAAGCTCATTGGCGGGGGGAGTTACCCAGAGGTAGAAAGGCCAGACCCAAAAGCCTCCTGAAAGACTGATTCCTCTTGGGAAGGGTTATTGGGAGACCAACCATCTCTTTGTTTAATGAGCTCCAAGATGTCTCCAAAGGAGGTATCATCAGATGGTGATCTGTGAGACCCCCTCCCCCTCATCAAAAACAGTGTTACTCAGTGAGAGACTCCTGTAAAAAGTTGAAGTACCTCCTCTTGCATGTTCTCTTCTGTGGGATGTTCCAGGAAGTATTGGAAGAGATAATATCCTGATGGGTGGACTGGAGACTAGCTCGAACTGGCTGTCTTGATGGAAGGGATGATTGAAGCTCAGGATGCAAAACAGAATGAGATAAAGAAGTCTGACCCAAGGAGGACAAGCTCGTCTGTTCTGTACCTCAAAAGTGGAGCATCTAGGACCAGCAGAAACCAATGGATCTGACACTGAACCCTCTCGATCATCAGCCCCTGCTGTACATTGACACCCCACCCAAACAGGGAGTCAAACCCGAGCTAACTCCAAAACTCAAAAGGGAAGAGATGGCTCCAAAAGCTTCAGAGTTGACTCCAATTCCCCACAGTTAGTGTTGATACTTCGGCTCTGAGAGTCCTCCGGCTTCAAGGTGGTCTGTACTGCTCAACACATAGTTACCATTGGAGTCAAAGAAGCAATGATCTTAGGATCTGAGGAAGACAGCCCCAAGGATTTCAGATCTGATGGCTCCAAAACCAAAGGATATATCGGAGAAAGAAAAATCAGTGATGGTGTGGCTTGATGGAGACTCTCAAGGCTCGATGGGGCTGGAGCCAAAAGGACTCCAATTGGAATCTGCGTCCTGAGGAACTTCTTTGTCATCCTATCCATATCTGCCTCGGATAAGCTCCTGGAAGATTGGAGAGACAAAGCCATTGAAGAGGGCCTAGAATGTCTTCTGGGTGATTTCTCAACGAATAGAGAAGGTAGTCTGGAAGAGGTGGGCTCCAAAGTCAAAGGGAGGGGGGTAATGATCCAAGGGGATCTTTCTACTTGAAGGTTCAGATCCAAAGTAGTCAGAGCTGACTTTTTCAAAAGTTTTGCTAGTTGCTCGGACAAAGGAGCCGAAGTCAAGTTGGAAGGATGATCAGAAGACCTTTTATGTGTCTCCTTGGTAAGAGAGAGTTACTCTTTCTGTCTGGCTTTTAAGTGGTTCGAGCCCCAGCAACTGAAGGAGAGGATTTGGAAGGAAGAAGCCTCCACAGAAAAAGTGTGCTCTTTCTGTCAATTAAAGCTCAAGAATTAAAGCCTGCACAAATGTCACATTCTACCTCCAAGTATTTTGTGCCTAAGAAGTATACACATTCTCTGTGGGCATCATGGTGTGGAATCTTGTGCCCATAAGAAACACATTTTTTAGCCAGAAGGTTTATCCAACATTTCTATCCAATAAAGAAATATAAAATACAGACAGTATTTTTTTTATTTTATTTTTTTATATAAACATAGGGGTTGAAAAAGGGAAGGAAATGGCTACCAACAATGGCATTGGGAGGTACTCAAGGAGTATGAGAAAGGGCCGTTAGGAGAAAAAAATGAATATAATGGTAAAAAGGGTACAAGGGAGGTACACAGATAAAACTGAGCAAAATCTAAATATGTAACAAGAAACTTGAATGAAATTAAACTCATTCAAAGCAAAAGAAAGAGTGACTATATAAATTCTAATGTTCAAGAACTCGTAATCTATGTCTGTTCGCAATAGCAGCAAATGAGATCTGAGTTATGTTAGATTGGCAGAGTATCATGGGTAAAACTCGGGAATTCATGAATCGCATGATCTGGAAGAAGCGGCAGAGTCGCATCTGAGTATCAGATCTGAACCCAACAATGGAAGAATTAATGAAAATGAAAACAGCAGATTTTATATGTATATTTTAATAGGGCACTACATAATGTAGTTTTATTCAAAAGTAGCCAGTGCAGTTTTTTTAAAGCTAAAAGTTACCTTTTTTCTGGAATAACACAAGGTATGTTTTTTTAAATCTGGGAGTGCAACAGAGATAAGAAAAAAAGGACAGTATTTAGTGTATGTGGAAACTTAGGCTATCACATGGGTTTTACATAAATTAAAAAAAATGTCATGTATAATAAGTGGGAACAATGCCTTTTATAATATTTATTTATTTAAAATCAAGCCTGTTGAACGATGCATTAAAAAACTATCTTTCACAATAAGTGACAATAATATCTTTTTATCATACTGGTTACTCGCTCTACAGTGTCTTAGAATGTAAATGGCCTTACAGGCATTGACAAAAAGGAAAGAGTACTGAATTATATTAAGAAATGCAGAGTTTGAATATCAGTGCTGCAGTAAACATACTCAGAAAGAAATGAACATGTGAATTTGACAAAGAAACAATTTCAGGATGGATACTCAACAGAATATCAGGGACAAAGGCAAAGGGAAGTAATAATACTAACTGCTAGAGCGGCTCCAACTGTTAAAGAAGTGGGGAAAAAGACAATAATGGTTCATTTTTGTGGTAGTAAGGGGCTATTAGCAAAGGAGGAGGATTACACTGGCATGTGTTTGTATTCCACCAAGAAAAAGAAGTTATGTTCTTACCATAATGTTCCATCTGTGTTGTTCATCTTCATTCATTCATTACTGATGGATGTCAATTCCATCCTCGGAACCGAGTCAGCCTTATAACAAGCTCGTGCCAACCAAAAAAACTCTCGAGCTAAGCTTTAACCATAGTGCCCCTCTCCCTGTTACCTCAGATCGAGTTTGCCCATAATAAAGAAAGCAGAGGCTTTTTCTGAGCAGGTCCCCTAATGTGAGATTTGGACTAAATCCAGACTTCCAGGAGCCCCTTGGAGGGGGAAGGAGGGTGGGACGTAATGAATGAATGAAGATGAGTAACACAGATGGAACATTATGGTAAGAACATAACTTCTTTATCTGATGTTGTTAATCTTCATTCATTCCTTAATGATGGGACAGAGTCCCTAGCTTCTTTATATCCTGGGTGGCTCTTATGGAAGGATGTTTCTGAGTACCACTGAACCAAAGGATGCTCTCCCCTTGGAGACCAAATCTAATTTGTAATGAGTGATAAAGGTATGAGGTGTAGCCCAAGTTGCAGCTGCATAGATATCATCCACTGAAACCCTTGAGTGAAAAGCTACAGAAGTTGCCATTGATCTGGTGCAGTGTGCTTTGACTTCTTGTTCATTAGAGGAATTTGATTATGTTGGTAGACAAAACATATGCAATTTCTCAACCACTTAGATAAGGTCACTTTAGAAACTGAGTCTCTCAATTTAGGACCTGAATATGAAACAAACAACTGGTCTGATTTACATACTGATTTGGTTCTGTCCAGATAAAATCGTAATTGTCTATGTACATTCAGCAAATGAAGGCAGTATTCTCCTTTTTTTGAGTAGTTTGGAAAAAAGACTGGTAGGTCAATGGTCTGGATAATTGTCAATTCTGAGATAATTTTGGGCAGGAAAGAAGGGTTAGTCCAGAGTGATACTCTGTCCTTATGGAAGACCATGTAAGGGTGCTTTATGCACAAGGCCTGAAGCTCGGATATGCATCTTGCTGAGGCGATGGCTACTAAAAATAGGAATTTCCAGGCTAAGAACTTTTTATCAACAAAAAACAAAGAGACTTCCAGGTTAAAAAGTCCTTTACTGGTGTCTTCTGGTACCTCGGCTGAAAAGCTTTCAAAGGATAATTAATACACCAGAAACACAATCCATATATACCAGATTAATCAACAGTTAATTGAAGTAACGCCCAAAATTGCAAGTGATTCACAAAATTTAAAGTGATATCTCAAATTTACAAAAACAATAATATTGCCACACATATTTCCCAATTATACATTCAGATTAATACATTATTACTGGAAGGATATCCCAAAGAACCGATGAAACAAAAGCAGCTCTGCTTCTAGAAATCAAATCTAGTTTGTAATGAGATATAAAGGTATGAGCATTATCATCAATGAAAGTTCCAGACCAGAGCAGAAGAAGTGGCTATGGATCTAGTTGAATGTGCCTTAGGATGTTCTTAGAGGGAGAGACCTTGCTGGGAATATATGAAAGAAAAGCAATCAGTAATCCATTTGGCCAGGGCAACTTTAGAAATTGGTGATCCAAATCTGTTTGGTGAGAAACTGACAAAAAATTAGTCTGTTTTCCTGAAATCTTCTGTCTAGTGTAAATAGAAATGTAGTTGTTTATGTACATCTAAAAGATGTACCATGTATTCTACCTTATTTGAAAAACTAGGGAAGAAAACAGGTAAATTAATTGTTTGATTAATATTCAATTCAGAGGCTACTTTTCTTAAGAAAGATGGATTGGTTCATAAGGTAACTCTGTCTTTGTGAAAAACAATGTAAGTGGATTTGGATGATAGAACCTGGAGTGCAGAAATTCTCCATGCAGATGTAATAGCTACCAAAATGAGAAGTTATGTACTTACCATAACGTTCCATGTTAGTTGTCTTCTCTCGCCTTCTTTCTTGCTGGATGGGTTTGGAGCCGAACCTCGGCTCCGACTCGGCCACTTACTAAAGCTCGAGAGCTAATTTTACCGGCTCGAGGCAACCCTATATCCCATGATGCTAGGCGATAACTACCCAGATCTCGTTTGGTAGCTGAAACAACATTAGGCAATATAGTCCTCCAACTGGAGAGGAGGAGGAAAAAGGATAACCCCGAAAGGATCGCTATCTAAGCTGTAGTTACCCTAGGACAAGGTATTTGGCTGAAAGTGCAAGATTAGGACACTTCAAAGAAGGGGAAATCTTCTCGGTCTGTCCAGGCTAGGGGGATGGTGGGTGGGATGCAAGAAAGAAGGCGAGAGAAGACAACTAACATGGAACGTTATGGTAGGTGCATAACTTCTCAATGTTAAGTTGTCAATCTCGCCTTCATTCTTGCTGGATGGGACCGCATCCCTAGCACCTTCATCCTGGGTGGCTCATTGGAACAGACTCTTGAGAACGGTGCAACCAAAATTTGCCCTGTTTCTGGTGGCCATGTCCAATTTGTAATGCGAGATAAAGGTATGAGGAGAAGCCCATGTGGCTGCTGCACAAATAGTGTCTATTGGTAGTCTAGCTTGAAAAGCTGTTGATGTGGCTAGCGCCCTGGTTGAATGGGCTCTTGGCCTAGAAGGCAATTCTTTACGTCTGAGTTGGTAAGTATACGTGATCAGAGAAGAGAGCCACCTAGACAGGGTTACCTTGGATACTGGAAGGCCTTTCCTATTTTCTGCATAAGATAAAAAGAGTTGATCAGATTTCCTGATTTGCTTAGTAATGTCCAAATAATATCGGAGCTGACGATGAACGTCCAGACAATGCAGTTTTTGCTCCGCCCTGTTCGAATAATTAGGGAAGAAAACTGGGAGGTCAATTGATTGATTTAAATTTGTCTGCGAAGCCACCTTGGGTAATAAAGAGGGGTTCGTTCTTAAAGAAACTCTGTTTTTGTGGAAGACTAAGTAAGGAGGACGAATGCAGAGGGCATGAAGTTCAGATACTCTCCTAGCAGATGTAACAGCGACCAGGAAGAGTGTTTTCCAGGAAAGTAATTTCAATGAACAGGAAGCCGCAGGTTCAAAGGGAGGTAGAATCAAGGATGTTAAAACTAAGTTTAGATCCCACTGTGGTGGAGGATCTTTGATCGGGGGTCTTAGTAAAAAGACACCTCTAAGGAATGCTTTGCAAAGCTTATGGAACATGATGCTGCAGTCCGACAGGCCTATGTGAAAATTTGAAATGGCTGCCAACTGAACTTTTACTGTGGAGGATGAAGATCCTGAATGAAAAATTTCAGCTAGGAAATCCAAGACCGAGTGAATTGGAGCAGTGAACGGATCTATATTTCTAGCCTTTGCCCAGAAGGAAAAACGTTGCCATTTACTAGTGTAGATCCTTCTGGTGGAAGATTTAAGGGAAGCTACTATGATATCCCGGACGGGATTTGAAATCATAGGAAGCCTGGCTAGGGATGGAAGTGGAGCAACCAAGCAGTGAGGTTGAGAGAATGAAGGGATTGGTGCAGCTGCCCCGACTGATGGGCCAAAGATCTGGCACTGGATCCAGATGCCAAGGCTGCTCCAAGAGATAATGATGCAGGAACGGAAACCATATCTGTCGAGGCCAGTAAGGAGCAATGAGAATCATCTTGGCTCTCAAGGCGGTTGCTTTCTGAATTACCTGTGATATTAACGGAAGGGGTGGAAAGGCGTAAAGAAGTCCCCGAGGCCAATCGTGGACTAGAGCGTCTCTGGAGGGATGGCCTGGAAGGGGGAAGAGGGTGAAAAAGTCGGGGCATTTGCTGTTTTGAGGTGTAGCAAAAAGATCTCAGCAAGAAAGGCCCCACTTCTGAAAAATCTCTTCCGTCACAGATTGTTTGAGAGACCACTCGTGTGGCATGAGAATAGCTCTGCTCAACTTGTCCGCTATGATGTTGGACTTCCCGGGGATATGCGTTGCTATCAGAAACCGCTGAGAAGAGATCGCCCATTGCCAAAGTCTGAGTGCTTCTCGACACCGCGGATAGGACTTGGCTCTGCCCTGCTTGTTGATATACCACACTACGGACATATTGTCCGTTTGGATTGCAATAGTCCCCAGGGGAAAAGAGTCGTGGAGGGCTTGTAATGTCAAAAGCACTGCTCTCATCTCCAGGACATTTATATGTAGGTGGCATTCGAAAGGTTGCCATGTGCCATGGACTGTCCTTCCCTGAATATGCCCCCCCTCACCTGATCAGGGAGGCGTCCGATGTGACCGTGGCGACCGGGGAGGGAGGAATAAAGGGTCTGCCTTGATGGACTTGAGGGGACAACATCCACCAAGACAGATGATTTTTGCAAATTGGAGTTATCATGATCTTGTGGTGCATAGGGAGTTGTTGGAGAAACCATTGGGCGAAAAGCATCCACTGTAGAAGACGCATGTAAAGGTGGGCAAGAGGAAGAAGTGTGATGGCGGCCGCCATGAGCCCCAATACTTTCAGGACATACCTGGCCTGAATTCTGTCGCTCTGAAGCAGAACATGGACATGGTTTTGAATATCTAAGATCCTTTAATCTGTTAACTTTGCTGAGAGCTGCACGGTGTCCAAGTTGGCGCCTATAAAGGTAATAGATTGACAAGGTGACAAGGCAGACTTTTCGATATTTATAGAGATTCCTAGCCCTCTGCAAATGTGAATGGTGTAATCTCTGGCCTGAAGAAGTTGATGCCTGGTGGTGGCGGTGAGGAGCCAGTCGTCTAGATATGGAAACACCTGGAATCCTTGACGCCTCAGGTGAGCCGTAACCGCTGCCATACATTTGGTGAACACACTGGGGGCTGTAGTGAGACCAAAGGGCAGGGCTCTGAACTGGTAGTGACTGGCCCCCAGCCGAAAGCAAAGAAACCTTCTGGAGCGCCTGTGAATTTTGATGTGATAGTACGAGTCCTGAAGGTCCACGGAGCACATCCAATTGTCCTTGCCCAGAAAGGGTAGAATGGACTGTAGCGTGACCATCCAGAATCTTGTCCTTTTTACAAACTTGTTTAGTTTGCTGAGATCTAATATCGGTCTCCAGTCCCCTGTTTTTTTTAGGACCAAAAAGAACTTTGAGTACACTCCGGATCCTAGTTGGTCTGCTGGGACTGGCTGGATGGCTCTTTTTGCTAGTAGTTTTGATATTTCTAGCACTGCTTGTTCCCTTAGACTGGGTGGAACGTCTGGAAGGGTCCCCTTTTGTTGAGTTGGGGTTTGGATAAAGGGAATTTTGTAACCCTCGGATATAACCGACTGTACCCATTTGTCTAAAGTGAGGGAGAGCCAGGCTTTTGGGTACAGCGACAATCTTCCCCCGACTGCCTCCGAAGGTGGACAGTCGGGCAACACCTCAGGAATGTTGGAAGTGTTTGTCAGAGAGAGACTCTCTGCTACCCTGATTCTGCGGACCCCCTCTGCCTCTTGGGCGGCGACTGTTGTTACCCCCTCTGCCTCTGGGGTTAAACTGACCTCTTGCGTCAGGCGTGACTCCTTGTGATTTGCGGAACCACATTTTTCCACCCTTTTGACCCTTAGGATATGGTCTGGAAGGGGTGGAGAAACGGACTCCTACGGCAGAAAGAGTCTTGCCATCTTGCTCGCATCTGGTCAAGGTGTCTTTCACTTGCGGCCCGAACAACGTCGAACCATCAAAAGGGGAGTTAGTGAAGGATGCCTTGAAGGGGTCTGCAAAATTACAAAGCCGCATCCAGGCGTGAAGCCTTAAGGCCACACCTGTGCCTGCGGCCCTACTCGCTCCATCAGCTGCATAGGAAATGAGCCGCATGGAGGAGTTAACAATGGAGTTTAGGGTTCCTAGCTGTGAGTTGATTTTATCTTGGGACCCAGCAGCTGACGGATCCTGTAAAACTTCACCCCACTCTTTCAGAACATCTCTCTGAAGGCGGGTGAAGTGACACAAGTAATTCAGCGACCGCATGGCAAAGGTCGCTGAAGAAAACATCCGCTTACCGTACCTATCCATAGTCCTAGAATCCTTGTTAGGAAGATGGATAGGTACTGAAGGATCGGCTAGTTCCTTCTTGGTGGCTGCAGCCACCACCATGGCATCAACCGAGACACCTTTTGTTAAAAATTGCCTATCAGCTGGAGCCGTAATAAATTTAGAAGGCCTCCGTGGGGTGGGTTCCACCGAATCTGGGGCGGTCCACACCTTCCGTGCCACCACTTCCATAAGGGGGTCGAAAGGCGGAGACACCCAGGAGGTGGAGGGTCGAGAACCAAACGCCTCCAGGTAAACCGACTCGTCCTCAGAAGGATTAAAGGACGACCAGTTCCCCCTCTGTTTGAGGATTTTAAGGATGTCTGAGAAAGAGACATCCTCAGAGGGGGACTTTGGGGATCCTTCCGACTCATCCAAGTCAGTATCGAATGTAATGGACTCAGAGGAGTCCACATGCTTCCTCTTACATGTCCTCTTGCACGGAGGTTCACATGACGGGTCAGGAGAAGCCTCGGAAGAGGAAGATATTCCCAGTGGGGAAACCTGAGGCATTGGATCTCTGGGTCCGGGAGCAAGAGAGTGGGAAGAGACGTCAGCAGGCACTGTAGTGGGAGGAGCTGATGGAGCTGACTGTTGACCATGCCCTGGGGCTAGTACGCTCCTCATCACTTTGAAGGCTCCCCTATCAAACAGGCCAGAGGGCTCCCGCTCCGAAGAAGTAGGAACCCCAGGCTGCACCGACAGGGACGGCTCAGAAGCCAATGTCGGGGCCGAGCTCATCAGCGCCGATGCTCCGAGAGGGAGAACGGGGTCGGACAAGGGTCCGAAGCCACTCGCCCCCTCGGAGCCAGCAAGAGAGACCAGGTGCCCGGATCCCTCCAATGAAGGCATCAAGGAGGAGATCGGAGCAGAGAACGACGGAGCCGAAGGGGGAGGTATCAGCTCCGATGCCACAACAGTCACGGCTCCGAGGAGCTCCGGCTCCGAACTCTGAGGGAGAGTCGAAGGAGGAATAGTAGGTGGAGTTGAAATATCCACTGTCTGATGAGATGGGCTATGAAGCATTTGGGCCAGTGCCTGAGACTTTAACAGTCTACTGACCACTCTCTCAAGGTCGTGGTCGAAAAGCCTGGACGACCGAGAAGAACGGCTCCGATGGCTCCACTCCGAGAGCAAGGATGACCCCGGAGCCGAATGGATAGATTCCAAAGATGGGGATCTGGACCTTTTCCTGGAGATGGATGGAGCCGAAGGAGCCGAAGATACGTCGGCTCCAGTCGGAACCGACCGTGAGAGTAGAGGCTCAGCGGTATCGGCACCGAGTGGAGCCGATGCTGGAAGCTGTAATACAGAAGTATCGGCTCCAGCCGGAGCCGATCTTGCCAGAGATGGTGAGCCAGCAGCCGAAGGCTTAGGACTCGGAGCCGACGGTTTGGCTGGCTTCGAGGGCTTCCCCGGCACAGACTTAGATGGGGAGCCCTCGGGCTTTAATAAGCCCCTTAAGATTAATTTGTTCCTGCGCTCCTGCAGGACTCTTGGGCTGAACGCATGGCACACAGAACAAGAGTCCTGCAGGTGCAGGGGTCCCAGGCAGTAAACACAAGAAGTGTGACCGTCTGTCAGAGACATCTTCTGACAGCACGAGTCACACTTCTTGAAACCTGAGACCTTTGTGTCCTTCGACATAACACTGTCGAAGTAAAAGGCACAACATAAAGAAAACACACACACATACGCCCAATCCAAACAAACTGGTAAAACAGGGATACACAAGCGCACCATAGACACAGCACAGAATCCCTGTCAGGAACTAGGAAAGGAGCAGGCCTAAGGCCTAACCTAGGGGGAAGGGGAAAATAAATTGGATAAAAGGGGAAAAAAAAGCACTAACGGAAAAAAGGGTGTAATATAACCGTTAAGCTAAGCTAAACGAAGAAAGGGGTGGGAAAGCTAAGTACAAAGGTAACTTTTAAGTAATAAAATCCCAACACTTACCAAGAGCCGGTAAAACGCACCTCGTCAGCAAAAGCGGCAAACGAGATCTGGGCAGTTATTGCCTAGCATCATGGGATATAGGGTTGCCTCGAGCCGGTAAAATTAGCTCTTGAGCTTTAGTAAGTGGCCGAGTCGGAGCCGAGGTTCGGCTCCGAACCCATCCAGCAAGAATGAAGGCGAGATTGACAACTTAACATTTGCTGTTTTCCAAAACAAAAATTTTAAATCAGTTTTGGTGGAAGGTTCAAAAGGTTATTGTGTCAATCTCTGAAGTACAATGGTCAAATTCCAAGAAGGTGATGGTTCTTTCACTGGAGGCCTTAGTAAAAATATGCCCTTTAGAAAGGCCTTGCACAGATTGGAAGAAGCAAATGAGGAAGCGTTTTCTCCTGGATGAAAATTTGATATGAGTGCTAACTGTACTTTGAATGTGGAAAAACTAGTGCCTTCCTGAAAAAGAGAAGCTAAAATCTCCAAAACTGAGGAAATAGGAGCAGTTAAAGGGTCAATCGCCTTTTAAAGGGCCCAAATTGAGAATCTCTTCCATTTACTTTTGTAGATCTTCCTGGTAGAAGCTTTCCAGGAACACAAAAATATGTGACAAAACAGAGAGGAAAGCCTGGGTTGTCTAGCTATTAATGGAATTAGAGAAACCATGCAGTTAGTTTGAGGCCTAGGATTACTTGGGATGCTTCATCCAAGAGCGATGCAAAATAAGCTGTGGACTGGGATCCAGAGTCCATGCAGAATAACAAAGATGAGACACAGAAAGGGGAACCACATGAGGCCAAAAGGGGGCAATGAGGATAATTGAGCTCTTCTACTAACTGCCTTTCTGTAAGACTTTTGTAATCAGAGGTAGCGGGGAATATGTGCAAATATATACATATATAAATATATATATATATATATATATATATATATATATACATATATATATATATATATATATATATATATATATATATATATATATATATATATATCAGTACATTGAACTGTCAGTTCAGCAAACGCCATTTCATTGGAAATGCTGTTCACTGAATGTGCCCCCCACACCCCGCTAATTATATATACCAACTATGAGATCACACTACAGTGGGGAAGGGGTACATTTCCTGATCCTCATTGTATTGTGATCTCAGTATGAACAGAACAGCATGTTCAATGCCAAGTGCACTGAACCCACATAAAGGAGATCAGAGGTCCAAAAATGGACTAGAGCATCTTTAAGTGACTCCTCATGAGGGGGGGATAAGGACAAAATACCTCCTGCACTACTTGTTGTCAGGAGATGCAGAGAGATCACAGAAAGGTTGGCCCTTCTAGCAGAAAATCTTCTCTGCCACTGATTGAGAGACAGCTCATGAGGCATTAGAATGGACCTGCTACGTTTCTCCGCAAGTATGCTGCATTTTCCCTGGAGTATGCATTGCCACTAGAAAGTGATTGGAGGAGATTGCCCATTGCCACACTCTTATAGTTTCTCAACAGAGGGGTAAGATAAAGTTTACACTTGTTTACTGATGTACCAAACTAGGGATATCTTGCCGGTTTGAATCACAATAGTCCAAAAAACAAAGGTCTTCTCAGCTGGCCAGTCCCCCACTTTATTGTACAAGATAAAAATGAAAAAACACAGGTAAAATGAAGCGCTTTTCGTTTAGCACTCTGGCTAAACTTCTTCAGATACACACCACAATTAAAAGTACTCACTTATAAATCACACCAAGTGTGAAGATTGGAGGAAGATGGGCGAAGGCTGCCAGCCTAGTCAAATAAAATTTCATACATAATTCTATCAACTGTATAAATAAATGTAAAATACAGGCTTGTGTTTTTAAATGAAAGAAAACACTGTAAAATGTCAACTTCAAGATTGTTGCAACATTGCCATCTTCTGTAAGGAAAACCAAGCCAAGCGTTTCAAATGTGTCTTTTGAAGTTGGAAAGATCTTCTGTATCTCTTTACAAGTCGGCTCCAGTGAGTCTGGATGACGGTTTCATGCCCATTGTTTTAAGGTTAAAGTTAAGGGCCAGAATTTACATGTGGAAGGTGCTTTATTGCTCTGGTTTCTGCTACAATGTATATGTGAAATGCCTTGTATTTTTGTAGTTTCCTGAGCAGGTGTTAGCTTGCTAAATAATGCAGTTTGTGGGCTGGGAACTCCAGACTAAGTGTCAAGATGATGTAATGTGAATACTGAGAAAACCTAAGTGTCAAAATGATGTAATTTGGGAGGGCTTCAGCAGAGCTGTTGGTTAGTGTTTAAAATCTATTGTTGAGTGAGAGACTAAAAGCATTTTGATCTTGGACATCTAACCCAGCACTGCTTTCTCTTTATGTATGCAAGTAAGAATATAGCACTGTGTTTTCTCTTAAAAATAGCTAAGGATTAGAAAGTTAGACTGTGTTTTTCTTGGACATCAGACCTGTCCTACTGTATTGTTTTAAGTGCCTGTGTGATCTCTGAACTCTTGGATATCTCTGTGGTGTAGTAGTATTGTCTTGTGTTTTAATAATTTATTATTACATATTTTAAAAACGTTTACCTGCGGCTGGTTTGTATAGAGAAGTAGGCTCTAGAGTACATTGCATATTTATAGAGTTAATTGTAATAGGCCACTCTAAAATCAGCCTTAGACTAAATAGTCACATTACCAATTGGGTAATATTGCACAGTAATAATTGGACACCCTTTCAAGGACCGTTGGGTAGCTGATAATAAAATTAGCTGGTGGTGGCAGAAATTACTACCATATAGTCTGGGTAAAGGGACACAGCTGGAGAATATGTGTCAGCCTTTCCTAGGAGTGTCTGTGAAATTGTATAAATACTTATCTCAAAGTGTGGGTGTGTGTCAGCTACCTGGGCAGGGACACGAAGCACTGGTTGGACAGAGAGGGTACTGGAGGTTAGCTTGCCAGCTAGGCTGAGATCTGGACCCTATAGCTGTGCCAGTGGGGAGTCTTAATGGGGACCTGGAGAGCAAGGGAGCAACCAGCCCCAGACTGACTGTGATTTCTGTGTGCACTTAAGGGAAATTGTACTTTACTGTGTGTATTAATTATCCTTTCCTCTTCTAGAAGTCGCCCTCTCTGGTATTAGTGGTGAGGATTGAGGCTCCTTGATTGCTGGGCCAGTGCACAGTCGTCACATATTGGTGGCAGTGATTGGGATATCCTATCACTTAGCGGTTTGCTGTGGTGGATCCACATCACATACTGATTAGTTGGCAAACACTAATTGGCTTGTAGTGGTTAATGGTACAGCAAATTCCTATAGCTTATGTACAGTGATCTCTAAAAGTGTTTTGTACTCCAAAACAGTCACGGAGTGTACACTAAGAGTTCAGATCACAATTGTTTTATTTCTTTTGTTAGCTTAGTGTTAGTCAGGGTGAGCAGGCAGCATGTCAGCAGAGAAGTACGAAAAGCTGACAAGGAGCCAGCTGGCGGTGATGTGCCAGGCTAGGGGACTGGTACATGGAAACCTGACTAAGGCAGACCTGACTGCAGCCTTGGTTACAGCTGCATCAGAAAACAGCAGCCTGGAGGACAATCAGACTGACAGTGGAGATACAATATCCTCAGAGAATGGACAGCTCAACCTTTCTGCAGTGGACTTAAAAATCCAGCTGCAGCTAAAGAGACTTGAGTTGGAGGCCAGGCGTATGGAACCAGAAGCAGCCAAGAAAATGAGAAGTCTACAAGCTGAGAAAAATGAATGGCAGAGGAGGCATGAGAGGGAAAAGCTGACTCTTCGCCAGAGTCATGGAGGTAATGGAGAAGGGAGTAACGGGACCCCAGAAGCACAAAATATCAGTAAATTTCTTCCACAGTTTAAAGAGGAGGATAATTTTGACAGTTTCATTCATATTTTTGAGCGGGTATGTAAACAGTATGAAGTTGACCAAGGGCTCTGGGTATGATTCCTGATCCCCTTACATCATGGTAAAGCTGTAACTTCTTTAGCAAAATGGATGATACTGACTGTTTTGATTATACTGGTGTAAAAAGACACTTGTTGGAATGTTTTAAGCTAACACCTGAAATGTATAGGAAAAAGTTTTGTGAGCACAGACGCAAGGCAGATGAAAATGTATGTGAATATGTTGCTGAACTGAGCACTTATTTTCATAGCTGGGTGAGTGGATGTCAGGTCACCACTTTTGAAGGGCTGGCAGACCTTGTGGTAAGGGAACAAGCTCTTAGCACTTAGCCTGAGGACATGAGGATCTGGTTAGCTGATAGACAGTGTGCTACTTCAGAGGAGTTGGGGAAGAAGGGAGACCTATACCTAACAAGCAGGGCAGCCCTGCACAGGAAAGGGACCCCCAGTACTGCTCATGGGACTAAAGGAACTCATGGTGGGCAGCACAGACTGCCCCAACAGAATCCACCAGTGGCAGGGGAAGCCACTAGTCCAGGTATACGTCCAGGAGCTAGGGTTAAATGTTTTGAATGCAACCAGTGGGGCCATGTGGCATACAGATGTCCACAGAGGCAAGGTGGGGAACCAAAGGTGAGGGAGCCAGTAAGTGGGAAAGACAAAATGCCAACAGTAGGTTGTCTTGAGACAACAGGGGTACAGAACTACCATTCTGCAGATGTCCTGAGAGGGAAGGATTTGGATGAGGCAGACTATGTACTCATGCAGTTACACGCAGTCAGGCTTGGAGACAAGCATGTACATCTGGTAGCCTGGGGGAGACCCAGACAGGACTGTTGAGGTGGTTACTTCAGGGAGGGAGCTGCTCTGTAGCAGTGAGACTGAATGTGAGCCACAGCTGCTTGTGGGTACTGATGGTCCCTTGGATAGAGTGAATGCAACGGTAGAGGTGAGTAGTAGTACCCAGGCTGACGGCGAGGCACCACTGTCAGAGGAGACCAGACTTCCTGTGGAAGGGGAGCTGGGAAGGGTTACAAGGAGAGACTTGAGACAGGCTCAGTTCTCAGACCCTACATTGCAAGGCCTGCGGCAGGTAGCTAGGGAGGCACCTGATTCTCTAGGGAAGGGGGAATCTGTATATTGGAACAAAGGGTTACTGTACAGAGAGTGGGACCCCTGAGGGAGGGCTAGAAGGTGAGAGAGTACAGGAGTTGGTATTGCCTAGAGCTTACCATCTGGCGCTTCTAGCCATAGCCCATGATATTCCCTTTGCAGGTCATATGGGCATAACATGTACAAAGAGACGTATTATGCAAAACTTCTATTGGCCTGGAATTTCCAGAGATGTAACAGGGTACTGCAGGACCTGTGAGCAGTGCCAAAAGGTAGGCAAAGCAGGAGACAAGATGAGAGCTCCTTTGATGCCTTTGCCTGTGATTGAGGAGCCATTTCAGAGGGTAGCTATGGATATTGTGGGTCCTCTGAGTACCCCAAGTTCCACAGGGAAAAAGTATATCCTAGTGATTGTAGATTATGCTACATGATACCCTGAGGCAGTGGCTTTGTTCTCCACTGAGGCAGAGAAGGTGGCAAATGCTTTGTTAGAGATTTTTAGCAGGGTGGGTTTCCCAAAAGAAATACTGACTGACCAAAGTGTGAATTTTATGTCAGACCTGATGGCTTGTCTGTGGAAGTCGTGTGGGGTGTAGCACATGAAGACCATCCCCTACCATCCCCAGACTAATGGTCTTGTTGAGAGGTTAAACTCTATAATCAAGTCCATGCTACGGGCATTTGCAGATCAGTTTAAGAGGAAGTGGGACAAATATTTTCCCAATCTGTTGTTTGCTTACAGAGAGGTTCCCCAGGAATCCACAGGTTTTTCACCCTTTGAGTTGCTGTATGGGCATAGGGTGAGGGGACCTCTAGATTTAATTCAAGATGAGTGGGAAGGTGAGTGTGAGTCTCACAAGGAGTTTGTTGTGGCAAATGTCCTGAGCCTCAGGACAAGGCTCAGGGAACTCATGGGCCTGGCCCAGGAGAACCTGGCAGAAGAACAACAACAGAAAAATGTGTGGTATGACAGGAATGCTCGAGCTAGGAATATGTTGTGGGGCAGCAGGTAATGTTTCTCATTCCTGTCAGACACAACAAGCTGCAAGCAGCTTGGGGGGGACCCTACAAGTTGGTACGAAAGGTAAGTGATGTTAACTACATGGTGGAAGTGCTAGGCAGAAGGCAGGGACACAAATTGTACCATGTTAACATGATGAAACCTTACCATGTTAACATGATGAAACCTTACCATGAGCTGAGCATTTGCAGTGGATTGCAGGAGGAGTCTGATGGAGATCTGGGGATTGATCTCCACAGTGAGGCTCGGGCTGACACCTCGGTGGAAGGGGTAGCAATGTCCCAGCAGCTATTTCCTGCCCAGGTTCGAGAAATCTGAGCAGTGTTGCAGGAGTTTGGGGGCATGTTCACCAGGAAACCAGGGAGCACCCACCTGGTGCAGCACCACCGGGATACAGGACCCCAAAGGCCTATCAGGCAGGCCCCTCAGTGCCTGAGAGAGTCAAACAGGCTCTGAGGGAAGAGGTACAGGAGATGTTGGAACTACGGGTGATTCAGGAGTCCACCAGTCCCTGGGCCTCCCTAGTGGTACTGGTGCCAAAGAAGGATTGCAGCATCAGGTTCTGTGTGGATTACAGGAAATTAAATAGTCACACAGAGACAGATGCTTACCCCTGCCTAGGACAGATGAGGCCCTAGAGCAGCTGGGTGGGGCTAGGTATCTTACAACCATTGATCTTACCAAGGGTTACTGGCAGGTGCCCTTGACTCCCAGTGCTAAAGAGAAGTCAGCCTTTGTGACTCCTTTTGGCTCGTACGAGTTCACAAAGATGCCTTTTGGGATGAAGAATGCCACAGCGACTTTCCAGAGGCTGGTGGATAATATCCTAGCAGGAGCAGGAGGGTTTGCCCTTGCTTACATGGATGATATTGCTATCTACAGCCATTCCTGGCAAGAGCACCTTCAGCAGTCAGGGAGGTGCTGGGCAGACTACAGAGAGCAGGGTTGACCATTAAGCCAAGAAAATGTCAGGTGAGTATGGCAGAGGTCTCCTACCTAGGATATAGAGTGGGGAGTGTTAAGATAAGGTCAGGACCTGCCAAAGTGGAAGTCATTCAGGCATGGCCTGCACCTGTTACCAAAAAGCAGGTGAGGGCATTCTTAGGGACAGCAGGGTACTACAGAAAGTTTGCCCCTAGTTATAATACCATAGCTACTCCCCTCACAGACCTGAGAAGGAAGAACAGGACAGATAAGGTAGTGTGTACCCCAGCATGTGAGCAGGCATTTCAGAAGCTTAAGGAAGCTTTGAGAGGACCCCCTGTGTTAGCCAGTCCAGACTATAGCAAAGAATTTGTTGTGCAGGTGGATGCTTCAAACTATGGGGTGGGGGCTATACTTAGCCAGATTTCTTCAGAGGGAGAAGAGCACCCAGTGGTTTATCTCAGTTGTAGGCTCCAACCCAGGGAGGAATGTTATGCAGTGGTAGAAAAGGAATGTCTAGCCATAGTGTGGGCACTACAAAATCTTCAGCCTTATCTGTATGGAAGAAAATGCAATGTGATGACAGATCACAACCTTCTAACATGGTTAAACAGAGCCAGTCAGCAAAATGCAAGTTGCTAAGACGGAGCCTGGGGTTCCAAGCATATGATACGTCAGTGTAGCACCGCAATGGGAGTAGCAATGCCAATGCAGATGGGATCTCAAGACAGGGAATGGGGTGAGGTACACCCAGATAGACCTGACACTCTCAAGCGATGTTTCTCAAGGGGCACTTGAAAAACCTGCTTGAGTTCCCCGGGGGGGGGGGGGGTTGAAGATTGGAGGAAGATGGGCGAAGGCTGCTAGCGTAGTAAAACAGAATTTGATGCATAATTCTATCAACTGTATAAATAAATGTAAAATACAGGCTTGTGTTTTTAAATGAAAGAAAACACTGTAAAATGTGAACTTCAATATTGTTGCAACATTGCAATCTGCTGTAAGGAGAACCAAGCCAAGCATTTCAAATGTGTATTTTGAAGTTGGAAAGAGCTTATGAATCTCTTTGTGATGTTTTACAAGTTGGCTCCAGTGAGTCTGGATGAAGGTTTCATGCCCACTGTTTTAAGGTTAAAGTTGTGGGCCAGAATTTACATGTGGAAGGTGCTTTATTGCTCTGGTTTCTGCTAGAATGTATATGTGAAATGCCTTGTATTGTTGTAGTTTCCTGAGCAGGTTTTACCTTGCTAAATAATGCAGTTTGTGGCCTGGGAACTCCAGACTAAGTGTCAAGATGATGTAATGTGAATACTGAGAAAACCTAAATGTCAAAATTATGTAATTTTGGAGGGCCTCAGCAGAGCTGTTGGTTAGTGTTTAAAAACTATTGTTGAGTGGATCTTGGACATTTAACCCAGCACTGCTTGCTCTTTATGTATGTAATATTATAGCACTCTGTTTTTTCTCTTAAGAATAGCTAAGGATTAGAAAGTTAGATTAAGTGATTTTCTTTGACATCAGACCTGTCCTATTGTATTGTTTTAATTTTCTGTGTGATCTCCGAACTCTTAGATATCTCTGTGGTGTAGTAGTATTGTCTTGTGTTTTAATTATTTATTATTAAATATTTTAAAAACCTTTACCTGTGGCTGGTTTGTATAGAGAAGTAGGCTCTAGAGTACATTGCATATTTATAGAGTTAATTGTAATAGGCCACTCTAAAATAAGCCTTAGACTGAATAGTCACATTACCAATTGGATAATAATATTGTTCAGTAATAATTGGACACCCTTTTAAGGGCCTTTGGGTAGCTGATAATAAAATTAGCTGGTTGTGACAGAAATTACTACCGTACAGTCTGGGTAAAGGGGCACAGCTAGAGAATCTGTGACAGTCTTTCCCAGGAGTGTCTGTGAAGTTGTATAAATACTTATCTCAAAGTGTGGGTGTGTTTCAGCTACCTGGGCAGGGACACGAAGCACTGTTTGGACAGAGATGGTACTGGAGGTCAGCTTGCCAGCTAGGCTGAGATCTGGACCCTATAGCTGTGCCAGTGGTGAGTCTTATTGTGGACCTGGAGAGCAAGGGAGCAACCAGCCCCAGACTGACTGTGATCTCTGTGTGCACTTAAGGAAAATTGTACTTTACTGTGTGTATTAGTTATCCTTTCCTCTTCTAGGAGTCGCCCTCTCTAGTGTTAGTGGTGAGGATTGAGGCTCCTTGATTGCTGGGCCAGGGCACAGGCGTCACACCAAGTACAATCAATTAAACATGTGATTTGAGCCAATTAACTTTTAAAGCTCTATAACCCTAGGGTAAAGCGAATCCAAACAACTATGTAGTGCTCAGCTATTCATGAATTAAAAGGTGTAATTATATGCTGTAAACCAAATACTCATAACTATATAAATATGCTACTTGCAAGTAAAATATATGCATATAAAAATTATATATATATATATATATATATATATATATATATATATATATATATAT
Source organism: Protopterus annectens (assembly GCF_019279795.1). Taxonomy (NCBI): domain Eukaryota; kingdom Metazoa; phylum Chordata; order Ceratodontiformes; family Protopteridae; genus Protopterus; species Protopterus annectens. Next base: position 608,703,043 of record NC_056745.1, read on the forward strand.
AACAGCAATAATGATTGTTACTTAAAAAAATATATATGACACTAGTGTATAAAAAACTCATTTGAAGGAAGCATAAAAAACTGTTTCATGACCTACATAAAAAGTAGTTATGTACTCACCATAATGTTCCATGTTTGTAGTCCATCTTGCCCTTCATTCTTACATATGGATTTGGAGCCGATCCTCGGCTCCGACTCGGCCTATTACAAAGCTCAAAGTCTTCTAGTTGGCTTGTGGCTAGGTAGGTATCCCATAGTGCACCAGTACAATCCCCAGATCTTGTTTGCTGCTAAACTATAGAAAGACAAAACTAAAGTTATCCAGAAAGAACAATAACAATGAAAGGTCTCCACCTGTTATGGAAAAATTATCCTGTCTCCAGATCCTTTCAGGACGGGGTAGGAGGGTGGGTTCCTAAGAATGAAGGGCGAGATGGACTACAAACATGGAACGTTATGGTGAGTACATAACTTCTTTATGTTCTGTAGTCCTATCTCACCTTCATTTTTACATATGAGACAGCGTCCCTAGCACCTTTTTCTTGGGTGGCTCACGGAAAAATACTCCTGAGTACCATGGAACCAAAGGAGGCTCAACCCCTAGAGGTCAGGTCCAATTTGTAATGAGTAATAAATGTGTGAGGGGGAGCCCTGGTTGCTGCTGCACAAATATTATCAATTGGAACTCTGGCTTGGAAGACTGCAGATGTAGACTGGGATCGTGTAGAATGAACCTTAATCTTGAACGGTAAAGGCTTTCCATTGGAAGACTAAATGAATCGATGCAACTCGAAATCCAATTCAAAAGGGTCACTTTGGAAAATGGGAGACCTACTCTGGAGTCAGAGAAAGATACAAACAATTGGTCTGACTTCCTGAATTCCTTAGTCCTGTGTAGATAGAACCGTACTTGTCTGTGAACATCCAACTGATGAAATCTGTATTCTGCTGCGTTGGAATAATTAGGGAAAAACACCGGCAGCTCTATAGTTTGGTTAAAGTTATTATGAGAGTATACTTTACGGATAAAAGATGGGTTTGTGCGAAGATATACTCTATCTTTGTGGAAAATCAAATAAGGGGGCTTGATAGTACTTGTAATTTCAATACTCGTCTAGCAGATGTGATGGCTACTAGAAACAAGGTCTTCCAAGGCAGAAACTTCAACTGGCACGAATGAGCAGGTTCAAAGGGTAGAGAAGTTATTTGGACAGAACGAAGTTTAGATCCCAGGAAGCTACCAGTTCCTGAAAAGGAGGTCTCAGCAAAGTAGCACCTTTTATGGAAGGTTTTACACAATCTGTGTGATATCAGGTTAGACTCATGTTGACCCAAATGAAAATTTGATATTTCTGCCAACTGAACTCTAATTGTGGCAGCAGCAGATCCCTGGTGAAAAGGTTCAGACAAAAATTCTAAAACTACCGGAATGGATACGGTGTAAGGGTCAACATTCCTTTCTTCAGCCCAGATAGAAAACCTTCTCCATTTGCTAGTGTATAACTTTCTAGTGGAGGGTTTATGTGAAGATTTGAGAATGTGGGTCACAGCAGGTGAAAAATCATGAAGCTTGACTAGGGATGGAAATGGAGCAGCCACGCTGTCAAGTTGAGGGTGTGGAGGCTGAGGTGAAGACAGCCTGACATGTGCATCAAGAGATCTGGCAATGGGTCCAGAGTCCATGGAACGTCCAGTAAATGAGGCCCGAGAAAGGGGAACCAAATCTGACAAGGCCAGTAAGGAGTGATGAGAATCAATTTGCTTCCCAACAGTTTCGCTTTCTGAATCACCTTGGATATGAGAGGAAAGGGCAGAAAAGCATAAAGGAGACCCAGACGCCAATCGTGAACAAGTGCGTCTCTCGATGACTCCCCTGAGGGGGGGTAAGGGAAAAGTAGCTGCTGCATTTGGAGTTGATCAGACTGGCGAAAAGATAGCAGCAAGGCTGTCCCCATTTTCAGATCTGTTCCGCTATTTCCTGTTTCAGAGACCAATCGTGAAGCATCAAGATTGCCTGGCTGAGTTTGTTGGCTATCACGTTGGTTTTTCCTTGGGATGTGAGTTGCCGCTAGAAAGCACTGGGAAGATATCGCCCACTTCCAAACACAAATCACCTCCTGACAAAGGGGGTAACATCTGGTTCCACCTTGCTTGTTGAGATACCATACCACCGACATGTTGTCTGACTGGATCGCTATCGTCCCAAGAGGAAGAAGGTCGTGAAGTGCTTGCAACACTAGAAGCACCGCCCTCATCTTTAGAACACTGATATGCAGGTGAGCCTTGTGATCTTGTCATGTGCCTTGGACAGTCCTGCCAAGATAATGCCCCCCCACCCTATCTGTGAGGCTTCCGTGGTCACAGTACCAACGGTTTGGCGAGAAAGGAATGGAGTGCCTGTCGTTAGTTGGTCAGGTTGGAACCACCAACAGAGGTCCTTTTTGCAAGACTCTGTTAAAATGATGTGGTGGGACAGAGGCAGTTGTTGAAAGGACCATTGGGACGATAGAAGCCATTGAAGAATTTGCATATGTAATCTGGCAAGAGGGACTGGCATTATGGTGGAGGCCATGGTCCCTAAGAGTTTCAGCACTGTCTTTGCCTTGACTTTTTGAAGGGGAAGAAGATGGAGAACTTGTATGAGGTTCTGTGCTCTTCCTGCAGGGGAGACAAGCTAACATGGCGACTGTGTCTATTTCTACACCTATAAAAGTCACAAATTGAGAGGTCGATAAGGCAGACTTTTCCCAATTTATAGTAATCCCCAACTGGGCACAAAGTTGGATAGTGAAACCTCTGGTTTGAAGAAGTAGATGACTGGTAGAGGCGGTCAGGAGCCAGTCATCCAGGTACAGAAACACTTGGAATCCTAGACGTCTCAGGTGAGCTGTCATTACTGCCATACATTTCGTGAACACCCTGGGGGCTGTGGTGAGACCAAAGGGCAGCTGGAAGCGTAAGTGGCTCTTCGACACTCTGTCCATTTTTATACAGTAGTAGTATGCATCATGGAGGTCTATTGAGCACATCCAAGTGTCTTTCCCTAATAGAGGGAGTATAGACTGCAGTGTCACCATCCGGAACTTGTCCTTCTTTACAGATTCGTTTAATTTGCTGAGGTCCAAGATGGGACTCTAGTCCCCTGTACGTTTTGGCACTAAAAAGAATTTGGAGTAAGTTCCGAATCCTACCTGGTCTGCAGGGACGGTTTGGATGACTCTGTTTGCGAGCAACTTGTTCACTTCTGCAGTTGATTGATCCCTGTGATTGGGTGGAATATCAGGGATCCTCTTGGGAATGTGAGATGGAAGAGAAAAGGGTATGGAATAACCTCTGGTGATAATTCTTTGTACCCATTTGTCTCGGGTGATGCTTAGCCAGGCTTCTGGATACAAAGAAATGCGACCCCCGAAAGGCTCCAAAGAAGCACAGCCGGACCCCACATCAGGAGCGCTGATAGGGATGGCCTTGAAACGAATCACGGCCTCCCTGGTTTTGCGGTCAGCCCCTGCCTCTAGGGCGACGTCTACCATTTGTTCCTCCTCCTCTGCCTCTGAAGGAGGAGTCACCCTGTGCATCCAGGAAAAACCTCTGGGACTTCTTAAACCACATCTTATCACCTCTCTGACCCTTGGGATATGGTCTAGAGGGGGCAGTAAAATGTACTCCCACTGCAGACAGCGTTTTCCCTTCTTGCTAGCACCTGGTGAGTGTGTCTTTTACCTTAGGTCTAAACAGCAAAGAACCATCAAAGGGGGCATTGGTAAAGGTAGACTTGAATGGCTCCTCAAAATTACACATGCACATCCAGGAGTGTCTCCTAAGGGAAACTCCTGAACCCGCTGCCCTGCTTGCTCCATCGGCTGCATAAGAAATCAGCCTCATGGAGGAGTTAACAATGGAATTCAAGGTGGACAACTGAGCAGACACCTTATCAGGGACTCCTTCAGGAGATGTACCTTGTAGAGTATCGCCCAACTCCTTAAGGAGATCTCTCTGAAGCCTTGTAAAATGTGTTAGATAGTTCTGCGATCTGAGTGTGAATGCCGCTGATGAAAAGATATGCTTCCCGTACCTATCCATTGTTCGAGACTCACCACCATGGCATCTACAGGCACACCCTTGGATAAGAATTCCTTCTCTTTGGGAGCAGACAAAAATTTATTGGGTCTCCTGGGAACTGGCTCCATGGCATCAGGAGTCTCCCACACCTTCTGACTAACAAGGTATAAAAGTTCGTCAAAAGGTGGAGACACCCAGGACGCTGAAGGTTGAGACGATTCCTCATCAGAAGGGGTAACAGTGGGCCAGCTGCCCCTCTGCTTAAGGATCTCTAACATGTCTACAACGGAGACATCATCAGAGGACGACTTGTGGGACCCTTCTTACTCCTCAAGGACAGTGTCGGAGGTAAGAGACTCATCCTGAGAGTCTACATGCTTCCTCTTGCATGTCCTCTTCCGAGGGGGGGGGTCCTCAGAAGGGTATTCAGGGGAGGTCTCGGAAGACTGGGGGCCACCAACCGGGGGCTCCAGAGGCTGTGGGTCTCTGCTGTCGAGAGAGAGAGTAGGTGCGGAGACGGAGGTCGGTGCCCGAAGGGGAAGAGTGTTGGTACCCCTGGGTGGAGCTGATGAGCCAGACAGCACACTCTGCATCATCTCAAAGGCAGACCTCTCTGGCTCCGAAGACCTCCTCAGCTCCAAGGAGACAGAGGAAGTCATCGGCTCCAGAGCGATCGTCTCCAAGATAGATGTAAGATCCGAGCTCACCCTAGCCTATACACCAAGAGGAAGACTCGGAACCGAAGAGGTTTGGGTCCAAGTGTCCCTGTCAGGGCCAACCAGTGAACTTCAGCTCCTAGACACAACGGACGGCACCGAAGGTGTCAGAGCAGAACTCGGCTCTGAGACAGCCTTGAGGGGAGCTGGAACCAAGGGTTCCACAACCAGTGGTACCAAGCACTCTGGTTCCGAATGCCCGGCACGGCTCGGAGGAGGAACCACAACAGGGGGAATGGACTCAGGTGGCTCTGGGACCGACTTGGTCGGAGCCAACAGCAATTTTGGCAAGGCAGATGACTTCAGGAGTCTCAGCACTACTCTCTCCACATCTTCTTCTGATAGGCTCCTGGAAGATCTGGAAGACAGTGTGGGAGATCTGGACCTCTGCAGGACAGGGGACCTTAAAGTTGGGGAAACCGGCAAGGAATCTCTGGACTGGCTCCGATGTCATCTATCAGTAGTCGGCTCCGAAATGCATGGGGCCGAAACTGAAGTCACAGTGTCAACAACCTCGATCAGCTCCAAGATCAGTGGAGCCGAGGAGGTAGAAGTCTTGTCCGGCTTAAAAATTTTAGGAGGCGGTTCCAAAGTACCGGATGGTGCCGGGGAATGCCTTTTGGTAGATTTAGTGTTGTCTTTTTTGGAGGAATGAGATTTCGAGGAAGATGACGAACTGGGCAAGTCTTCCTCGAATGAAGGCTTGAGGAGGCCTTTAAAAATTAGCTTGTTCTTCCGCTCCTGTAGAACTATGGAGCTGAAGGAATGGCAAAACAAACAGGTTTCCTGCAAATGGATGGCTCGGAAGCAATAAACACAATTACAATGGCCATCCGTAATTGACATTTTCTGGCAGCACTTTACACATTTTTTAAAACTCAAGGGTTTATGGTCTTTTGCCTCTTTAGACATGATAACCGGAGAAGCAGAAAAACACAAACACAATGAGGACTAGGTCCTCTAACTTAAACGGGCCTAGCCCTTACCACACTAACACACACACATGCCACGAGGACTATGTCCTTTAACTCAAACGGGCCTAGCCCTGGGAAGAGAAAAGAACAGAGAACTAGGTCCTCTAACTTAAATGGACCAAGGTAGAAAGAAAGACTAGGAGGTCATAAAACTATTAACTAGACTGCACACACACAAATTCAGAATATGTAAATGTCCAAACTGTTTCAGTGAAATCTATGCTCAAACACTAAGTCGTAGAACAAAAGACCCTTTGCGCTAACTGAATCGCTAAATATCCAAGTTAAATATCTAAGCAGGTAATAGTCTAAATACCAACTCTCTAATACTAAGAAACACTGCACACAAAAAAGGTAAATTGAGCGCAAACGTGCACATTAACCAGAAACACTAACTATCTAAGTAATAACTATTTAAATTCCAAACTCTCTAACAATAAGAAAGACTGAAAATATCAAAAAAAGCACAAATGCACAAGTTAAATAGAAAAAGACTGGCACACAGGATACCAACGAGAACAACAAGGCCAACGGCCAACCAGATCTCAACAATTGGTAATCTAAAGTCAAGAAAAACACTTCAGCAAGTCTGAAACTACTTGTAATACTACTAAACACTATCAAGAGCTATATAAATTGAAAAGTTAAATGGTAATATTGTAAAAATAGAAAAAAGTCAAACTTAGCCACAGCCAAGCAAGAAGCACATCTGAACTCGTAGACGTGGCAAACGAGATCTGGGGACTGTACTGGTGCACTACGGGATACCTACCTAGCCACAAGCCAACTGGAAGACTTTGAGCTATGTAATAGGCCGAGTCCTCGGCTCCGAACCCATATGTAAGAATGAAGGCGAGATAGGACTACAGAACATCTGTAGTTATAAAACCTAAATAATGAGCTAGTCCTATATATTTGATTTTCATCTTTCTAAACTTTTCAGTTTTAGGACACATGCTAAAGAGCAAAGCTCATTCAATCCTGGGGGACAAGACACATTTACTCTTAGCTGCTACATTAGTTCTAATTTCTCTAAGAGAAGTAATGTAGGCCCCCCTCACATGTCCATGACTGGGACCCCAACCAGTGATTATGTAGAGAAAAGGGAGAAACTTAAAGAGTTTAATCTATGGTGGGCTGTTAAGCACGAGCAGAAGCCCAGGAATGTATAAATGTGAATCCTGTAACCAATGCAAGTTTATGGAGAATCCTGTAACCAATGTAAGTTTATGGAGACCAGTCAGAGTTCTAAAATTGGTACACTAATCCTGTAACCAATGTACATTTATGGAGACCGGTCAGAGTTTTAAAACTGGTACAGTAAAATTTAACATCAAACACAGACTTAACTGTAATTCTAGGTCTGTGATTTATGTGGTCCATTGTCAACCCTGCCCAGCCTTTTACATTGGTATGACCGTAAACTGAGAGAACCTGTGTATGAACACATTTATAACATCATCAAGAACAAAGAGGACAACACCTTAGCTCACCATTGCAATGAATGTCCATCACATAAATTTAAATTTAGGACCATTGACCATGTGGCCATGTGGCCATGGACATGCGAGAGGGGCCTACATCACTTCTCTTAGAGAAATTAGAATTAACGTGGCAGCTAAGAGTAAATGCATCTTGCCCCCCCCCCAGGATTGAATGAGCTTTGCTCTTTAGCATGTGTCCTAAAACTGAAAAGTTTAGAAAGATGAAAATTAAATACATAGGACTAGCTCACTATTTAGGTTTTATAACTACAGTTATTTAGGTCATGAAACAGTTTTTATACTGCCTTCAAATGTGTTTTTTGTACACTAGTGTCAAATATATATATATATATTTATTTTTTTTAACTAACGATCATTATTGCTGTTATATATACGAAACTCAAATGGCTGGGCATACTTAAGTGAAAGTCCTTTTCACCGAAGAAGCACTTTCGTGTAAGTATGCCTGTTGCCGAGGCTGTACTACGGTGCGGGTAAGGGAAATTTCCCTTTTCCCCACTGTAGTGCAGTCTCGGAGGGAGAATATTAAAGTAGGGTGTGTGTGTGTGGGGGGGGGGTGCAGTGGGGCAAAGCCCCCCTGCTAAAATGTAAATGTAGTGTTTTATTTTTTTTTTGTAACATGCTTTAACGAAAGCACTTTTTCGAAAAAAGTGCTTTTGTTAAAGTGTGTTCGGTTATTCTGGATCCGGATGATATATATATATATATATATATATATATATATACATATAGTTATGAGTATTTGGCTTACAGCATATAATTATACCCTTTAATTCATGAATAGCTGAGCACTACATAGAGCTTTATAAGTTAATTGGCTCAAATCACATGTTTAATTGTGATTTATAAGAGAGTACTTTTAATTGTGTTGTGTATCTGATGAAGTTTAGCCAGAGTGCTAAATGAAAAGCACTTAATTTTACTTGTGTTTTTTCATTTTTATCTTGTACAATAAAGTGGGGGACTGGCCAACTGAGAAGATCTTTGTTTTTTTGGAGTTTGTGGTTTTGTTTTTGTTTCCTGGTTTTGTGAATCACAATAGTCCCCAGAGGGAGAACATCTTGAAATGCCTGCAAAGCTAATAAGACTTCTCTCAGCTCTAGGACAATGACGTGTGAATCGGTCTCTTGAGGGAATCATGTGCCCCATGTAATTCCTGGAAAGATCCCTGGGATTTACAGAACCAGATTTTCTTGCCTACTCTGATTTCAGGAAAAAGATAATTGAAAAGTAGAAAAACTAATCCCTACAGCAAAGGTCTTCCCATCCTATTCACTGGTGGAGAGCATTTCTTTAACAGAAGGACCAAGCAAATATGTTCTATCAAAAGGAGCATCGACGAAACAAGACCTGAAAGACTCTACAAAATTGCATATCCACATCCAGGCATGTCTCCTAAAGGCAATGCCTGTACCACTGGCCTGTGAGGTACCCTCTGCAGCATGGGATATCAACCTCATGGACGCATTGGAAATGGATAATAGAGTGACCATTTGAGAGGTTGATCTTTTATAGTCTTTTGCAGACATGGACTCCTAGATGGATTTGGACAGCTCGTCAAATCCCTCTGCAGTCTTGTAAAGTGAGCCAAATAATTCAGGGATCTCAAGGCAAAGGTTGCTGAAGCAAATATGCACTTTCTATATCCATCCAACACCCTGGATTCTCTATTTTAACAAAGGAACTCTGCTAGTCTATCTCCTTTATTGTGGCTGCCCCCACAATCATAGCATCAACAGGGACTCCTTTGCTCCAGTGGGATATGTCTTTTGGTGGTGCCAAAGTCTTCTCTGGATGACAGGGAATTGGTTCAACAGAGTCTGGCTCCTTCCAGGCCCGGTGAGAGATGAGATCGATAAGCTCATCAGCCAGGGGAGTCACCCAAGATATAGATGGGCCAGAACCAAAACCTTCCAGAAATACTGACTCCTCTGGGAAAGCCAGAAGCATAGGTATCTTCTGGAGCGTCTGCTCATTTTAACATGATAGTATGCATCTTGAAGATCTATTGAGCACATCCGTGTGGAGGAATGGCAGAATGGATTAAACCGTGACCATCCAGAACTTTGTATACTGAACAGACTAATTTAGTTTGCTGAGATCCAAAATTGGTCTCAAGTCCCATGTCTCTTTTTGCACCAAGAAGAAATCTGAGTAACATCCGGACCCTCTCTGGTCTGGGGGGACCTCTTGGATGACTCTTTTCAGTAGCAGCTTTTTTATGTCTAGAGAAGCTGCTTCCCTCTGACTGGGTGGAACATCAGGGATTTTCTTTGGAATTGCTGGAGGGTGCTGGGAAAATGGTATAATCTATGATATTATCCTCTGCACCCATGAATCTTTTGTGATATTTAGCCAGGATCTCTGGTGCAGAGATAGACCACCCCTAACTGCCTCCAGAGATGGACAGTTGGGCCTCCATTCAGGACCACTGATAGGACCTGTCTGAGAAAGACCCTCTAGATCCCTGGTTATGCAGGCCACCTTTGCCATGTGGATGGCATCTTCCATTTGAGTTTCCCCGCTGCTTCTGGGGGAACTATCTCCACATGACTCCTGGAAAGGACCCTGGGAATTCTTAAACTGAATCTTTCTACCACCTCATTGGGTTTTAAAGATATTATACCTACAGCAGTCAGGGTCTTCTCTTCTTGTTCACACCTGGAGAGTGTGTCTTTTACTTTGGGGCCAAAAAGTGAGGTCCTGTCAAAGGGTGCATTGACAAAAGAAGACTTAAATGTTTCCACAAAGTCACGCAAGTGCATCCAGGCATGTCTTCTAATGAAAATGCCTGAACTTGTCATCCATAAGGCACCTTCTGCAGCATGTGAGATTAACCTCATGGATGAATTAGATAGCGATTGAAGGGTAGCCAGCTGTGAGGAAATTCTATTCCCATTCTTGGAGGACATGGACCCCGAAAGAGACTTGGGTAAGCTGCTTGATCAAATCTCTCTGAAGTCTGGTAAAATGTGCCAAATAATTCAGTGACCTAACAGTGAAGGTCAATGACTCATAGGCATGCTTCTCAAACCTGTTCAGTGCCATAGACTCCCTGTTAGGGAGATGGACAGAGGAACTTTGTTCCTCCAGCTCCTTTCTCATGGCTGCCACAACAACCATGGCATCACACAGCACTCCTTTACTAGTAATGCCTTTGAGGACTAACTTGTTCCTCTTATCTGCAATTGCCCTAGAATTAAAACCAGTATAGATGGTACAATTAGTATTAAGGTGGGCTACTTCTAGACAATAAACACACTCCCTGTGGGCATCAGGGTTTGAAATGTTGTGCCGACAGGAAGTGCATTTTTTAAATCTTGTTGGCTTCTCAGCCACAGTTTGGAAGAAAAAAGATAAAGACATAAAATAGTTTTTTTTTTAACAGTAAAGAAAAACTACCAATAATATTATAGGTAGTTACCCTAAAAAGGGTAGGAAGAGTAAAGTAAAGAAGAGGAGGTACCAACAATGGTACACAGCAAGAAACTACCCAACAAGGTAGAAAAAGGAAGAAGTAAAGGAAATTACTGATGGGCAGAACTCCAAACACGAAAGAGGTAAAGTGGGAGGATGTACAGAGGTTAATTTAACAGCAATCTTGAAGAAAGATTATTCACAAAAATTCAAAAGATTTTATCAAAGACTCTGAGCAAGGATCCGTGTACATACAGAATGTCGGCTAAGGAGATCTGGGGTACTGTAGGCTAGTTGGAGCATTATGGGTAGAGGGAGGAGCTCAAGAGCTGTATCCATAAGTCTGAGATATGTGGCCAAGTCAGATCAGTGACCCATATATTCAGAAAGAATGAAAAGGGCAACATCAGATATTACATTTCACAGGAGCATGTGCATTTAATTGAAAGCCTTGACACATATACAATAACTATTTTAGATCATGCACTGATAAAACCTAAGATAAAAATGCAGGGTAATGAAGTAAAAATGAGACACTAGTGCTTCTCAACTATGTGTTACGTGTTTAAAAATAGGGCAAAAATAAGATATATAGTTAAGAAGTAATATGAATTATTTAGGGGGACTGGCAAAGTTAAAGTACTGCAAAATAAAGAGGAATCACACAGAACAAGCAGAGAAGCAACTCCAGAGTACTAAAGAGAAAATAAGAAAATATATGCATAATATGCATGAGTTTATAAATATTGCTGATAGGCAACCATTGTTATGATAACAGTGCCATTGCACAAAATCTTTTAGCACAGCAACATAAGCAATCCAAACTATCGTCTGGTGCCTTAGTCAGTAATATGTTCTATATATCTGCTTAAAGTTGCATTATAACTCCTTTCTATATACCTTGCTACTGTTTTTCCCATTCTTTCAGTCTGCCCCTCCCATTAAGCTAAAGATTTCTGAAATTCTAACCATGGGACTCGAGCTGTGGTATTGGCTTTAATTTATTGGATCCCCCTCCAGCAAACCTGCTATATTTATCAAAGAGCTACATATCCACCTAGGCTCTTTTTGAGGGGTGTGAGATGCAATCTTTTCTACAAAAGGGAAGAAAAAAGCTGTTTATTTAAATTTTGTTTAAATATTTAACAGTAAACCATGTGGTGATACCTTTTTGCACTTCTCTGCTTTTTGTCCATGTATCTGTTTGCATTTTTTTAGTTATTCTAGGACCATAGTCTGTACAACTCTGTTTTTTGTCCATATATATGTTTGCATTTTAGTTGTTCTAGGGCCATAGTCTTGTATCTTCATTTGTAGAAGATCATGTATTACTGCAATATTTTAGCATTTTTTATACATTATACTGCACTTCTATTTCCATACATAGAATTACATGTAAAATGTAGGTTTCTTGTATCGTTAACCCAATCTGGACAATACTGCACCTTCTTTCACATTTGTAGCAGGACTGTGATCTGTTGCCAGATTTGAGCCTTATTTAGTTAATTATTACAGTACATCTGGCAAATTTCTGCATGGTCTGGTGCCTAATTCTGTTGTAGGTTTGCAATAGTGGCAGTACTGTGAATTCTACTCCATGGTTTGTACTTCATTACTTTTTATAGCTGTATATACCTTCTTAAAATTACATTACAGTGCCTTTCTATTTATCTTGCTGATGTTTTCTTCTTGTTCTTTGACTCTGCTTCACCTCCCACTGACGCATTAAACTAAAAGTTTTTGAAATTCTAACCAAAGAACTTGAGCTCCTATTCTCACCCTTTTCTTGTTATGGTTTTAAAATTCTGAGTCTTGGCTTCCACCGTTTATGGTAATCTGACTTCCAAAGTTCCTCCCTCCCCTGTTTCACTGCTATTGTCTGTTGTGTAACCTATTTAAGTAATTTCTCACTCATTGTTTTCAGTCCTTGTCAAGGCAGTTTAAGTTTCGTTGTATTATTACACACCTAAGCAATCTTTTGTGGTGTTATTACATCAAGAAGTGAATAGTGCCCTATACAGATATAAACGCCCAGAAAGTAAATTTTATCTATAAATCTTCCTTTAGAACTGAAACCAGTAAATTAGGAGACAAGCTCAGAGCAGCTAGTTTGCACATTCAACAGTACTACTCACACAATCTAACCTACTGCAGTGCCAAAACCCAAAGACTACCAAAGGAGATCTCTGTATAACCCAGTAGACAGGTATCAGTAGGATTCTATCATAGGCCATGTGGACTTTAACGTTCTGAGATGTACTTCTCTGAACTATATGAAGACGGACATTATTGATGTCTCTGACTATGTGTCGCAGGGAGGTATATGCTTTGCACTGAGCAGTATTCTACCTTCACTAAGGATGATACCATAGTATGAATAAAAGATGATTGACTTCAATAATTGGCATAGTTTTTGGCATCTTTCTAGGGGAAGTCAATATCTGTCAGCATGGAGGACATGGTTAACAGACTGTGTTGCTTTGCAAAGGATGGTCTGAACCTGTCTCCCCTTGGCTTCCAAATATTGTGTAAAACTTTATTCACCCTATTAGAGCCTTTTTTAGGCAATGCCAAATTGACAAACCTACTGATATCGCAAATAAAACCCCTAGAAACCTAAAGGTGTTGTGTTCAATGCTAGGAGACTAAACAACAAATTCCATACCCTAAAAGCTCTCCTCACTCTGGAGAACACAGGCATCTGTGCTGTTACTGAGACATGGTTTAAATCCTCAGAAAGTACTCCAGCAGTGCAAGGCTTCACTACCTTCCACATATGTAGACAATCAGCTGCACAGACAGGCACAATAGGTGGATGAGTCTACTCTAGCATTACCCCAAAATGTTAACAGGAAGCAGGTCCTGGTGGCACTCATTAAAAACACAGCCTCAATGGGCCCAGATAATATCCCATGATGCCTCCTAAATAGCTGGAAATATGACCTATTAGGACCACTTATGTCATGTTTGAACTATAGTCTGAAAACAGGCCGTGAGACTGGAGGACTGCAATAATTATCCCACTTCACAAGGGTGGACCATCAAATGACCCCAGAAACTACAGACCTATTAGTCTGTCTAGTTTAATATGCAAAGCCATGGAAGAAATTATCATGGAAATGATCAACAAAGACATAGGCAATCTTCAGACACTAAACTCAACCTAGTTTGGCTTTGTCAAGGGAAGATCAAACCTATTAAACCTGGGAAAAGGTCTCCAAGGCAAAGAAGAAGGGGAAAACAATTTATAACACCTACATGGAGCTGACTAATGTGTTCAATACAATACCCCACTCAGATATAGTGGACAAACTCACCAAACTAGGCATAAACCCATTCATAACTCACTAGATTGGTGACTGACTCATAGACAGGACCCAGGATGTCAGGATTGGGGATACCACTTCTACTAAGAAACAGATCACTAGTGGAGTACCTCAGGGGTCCCTTCTGGGACTACTCCTATTTGTTATCTACTTCTCAGAGGTAAAGGTTAATGTCAAGGGCCTTTGGCTGACCAACTTTACAGATGCCTGCAAACTGGGAGCTACCATATATTCCCCAATGACACAAAAACACAGACAAATGACTGGTCCCAAAATCACTGACTAAAACTCAATGTCAAGAAATGTATTACAGTGCCTTTTGGGAAAAATGCCACCCAAGCTAATTAATCCATCGATAAGACACCCTAAGATTTGATTCAGTAATCAGGGATCTGGGAACATATGCAGACAGTAATCTGGCCTTTGACCAATATGTGACCAAGATAGTAAGAAAAATCATTCTATGTCATCCAACGTATAAGTAAGGGCATGACATCCACATCCAGGGAAGTCATAATGCTACTTTATTTGACCTGTATCATTGCATATAATGCTCCTTTTAGCACATACTTGACCAAACATATGCAAAAGTCCACAAAGGTTCCTTACCAGGAGAATCCACAGTATAAACACATTGTCCTATACAGATCACCTTAAAACGCTACCTCTATATTCTGACTCTCATTGGTTACTGGGAGGTGATCTATGCCTGGGATAGAAGGTATCATTGGCTCCAGATCTGATGGACTTTTTGCACATTTACAAAATGAGCAACATCAGAACAACTAGATCCAGATTCAAATTTTGGTTGCAATATAAGACATGTGGGGTAGGCAGTATGCATCTCAGAGGATCTGCATACTCTGGAACAGGCTCCCCATCCATGTGAAGTAGAGTCCATCTCTACCCCTATACAAGTGTAACCTTGACCAATGGATGGGAAATCGGAAATTCACCCTGGGACTGGCCCCATGTCTTTGACAGACAGAGGCAGACAGTAATTCCAAAACTAACACACACCCCCAACCTCTAGAAACTTCCTATTTAATATCTCCTCTTCTAATAAATGCCCATGAGATATAGGGACACAACTGGGTTGGATTGTATGGCTAGGCTTACAAAGGCCTGACTATTTAACTATGAACCTATGACAAGAAACATAACCAGAGATCCTAAACTGGTATTGGAGATATTTTGAAAATTTTATGAAAATTTGTACAAAGCAGAAGAATATGTAAATAAAAAAGCACAAATGGAAATATTTTGGAAGACTTAATTATGCCAACATTAGAGAACAAGGAAATGAATATAAGAAAAAAAGATAAGAGGAACTAATAGTTAAGATAGGAGAAGATGTGATGTATAATCAATCTTTAGGGAAGTCTCCGGGAACAAATGTTATTCCTGTGGAAGTCTGGAAGACAAGAAAGAAGATAGTGATAAAGATTTGGAAATGTTTGTTTAACAACATTTTAAAAGGGTTGGGGGAGGGGGGGGGCACCAGCATTTTGGAAGAATGCTGCAGTGGCTAAGACCCATCAGACCTAGCCTCATATAGATCTATTTCAATTTTAAACCATGATTATAAAGTGTTTATGTCTATACCATGTACAAGAATGGCAAAGGTGTTGCCAAAATTGATAGATATGGATTAGTGTGGGTTTGTGGAGAGGAGGCAAACATTTAACAACATTAGCAGAACAAAGAGGATCATGAGGGATGCAGAATGTAAGAAAATACTGCTGTTATTGGCGGGCCTTAATGCAGAGAAAGCACTTGACAGAGTAAGCAGGGATTTTACGAGTAGAGCAATGAAAGCATTGCATTTGCATTTCATGATACAATAATAAGGTTAATTAGGAGATATATAAAGAATCAGAGGCAAGAATCAAAGTGGGAGGGCTCCTCTCCCATGAGTTGTGTCTGAACAGAGGAAACAGGCAGAGGTGTCCTCTATCCCCTTTGTTAGTTATTTGCTTTATATTTAGAGCCACTGACACAAAAAATAATGGTCTCAGAAATTCAAATATAAAATTGGTATGGTAATCAAGTTGAGTTTATTTGTAGATTATGTTTGCCTTGATAAATCTAGAAAAGAACATCCTGGTGTTGTGGAACATTCTGAGACAGTTTCAAGTCTTTGCAAGATATAAAATGAATGAAGCTAAACAAAGGTTATAGTCGTAAATTATGTACCCACTCATAACTTGGTTCAGCATTAACCGTTTTATGGGACATGACAAGATGAAGTATTTAGGTGTGTGGATTAAAAGGCTTCTGTTATGGCAGATAAGGATATATGGGAAGAAACTTAAAAAGGCAATGATAGGAAGCTCTTACTTATGAATACGGATAGTAAAATACAAGCAGTGAAAATATTTTAGTCCCTTTAGTTTTATATACTGGTCAGGTATATGTTTTAATCAACCAGAGGAAAAGTTGTAGACAATAATTAATAAAGAGTTGAAGAGTTGAAGGAGTTTATCTGGGAGTAAAAAAGGGTAAAAGTTAGGAAGGACAGGTTGACCATCCCAACAGAACAAGGCAGTTCAGGATTACCAGATAAGAAGGAATATTGTGAGCTACACAATTAAGGCTTATATACATAACACAGGCAAAAGGTGATAATTCATAGTGGAAAGGGATGGTGATAAAGCAGAGGAAGAATTCAAGAAATAAGGAGGGTGTGGGATTTTGAATCCAGATCTTTACAAAGAGTAATAAACACCGTACAGAATACTATATTCATAAAGTTACAGAAAGTACACTAATAACTAAAACAACACATTAATGGAGAAACAACATTTTGTCGATAGGGATGACTGCAAGTAAGGGTACAGAAAACAGGAACAATGGGGCTGGAATTTACTGGAGAAAACTGAAACCAAGATATTGGTAGCAAATAGCTAGAGAGGCAAAGGTAATAGAATGAGATGAGACCAAGAAGAAGATTGAACTGCAGCTTAGAGGTTGCATTTCCAAGCAGGGATTGGGGGTCTATATTAGAGTACTGAACATACACATTGTCGAAATCCATATGATTGAGACCATATGGTCAACAATTTGGTTTGTCGAACCATTCTGAATGAGATTACAGTAGGGATCAGGGAAAAAGAAGTTATGTCTTACCATAACATTCCATCTGTGTTGTTGATCTTCTTTCATTCATTACTAATGGGTTCGGTTCTGGGCCCACGGAACCGAGTCGGTTTAATACCAAGCTCGCTCCAGCCAAAAACTCTCGAGCTAAGCTTCTACCCATAGTGCCCTTCTTCCTGTTACCTCAGATTGAGTTTACCCATCTTGCAGTAGTAAAGTAGAGGCCATTTCTGCACAAATGCGCTAACTCACCACTTGGACCCAAAGTATCCCCCAGGAGCCTTTGGTGGGGGAAGGAGGGTGGGAAGTGATGAATGAAAGAAGATCAACAACACAGATGGAACATTATGGTAAGACAACTTCTTTATCTGATGTTGTTAATCTTCTTTCCATTCATCACTGATGGGACAGAATCCCCAGCTATCTTGTGTTCCTTGGACGGCCATTATGGAAGAATGTTCCTGAGCACCACTGAGCCAAAGGCAGCTCTCCCTCTGGAGACCACATCCAATTTGCAATGATTGATAAAAGTGTGGGGTTTAGTCCAAGTGGCTGCTGCACATATATCATCCATAAAAGCTCTGGAATGGAAGGCTACAGACATTGCCATAGATCTAGTAGAATGGGCTTTAACATTCTGTGGCATGTTTTTTTTTTGCAAGTGAATAAATGTAGTGTATGCAGTCCCTTAACCATTTTGATAAAGTGACCTTGGAGACAGAATTTCCCATTCTAGACACAGAGAAGGAAATGAAAAGTTGGTCAGTTTTATGTATTGCTTTGGTCCTGTCTAAATAAAATCTCAGTTGTCTGTGCACATCCAAGGAATGCAGACAGTAATCCACTTTACTAGAAAGATTTGGGGAAAAATACTGGCAAATCAATGGTCTGATTGATGGAGAAGCCCAAAACAACTTTGGGGAGGAAAGATGGGTTTGTCTGGAGTGATACTCTGTCCTTGTGAAAGATTAGATAGGGACTTTTGGTGCATAATGCCTGAAGCTCAGAAAACTCATCTGGCTGACGTGATGGCTACCAAGAAAAGGGATAGCCACAACAAGAATATGAGGTCACACTTTGTGGCAGGCTCAAAAGTGTGTTGAGTTAAAGACTGAAGAACTAACGTGAGGTTACATGGCTCTATAGGTTGTC
The DNA here is from genome assembly GCF_019279795.1 of Protopterus annectens. NCBI lineage: Eukaryota > Metazoa > Chordata > Ceratodontiformes > Protopteridae > Protopterus > Protopterus annectens. The sequence continues at coordinate 608,721,293 of NC_056745.1, forward strand.
TGACTGGGGGCCTAATGTGAAAGATCCCTTTAAGAAATGTTTTGCATAACCAAAGCGAGATGAGGGGAGAATTATCCAACCCATTATGATAGTTGGAGATAGCCGCTAGATGTACTCATATGTTAGAAGCTGTGGCTTTATCTTTGAAGAATTTAGATAGGTATTGTAAAACTGCTGTGACTGGAGCCGAGTACAGGTCTAGCATCTTGTTCTTTGACCAAATAGAGAACCTTTTCCATTTGTCTAAATACAGTCTTCTGGTTGGTTTATGAAAGGCCAAAATAATGTCACGAACAGGTGAGGTAAGGTCATCCTGCTTGGTGATTAATGGAAGTGGAGAAACCAGGTGATTAATGGAAGTGGAGAAACGAAGCTGTCAGCATGAGACTGGATAGGTTCGGGTGACTCAATGCTTCCCATTATGGGGGCACCTGACATCTGGGGCAAAAAAAAACTGATGTAATGGCGTCGGCTGCATGCTTTATACCCGACTACCTGACGTCATGGAAGATGAGACGGCAACTGACGCAGGATCCAAGACTTTGATAATCAGGCCGACTGAGGGCTACCTGCATGCAGATAACCCAACTGTAAAGACTGCAACAGTGAAACACAAAGAACATCGCTGATGTGCAGCTTGACCTCCAACGTGGACCATATGCCTTGAACTGTATTTCCCTGGAAATGGCCCCCCACCCTACTAGGGAAGCATCCATGGTCACAATGGCTTTGGGTGGGGGAGGCTGGAATGGACAGCTCCAAAGTTCTGCGTCTGGCCTCACCCACTAAAGAAGGTCCTGCTTGCAAGAATTGGTTATCTGAATTTGAAAGCACGGAGGGTGGTAATTCGGAAACCATTGAGAAAGTAGAAGACATTGAAGTATTCACATATGCAGTTTTGCAAAAGGCACTATTGGTATGGAAGCTGCCATGCATCCTAAAACCTGAAAAACCTCTCACGCTGAGGCTTTGTTTTGACAGACTATCACCTGGAGCTGCAGCCTCAATCTCTGAAGTCTGTGAGTTGGGAGCAACACCAGACAAGAACGGGTGTTGAAGACTGCTCCAATAAATTCTAAGTTCTGGACTGGAGCAAGGTTGGATTTCTCCCAGTTTATAGTTATCCCCAAAAGTTTCACCTGGGAAAGAGTGCATTGCAGGGCTGTTACCAGAAGATGCTTGATGGGGGTGGTAAGGAGCCAATCGTCCAAGTACGGAAACACCCAGAATCCTTGTAGTCACAAGTGAGCTGTAACCACTGCCATGCACTTTGTGAACACTCTGAGGGCTGTAGAGAGTCCAAACAGCAGTGCATGAAACTGGTAATGATTGGCTCCTAGCCAGAAGTGAAGTAGACTCCTGGATCATTTGTCTTTTTTGATGTGGTAATACACATCCCGGAATCTATCAAACACATCCAATTGCCTTCCCTTAGAAAAGTGAGAACGGATTGATCCATGACCAAATTGTTGAGAGCCAGAATGGGTCTCCAGTCCCCTGTCTTTTTTGGCACCAAAAAGAATCTTGAGTAAAATCCTGATCCGCACTGGTCTTGTGAGACTAATTGAATGACTCTTTTTTGATACAGCTTGTTTATTTCTGCAGCTGCTTTTTCCTTCTGGGAGGAACGTCAGGAAGTTTTGTCAGAAGTTTTGGATAAGTGATGAGGGAAATTGTGTAACCTCTGATTATGATCTTCTGCACCCAACGATTGGTGGTTATTGAATGCCAGGCAGCTTGGTGCAGACAGAAACGACCCCTGACTGCTTCCAAAGGAAAGCAATTGGGCTGCTCTTCAGAAGCGTTGATAAGCCTCCCCAGAGAAAGAATCCCTGGGTCCCTGATTATGCAGACCCCCTCTGCCTCGGTAGGGGTGTCTTCCGGAATTGTTACCCCCCCCTACCCCTGGGGGTATCATCACCATGTGTGGCACAGAAAGGCCCCTGCAATTTTTTTGTGCCACATTTTGCTGTCCTCTGGTTCTTGGCAAAGGAACGTTGAGGGTTGGAAAAACAGAGACCTATGGCAGACAGGGTCTTACCATCCTGCTCACACCTGGCCAGGGTGTCCTTCACTTTGGGACCAAAAAGGGAAGATGCTTCAATGGGAGCATTCAGGAAGAAAGACTTGAAAGAGTCTGTGATGTCACAGAGGCGCATCCAGGCATGGTGTCTCTTAACTATGCCTGAACCAGCAGCTCTAGTTGCCCCTTCAGTTGCATGTAAGAGCAACCTCATGGATGAATTGGAGGTAGATTCCGGGGTTGCGAACTGCGAGGCAAATTAATCCTTTACCTCGTCAGACACCTGTTCTGTGAGTGTTCCAGGCAGTTCGGAGATGAAGTCTCTTCGGAACCTCGTACAATGTGCAAAGTAATTCAGGGACCGTATGGCAGAGATCGCTTAAGCAAAGACTCGCTTCGCAAATCTGTCCATGGCCCGACCTCTGGACCAATGTGGGCTTTCCTCGGGGGGAGAAAGTATACTGTCAGGTCGCGGGGAGAATGTATATTGTCAGGTCTCTGAGGGACCGACTCAACAGAATCAGGGTTCATCCAGGCACGCTGCACCACGAGATGTACTAGCTCGTCTGCAAGCGGGGGTCACCCAAGAAGTAGATGGTCGGGCACGGAAATCCTGCAGAAACACAGACTCCAATGAAGAAGAGTTAGTGGGCTTCCAATCACCCCTCTGTTTCAACATTTCAAGGATGTCTCCAAAAGAGACATCATCAGGGAATGACTGTGGGGACCCCTCACCATCATCGAAATCCGTGTCCTCTGTTACAGACTCTTCAGGGGATTCTACGTGCTTCCTCTTACATGATCTCTTCCTTGGGGGCTCCTCAGTGAGGGCTTCTGAGGAGGACTCGGAAGAGGGGGCACCCTGCAACAGAGGGTCCTGCGGCTTTCCTGCCTGGTGTCCAGGGGAGGTAGCTTGTGACAGCTGTAGCTCAGGGGGAAAGGAGGTCTGGGGTTCTGACAAGGTGGAATGCTTCCAGAAGCAAGTGCCCTCTCCACAGCTCAGAAAGCAGGTCTGACCGATGAGGGATTGGAGCGCAGAACCAAGAAGGACAACCTCAGAACCAGGGTCACACCCTGCTCTGTCGAACCCGCTCCCGAGGATGGAGCCTCAAGCAGGATCGGTGCAGACAGGACTCCCAGCACCGAAGGCAGATCCATAGAAATACTCAGAACCATGCTACGAATCGAAGAGCCTGCAGCCCAATCACGGGGTTGAGGAAGGCCCAGTTCAGTGGGGACCAACGGCCAATGTGACAGTCCTGGAGCCCTAGTGAGGTCCACTAGAGGCACCGAGACAGGGGGTTCCGAAATGGACGTCAGAGTAGATGGCTTTGGAATCGGTATGGTCAAAGGTGGAGAGTAGGATGGAGTCCGTGGAGAAGTCAAGCCAAGTCCTGCAGGAGGATGGGTCCTAGAAAGGGTGGGTATCCTCCTGGCTGTCAAGAGTTGGTCCACAAGACGCACCACATCAAGTTCCAAAAGGCTCCTGGTGGATCTAGTGGATACTCCTGATGGGGAGTCAGGTCATTCTAGGAATGGACTGTACACCTGTCCTAGAAATGGGTCTGTAGATGGAGAGTATTGGGTCCATGGTGTGGAATCTACCGGCACCGATGTCTCAAGTTTGGAGACCGGAAGCAGTGGAGTCAAAATCATAGTTATCGGGACTGTAAAAGGGCTTGGTGCCGAAGAGGCACTTGGAGTCAACACAGAAGGTTCAGTCGTAACTGCAGAGATAGGCACTGAAGACGTGCACTGTGCCAAAGCGACACTCAGTGCCAAAGTCATAGTAGTCGTTGTAAGGTCGATGGTCGGTGCCAGAGACAGTATCGGAGCCAAAGCTGGCGCTGACATAGGAACAGTCGTAGCTGGAGCGGAAAAGGTCGGTGCCAAAGAGGCAGACTTATGCTCCAAAGGTAGCTTAGACACTTTAGGCTTTACAGACTTGCCCTGGTCACTCGATGGTGAAGAGGGAACTGAGTGGGACCTTTTCTTATCCTTGATTGGAGGGGATGAGACCTCAGTTGTACAAAGCACCACTGAAAAGGGTGACTTAAGTAGGCCCTTCAGAATCAATTTGTTTTTGTGCTCATTTAAAGTGCGCGGACTGAAACTTTGACAAATCAAACAGGGGGGGTTGCACGGAAAGATGGGGCACCCCCAAACAATAAACACAATCATCATGGGAATCACTATTAGGTAGTTTACCCTTACATGAAGTACAGTGTTTAAACCCCGATGTGCCCTTTTTATAAGACATCATGAAAACACACACAGCAAACTAGATAGAAGACTAAAGGAAAAAAAAATTAAACTCTACTATAGCTAAGTCTAAAACACACCACTAGTTAGCTAAAAGGGAAAACAGAAGAAATAACAACAATGCTTTTCAAGAAATACCACAAGGGTAGGGAGAAGAGGCCATCCCACTAATGGTACTTAAAAAGGATACCAAACAAATAGAAACAGGAGTGGAAGGTCTAAATATAGCTGTAAAGGTATAGAATTACCAATATTAACAACAAGAGAAAGGAAAAAATACTAAATATCCTGAGAGCTTGACTGAAAAGCGACTTTATGGCTATGCGGCAAACGAGATCTGAGGTAACAGGGAGAAGGGCACTATGGGTAAAAGCTTAGATCGAGAGTTTTTGGCTGGCGCGAGCTTGGTATTAGGTCGACTGGGTTCTGAGGGCTCAGAACCGAACCCATCAGTGATGACTGGAAAGAAGATTAACAACATCAAATTTTGCCCTTTTCCCACTGTAGTGCAATCTCAGAGTTGATATAAATAATTAGCAGGGGGACTTGCCCCCTGCAAAAACATTGTGTTGTTTGGGTTTAATGCTGTTTATTAATAAACTGAACTGTTGATCATATGGTCTCAACTAAACGGGCTTCGACAATTTGGACTTTTGATAAACTAACAAACTCCAGGGACTGAGATTAGAGTATAGGCAAAGAGAAGGGGATAGATGAGTCTTAAGTAAAAGACCTGCTCTGGAAGAATTTTTAGCCAAATCTAGAACAGAAGCTAATGCTAAAAAAAGGATAATTAGGGCATATAAAATATTGCATAATAACCATAAGAAGCAATTAGAGGAAGTTAGTCAAGATTGGGAAGAGAAACTGGAAAAGTAATTTACAAGAGAAGAATGGAAGGATATGTGCATGGCTCCCAAGTATGCAAAAGAGTCCAGAAGGTTTAGAATTTTTGTTTGGAATTGATTGAATAGTTATTTTTATTCTCCCCCAGATATCAATTACTTTTTTCTCAGGTAGATAGCCAATGCTAGAGGTGTAATGGGGGAAGAAGTGGTAACTAGGAACATATGTCTTGGAAGTGTAATTAAGCTGGCAGATTTAAAAAAATCCCAACAGAGTACTCAGTCAGAAATACTGGGGTAGCAAATGGCTATAACAAAGGAAATGATGAAGTGACGTTAAAGCTGGGACACAGGATCTGAACTAAATCTAAACTAACAATATAATATGAAAATAAGAATATGAAAAAAATGTGAAGGTGAAAATGGAATAAGGTACTGATGGTAACCTTACTGGTGTTGTGGAAAAGAAGATGAGATGAATTGCTGTATAATCAAAATAGGAGTGATGAAGATGTGTTGGCTGAAATAAAAAGATGTTTGTGAAGGAAAGGGTAGGGGGTCAAATGAAAGCTTATGAAAATGAAGATGCAAAATACTGAAAATATTGTAAATGTAAATTCTGTACAGATAACTGTAATGAAAGGAATGTGATATGTTAATATATATATATATATATATATATATATATATATATATATATATATATATATGTATATATATATATATATATATATATATATATATATATATATATATATATATATATATATGTATATATATATATATATATATATATATATATATATATAAAGCAAACCCTACTCTTTTGGTAATTGCCGTGGGGTCTTTTACATCTGCCTGAGCTACCATCCACTCAGGCAAATGGGTCCTAGGTTTAACACCTCATCTAAGGGTTGGAATACCAGAATGCAGCATACCCTTTGCCTGCATTGCAGTGTCACTATTGAAAAATTAAACCAACTATCTGGTGTGGGAAAAGATAACCACAGCCTTCTCCTCCAAAGGCTAGTGTGCTTTCTGTTGAGCTACTGAAATTGCGCATGACTGAGGTTCATGTAATTGATACATTTTACTATTTATTACTCTTGGATTTTCACCATTTTTACTCCTTGAAGACAAGAGTTGAGGCACTGGGTTGATGTTCTGTGTTACATAATAAAGTTTATAAAGTTTTATTTGGCCTTACATTCAATAATGATATTCCCTATTGTTCTACTAAATGCAATGACCTCCTTAAAGTAAAATTATTAAGGTTTCTCATGTATACAAGATTAATATTTATTTGGATTTTATCTGGCAATTAGTGTAGAGGCTTAAGGCTCTGAGCTGTTAATTAGCTGCTTTCTGTACCCAAGGTATTAGGTTTGATATCTTCCACCTGTGTGTGCCTACTGAGCGACTCTGAACAAATCACTTAATCAAACTGTGCTCCTGGGCACTCCTGAAAAGGGATATTTGTGTCCAGTGGGCTTACCTCGTTCACAAATGTATGAGTCCTTGAATGTGAGACAACATGCAGTATCACAACCAGATTGCAACATGCCACTTTAAATGTCTTCAAGACAATAAAATCATAGCTATTCATACCTGTTTTGTCCAAACTGCCTGTATTCATAGATGGTAAGGGAACTGTCACACCCAAAATGAAATCCAATAAGTTCTCTACATGCATCATGGCCATTTCTGAAAAAGAAAGCAGAGCATTTTTAGTACGTTTGTGTTGCATTTTGCTAAGTCAAGCAGCTTTAGAAGAACAACTAGTACAGTGAGGAAAAGAAAATACAAAATTGTGAATATTCAAGGAGAAAACATAAAACAATGAAGGAATACATGGAAAAGGAAGAAGATGGTAAACTGACAACACAGTGAAAAATACAACTATAAACTTATCATTTCTGCCATTCCACATTACTCACATGATTTACTCACATGAAGAGATATAAATCATGTGCCTGTCTTTCAAAAGGGTGCTTGACTAGAAGATAACAGTTTTCAGTAGAGTCCAGCTGCTAAGCCAAACTATCTTATTTAGCCAATCAACAATAAGCTGCAAAACTAGTGAAGTTTGCAGAAGTGCTTTTCCCTATCTATCCACTTACTGAATATGAGCATAGATGTAAACAATGATGGGATTATATTATTTTGGATTATCTTTGTAATACTGCAGTATGAGCTCTACTGCAATAGAAATTTAATTTACATACTTAGCATCAGATCTTCATGATCCATGCACTTTCACTTTAACAACAGGGCTAATAGCTGCAGGCAATGTTCTCTTACATCTTCAAGACTCTCTGAGGCTCCAAAGTCCTCCCTTTCTTCTCTAGATTAAGACCTGAGCTTGAGAACAACATAATCTTAATAATAATAGCCAACTACAGTTATTTTATCCTCTTAGTTTACCGACAGATGAAATAGTTCAGTAGGGGGATGGTGTGTTAGTTTGTTGAAGTGGATGTAATACTGTTGTGTAAGTGAACTCACCATAACAGTGCATGTTCAATTAAATCACTGCTGCAGTAGCCTTAACTACATTGGTTATATCTTGCCAAGGATACAATAGCTAGCCAGTCTCAAAAAGCCTTGGGCTTCTTCCACACATGCACCCAGGCTGCTGGCTGCATAAGCTCCACAGGCAGAAAACTAGCAGCCTGGGCACCACAAGCTTCAGGACTTCTTGTGACGTGAAAAGAAAAGAGGCTAAGGTCCTGATAAAAATAATAAAGCTAGTTATAGGTTAACATATCATTACCCTAACTAAACTGAGTGGTCTATGCACATCCAGAGTATGATTATTTTTTTCTACCTGGTCTTTAGGCCCTGGAAAGAAGACAGGGAAACTGATGGCTTGATTCAAAGTAAACTCTGAAACTACTTTAGATATAAATGAGGGATTTGTTCTTAAAAGTAACCCTATCATTATGGAATACCAAATACGGCAGACCCACCAAAAGAGCATGAAACTCATATATCCTTCAGCACTCTTCCAAGTAATGAACTGTATAGCAACCTGATGAGCTGGTTCAAAAGAAAACAGAGGTAACTTTTCCAGCACAAAAGTAAGATCCCAAGTAGATGTCACCTGTTTCAAAGATGGTTTGAAATATAAAACCCTTTTCAAGAACAGCTTGGCCAAAGACAGAGAAGAAATTGAAGGATCAACGGGCAGTCATGCTGAAATGGCTGAAAGATGATTCTTGAAAGAGGTGTAAAATAGGCCAGAGAATAATAACTCACACAAATATTCCAAAATTAGTGGTAAAAAAACCCAAATGGTCCCTGATTGTTAGTGCTGCACTAACTAACAAATCAGTCTTTGCCATTTACTAATATGACATTTCCTACTAGCATGTTTCTTTACATCCTTTAACACATGATGCATATCCTAAAAAAAAAAAAAAAAAAGAGTTGCCTTAAAGGTATCAAAATTGTCAACTGAAGTTCTTTCAGACTCCCCTGTCTTGTGTGAATAGATACATTGTGTGAGGAAGCTTGTGGTAACCACTGTTGCCCAGGCCAGGAGGGAGTCACCACAATGATCTCCAAAGAGTTCTTCTGAATCTTCAGAATGATCCTGGATATCAGTGAAAATGCATGCACAAACATTCCTATTCACAGGAATGAAAAAAAAAAATCTGTTTCCTCTGGCCTGCTTGCTAGGAATCCTGGAGTAGACTTTGTTCAGTCATCTGTTTTGAAAGGAGGTGAACAGACCTAACTTCAGGAGTTTCCCACAAACGGATCAGTTCTTGCAAGAAAACGTCATTCCATTTCAATTTGTGAGGGTTTGTCCTGGACTTGCTCAGCTTGTCTGCCACTATGTTTTGTTCTGACACAATCTGGGGGGTTTGGAGGGTTAAACAGTGCTGAATTGCAGCCTCTCAAGTCACCAGAGCCAGGACCTAGTGCCACAGCGGTTTATTTATGCAGCATACCACTGTGATAATGTGAAGAGGCTCTTGTGACCACAGATGGTGAACAGACGCGAGAGCATGAATAACAGTCATCTGTTTCACATTGAAGTGCTTTGGCCTCTCCTGTTTGTTTCCTCAGACCTTCCATTTTTAGCCCCATGGATACTGCCCATGCAAAATCTGAAACAACTGCTATTACAGATTGTACAAGGGATGTAAGAAAAAATATAAGACTGATTTCAAGGATACCTGATCCCTCCACCAAAGTAACTCTTTTTTCACAAAGCTCAGCAATGGAATCTGAAAAGTCAGTGGTTGCAATTTTGGGACCAAACAGTCTTTAGGAACCACTGATTTTTCTCCTTGGTAATTCAGCAAGAGGAATTATGAGGTTCATACATGTCATGAACCCTAGAATCCTGAGATATTCCCTGGCTGAAGTCTGAGACGGAGTGAAGAAACTCAAAACAATTCCAGATACTATTTTTGAGGAAAGTCCCTTTTTATTTATTTATTTTTTAGTTCTTTTTTTTTAATTGATTTTTCAATAACAATCATTTGAACAACAAATTATGATAAAGCTATGTACACATTTTACAAAGGCCTCAAGCAGTGTATAAGGAGAAAAAAAAGAAGGAAAATAAAGGGAACAACAAGTTATATAAAGTGTAAAGCAGGGTACAATATTCATTCATCCATACTTTCAATATAACTAATTAGATGAAGACATATCCGAATTCAATGACTGAATAAGAGATAGAACTTTTGTCCAAGGGCTGTTAGTTCATTTTCTTGGGTATATTCTTGATTCTTTAACTTTTGTTTCCATTGATGCTACTTCAACCAAGAGTCATGAAGTCTTGTAAGGTTGGAATGAAGGATGACTTCCATATTCTTGTAATACATTTTTTGGCGAATTGTCCAAAGAAGATATTTATTTTTGTTATTCAAAACAACAGATTCATTTACATTCAGAAGAATTAAAGGTTTTGATAATATAAAAGAATCAGTAAAGATGGCTTGGAGAAATTTTTCAATGTTTGTCTTTTGGCTTTTTCCCGGTAAGGGGTCACCACAGCGTAACTCCGGTCCGCTAATGATTGGCAGTAGATTTTTACGAAATGCCGAGGTGCCAGCTCGATGCCCAACCTTCAACGAAAGCACGCCCATTTACGCATGCATGTCTTTCGAACGCTATCCAACCGTGGGGAGGACATGCAGACTCCATACAGAAGGCACTCCCAAGCCAAGCCGAGAATTGAATGGGAGAACCTCTTGCTGTGAGGTAACAACGCTACCACCATACCACCATGGAGATATTTTTCAATATCATTCCAAAATTTCTTAATGTGAGAACAATCATAAAAGATGTGAGATCAATCGGCCTTACATTCTAGAGAGCATCTCCAACATATCACCTGTTCAGAGGAGTTAAATTTAGCAGTTTTACTAGGTTTTTTTGAAAGTCCTTTTTTATGGAGGTATTCTGAATGCATTTAAAACAGCATCATGTGAACATCCTGGGAGCAGAAGATAATTCAAAGGATAACTCAGAGACCTGATGATGCAACCCTGACACATAAAACCTTATGAAACTTCTGAAATCTGTGGCAAAAAGAATGTGATAAGTATTTTTCAAATATAGAGTTATCAAAAAAACTCAGAGCAGGACAGAGAGATAAAATACAGTTGTGTAAGTTGCACTTACCATAAAAGTAAATGTTTGAATTTCTCGCTGCTGCAGTAGCCCTTAGGCTATATGGGTCATTTCCTGCCCAGGAAACAACAACCATCCAGCTTCAAAAACCACTGGCTCTTCTCCCACTCCTTCACTCGGACTGCTGATTGGTTAATCCCACAGAGGGAAATCAACAATTAGAGTGAAAATTTCTTCAGGACTTTCTTGACCATACAATGAGAGAACAGCTTAACATTCTGAAAAAAACTAATCAATATTAACAACAAAACAATATAAAGTAGAAACTTTATATCTTAACTACAACTATATAAAATAGTAGGGGGGTGGAGGGCAAGTGCAGATACTGCAGCAGTGAGGAATTCAAACATTTACTGTTATGGGTAAGTGTAATTTACACAATTGTACTAGGGTCATCATTCCCACTGTTGCAGTAGCTCTTAGGCTATATCAGTTAGATACCAGACCCTATCCATCCTAGGAGAAGGAGGAAGGATATGAATCCAGCAGTCCCTGTAGAATGGTCTTAGCAAAGCTTGCCCTGGGTCTAGAAAAGGAATCCAGTAAGTAATGACTTGTAAAAGTATTTACAGAGGCACATGTGTCTTTTTACAGAACGCTTCTAGAGTTCACCCCTTTCCAGTATGTCACTGAAGAAAACAGTGCTCTAGTGGGATATACCGCAATACTGCCTGGAATGGATTTGCTAAGGTTGGAATAACAGACAACAGTAGCTGAGGACAAGCATCTGTTTAGACACAGTGCATCCCTTTTTTGCACCTTAATAAGAAATAAATAGTTGATCAGCTTTTCCAAAGGGCTAGTTCTGTCAAGATTGTACCTTTGCTGCAAATACATATTCAGAGTATGCAGAATCGGTTCTCCATTGTTTTTAGGTTCTGGGTAGAAAACTTGATGGCTTGATTCAAAGAAAACTCTGAAACCACTTTGGACATGAATGAGGGGTTTGTTCTTAAAGATACCCCATCCCTATGGAAATCTGATCTTGCAACTCAAAACACTCTTCTGCAGATGTCACATCAATCCTGAGTACAGTTTTCCAAGTCAAGAACCATAAATCAGCTTGATGGGCAGGTTCAGAAAGTGACAGTCAATTTCTACAGCATATAGATGAGATCCCAGAGAGAAGCAACCTGTTTAGGAGGAGTTATCAGGTATAAAACCTCTTTCAGAAACTGTTTTACAACAAACAACAGAAGAAAGATGAGGATCCATGGGCAGACATGCTGAAATGGCCTTATGCTGAACCCTTATAGAGGAATAAGCAAGGTCAGAGGCAAGTAACTCACACAAATATTTGAGCACCAGTGGTACAAAATCCCTGATGAGCCCATGGATACTGGATAGGCAGCAACTAAAAAATCACTTCCACTTAGCTACACAGTATTTTCTAGTAGCAGGCTTTACTGCCTCCTTTAGTACCTACTGCATGTCTCCCAGAAAAAAGTGCTTAAAATGTATTAAAATGGAATCATCCAGGCAGTCAGTTGAAACTGGGTTGTATCAAAATTCCTGTCTTGTGTGAGCAGATTCAGTTTGTCAGGAAGGTTGTGGTAATAGCCCTTGACCAATTCCATAAAAACCACAATTATTTTTGAAGGGCTTCCTTTTGAATCTTTGGAATTACCCTAATATCGTTGGAAAAGGTAGAAACATGTAAAGAAATATTTCTTTCCAAGGGAATTAAAAATCAGCTATCTTGTAGGCTTGTTTGCAAGGAGCCCTACAACAAAACTTGTTTAGCTGTCTGTTTTATAAAGAAGCAAACAGATCTATTTGAGATGTTTCCCACAAGTGGATCAATTCCTGAAAGACTCCCCTCATTCAATTTCCATGTGTAAGTATCTGTCCTGGTCCTGCTCAGCAAGTCTGCTACTAGGTTTTGCTTTGATGGAATGCAATATGCTTGGAGGGCTAAGAAATGGTGCAGAGCTAATGCCCAAACCACCAATGCCAGCCTTGTTTTTCTGTGCTTGTTAATATACCATATGGCTATGCTACTGTCTATAATCACTAGAAGAGGTCCTGGGGACCAAAGGCGATGAAGAGAATTCAAGACATGGATAGGTTCAGATGTGTTTACTAGGCTAATGACCGCAAAGGCCTTTTTAAGCCTAGCCCAAATCTTGATACCCTTGATAAGTGTAAGCATGGGCTTGGGGAATGAACCATTTACAGGTTACCTGTGTCCATTAGAGACACAGGTACCAAACCAGGGATGAATTTCCGGTTTCCCATCCAACTGTTCAGGTTGCACTTGAATTGGGTTAGGGAGGAATTCTGTTTCACATGGTTGGGGAGCCTGTTCCATAGACGGGGTAGTCTCTGGGATACATACCTATCTCTCCAGCAGGTCCTATTTATATCACAGGCAATGTTTAAGTCTTTAGAATGGGTAATTCTGGTGCTGGTTGTTTTGTGGATATGCAGGAGGTCCATCAGAGTGGGCTCTGACAATGCCCTGTGTGCCAGGCATAGATTTCCCCTCAAAAGTCTGTAGAAGACAGAATACAGGGATAGGGCATTGAGGTGGTCTGCATAGAACATTTCACTTACACCCTGTATTCTTTTACTGAGGAACCTCTGTGGACATTCCAGTTGTTGGATATGCCTGGTTAGGTACATACCAAAGGGGGCATTGTATTCAATGATAGGTCTGATGAATGCTGAATACAGTGGAACAACGACTTCCTTAGACTTAGATGCCATACCTTAATGACTTCCTTGGACTTAGATGACATACCTTTGTTTGTAAGTTGCGCAACATACAATGATTTCCTGACCACTATAGACACGTGATGATCAAAGGCTAGATTACTATCTGTGTGCGTCCCTAACTCCCTGATTACTGGGTCAACTCTAAGGGGTGAGTTGTCAATGTGATAGTTACCAGGGATGGATGACTTCCCAAAGGATACTATTATGCATTTCTTGGCATTTACTTTTAGTCCATGGCTCTGACACCAGTTGTTTGTCTGTGTCAGCCCCCCTGGAGAACATTTGTGTCAGTGTGGGATTCACTGACATGTCCTAATTTGCAATCGTCTGCAAATTTAGTCAGCCTGAAACCACTGACATTGACCTTGACTTCTGAGAAGTAAATGCCAAAAAGGAGTGGTCCAAGGACTGATCCCTGAGGGACACCACTTGTGACTGGCTTCTTTGTAGAGGTGGACTCCCCAATTCTAACTTTCTGGGTCCTGTCTGTGAGCCAGTTGACTATCCACAGGGTGACATATGGATTTGTACCTAACCTCTTGAGTTTGTCAACAATGCCCGAGTGGGGTATTGTGTTAAATGCCTTGGCCAGGTCAAGGTAGGCAGTGTTACCGATTTTGCCCTCATCCATTGCTTTGGTGACCTTCTCAAAGAAGTTCACTAGGCTGAGTAGGCATGATCTGTACTTAAAGAAACCAAACTGGTTGGGTCTAGTGTCTGGAGGTTTACTATATCTCTATTGTTCATCTCCATAATAATTCTTTCCCATGGTTTTACATATAAAACTAGTGAGACCTATAGGTCTGTAGTTTCCACAGTCTGTAGATGGCTCACCTTTTTGCAGAGGGATGACTGTTGCCTTTGAACATTCATTCGGCACAAACCCTGTTTGGAGGCTACAGTTAAACATTAATTTCAGAGGCCCTGATAAGTCATGTTTTACGCTATTTAGTAGGCATCCTGGGATATTGTCTGCGCCCACTGATGCAGTGTTCCTGGTCTTAGAGAGAGCATTAAGGACCTGTTCCATAGTGACAGTAGGGGGAATTATATTTGATATTTCCTGAAGGAAGGTTGAGTGGAAGAAAGGGGTAAAGTTGGAGCTGAGATCAGCCATGAGGTTTTCTATATCTTCTGGCTCAGTATAGGTGGCTCCATTTACAATGAGCTCTGCACATAACTGTGTATTGCCTTTGAGGTTGTGGACATAGCTAAAGAATGCTTTGTGGTTGTCCTTGGCCTGAGAGGCCAAACTTACCTCAAATTTGGCTTTGGGAGACTATTTCTCCTCTGAGTTGTTTGTTTAGTTTGATGAGAGTACTTTTATCCTGCTGGGGGCTGCACCTCCTAACTTTTGCCATGATTTTCTTCTTCCAGTTATACAGCCTATTGATTTTGTGATTCCACCAGGGTGGCTTGTTATTTGAGTTAGTTCTGTACTTATTCCAGGTGGATACAGCTGCCTCTGTGCAGCTATTAACAGGCTTGTACAGGGTTTCTGTGAACAGTTCTGCATAGGCAACAGTGTTCTCAGGGTTTATGGGGGCTTGAATTTTTCCAGGTTCTCAGTTAATAGCAGGAGGTTAGCCTTAGAACAGTTCCTGAATACCCCAGGTTTAACAGGGGATCCAGGTTTTATTTTTACTTCAAAGGAGACCATTTTGTGGTCTGACCTTACCAGGGAAGGCATTACAGTAGGAGGTGTGGAGCAGTCTCCCATATTAGTGAGGACCGGATCCAGTATGATAGTCAATTATCTGGTCCGGGGAATTGGTGTTTACAAAATCCAGGAATCTCTGTACATATGTGTTTGGTGTCGTTCAGTATTCCCAGTTAATAGTGGGGTAATTAAAGTTACCCATGAATACGGTATTGGGTTGGATGGTTAGTGTTTCTAATAAGTTTAAATACATGGTATGGTTTTCCTGGATCATAGAGAGGGACCTATAGCTTGCAAGGAAGTGATACTGGATTTTACCTATGGTAATTTGAACATGGAGCAGCTCAAGTGAATTGTCCTATTTGACCAGCCTTGAAGTGTATTTATTTTTTATGCAAATAGAGACACCTCCACCTTTAGTCCCTGCCTGTGAAGTAGCTGGCCTAAATGTGTGGAAGGCATTCTAACAATGCACCGTTGGTGTGCTCTCAGCAGCTTAAAACCATTTCTCAGTGACCGCACAGATGTCAGCATCCTCTAGGATAAAGAGAACTTCTAGGAAGTGGAGTTCTTTGTTTAGACTCCTAGCATTGAGCAGTAATACCTTTAGATTTTCTTGGTTTTGAATTGCTATGTCGGAAGTATTTTCAGTTTGACACTGCCTAAAAATGGTACTATGGAGAAGACACTGTTTTAGCTAATATTCAAAAGACTAGAGGGGAGAGGAGCAGACTATCCCTGGCAAAGCAGTGTTGTCTGTTGATCATCTCCTTCCATGTTAACAAATGTTGCAACCCCTTGCAATGATACCAGAAACTAAGCCAATTATTAAAATCAATCACCTTTTGTTCATATTGTGGCATCATCGTTGGAGAAGGTAAAATGCTGCTCAATGCTAGGCTCATACCAGCTTGAGACACACATTCCGAGAGCTCCACGATGTCTCTCTTCATATAGTCTAGGGAGGTATGTCTCAGGTCATTTACTCCCATGTGGACTACGAATGAGTCATATTGGTAATTGTGGTCCAATGGCCTGAGTGCATGCATAATGTGGCAGATCCTAGCCCCTGATAAGCAACTGATCATAACTTTCTCCTTACTCAGCCTGGTGAGAGGGATATCAGTGTGTCTCCCGATGGAGTCTCCAAAGACTACAATGTTGGACTCTGTGGTGGCTTGCCTTATGGGCTTAGAGGTAGAGGCGCCATAAGATGCAGCTATATCTGTTGATGTGGGTGCTGATTTGAAAGAGCGCATTTGGGGCTGCTGAGGGTATTTATGTGTACTTCTCCTAGGAGGTCTTTGTGGTTTAGGAAGGTTACATGTAAGTGCCTCAGCACATGTGGTTCGTATGTCTGCTTTGAATTGTGCATGATGGGTGCAGCGTGTGTACTACTGACAACCTTATTAGGAGTACTTTTATGTGAAAGCCTTGCCTCCAGTGAGACTGTGTAAATACATCTCTCACATACTATATCCATTTGTTTGAGAATTAACTGGTTGTCAGTAAGCATGGGGCAATTTCTACATTGTCTCGGGATGCCCATATCCACCAAGCCAGTAATAGAGACAGTAGGAAAGCTCATATCCATGGCAACAGACTCTTTCTTACTGATTAGAAAGTTGGAGTGAGAATATCAATCACTGTCAGGAGTATCTGGTTTGCAACTATGTGGACAGTGCTTTTCACTGCAAACTAGTTGTCCTGTGTGCAACTAGGTATTGGAGAAATTTCAATTGTGCTTTTACAGGAAAAATGTCACTCAAGGTATCTGTGTCTGTACAGAGCACTGCCAAACACTTGAGGGGAAACTAATACGAAGACCCTGAAAATTTAAGGATGAAGTATTTAAGCAGATATTCTGAAGTTAGAAACAAATCAATCAGTACTTACTGAAAGCAAAGAATTAGCTGGTCAAGAATGATGAAAAAAGAGAGGAGTCACATGAAGGGCTACTACTAATGCTGGTCTCACCACAGTTTCACTCTGTTGTGAAACAATAGTCTTTTGCTTCTTCTCTCACCAGAAGCAAAATGTTAGCACCAATCCCAAGAAGAGACAGTCTTGCCCAGATGTCACAAAGGTCTTTAGGGTTGAAACCCTTTTCTGGTAGATGCCCTGAATAGCACCCAGACCAATCAAGAATGTTAAGCACAGGCACTCACTCTCCAACCACAAACAGGAAACAGTGCACTCTTCTCCTTCTCTCACCAGGACCAGAATATAAGCATAGATTCCAAGCTGTCACCTACAAAGCAGTTATTAGGCTTTCTGGTGATCAGCAGTCTCAAGGAAATAATGTCCCAAAACAGAAGTACTAATCCCAGAATGACTACCAAGAGGCAAAATGTGGGCTCTCCAATAACTGGTGGTCTTGCAATAGATGTTTAAAGGTAAGATGAAATAAAATGGTTTATCCTAAACACTGCAGTGTGTACTAAGCAGTTAGATATGAAAGTGGGTAAAAAGAAGTTATGTACTCTCCATAATGTTCCATCTGAGTAGTTCTACTTCATTTGTCTTCAACCTGTGGGTCTTTGGATCCGCTTCGGATCTGACATGGCCACATTTTCCAGCTATGGCTCTGAGCTCCAAGCACCTCCCCTTACCCATCATGCCTCCCTGTCTCCCTTCTCCCTTCAGATCTCATTTGCCACCTCAGAGTATGTAGCATGGTCCAAGCTCCAGTGTTTCTTCAGTGTTTGTCAGGTTATATTTTTCTCTGTTTGTTAGCTCTTTTCTTGTCTTTCTATCTTAAACCTATCACCTACCCGGGGTTCTTCGTGGAGAAAAAAAGAAAAATGGTAAGCTTTCTCTTTCCTCTATTTCTTGCTTTGTGTGTGTGTGTGTGTGTGTGTGTGTGTGTGTGTGTGTGTGTGTGTGTGTGTGTGTGTGTGTGTGAGATAGCGAAATGGCAGACAGGATGGCTGAGGCCCCGAAGCCTGGGTTCAAAAAATGCACAGAGTGTGGCTATAAGCTTTCACCGGAGGATGGCCACACTCTGTGCGTAGTTTGCTTGGGGGATGCTCACCTCCAGTTCCCCTGTCCTATTTGCGCTGGGTTTAACCCCAGAGCACTTAAGGACAGGCAGGACAAATTGATCCTCAAGGGCTTGTTGCCCTCTTCTGCTGGGACTGTGGTCCCTTCTTCCCCAGCAGGGAAAGTAGCGGCTGCTGCTGCTTCTTCTTCCTCCTCAGACTCTGGGACTCGCACTCCCGACCAAGAGGCCCAGGGAGGGGGATAAACCTAAGAAAGACCAGCCTTGCAAGCTTTCCCCCGACCGGGGGGTGTTTTTTTAGCCCAAAACTGGAATTTGATAATCAAGGGAATGAAAATGCTGGGTTCATGTGTGTGTGTGTGTTTTTTTTCATGTGTAATCTGGCAAAAAGTTTTTTAGGAATTACAGAAGTCATGAACCCTAGGATCCTGCGAAATTAAGTTCTTGAAGTCTGTGACTGACTGGAGAAGTTTGACAAACAATCCTGATAAAATAACAATTTGTGTTAAAAAGGCCTTTTGAAGAGAAGAATCTATCCCAGAAACACAATCCTGTGAGATGGAGTAAAGGATGAATTGCAATAAGAGACATAACCCATGTTAATGATACTTGACATCTGGATGAGGACTTTGTAAAGATAAGCATGTTGTCTAAATAAGGAAAGATTTGAATGCAATTCAGTGTAATAAGCTATGACTGTGGCTAGACACTTTGTGAATGGCCTTGGAGCTGTATATAAACCATTGGGTACTGCAGGGAAAGTACAGTTGTGTAAAATCTTACTATAACAGTAGCTGTCCCTGTCTTCACTGTTGCAGTATTCATTACAGAAGGGATGTCCCGCCCTGGGCAGCCCAAAGCTCGGCCAGTATAAAAAGCCTTAAAGAGATCTTGTATGTGCCATACATCACATGTATGCTCCCCGTACAGCACGTAGAGCATAAAAGGGATGTATGGACGCAACTACCTAGAACTGAATTGCCCCAGAAGAGAATAGGCACCTCAGGACAAAGGAGTCCATCCATATCCAGAAGGAAAAAAATACAGAAAAAACAAGAGGGGGTTGAAGGGAGGGAGCGAAAACTGCTACAGTGAAGAGAGGGACATCTACTGTTATGGTAAGATTTTACAAAACTGTACTATGTCTTTCTATATCACTGTTGCAGTATTCATTATAGAAGGGAGAGTAAAAAAGCTCAAGAAACAGAATGGGAGGTGGAAGGCTGAGAAGAGCCCTCAACAAACTCAAATAGTTTCAGCAAAACCTGCTCTGGCCCTAGAAACCATATCTAACTTATAATGCTTAGTAAAGGTATGCACTGAAGACCAAGTAGCAGCTTCACAGATGGAATTGGTGTCTAACCCCCTTGAAGAAGGCACCAGAAGAGGCAATAACCCTAGTGGAATGAGCTCTAACAGAAGTAGACAGAGATTTGCCATGAAAAGAATAACAAAAGGAAATGGCCTTAGATATCCAGGAGGAGATGGTTTGTTTAGAAACAGCCAAAGACAAAGGAAACAAAAAGGTGATCAGACTTATGAATAGTCCTAGTTTTATCCAAATTGCACCTCAGCTGTCTGTGCAAATCCAAGGTATGCAGGACCCTCTCACTAGTAGACTGAGGAGAAGTAAAAAAGGAAGAGAGCTGTACTGAACGATTCAAGGACATCTCATTTACTACCTTGGGCATAAAATAAAAATTAGTACAAAGGGACACCTTGTCCCTGTGAAAAAACAAAAAAAAGGAGTAATAGCCATAAGGGCCTGGAGCTCAGAAACCCTTCTACCAGAAGTAAGGGTTAGCAACAAAACAGTCTCCCAAGTACAATGTTGCAAAGAAGCAGAATCTGCAGGCTCAAAAATTAAGGTCCCAAGGGGGAAGAATAGGTTTCTTTGGACACCTAATATGCAGGATGCCTTTAAAAAATTGTATGACCTCAAAATGAGGAGTCAAAGCAGAATTCAAGGGAAGACAAGCAAAAATAGCTGACAAATGGGCCTTCACAAAAGACTAGGCCAAGCCAAACTGGAACAACTCATACAAATAAGAAAGGCCCAGAATGACCCCCACTGAAAAAGGGTCCTGGTTATTAGCATGGCACCAGACCGAAAATCTTTTCCATTTGGACATATAAGCTTTTCTGATTGAGGGTTTCCTTGCCTCCTGTGAAACCCAGAGCATTTCTTCAGAAAAGAGGTGCCTGGAAGGGATCAAAACCCTATCACCCACAATGTTAGTTGCAGAGTGGACAAGTGGGGATGGAGGACAGACCCCTTGTCCTGTATGAGCAGATCCAACCAGTGAAGTAATTTATGATGATTGCCCCTAGCCAGATGCATTAAGAGGGGGACCAGTGTTGTCTCAGCCAAAAGGGATTCATTAGCAAGATTTTTGGGGAGTCCAGCTGAGTCTTCTGTAGGAGTCTTGGAAGTAGAGGACGGAAAGCATAAAGAAACCTTCCCTTCCAAGGAAAGGAAAGGGCATCAAGTCTTCCATGCCAGATGGCATAGCAAAGGAAGTTGCCTGTTCAGAGGAGAGGCAAAAAACATCTACTTGAGGAATACCCCACTGCTGGACAATGTCCAGAAACACGTCTCTGTGAAGCATCTGTTTGTAAGCCTGTGTTTTGGACCTATTCAAATATTCTGCACAAGATTGTGCTCTGAAGAAATATATACTGCCTGAAGAGTTAACTGATAACTGACAGTTAATCCCAAGCCTGAAGCTCCATCCTGCAGAAGAAGTAAGATTCTCAGCCACCCTGCTTGTTGACATACCACATCTTTGTAGTTTTGTCTGTATATACCTTCAAGGGACTTGGAGAGAACATGGGGTGAAAACCCTTTAAGGCCAGAATTAGAGCTCTCATTTCTTTGATGTTGATATGGTCTGACTTCTAATGGGGAGGCCAAAGACCTTGAACCTTCATGTGACCAAGAGATACCCCCCACCCCATGTCCAAGGCATCAGTGAACAGCTCTTGAGAAGGGAATGGAGGCTGAAAGGGCCAGCCCGGATTTAGACCAAACTGTCGAATCCACCACAACAATTCCTTCTTCAGACAGGGAAGGAGAAATTCAGAGGGTGACGCTACAGCCAAATCAGAAGAGATGCCAGCATTGGCAGTGTCTGAATCCTGCATCACAGATACACATGATCCTGAGAGGGAGTTAGGACAGAATTTTGGAAGTTGACAGTAAACCTCAGACTTTGAAGAGAGATGGTGAACTACAGATCCTGCAACAATCAACTGAGAGAAGGCACCTGAAGCAACAGATCATCTAGATAAGGAAAAAAATCTGAATACCTTGGAGCCTGCAGAATTCAATCATAGGAGTTAGGCATTTTGTGACTACCCTTGGTGCAACAGAGAGGCCAAAGGGCAAAGCACAAAACTGAAAATGAGCAGAAAACACACAGAAACATAAAAACTTCCTGAAGTGTGAGTAGGGATTTGAAGGTAAGCATCTTTTAGATCCAAAGACCCAAGAAAATTATGGGGTAATAAAAAAGGAAACAGAGTTTGAAAGAGTAAGCATCTGAAAAGAGATTTTGAGAAAGGTGTTGAGCCGGGAGAGATCCAAAGTAGGTCTCCAAGTGTCCTCCTTTTGTGGAACCAGGAACATCCTGGAATAAAAACCCCTTCCCACTTGTGAAAGGGGGACAGGTTGAATGGTCCTTTGGTTGAACAAAGACCCCAGAACCTCAGGGAACTGAGGAAGTTGGTCTAGAGGAGGTTGATGAATCCCTGAAAAAGGATGAAGAGATTTCCATACCATGAAGTAACCCCTGTTGGATGACAGAAAGAACCCGAGTGTCTGAAGTGATGAGATGCCAATTTGGAAGACAAAGGGAGAGGGACAAAGGAATCTGGTTTAAAGGAAGGGGGGAGTGAACTGTCAAAGAGACGCAGGCTTATCAGATAAAGGAGGCTTCTGGGCAACAGAAATCTGAGAAGCCTTAGCAAGAGAGGCCCACCTCACACCTTTCCTGTCTTAAGAGGCCAGGTGGGGTTGCCTGTGAACAAACGCAGACCTAAAAGGATAATTCCTCTGGACCTTAGGCATAGGAGAGACATAAATATGTTTAAGGTCTTGCAAGGCTTTGCCTTTCTCCTGAAGAGACTTAAGCTTGTCAGCAGCAGCATTCTCAAAAAGATGTGTATTATCCAAAGGAACATCCGACAACTTGGTCTTAATGTCTTCAGGAAGAGACTGGTGATGAAGCCAAGAATAACACCTCATGACAGACCCAAAAGCTGCACCCTAAAAGAGGTGTCAGCTGCATCATAGCTACTCTTAGTAGAGTGGCAAGCCACTTGAGAAGCAGAACCTAAAAAGATAAGGCAGAGTATTTGCAATCAGAAGCAGTGTGCACTTTCTTGCCAATACTCTCCACTGCCCCACTATCCTTATCAGAAGACAAAAGTTTGGAAGAGGGCAAAAGTTTTGAAGGTTTGCCATAAGAGACTGACACCACAGCAGGATCAGCAGAAGGACCATTAAATAAAAATAGTCAGTCCTCAGGAACCTTATAGAACCTACCAGGTTTCTTAGGAGTAGGAGGCTGAGAATCAGGAGACTTAGACGCAACAATGAAAGTATCTAACAAGGCAGCCAACACAGGAGGAGCTGCCGATGGTTTAGAAGTATCCACCTGAAGCAATTCATAATATTATTTTCTGAATATCAGACACTTGAGAAGAATCCCACTTAAAGAATTCCATCATCCTAGCAATTGTGCCCGCAAAGGACAATTCCTCAAAAGGAGACTCGGGGCTAACAGACTCACTCATCAGTACTATAAGCCAAAGGTGAAGGCATTTGTGAAGAATAGGACAAAGATCACTCACCAGATAGCAAATCTTCACCTGAGGAATCTGGTTCCCTAAGCCATTTAGAAGGGGTAGAGGTCCAGGGAGGAGCAGGTACAGAAATCCCTTGAGGAGGCTTTACAGCTATTAAGACAGAGAACAAGCCCTGAGTAAACTCCTGCCATTCCTTTTGAGGATCCAAAGGACAGACTGAAACATGCTTCAGTTTCTATCTTTTTCTTAGAAGGGACATCAGCCCTAACAAATACTGGAGGTTCTGACCCTTGGCGAGATTTGAGAAGAGAACCTGGAACCTTCTCTCTGGCCAATTTCTGTGGAATTCCTCTAGGACTCTCAGAGATAATCAACTGCAGTTCCCCCTTGATATCCGGAGCAGATGCCTGCAAAGCCTCAGAGGACATGTGACAAGACTGATCTATGCTGGCGTCTGGCAGGTTGTGGCAGAGGAATCCAACGTAAACACTGAATGACTTACAGTGCTATTACCTGCTTCTAGAGGGATGCCTGGTGGAGGCTGGACAGCAGAAGAATCTAGCCGAGACTTCTTGGCCTTCTTTTTACCTAGGAGTATCTTGGGGTTAAAAGATTCTGCCATGGTATCCTGGGCTAACTGTCAAAGCCATTGGATTTCAAGATAAATGGCTAGGAAAGACAAACAGCTTCTGAGTGTCTTAGGCTCAAATGCCTTGCAGATACTGCAAGAGGTAAGGTCATGGGAAGTGCCCAAACAAAAAAAAAAAAGACACTGTTTGTGATGATCCTTATGGGGAATCTGCCTCCCACATTGACATTTTCTCTTCTTTGATAACATGAACTCCATCTAGTAATTTAAAATACAAGACCAAGAAAGTCAAAAAACAAATAAAAAAAAAAAAAACAAACAAACAATGGGGCACTTACCTCAAATTTTCACTACAGCAACAAAGCTTTCAAACCAACTGGCAAAAATGGTGTTCGAACTGGTGGCAAAAGAAGTTCTAGGTAGTTGCGTCCATGTGTCCCTTTTATGCCCTACATTTGGTACAGGGAGTACAAATGTGATGTATGCCACATATGAGATCTCTTTTTTATACTAGCCAAGCATTGGGCTGCCCAGGGAGGGACATCCCTTCTATAATGAATACTACAACAGTGATATAGAAGGACATTAGATAATGCAACCAGAAACAGAGAATGGTAAAAATTTTCTGAAGCCTATGGCTATGAGCATATGATAACAAGCATATTTTTGATCTAGAGTTATCAAGTGACTTGTGAGGAATGAGCGGTAGCAGTTTCTCTAAGGTCAACTTTAGAACTTTCATATACATATTTAGATATAAAAGCTCTGGTACTGGTCCCCATGAAGCTTTTTTCTTTGGTACCAGAAACATTCACTGATAGAAACCTTTGCCCCTTTGACTTAAAGGCATTGGTTCTATAGCTCTCTGGATGTGTAAAGACTAAAGGACCGGAAGAAAAAATTCAGTTTGGTTTGGAGGGTGTGGAGGTATTTGCCTAAAAGGAGTTTTTTGGTCCGGTGCCATCTGTAACTCTTCTGCATCACTTTTAATACCTAGGAGTCCAGAACAATGTTAAATGATAGGGGAATGCTGAGGACCTTTTTTTTTTTTTTTTTTTTTTTTTTTTTGCACCCTCTGGCCATCTTTTTTTTTTTGCACTTTGTTTGTTGCCAGGAAAGAGCCGAACAATATCTCTTTATCTAAAGCTGAATCTAAGATTTTACCTCATCAGCAAGGGTAATTACCTAAACATACATAAGTAGAAGTAGCAGTGGTCCTAGACACAGTATCTGCACAGTCATACACACTCTTTAAAGCATGCTTAGATAACTGAGAAAGGGTAGAAACAGTTTAGATCCAAAAAGACCTTTCTGTTGGAAGACTGGAAGCCAATTCTCCCAGACTGTCCATATGACAGACCATATATTTCTACATATATGCCTCCTGTACCTTATACAGCTTATCTGATTTTTAGGGACTGATGGTTGCATGTCAGGATAAGTACAAGCAACATTCAACACTTCCTCCAGGTCTGGCAGTATAGGAGGGATGGGAGAAGAATGAGGTATATCCATTTGTAATATAACATTGTATCTTCTCAGTTCAGGGAGAACACATAAAAATAATAGTTATGTACTTACCATAACTTGGTATCTGTGTTATCCACAGTCACCATCCATCACATATGGGTCCAGGATCCGACATCGGATCCGAGCCAGCAACACTTAGGCAACTGCTTAGCTCAAGCTCCTCCCCTCCCATAATGCTCTGCTGGTATATAACCCCTCAGATCGAGTTTGCCCTGGAGAAAGATGACAGGCAGAATAGACCTGCCACTGGAAAAGGTCCAACTAAAATCCTGCTAATCCAGCAGGAAGGAAGAAAGGAGGGTGGGATCGTGATAAATGGTGACTACAGATAACAAAGATATCAAGTTATGGTAAGTACATAACTATTAACCTGATGTTATCCTAGTCACTATTCATCACGTATGGGTTAAAGTCCCTAGCTACCCAACATTCTCGGCAGGGGCGGCTCGTGCCATAGGACTGCTGGACTGCAGCCCTCCCACCTACAAAACAAAATAAAAACAAACTGAGAAACACAAAAATTAATTCCCGGACAGTACGCATGCGCCTCTCAGACTGCTTTCTCAGCAGTCTAGATAACGAGGAAGGCAAGATGCCCAGGAATATGGGTAAGGGGCTGTTCGGATATTGGCGGCAGCAACCGAGCAGTAATGGAAGCAGCTGGGGTCATTCAGCGACAGTGTGTGTGTGTGTGTGTGTAAAATGCCCCAGTTACTATATAGTGGTGGCTAGACTCATGGTGGTGTGGTACGGAATACCTCAGGCTTGAACCCTGTACCTTGTATGCAGGTGTTAAGGGCCTGAATTCCCTACCCACCACCATTTGTAAAAACATTTGCAGATTTTTTGCCTCATATTTGATTTGTTCTGTTCCACATAATATCTGTGGTTTCTAAATATTTAAATGCTTGATGTTTGATGGTGCAGTGGTACCATTGTTACCTCACAGCTGTAGGTTCTCAGGTTTGATTCTTGGCTGGGGTGCCTTCTGTGTGGGGTCTGCATCTTTTCCCTGTGTTTGTGTGGGTTTGCTTTTGTGTCCTCCCATGTTACAAAGACATGTCTGCATTATTTCTTCCTGGGCATCTGCTGAAAATTGTTTTTTTTTTGTTCCAAGTCAGACTGTCCTGGTTAACAAATGTTAAATAAAAGTGACAGGCATTTGAATTTCAGACTTCAGGTTTCTGAATGTTTAATTCCTTACATACTTGATGGTGCAGTGGTAGCATTATTGTCTCACAGCTATAGGTTTTCTGGTTTGATTCTTGGCTGGGGTGCCTTCTGTGTGGGGTCTGCATCTTTTCCCTGTGTTTGTGTGGGTTTGCTTTTGTGTCCTCCCATGTTACAAAGACATGTCTGCATTATTTCTTCCTGGGCATCTGCTGAGAATTGTTTTTTTTTGTTCCAAGTCAGACTGTCCTGGTTAACAAATGTTAAATAAAAGTGACATGCATTTGAATTTCAGACTTCAGGTTTCTGAATGTTTAATTCCTTACATACTTGATGGTGCAGTGGTAGCATTATTGTCTCACAGCTATAGGTTTTCTGGTTTGATTCTTGACTGGGGTGCCTTCTGTGTGGGGTCTGCATCTTTTCCCTGTGTTTGTGTGGGTTTGCTTTTGTGTCCTCCCATGTTACAAAGACATGTCTGCATTATTTCTTCCTGGGCCTCTGCTGAAAATTGTTTTTTTGTTCCAAGTCAGACTGTCTTGGTTAACAAATGTTAAATAAAAGTGACAGGCATTTGAATTTCAGACTTCAGGTTTCTGAATGTTTAATTCCTTACATAATTGATGGTGCAGTGGTAGCATTGTTGTCTCACAGCTATAGGTTTTCTGGTTTGATTCTTGGCTGGGGTGCCTTCTGTGTGGAGTCTGCATCTCCTCCCTGTGTTTGTGTGGATTTGCTCTGGTGTCCTGCCATTTTACAAAGACATGTGTCTGCAGTATTTCTCCCTGGGCCTCTGCTGAAAATTGTTTTTGTTCCATCAGAAGCAAAATTGACAGGCATTTGAATTTCAGACTTCATTTTATTCTAGCAATTTTCTAAGTTTATAAGATGAATATTTGAAATTTGTCCCTATTTTTGGGACTGTATTCCCCCATTATTGGCTTTGTCCAGGTTTTTTGTGCTAAGGCTGACAGCTATGGCAAGAACTGAATTCACTGAATATGTCTGAGGGCTGTGTTCCCTCATTACTGGGTTTGTCCAGGTGTTTTGTACTAAGAGGTTGACAGCTATGGTGAGAAGTGAATTTACTAAATGATAGCCATTTAAGTTTCAGTCTTCGTCTCTTTCACAAAGCAGCTGATTTGGCGTAGTTGTATGTTGCTCTGACTGCTTTGCACAGGGACCTTGTCAGTAAAATGTATGGTGGTAACACAGTATTTCTCTTTGACAAAGCAGCTGATTTGGCGGAGTGGCATGTTGCTCTGACTGTTTTGCACAGGGACCTTGGCAGTAAAATGTATGGTGGTAACACAGCATTTTATTCTAGCCACTTTCCAAGATTATACAAGCAATGTTTAATGTGTCCCTGGTGTTTGGGCTTTTAACCCCCCCCCCCCCAATAAATGTTGGCTTTTTCCAGATTTCTTGTGCTGTGAAGTTGAGATGCAGTTGAGTATTGAGTACATTTTACAAGGAGCTGAGAGCTGCAGGGGAAGAGAAGTTTAGTGCTGCTTATGCTGCATTGGCTTGCATTGTTAATAACACAACAGGTTGTGTACTTGCTGTTGATGCAGAAGGCTGTGGGTTCTACTCCCACAAGGGGTGGATGCTGCCATACTGAGAATGTCCTCCTTGGTGAAGATACTAACTATGAGCCTATTATCAGTTTGCCATCCATTTCCTCTTGCAATATTACTAGCTTATCATTTTTTTAATGTAATATAGGCAATGTATTCCTCAGGGGCAACATACACTATTTTTTGCTAAAACCATGAAATATAAAGGTGTTTGCTAACAGCAACCTATTTATTACTTACAAATTTATTTAATGTGGAATTATTTAGATGACTTTTACTTCAGAGATTATGCATATTTACTGATAACGGACTGTAGAATTGTGCATATTTGCTGATAATGGTGGACTGTAGAACTGTGCATATTTACTGATAATGGTGGACTGCAGAGTTGTGCATATTTACTGATAATGGTGGACTGTAGAAGTCTGAGTAGACTTTTATGATGGAAATGTCCTGAACTGGGCAGTTTTGTCATTATGGGTGCATGCATTTTGTTGCATTGCTTACTGGAAAAATGTTCAAAACAAATTTAAAACGCCCTCTAACAACTGTACTGTATTGTACAAGGAATATAATTTAGTACAATCAGGAAGGTATATCAAAGAGCACATGTATGTTTCATATGCAAGGAACCTATGATTTGAAAACAGCCCAAAATTAATCTTTATCTGCCACTGGCAAAATGTATTTTCTTTGAATATGGGTTTCAATGCTGTTTCAATGAATGTAAGTTTCAAGGGCAGAGAAGTTTTAATGCTAAGTCTGTTTTCATTGTGAGACTGCATTGCTTTGTTTAGCACATGTCTTAGTGTTTGTGCTGTAAAATGCAAAATAAAACTTTCAAATGAAGTCCAAATCATCATAGAAGTAAAGCAGTATGCACATTAGTGTTTATGGTAAATGGAGTGAAATAGCCAAGTAATGGATCATTGGAATGGCTGCAGAGGCTCCATTCGACAATGATTTTGTGAGAGGGAAGGGCGGCAAACTCACAGACTCAGCTGAACTATACCTCCCAACTGTCCAGATTTTCAAAGAATTAATAGATTTTTGCTTCTTATTTTTGGTTTGTTCCTCATACAATTTGTAGTTTTCTGGCAAATCATTTAGGAATTAAGTCACTAAATAATGATACACTGAGTTTCAGACTTCATAACCTTCAGAAAAATGCATGGCATGTTAAAGTAAGACCTGTTATTCTGTCAACTGTCTCAGTTTATACAAGAGCAATTTTTAGTACTGTTTATATGTTCCCCCAATATATTTGGCCTTGTCCAGATTTATTGCATTAACAGTTTGAGAGGTACTTGCAAATAAATTGCTTTGTAGAATTAGGCATAGCCAGCCTCTCAAACTGTCCCAGATTTTGGCTCAAAATGTTGCTCTTCCCCCTAATAATCCCTCCGCAAAATAGCAATGTTGGAAGAAAACATGGAGAGTTTACAATTAAAAAATAACTGTAATAATCAAAGTTATAGATTACTTGAAATGCATGTAGATTATTTTATTTTGTCAGCTGCTCAAGTTAGCAGTACTAATATTAAAGTGTCCCTTCTTTGACAGGTTCCCAGCTGTATTGTGTGGCTATTTTATATTTTTGCATCACATTTTTGGTCCATTTTTCATAAAATTGTGTTTTTTTGGCAAATTAGTGACAAATCATTAAAGACTGAAGTTAGAAAATAATGACAGGCATTTTGAGTTTCAGATTCATACCCTTCAGAAAATTCATACTAATGCAAGACCTATTCTATTATTTTTCTAAGTTTATAAGAGCAATATTTAAAAATTGTCCTTATTTTTGGGCCTTTGTCCCACTTCTATGTATGGCTTTGTCCAGATTTCTTGCTCTGAAGTTGAGAGGTAGGACAAATGGGTCAGGGCCATCACAGTCAGCCAGAGACATTTCAAATTGTGACATACTTGTTGCACCCCACTCCCCCATGTAGTGACTCTGGATGTGTCCAAGCAAGCCAAGGAGTAGTTATGCAGTGTAACATGTGCAGAGTGTCCCCCCCATCCAGGGTAAACACAAGTACTACAGTGGCTTTTCATCTGTCCTTGATTTTGCAGAATAGTCTGGTTTCTGTCATATTTTTGTACTATTGATTTATGCTTATTACTCAAAGTGCCTGTTGCTCTGTGTTTAAGTAGCAATGCTTTAATGACCATAAGATAAGCTTGTCTGAGATCGTAAGATGCAAGTAAGCTTTAATAAGCATACTGTTAAAGAACTGCCAACATTGAAAGCCTTTCTGTTGTTGCCATGCAGAGAATACTTAACTAGATAATGCATAAGCCTTGGGTATTGAAGGACAGGATTACATTATTTTAAAAAGCTCATTACACTTGTTGGAGACTTCCAGTCATCTCTACAGGCTTTACTTGTAAACTAAACAGAATGCCAATAATGTGTGGTCCATAACCTGTACAGTAATCCTTCAAGCAATGTATCTTGAGCTTGTTTCTTGTTTGCTTTTCATTTTTTACTTTGATCATGTTTTCCCCATGAAACAAGAAGATAGTTGTCAGGCAGCAGGTATTTTTTGGATAAGAAACATTTTTACAAGTGGGGGCATCACAGAGATTTCTACTTTCAGCATGTTACTTGGTACTTTAATAAAGCTGAATATAATTTATAATTAGAACTGCAGTGCAAGGAGAAGTGGTTTGAGTTGAGTGCTGCTTGTTTTTCTTATACTTGATTTTGACCGTTATTCCAGTAATGTATTTAAAAAGTAATTTATTTTTTCATGCCTCACAACCTTTTGTTTCCAAGTAGATATTAAGTAAGCTGTCATGCAGCCAATGCATTGAAATATTTTTATTCTTCTACACTTATTTTTGTCTTGATTGGACTCTCATAATGACGGTTTGGCACCCAGGGCAGCGTATTTAATTAAAGTTTTAGTTTTTGTGGTTTTGAACATAGCTCTTCCCCTTTCTACTTGGTCATACCCCTTCCCATTGACCACACCCTTTCAGCTGTCTCTTGCAGCCCCCCTTTGATTTGAAGTCACCAGCCGCCACTGATTCTCGGGTGGCCTCATGGAAGGACATGTCTAAGAACAGTGGAGCCAAAGGAAGCCTTTCCCATAGAAACTAGGTCAAGTTTGTAATGAGAAATAAAGGTACAAGGAGAAGACCAAGTTGAAGCTGCACAAATGTCATTCAAGGATTGATGAGCTGAAAAGACAGCTGATGTAGCCACTGACATGGTAGAATGACCCTTAACTGCTCCAGGCAAAGGAGAACCACAGGAAGAGTAGATGTAAGAGACGCACTGGGTAATCCAACGGGAAATGGTAATTTTTGAAACAGCTCGGCCCTTCCTGTTGACTGAAAAGGCCACAAACAATTGGTCTGAGAGAAGAAAAGACTTAGTTCTGTGGAAATAGAAACAAAGCTGTCAATGAACATCTAGGATATGCAAAATGCATTCCCCTTGTTAGCATAATTTGGAAAGATATTAACCAAATAAGTGGTGCAGTTAGTGCTCAAAAAGGAACTAAGTAACCAAAAATAAGAGCACCAAAGTTGCGAGTTCTCAGTATCTGTTTAATATCTGTTTAATAAATCAAAATAAAAGTTGAGCGCTTTCATCAAAAAGTTTGACTTCTTCAGAACCTTCTGAAGAAGTCAAACTTTTTGATGAAAGCGCTCAACTTTTATTTTGATTTATAATTAGGAAAGATCACTGAAAGCTGGATAGACTGATTGAGGGTCGCTTCAGTGGCCACTTTTGGCATGGATTGGGTCTCAATGCTACTCTATCTTTGTGGAATATCAAATAAGGAGTCTTAATGGTAAGTGCCGGCAATTCTGATACTCTTCACTGAAGTTATCACCACCAAAAGGGCAGTCTTCCAAGAAAGAAATTTGAGATCACATGATGCGGCAGACTCAAAAGGGGGCCAAGTCAGAGATTGCAGCGCCACAGCAAGATCCCACGGTGGAGAAGGATCCTTAACTGGGGGACGCAACCAAAAGACACCTTTTAAGAAGGCCTTGCAGAGGCGAGAAGAGAATGTAGGTTTGTCATTAAGGTGAAAATTAGAAATATCTGCCATATGGACTTCAATTGTAGAGAAACTAGTGCCCTCCTGAAAGAGGAAGCCAGGAAAAGAAGAATGCTGGAAATAAGAACTGAAAATTAATCCAGATTCCGAACTTTGGACAAGATAGAAAATCACTTCTCCTTACTGCTGTAAATTCTCTTGGTAGAAGATCTTTGAGAAGCAAGAATAATGTCCTTTACAGGGGACACGAGCCTGGACTTAGCAAGAACCACTGGAATTGGACAAACCAAGCTGTCAGATGGAGGGTCCACAGATTTGGAAGTGGAAAAAGTGACGGGTGACAGATCAGATCTGGCACAGGATCGAGCACCCAAGGGGGGGGGGGTGCTTCAGACGAGACCTTAGAAGAGGGAACCATACCTGCCAAGGCCAGAAGGGGACAATGAGGATTAACTGCATCCTGAGGCATCTTGCTTTCTGAAGAACTCTCGGAATTAGTGGTAATGGAGGGAAGGCATAAAGTAGACCTGGAAGCCAAGTGTGAGTCAGAGCATCCCTGGGAGGCCCCCCTCTGGGGGGATAAGGGCAAAGTAGCTGTTGCATTTGTGGTTGAGAGGGGAAGTAAACAGATAGCAAGATCTGCTTTGTTACTAGGGTTTTAGGAACCACTGGTATGGGGTCAGAATAGCCCTGCTCAGCTTGTCTGCTAGTACAGTGGATGCTCTGGGAATATGTGTTGCAAGGAAAAAGCACCCAGAGGACATCGCCCACTCCCAAATGCTCATGGCCTCACGACAAAGCAGATAAGAATCTGCGCCCCCTTGTTTATTTATGTACCAAACAGCCATGTTGTCTGTGTGCACTGCTACTGACCCTAGATGAAATCAGTCCTGAAAGGCTTGCAATGCAAGAAGGATTGCTCTCATCTCCAGAACACTCGTGTGCAGTTTGATCTCTGACTGGGACCACGTTCCTTGGACAGTCTTCCCCAGGAAGTGACCCCCACCCCATCCTAGAACGGAAGCATCCGTGGTCACTGTGGCTGCTGGAGTGGGGGGAGAAAAAGACCTGCCTGCTAGGAGGTCTGGAGAGTGCATCCACCACAACAGATGTCTTCGGCATATTGGTGTGAGCAGTATAGGAACTGACAAAGAACTCTCATGTAGCATCTGGCCAGTAGAACCAAACAAATGGTCACCGCCATTGAACCTAAGGCTCTTAGAATGAGTGATATTGGAGGATGAGTTTGCTCCAGAAGGGACTGTACATAAGACCAGATAAGAAGTACTCGCTGAAAGGGAAGAGCTGCAATCTCCGAAATGGTGTCCAACTGAGTGACAATGAACTCCAGCTGTTGAGACGGGGGTCAAAGAAGACTTGGCATCCTTCACTGTTATTCCGAGCTAATCGAAAAGACAAAGAAGAAACTGTGTGGTCTCCAGCAGTTGATACTGTGTGGGAGCTGTGAGGAACCAATCGTTGAGGTAGGAGAAACACCAGGAATTCCTGCAGCCTGAGATGAGCTGCCACCACTGTCATACACTTGTTGAACATCCGAGGGGGCTGTGGTGAGTCCAAACGGCAGGGCTCTGAACTGAAAGTAATCGGCTCCTATGCAAAAGTGGAGAAATCTCCTGGACTGCCTGTCTATTTTGATGTGATAGCATGCCTTCTGGAGTTCCACAGAGCACATCCAGTAGTTCCTGTGCAGAGGGGGCACAATCGACAATACACTGACCATCCAAAACTTTGACTTCTTGACTGAGAGATTTAACTGACTGAAGTACTAAAAAGAAGCGAGAGTAAGTTCTGGATCCTCTCTTTTCTGTGGGGACCTTTTGGATGGCTCGTTTTAGAACGAGGTTGATCACCTCTAGATGGGATAACTCCGTCTGGGTGGCACGTCGGGAAGAGTTCTGCTTCTTGGTGGGAGGTCAGAAAAGGGAATATAGTAGCCCATGGATATAATTCTTAGCACCCAGTGATCGGTTGTGATATCTGCCCAGGCTGAAGGGTGCAAAGATAAATGGCCCCCAACTGGCTGCAGGGAGGGACAGTTGGGCAATGCTTCAGGAGTGCTGAAAAGGCTTCTTAGAGAAGGGTTCCCTAGAGCCCTGGTTTTGCAGGCCTCCTCTGCCCCTAGGGAGATGTTGACCATTGAGACCTCTCTCCTGTCCCCTGGAAGAGGAATCTTCTTGAGCTTCCTGAAAGGAAGAGTGCGACTTACGGAACCAAATCTTCTTACTCCCCTGTTGGGTCTTGGAAAAGGGCCTTTGTGGGGTAGAGAACTTGATCCCTACAGCCGAAAGAGTCTTCCATTCTTGCTCACTCAGGGTTAAAGTTTCCTTTATGGTCAGTCCAAAGAGGGTTGAACCATCAAAGGGACAGTTGGTAAATGATGCCTTAAAGGACTCCACAAACCCTCATAAGTGAAGCCAGGCATGACATCTGATGGCGATGCCTGTACCCACCGCCCATGAGGTACCCTCTGCAGCGTTGGATATCAACCTCATGGACAAATTAGCTATAGACGTGAGAGTGGCAAGCATGGGAGAAAAAGCCTTAAAGTCCTCTGCCGGCATGGACTCTGAGAGGGAAGTGGTAAGCTCCTTGATCAAATCCCTCTGAAGACAACTAAATTGTGTCAGGTAATTTAAGGCTCTCAGGCTGAATGAAGCCAATCCAAACACCTGCTTTCCAAATCTGTCAATCACTCTCGTCTTGCGATTGGGAGGATGGACAGATGAACTCTGTTCTGCCAACTCTTTCTTGGTGTCGGCAGCTACCACAATCACATCAACCAGAACTGCCTCGGACCAAAAGGTTTTATTGGAAGGGGGACTCAGAAATTTATCCACTCTCTTGGACACTGGCTCCACTGTGTCAGGTTCCTTCTATGCCCTGCTGACTGATCAAGGGGTCAGCAGTGGGGGACACCCAAGAGGTAGGTGGGCCCGTACCGAAAGCCTCCAGAAACATAGCTTCCTGGGGGCTGGGCAGACCAACTGCCCTTGGCCTTAAGGATCTGTAACATGTCTCTAAAGGAGATATCATTGGGCGGCGACCATGAGGACCCGTTCACTTCATCAAAGGTTTCTCTGACATTTCAACCTAGCTAAAACACAGGGACCCATCCACTTCATCAAAGGTTTCTCTGACATTTCAACCTAGCTAAAACACAACCCACAGTCCAAAGTCTAGAAACCAGGAAGAGTCATAAACCTAAAGTCCATCCCACACACAAAAGCACACACAAAAAAACTACTGAAAAATGTAAATGCTAAGAAAGAAAGAAAGCCCTACACAAACTTTACAACTGAAAAGACAGTAAAAACAGCATCAAACGGCACACAAAAGGGAGGGGTTGAACCGCAACGGATAGAACACGTGGAAAACCTGAAGTACATTAAGCACACTAGCAGACTAAAACAGCCTGGAAGACTAATACAGAAACTGAGGAAGAAACCCCACAAAAAATAACCTACTTTGTCTACACTGGAGGTGCTGAGCAATCTGTGTCTGTCTTCAAGCATTGCAAATGAGATATGAGGGGTTAGAGGGCAGCAAAGGATTATGGAAAGGGAGGAGCTTGAGCTAAGCTGTTGTCTAAGTGTTGTGGGCTTGGATCCGACATCGGATCCTAGACCCATACGTGATGAATGATGACTAGGATAACATCAGATTATCTAATTTATCCTGGCAAAGGTCAGATTAAAAGAAAATTCCTCCAGAACAGGATAACAATTTAAGTTTTCTTCCCAATTAGACAGTTGGGTCTGGGAATCTGCAGGAGAAGAAGCCCTATCTTTGAAAAAATAAGAATCATCAGACCTCATTTCCTCAGGCATAATTTTATATGTAATGCCCATCTGTAAATGATTCTCCAAATCAGAATTTACTGCCTGTAATGCTTGTCTGTTCAAGGTAAGGAACTCATTTTTTTAAACAGTAATAACTATATTAGAATAATGTTTAACTTTTTTTATTAGGGGTTCCAGCATAAGAGGAATGACTTCACGGAGAGATGCCTTCCCAGGTTAATGGTTTCTTGCCCCACTTGTCCTCCGATGAATCTCCGAGACCAAGAGAAGATGTTTTTCTAATGTCTGTGTTGAGCACTGGAACAGCAAAAGAGGATGTGGCTGGCCCCAGGTTCTCAATGGCCAAAAAGACTATGAAAAATACCAGGAGTACCAGGACAATACACCAACAAACTTTATTAATATAGTAAGCGCTTTCAGTTAGACCTTCCAACCTTCTTCAGACAAAGTAATTACAGTAAAAGCACTCACTATATACACATATAGTGTCAATCAATCAATAATTCAATTACTGTCTTAAAGTTAAAAGACATAAAAAAATACATACAAATGGTTATGTCATAGGTCATAAAACATGAAGTTAATTATAAAACTACATAAATATCCCCTACATATATAATTTAATACAAAAAACAATACATACTATCTATAAAATTGAGATTTAAAACACTAGATAGGGCTACTACATCATTAATACCAGGTACTATAGTGGTATTTAAATAAATCTCGCACCAATATTCTCTATTTTTTAATAATATTTTCCAAGGGCCACCCCTTGGTCCATTTTTTACCTGTTCTAAAACTACAAATCCAAATTTATGGCCGTCATTTTCCTGAATATGTCTAATCAGGGCACTGGTACACTTAACCTTCCCAATATCATAATAAATGTATTTTAGTTTTGTTTCAGGGGCAGACTAATGAACAAGAACATGAGTTTATGTATATTAAAACACCCAAAGTTGCTACTATGTTTGGTGCCCCCAAAATACACAAGGACCTTGATGATCCACCTTTATGCAAAATTGTGGATGGGGGACAATCAAAAACATATTATATAGCAAAATATATTGATAGTCAACTAAAAAACAGGATAGCAACATTGGATTATGTAAGGACTCATGGGATTTTGTTAACCAAATGCAATCAATTAAATACTTGTTTATTAAATGATCTGATATTAGTTACAGCGGATGTGAAGGATTTATATATGTGTATCCCACACAAATTGGGCCTAGAATGGTTTAGTGAATTTTTCACAAGTGTATTACATGTAGGCCAGGATAAAATTAACACACTAACACAGTTGATGGAATTGGTACTGGATAAAAATTATATTTATTATGAAGGCCACTATTTTAAGCAACTTAGAGGGGTAGCTATGGGCTCCCCAGTGGGCCCACTGTATGCCAATGCAGTTAGGGCATACTGGGAAACGGAATATTTATTTAAATCAAAGCATACCAAAATGAAGAATAGAAGGTACACCACGACAATCGAAGCAGAACAAAAGTATAAAACCCAATTATTTTTTTCACAAAATAAAGTAAGCGCTCTCGCGTTTCCAAGAACACTTCATCAGACTTTCAAAGTCAATATATAAAACCACCTTTTAATACTGATTCTCATAAAAAAGCAACCAATAAAAACACAGTATAAAAATACCATATAAACTTTAAAGTGCCAATGCATATGTATACATAACTTCATTTAAAAGGTACTTAATGAATAGCTAATACATACTAACACAAAATGCATATGTATATACATACAAATGCCTGAAACATTAAACCATGCTTGAATTAATATACTGAATCAAAGGCTCAATGTTTCAAAGCACGGTCCGTGAGAAATGATTTCAAAGAAACCCTGTCATTCAGCCCATGTCCCCTGTCAGCCTACAGTCTAATGATCCATTTCCCTTCTTCTTTTTCAGTATAATTCCTTATGTCTCCTAACCTCACGGTAGGATATATTAACTCTAGAACTAAAAACTTAAAACTATGTGTGGTGTCATTATGGATTATATGTCTAACTATTGCATTGCCTTCATTCTCTTTATTAATGGCATAAATATGCTCCCTGATTCTCTCTTTCAGGGTCCTATTTGTCTTTCCTATATAAAAGTCATTACATTTTTGGCAAATACCTAAATTAACTAAATTTCTTAACCTACAATCCGTATAATGATGAAATTCATATGTTAAGTGCATATCAGGATCTATAAAACTATTTGTATTAGCTATAAAACCACACTGATTACAGTGGCGACAAGAGAAAGTCCCTTTCCTAGTAGAATGAAGTTCTTTCTTATCGCTCTTCTCATAGCATAAAATCCGCTTCAGTGATTTAGTATTCATAGGTTCATAGGTTCATACTAGGCTATCTGCCCTAGGGCATTTATAAGCCCAGCCAGAGTGTGTTTGGCTTTCGCCACCCATTTTAAATTAATTTTGCTATGCCCTTTTTCGAGGTTAGTATACTGTGCCTCTGTCTAACAGTGACACAGAAGTGATACCCGGGGTAAACCTATGATCTCCCATCCACTCAAGATTCCTCTTGAAGAGAGTCAATGAGGGACTCTGCCTAACCTGAACTGGGATTTTATTCCAGAGTGAAGGGAGCCTCTGGGTTATGAATCTGTCCCTCCAGTATGTCCTATTTATTTCAGTGCTGAGGTTCAAGTCTCTCGAGCGCGTAGCTCGATGGGATTTGGATTTTCTGAGGTGTAGCATGTCCATTAATTCCAGGTTGGACATGGCTTTATATGTCAGGCACAGATCGCCTCTGAACAGGCGGTATGCCACTGAGTAGAGCTGGAGTTTCTTTAACCGGGCAGCATATGGCATCTGTTTGAGCCCTTTGATCCTCTTGGTGAGGTACTTTTGGGGTCTTTCCAGTTGCTGCAGGTGTCTGGTAAGGTACATCCCAAAAGGGGCATTGTACTCAATTATGGGCCTGATGAGGAATGAGTAAAGAGGCACGATGACCTCCCCTGATCTAGATGTGAATCCCTTCATGATTAGGTGGGCTATATAAAATGTTTTTCTAACCACTTTGGCCACGTGGTTGTCAAATGAGAGATTGTTATCAACTTGGGTCCCCAGGTCCCTAATTACTACTTCTGTACTTAATGGATTACCACCTATGTGGTAATTTGTGGGCACTTTGTTTTTGCCAAAGGGGATGACTATACACTTTTTGGCATTTAGCTTGAGGCCATGGCTCTGGCACCAGTTGTCTGTTTCTATGAGGCTCTTTTGGAGGATGCTTGTGTCGGCTGGAGAGTCGATTATGGCGCCCAGTTTGCAGTCATCTGCAAACTTGGTCAGCCACAGTCCTTCTGTGTTGGCTTGTACCTCCGAGAAATATATACCGAACAAGAGCGGTCCCAGGACTGAGCCTTGTGGGACGCCACTTGTAACTGGTTTGGAGTCTGACATGGCTCCAGCAATTCTAACCATGTGGGTTCTGTCCTTGAGCCAGTTTGCAACCCATCTAGTGACATAGGGGTTTATATTTAAGCTGGTGAGCTTATCTATAATGCCCGAGTGGGGTAATGTATCGAAGGCTTTTGCGAGGTGCAGGTAGGCTGTGTGGACCACCTTCCCCTCGTCAATGGCCTTGGTGACTGTTTCAAAGAAATCGACCAGGTTTATGAGGCAGGATCTGCCCTTATCAAAGCCGAACTGGGTAGGATCCAGTGTCTGTAGGTCCCCAATATCTTTATTTATGAGGTCCATGATGATCCTTTCCATAGCTTTGCAGACCAAGCTAGTCAGGCTTATGGGGCGATAGTTTCCAGGGTCCGTTGAGGCACCACCTTTGTGGAGAGGAACCACTGTTGCTGTACGCCACTCTCTGGGTACATATCCTACAGTAAGGCTGAGATTGAACAGTAGTTTTATGTTTGGGTTTAGCTCTTCTTGGAGTTCATGTAGGATGCAGCCTGGGAGCACCTACTACTTCCTTTATCTGATCATCTAACAATAACATACTCCAATTCTTTTTAATTATCTCTGTTATTTTATTATTGTTGTTCGTTATGTGGAATTACGAACCTGTTTACCCTTGGGGTGGTTGTAACTCCTTGTTTCTTTTGTGTCTGGCCTCCCCTCCTGATGTAAGGTTTGCCAAAACTATCACGTTTTGTTTCTTGTATTACTTCTAAATCACTTGGGTGATATCCTCTGTCAACGGAATCCATCTTTACATCACTAATAGCCTTATCAAAAACACAATCTTCGCTTACTAAACGAGAGGTCCTTAGTGCTTGACTCAACAATATTTTTGTGTATATGTGAAGGGTGCATACTATTTCGATGCAGAAGGGCATTCCTTCTGCAAGGTTTCTTAAATATCTCAGTGGTAATTTGGCCATTTTGTTTCTTAAGTAATACATCCAAAAATTCAATCTCTTTCTGGGACCATTTTCCAGTCAAAGTTAAAAAAGTTGTCATCCCATTAATGTGGGTAATGAAATCACTGAGTGTCCTTAAATCTCCTCCCCATATGAGGAAAACATGATCCACAAAGTGTTTGTAATACTTAATATATCGAGAGAAAAATGTGTTCTAAAATATAAGTATGTTCCCAATATGCCAAAACAAGATTTGTGTAAGAGTTAGCACAAGGTGTCCCCATTGCTACACCTGTGGTTTGTAAAAAATATCTATCATCATAAATGAACACATTGTTAGTAAGAATTAAGTCCATCAACATTGCAATTTTAATAATTTGATCATTACTCATCCCTTTCTGTATCAAACACAATCTCAGGTATTCAATACCAGTATCATTGGGTATACTAGTGAAAAGTGACATAACATCTAGCGTAATCATATAATCAGATCCATTTATATGATTAATGCCATTATAAACTGAGAGAGTTTCCAAAAACTGTTGGGTGTCCCTTAAAATTGAACTAGTTGACTCCACAAATGGTCTCAATTGCTTTTCTATATAAATAGATATAGATTCGGTTAGCCAACCTCTACTAGAGACAATTGGTCTAAAAGAAGGGATCTCCAGAGTTTTGTGCATCTTAGGGAGGCCCCTGAAGGTGGGTATTAAGGGTTTCTCTATAAGAAAATACTTATGCAAATCAACATCATTAATGTTACACATCAACATGTCATATAAGTTAT
This sequence comes from Protopterus annectens, assembly GCF_019279795.1. Lineage (NCBI taxonomy): Eukaryota > Metazoa > Chordata > Ceratodontiformes > Protopteridae > Protopterus > Protopterus annectens. The sequence continues at coordinate 608,762,116 of NC_056745.1, forward strand.
CATGAACATCCTTAATTATTCTATCTAACTGAGGAATAGTTAAAACACTGTATGTATTCAAGTCTGACAACATGGCACATATACTAGAGTAATAATATTCTTGATGTTTTCCTCATATGGGGAGGAGATTTAAGGACACTCAGTGATTTTATTACCCACATTAATGGGATGACAACTTTTTAACTTTGACTGGAAAATGGTCCCAGAAAGAGATAGAATTTTTGGATGTATTACTTAAGAAATAGAATGGCCAAATTACCACTGAGATATTTAAGAAACCTTGCAGAAGGAATGCCCTTCTGCATCGAAATAGTATGCACCCTTCACATATACATAAAAATATTGTTAAGAGTCAAGCACTAACGACCTCTCGTTTAGTAAGCGAAGATTGTGTTTTTGATAAGGCTATTAGTGATGTAAAGATGGATTTCGTTGACAGAGGGTATCACCCAAGTGATATAAAAGTAATACAAGAAACAAAACGTGATAGTTTTGGCAAACCTTACATCAGGAATGGAGACCAGACACAAAAGAAACAAGGAGTTACAGCCACCCCAAGGGTAAACAGGTTAGTAATTCCATATACGAACAACAATAATAAAGTAACAGAGATAATTAAAAAGAACTGGAGTTTGTTATTGTTAGATGATCAGATAAAGGAACTAGTAGGTACTGGTCCTAGATTTAGCTACAGGAATACTAAATCACTGAAGCGGATTTTATGCTATGAGAAGAGCGATAAGAAAGAACTTCATTCTACTAGGAAAGGGACTTTCCCTTGTCGCCACTGTAATCAGTGTGGTTTTATAGCTAATACAAATAGTTTTATACCTCCTGATACGCACTTAACATATGAATTTCATCATTATATGGATTGTAGGTCAATAAATTTAGTTTACTTAGCTATTTGCCAAAAATGTAATGGTTTTTATATAGGAAAGACAAATAGGACCCTGAGAGAGAGAATCAGGGAATATATTTATGCCATTAATAAAGAGAATGAAGGCAATGCAATAGTTAGACATATAATCCATAATGACACCACACATAGTTTTAAGTTTTTCGTTCTAGAGTTAATATATCCTACCATGAGGTTAGGAGACATAAGGAATTATACTGAAAAAGAAGAAGGGAAATGGATCATTAGACTGTAGGCTGACAGGGGACATGGGCTGAATGACAGGGTTTCTTTGAAACCATTTCTCATGGACCGTGTTTTGAAACATTGAGCCTCTGATTCAGTATATTAATTCAAGCATGGTTTAATGTTTCAGGCATTTGTATGTATATACATATGCATTTTGAGTTAGTATGTATTAGCTATTCATTAAGTACCTTTTAAATGAAGTTATGTATACATATGCATTGGCACTTTAAAGTTTATATGGTATTTTTATACTGTGTTTTTATTGGTTGCTTTTTTATGAGCATGAGTATTTAAATGGTGGTTTTATATACTGAATTTGAAAGTCTGATGAAGCGTTCTTGGAAACACAAAAGCGCTTACTTTATTTTGTGAAAATAATATATAACTACGTTTTATACTTTTGGTCTGCTTCGATTGTCATGGTGTACTTTCTATTCTTCATTTTGGTCTACTTTCGATTTGTTTGGAGGTACTTTACCCACTTGGTGTTTCATTTTTACATTTTAAATCAAAGTATATGGAATTTATAAAACTTTATACCCACTTTTTGGATGATCTGTTCCTAGCATGGTGTGGTCCACAACAATTGTTACAGGAATTTTTTGATTTTTTTGAATGATTCAACTGAGTTTCTTTCCTTTTCCTATGTTGTAGAGACAAAAAGTATTGCATATTTGGATGTCTGTTTACCTAAGGATGTATTAGGGGGCTATGTAAAATCTTCTATTCATAGGAAGAAAACCTGTTCTAATAAGTTCCTTCATTTTTCCAGTAACCGCCCTATTCATATTAAAAAGGCAGTCATTAAAGGACAAATGGTAAGGGCTGCTGGATGATTATCTTGGACAATTAATTTTTGGATGGAATTAAATTTATAGGAACAATGTTTTTGAATAGAGATTATCCCAAAACACTAGTGGATGCAATCTCAGGGGAAGTTACAAGGAAGAGTGTGTCAGGTACATATAGTCCTTTATTGAAGAAAAGTACTTACTGTGATGGGTTAAACAGGAATTTGGAATGCGATGGAACATTACTAATAAGTAATACGAATGATACTAATAAAATTGATAACAGTGAAAAAAATGAGTTAAGAGAAAAGAAGGATACATATTCAAATAATAGTTTCATTACAACTTTTATGGAAGATAGTATCAATATATTTAATATTATGAATAAAAATTGGGAAATGATCTCAATGGATAAGGATATAAGCCGTGTAGTGCGGATTTGTCCGAATATTGTATATAAGAAGGACAAAAATTTGAAGGACTGGTGCAATTAATTCCTTTACAAAATGCGGAAAATGGCAATCCGGGAATATGAGGAAATGTGGTATGTGCAATTAGTGTAGATGTGTTTTAGAATGTGACAATGTTGTACTAGGTAGTAAAATGTTTCCATAAAAGGCAGTTTTAACTGTAATACTAGAGGGGTAGTTTATGCTGCTAAGTGCTTGGATTACACAGCTTACTATATTGGTAAAATGGAATGAAAATTAAAGCAGCACATATATGAACATTATTATGATACTGGGAACGTTAAGTGTACCAATGCCTTGACTATTCAGGAAAATGACGGCCATAAATTTGGATATGTAGTTTTAGAACAGGTAAAAAATGGACCAAGGGGTGGCCCTTGGAAAATATTATTAGAAAACAGAGAATATTGGTGGCAGATTTATTTAAATGCCGCTATAATACCCGGTATTAATGATGAAGTAGCCCTAGCTAGTGTTTTAAATCTCAAAAGATTTTATAGATAGTATATATTGTTTTTTGTATTAATTTATATATGGGGGTATATATATATATATATATTTGTATATGTAGTTTTATAATTAAGTTCATATTTTATGACCTATGACATGACCATTGTTATGTATTTTTTTATGTCTTTTAACTTTAAGTCAGTAATTGAATTATTGATTGATTGACACTATAGGTGTATATAATGAGTGCTTTTACTGTGATTACTTTGTCTAAAGAAGGTCGGAAGGTCTAACCAAAAGAGCGCTTACAACATTAATAAAGTTCATTGGTGTATTGTCCTGGTACTCTTGGTATTTTTCTTGGATTGTTGGCTGCATTTTTTTTTTGCCAAAAAGACTACAACATAGGAAGCTGGAAAAGTAAGTGAGTGGGTTGACAAACAACCAGTGGCTACTGCAGGTCCACCCAATATCGGATGAGGTATAGACTGAGACTGCAACAATGACAAGGACACCTGGATAATTGTTTTTTTTTTTCTCTAGGTACTGCTGGAGAAGAGATAGCTGGACTGGCTTAAGTATACATGCTATATCAGGGGAAGAGGCACCAAAAGCAGTATGTGAAGATGGAACAAGCTCATCTGAAGGTAAGTTGTCACTGAGTGTTCACAAGCAGCATACTTACAATCATAACACTTTCCCCACTCCCTTAGATTATAAAATGTAAAAAAACAAAATTCCCATGATAGTACTTTTCAGATACTCACATACACACTGTGACAGAATCAAAATAGCAGGTAGATTGGTATGAAGTGAGCATATGCATTACAATGAAGCACAATTCCCCACCTGTTTCTCCATAAAGTTTTCTTGTTCCACAAAGTTCAAAGCTTAGGCATGCAGTATGCGGTATTTCACAAAAGTACTCTGTCAGTACTGCTCAAACACTCGCATACACGCACTGACCAGATCAAAATGGCAGGCAGGTTATCAAAAGTGAGCATAAGCATTACATTAACACCCAATTCCCCACCCATTTCTCTGGAAACTTTGGTGTTCTACAAAACTCAGGGCTTATAGAAACAGTACACAGTTTTTCACAAAATTAGCCCCAAACACCTTAATAAACACGTAAGCTAAAAATAGTGGTCCCTGAGAAGAAACTTCCAATACTGAAGAAAAAAATGCCACTTTTAGTAAACAAAAAAAAAAAAAAAAAAAAGACAGATAAAATGTACTTTATATAAAGAGCCAATAATTTGTGAGGGAGGGCTTCCCAATGGAGATTTATCTGCCAGAAACACAGCTCTTAGTTGACTGCTGCTCCTGTGAAGTCTCATGGATGCTTCTTCTCGACACTGCAAGGAAGTATTGAAGAAAGCTTCACTCTGACTTGCTTCACTCTGAAGATAGGATTAGCCAATTAGTCAGAGTGAAGGGGAGTCAAAGCTTTTTGAAGCAGGGTGTCATTGTTCCTTTCGGAAAAAAATAACCTATATAGCCTAAGTGCTATTGCAGCAGTGGAAATAATGGGCATCAGAGTTTGTTGGGACAACATTTTGAATTCTGGAACTTTCACAACCAAGTTGTGAAAGGACAAATTGAAAACTGGCCTCCAACAGAGATAATTCTTTCACATCAGAAAAATTCTTGAAAAAACCTTTTCCTCTACTGATCTGAGGGAATGACCCTCAGAGAAAGCATTTGGCTGATGACTGGGGAAAACAGTGAAGTCTTAATTAGAGGATAAGGGAGAATTCCTAGAAAATGAAGTACTTTCCCACTGCCATCTGTAATCCTTCTGAACAACTTTTAGAACCTTTTTGTTTCACACGATCTGATGCCAAAAAGGAAGATGAAGAACCAGCCTTTGGGACAGGTTTAAGGATGAGGCAAAGAAGGGAATGGGGGGAGGGGTTGTGTAACAGTTATTTTGAATTACTGGGCTGTCCATTTTTTCTGGCAGGTTCCCTCCTTTTTCTTTGAATCCTCCTGCCATTTTTCCCTGTGTCTCTTGCTAGAAGCTTGTTTAAGCTACTTATTGGGGTCTATATTAGGTCATCGAAATGGTATGCTGGCGAACAGCTGTTCATCGACCCATAATCAGTGAAAATCACTTCAGCGATTCGCTGAATTCACTAAGGACAATGGACAACTACAGGACTTTGCCTTTTTCTCCACTGTAGTGCTATCTCAGAGTTGGTAAATATATTTAAGGGGTGTGGGAGGCAAATTCCCCCACTTTGGTGGGTTCGAGTCACGTAAAAGTTGGTCCATTGTCCTTTGGGCAACTATTCAGTTGCCCTTAGCAAATTCAGCAAATTGCTGACACAATTTTCACTGATTACTGGTCGCTGAAAAGGTGTTCGCCTGAATATATTTTGGCAAACTAATATACACCCATTTGTTTTGCTTCTTTGAAAAGGAACTGGAGTTTGAAGCAAATATCTTAGCAAACTTAGAGAAGGAGGGCTAAAAAAAATCTGCATAACCCACTGAATCAATTTCCCTCTTTCATCAAACTGTTTAAGAACCTGAGTAGCAGAAAGACCAGCCAAAGCTTCCTTATTCAAAGAAGAACTGATTTCAGATTTAACACATTCACAAAACTTTTGTGTATGGACCCATGTAAACCACTTCATAACAGAGAAAAAAGCTACTGCTCTGGGCACAAAGACAGCAAATCATATACATATTTTAAAAAATACTTTTGTATCACGTGGTTAAGCAATCACAGACTTCAAAGAGGACTTACATTCTGAAGAGGGAAAAATAGGCAGTAATGTTTCTCATATTGTCAAAAAAGCCAAAAAAAATACATTAACATGTGAGCCTGATAATTTAAAATTCTAAAGGCTAAAATTGTAGAAGATTAAATTCTCTTCCCAGACTTGTAAAAACTTTCCTATCTTTGTCAGAAGGAGCGGTTTTAGTATCAACAAGGGAATGAAATAGTTGCAGGGTCAGATCTGGGATGAAACAAAATACATATAAGACTGAGGAACTTTATAAAAGTCTGTCTACCTTTTTAAGGGCTGCAGGTTGACTATCAGGCATACCGCAGATCATATCGAAGCTGGCAAAAGAGGAGGAATAGCAGTAAGCTGAGGCAACTTCACTTGTAATAAATCACAAAAAACAAAAATAAAAAGCCTGCAAAATACAGAAATACACTGCTTTATTTTAAAACGTCAAGTAAGCACATTTGTCTCTCTCACAAGAATCAGAGACTTCTTCAGACTGAGGAATAATTGTAATACATCTTATTAAATACAAAAAACAAACCACATGATTCAAATCACATGACCTAAAAACATACATTAATGTTTTAACCATTTCCTCTTTAAAAACATTACAAAATCTTCCCTATTATTCAAGCCTGGTAGAAAGCAAACATTTAACTTAACTTGCCAACAGTATTTTAACCACCCAAGCTCGTCTTCTGGGTTGATCACTTTTTGTACATTTTTTAAAGAGTCTAATACAAAAAATTTAAAATCAACTTTACATACTCCATTCTTATAATGCTTACTTAATGCACTGTTTATATCACCAGCTTGTATCGCATATTTATGCTCATAAATCCTCTTATTTAACTCACGTGTTGTCCATCCTACATAAAATGACCCACAGGGATTTGGATTTACAAGTGAACAACCCCTTAATACTAACTTTATTTTTCCCTACTATCAATTCTGTCAAATTTATATACAAATAATTGCACATATTGCAATTGTGACATTTAACCATTCCTTTTCTCTCTATTACTTTCAATGGTTTGTTCAATTTATTTTGAAAAAAAAATGTATAACTTTTACCTCTCTTTTGTGTAAAAATTGGTTTATCCCCTGTTTTCCTGATTGTGTCAGGACAACTACCACAAAGTCCCCAATTTTTGTAATGATACCTTTAATAACACTAGAATCTAAACTATTATTGAAGGGCATCCTAGTCTTATTGGTGACAACAGCTTTTGTTGTTTTCTTTACACAATTCTCTTTTCCCTTTGATCTATTACTTTTACCATGGAGGATTTTACTTCCTCTATTGGGAAACCTCTGGTAACCATTTCATTACAAAAGTGTTCTGTTTCTTGTAGAAAATCTTCATTATTTGTTGTTAGGTTACTAATTGTCCTCTATTTTATTTTATTTATTTTACATTTGTTAACCGGGGGTATCTGACTAGGTCAATGCCCTTTTTCAGCAGAGGCCCTGGAAGAAAAGCTCCACATGGAATGAGAATAACAGATACCTTTAGATGTTTAAACAGCATCACAATACATTACAACTTTAAAAATAGACATTGTTTTTACAGTGGTATGAAGACGGCACAATACAGGGGAATAAAAAAGCATTCATAGTATTAAGAATGTTAGTAGATTTCATGGTATTCAGTTGTGGTTAGAAACACAATACTATATATACGTAGCACATTAGGTTATTTTGCAGTAGTATGACAACAGGCCAGTAGGGGACGTAAACCTTCATTAGCAATATAAATCATTACATAGTTTCATGGTGACCTTTTGTAATTAGAACAGTGGTAGTACTAGTTAACGTCTTGGTCTGAAAGTAGTAAGTATCTAACTTAATGTGGTCACTGACAGTAAAGTAAGATAGGTATGGTATATTTGCCTTCATGGTATTCAGTTGTGGTTAGAAACACAATACTATATATACGTAGCACATTAGGTTATTTTGCAGTAGTATGACAACAGGCCAGTAGGGGACGTAAACCTTCATTAGCAATATAAATCATTACATAGTTTCATGGTGACCTTTTGTAATTAGAACAGTGGTAGTACTAGTTAACGTCTTGGTCTGAAAGTAGTAAGTATCTAACTTAATGTGGTCACTGACAGTAAAGTAAGATAGGTATGGTATATTTGCCTTGATGGTATGCTTTAACCTGGGGAGCAGTCATGGCACAGCCAGCTTTGCTTCAGCTGTTGCCTGATGAAGTTTTTAAAGGAGGTTTTAGAGGATGTGTTTTGTATGCTAATGGGGAGGGTGTTCCATGTTTTAGCCACTGTACTGTTATATAGTGATTCTTACTTGCCTACTGTAAATGCTACAGTTTTTTTTACATCCAACAATTTTCCATCTCTTTAATATAGCTACTTCATTCTAACATGATGTATGTAATGACTTTCAGTGCTAAAATGTTTTCTGTCTGTTTAACTGCTGAGTTGTAGTCTGTCTGTTTTACATTTCTGTCTTATTAGCTGGATTTTTGCTGTTACAATGTGTTATCATCAGTTTTTACTACTATGTAGTAAATTCTAGTATTTCTGTTAATATGTGTGGAGCTTTTCTTCCCGGGTCTCCACTGCAAATGGACCCAGTCCAGTCGGACTACCCCGATAAACAAATGTAAAATAAATAAATAAATAAAATATTATTGCTTTTGGTGACTTCTAGGTCGAAGAGTCCTTGTGGCTGTGCGCTGTTGTACTAAGTTTCTGAGGGCAGGACACCTATTAGGGAAGTAATAGATAGCGTGATAGAGACAGAGTTGATTATAAGTTAGTAGATTGGGCAGTTCAAGCCAGTGGAGCTGGTGTAGTGCAGTACAGTGATGGGATCTATATGGGCAATTTGCAGCAAAGAGGGCAATTCTGTTGTAGCAGGCTTCCATTTTGCTTAGATCAGTTTTATTGAGATTTGTTAGAATGGGGGATGAATAGAGTAGGGTGGATAGAAGCTGTGAGCGAGCAATGGCGGATCTTGTATTGTTGGTGAGAAACGGTTTTATGTGGTAGAGTGATCCCAGTCTGGCATGTACTTTTTTATTGTTAAGTTTAGATGACAGTCAGATTTTAGATGGCAGTCTATGGTTACTCCTTGTAGCTTAGCCTGTCCCACTGGAGTGATAGGAGTACTGTTTGTAGAGTAGATGATGAATTGACTGCTATTGTAGTTTATATGAGAGCTGTTTATAATCATTAGCTGTGTTTCCTTAGGACTGAGGATATGTCGGACTTTGGTAAGGTAATTTTCTACCATAGAGAATGCTAGCTGAGTTGTTTGCAGGAGGGTTGGAATATTTTGTGCAGCACAGATTAAGGTAGTATCATCTGCATATTGAATAATAGATGCATGCTGTGTGGAGGTATGGAGGTCGTTTGTGAAGATTGTGAAAAGTAGGGGTCCTAAGATAGACCCCTGAGGGACTCCTGCAGTTATGGGTAACAGAGGTGATACAGAGAATTTTCCCATTTCACAACCTGGTACTGGTTAGTTAAATAAGTATGAAACCAGGTTAGTGTGGACTTTGACAGGTTATATTGGTTTAGTTTATTTAGTAGGATTTGGTGGGATACTGTGTCAAATGCTTTGGACATATCCAAAAAGAGAGTTGACACCTGTAGGCCTTTATTTCTGAGTTGATTTATTGCTTCTGTGAAACAGAGGAGGGCTGTAGTGGTGCTATGGGCAGGTCTGAAACCATGTTGAGTAGGGGACAGGATATTGTCTATAAGGTATTTTAGTACTTGGGTATGAATGCATTTTTCTAAGATTTTAGCCAGGGGAGAGAGTAATGCAATGGGTCTATAGTTATTCAGTTCAGTGGAGGCTCCCCCTTTATGCATGGGAGTTACATGGGATATTTTCCAGAGTTTGGGAACGTAGTTTTCAACAATAGATCTGTTTATGAGAGGGAGATTGAGGTTGCAATGGCATCTGCTGTGAGTTTTAAGAAGTAGCTAGGTAGTAGGTCAGCTGCAGGTGACGAGGTTTTTAGTTTGGAGAGCATAGTTTTGATAGAGCTGGTGGGGATTGTTTTCAGTATAAAGTATGTATTAGTATTGTTTGTGGTAGGAGGGATAGTGAAGTTGGAATTGTGTTGTAATACTAGGGATAGAATTGAGTTCACAAAGTAGGAGGTGAATTGTGCCTCAATGGGAACTTTAGTATTGGGGGTGGTGGGTTTGGGGATAGTTGTTTGGGTGGGTTTTAGCAACTGGTTCATACTTTTCCAAAATTTTTGGGGATTGTGCTGGTATTTAGTTTGCAAGGTAGTATAATATGATTTTTTGTCCTGTCTAATGCATTTTGTTGTTGCATGACTGCACAGCTCTCGATAAATAGTTTAGCTTTGATGTCCTTGGTTCTTTGATAGTGGAATCAGACATTGTCTCTGGACTTGAGGATTTCTTTAGTTTCTCTGCTGAGCCAGGGGTTTTGATAGGTTCTAACTTTGACCTTGTACGGTGGAACAACTGTGTCTAGCTGTTGTAGAAATGTTTTGTTATAGTGAGCTATAGCCTGGTCAAGTGGGAGGGTTTTTAGAGGGGTCCAGTCACAGTTATAAAGTTTTGAGGCCCTTAGGAAATAACTTTGTTGTGTTTCTAGTGGATCTGTAGATTGTGGTTTTGCATTGGCTTGTTCTACAACATATTAGGTATATTAGGTTCTGGTCGCTTAAGCTATCTGTGAGACTGCCTACAATGTGGGGTTGTTAGTTAGGGCCCAGTCTAAGATGGATTCCCTTTTAGAATTTTTATCACATTTAGTGGGAATCTGGACTAGTTGCTGGTAGCCATGGGGATTTATTAGATTACTTGGTGCTTCTGATATACCGGTGAACCAATCTAACAATGTTAGTTTTAGTTTTCTTCGGATGCATACTACTATAATCTAAGCACATGTTATTATGTACTTCCTTTTTATATACTTTAGACACTATTAGTTACATCCAGAAAAGTAATTTAGTTCTATCTTTGAATATACTTACATGCATACAATTAATCTCCCAAACATTAAAATGGCAAGTTATAATTTTTTGTCATCTGAAGATCATTTTTATTGTCAGACCAATGGGGTAGCAATGGCTCCCAGCTATGCCAATTTGTTTATGCATGGTTGGGAAGCTACAAACATATGAGAAAGTATATATAATACATCTATAATCAAAATGTTTAGATTTATTGATGGTGTGTTAATTTGGAGAGGCACTAAGGAAATGTTGGAAAATGTTATTGAATACATCGATAATCTAAGTTCCTATTTGAAATTCACTTGCCATTTTAATGTTAGGGAAATTAATTTTCTGGATGTAACTATATACAAAGACAGAAGTAGATTAGTATCTAAAGTATATAAAAAAGAAGTACATAATAATATGTTCTTACATTATAGTAGTATACATCCAAAAAAAACTAACATTGTTAGAGGACAATTAGTCAAAATTAGTAACATAAAAAAATAATGAAGATCTTCTATAAGAAGCAGAACACATTTGTAATAAAATGGTTACCAGAGGTTACCCGACAGAAGTAAAATCCTCCATGGTAAAAGTAATAGATCAAAGAGAAAATAATTGTGTAAAGAAAACAATAAAAAATGTTGTCACTAATAAGACTAGGATGCTTGTCAATAATAGTTTAGATTCTAGTGTTATTAAAGGTATCATTACTAAAAATTGGTGACTTTTTGGTAGTTGTCCAGACAATCAGGAAAATGAGGGATAAACCAATTTTTACACAAAAGAGAGCTAAGTTATATATATTTTTTTCAAAATAAATTGAACAAACCATTGAAAGTAATAAGAGAGAAAAGGAATGGTTAAATGTCACAATTGCAATATGTGGAATTATTTGTATATAGATTTCACAGAATTGATAGTAGGGAAAAATAAGGTTAGTATTAAGGGGTTGTTCACTTGTAAATCCAAATATGTGATTTATCTAGCCTTTTGTGTACCCTGTGGGTCATTTTATGTAGGAAGGACAACACTTGAGTTAAATAAGAGGATTTATGAGCATAAATATGTGATAAAAACTAGTGATATAAAAATGCATTAAGTAAGTATTATAAGAATGGAGTATGTAAAGTTGATTTTATTTTTTTTGTATTAGACTCTTTAGAAAATGTGCAAAATGTGATCAACCCAGAAGACGAGCTTGGGTGGTTAGAATACTGCTGGCAAGTTAAGTTAAATGTTTGCTTCCCACCAGGCTTAAAATATAGGAAAGATTTTAAAATGTTTTTTAAAAAGGAAAGGGTTAAAACATTAATGTATGTTTTTAGGTCATGTGATCTGAATCATGTGATTTGTTTTTTTGTATTTAATAAGATGTATTACAATAATTCTTCAGTTTGAAGAAGTCTCTGATTCTTGTGAGAGAGACAAAAGTGCTTACTTGAGGTTTTAAAATAAAGCAGCGTGTTTGTATATTTTACCAGCTTTTATTTTCGTGATTTTCATATGTTAAGTCTATATACTGTTTTTGGAGTTTTCAACTGTAATAAATCTTATTTCTTCAAGGAAGATGGGATATCACTTTGACCCACTTAAATATCATATTCATCCTAGAAACAGCTTCAGAAAAAAGAAAGTTCCTCCAAAGGAGATTCTGAGCCAACACTTTCTTCACAAGAAGAATCAAGATTTTGGGCAGAAAAAAAAGATGCCCTATCCTGCACATCAGATAGGGAATCCTCAGAAACTGAGGAAACAAACTTATTTTTTCCACACAAATTCCAGTCAATGTTAAAGGTTTTTTAAAGCCTACAGTAATTCTTTTTCCAAGCAAAACCAATAAACTCTTCCTTATCGACAGAAAAATACTCTGAGGAAAATAAATGTTTTCTTTTTTCTAGGAATATTCCTAGTAGGGGAATGACTAATGGATGGAACTTCATCCTGGGAGGCAGGTTTCTTAGCCTGGCAGTGCAAAGATGCACTCTCCAATATCTTCTCCAAGACCACAGAAAGTGGCTCTCCCATGCCCCCTAAAGGCACCTAAACAGCTGCTGAGGATGTATATGACTCCTAGTCCATGGTGCCTGAAGTGGCTACACCAGAAGAATCTAGAGAAAAAAAATGAATGGTCTAAGGAACCTTGTAATGGCCACAGGAGAGCCACTGACCAGTAGCTGAGGCACAGCCTGAGCTCCCTGTGTTGCCAAGGGCTTCTTGCAAGTATTTCTTTTCTTAGGTCTGGAGGATGGTAGAACTATGTGACCAATAAGCAGTTCCAAGGTTCTGCTGAAAAAGTAGCATGATTCCTGGTTAGTGCAGCTAGAATGAGTTGGTGACATGTATGTTTACAAAGGTTGTGTTCACAAGCAATGTACATACAGACAGTCCCAAAACATTCTTGACCCAAATAAAATACAGCAAGTTCAACAAAATAAGCACATTTTCTCACAAAAGTGCTTGCGATAAGCACAAACAGTAAAAGTATAAATATATATATATATATATATATATATATATATATATATATATATATATTGAAGGTAAACAGTCTATCAGACCAGCTGGCATTAAGACACTAAATAAAATATTTTTCTCAGAAAACACAATGTTTCTCAGAGAAATCAGCAAATATTATAAAGAAAATAAAGTGGAAGGTTTTCTCCAAAGGGAGCCACCACAGTCAGGGTGAATAAATAAAAACTGGGTAAATTAAAACAAAATCAGTGTGTGCGCCCCTTTCTGTTGCTGTTCTTGGCAAGGTTTGTCCCCAAAGGGAACTAAACTGTCCAGCAGTGGAAAGATCATTAGCCAATTGCTGATCCATGAAACCCATATGAGGAGCCCTCTGTAAGGGCAGCAAAATAGGTCAGTAAAAGTATTGAAGCTTTTGCTACCAAGGCTTCTAGCTTTCTCCCTGTGGAGCTAGTGCAACCAGCATAGCGAGCACGCATGCGTAAAGAACCCAAGGCAATAAAAGACTGTCCAGCTTTTATATCCTAAGTAGGATATAACCATATACCTAAGCCTACTGCAGCAGTGATTTATGAATGAACATCGAAAACTGTGGTAAGTTCATCACTTTCGTAGCTTACATGATCCACTACAGCCACTTCAATGACAGGATATAATCCCTTGCCTAAATTTCTTGGATACCATCAAGACAGAATTCCATTCAATATGGTAGTGCCAAAAAACACGGGCCTATAAATTACATACAGATTATAATACCTTGCAACAGTTTGCAGTGAAACCCATGCTACTTCTGTATCTATATTATCTACTGCGGCTTTCTCAAAGCAGGGGATAAGAATAAGTTCCTCCCTGCTTGCTGATGTACTACACCCCTGCCATATTGTTTATCTGGAAGACACTTGCACCCTGAGGGAGGAGGTCCTGTAAGGCCTGCAATATCAGGAGGACCACCCTCAGCTTAAGGACACTGAAACACAGGGACACCTCCTGATGTGACTGAGTCCTTTTAACTATCTTCAGCAAACAAATTCTCCATCCACCCTAGGCCAAGGTGTCATAGTGATTGTGATTCTGGTGGAAGAGGTATCAGATGCATATCCCTTTGCAAGACTGTTTTGCCATAACTACAACTGAAGGTGCTGATGACATGCCTTGGATAATCTTATTACTTTGGAAACTGGGTATAAATTCTGATTCTACTGAGCCATTATGTCCATTGTAGAACCTGCATGTGGTATTTTGCATGCAACATGAGGAAGACTGTAGCTGCTATTAGTTCTAAGGCTTAGAGTCAGTGTTGCTGTGACTCATGGAACCAGCAAAAGATGAACATCGTTCTGTATGACCTTTGCTCTGTCTTCAGGAAGACTTACAAGACAAGCTTTCATATCAAGATAGCAACCTATGAAAATTTGTACTTACAATGGCTCTGAGACTTTGCAGTGTTGAATGAAAATCTCCAGGATTAGAACAACAGGAGTAAGAGCTCCCTTATCTGTGCTAAAGATTCTCTTGTAGTAGATGTCAACAGAAGGTCATCTAGATACTGAAAAACACTGGTTCCCGTAAGCCTGAGACAGGCTGTTATTCCCTGCATGCATTTAGTGACTACCTTGAGGGCTAAATGTCTTATTCTCTGTGGCATTTCCTCAAGGTCCAAAGAAGTCATAATCCCACTTTATTCATCTCTAATTAGGCCCGTCACTGATTACAATGCATCCTTCAGCATATACCTCACCAAGCACCTAAATCAGGTTGAGAGACCTCAACATTTCCTTGCCAGAAAGATATCAGGTCTCTGCTTAGCTTTCCATGCTCTGAATGACTCAGACCTCTTTGAACTTCTTCATCTAAATAGAATAGATGGCAAAGCAAACACTTGCTCTGTAGTGTCATATCAACAAGATCAGACGGCACTACAGATACTGAACTTAACATATACCCAGTTTCTGGAATAGGATACCTTACCTATCAAACAGAGTACCTTCCTAGTAATATTTAAAATCACTCTGGATGTCTGGATGGGTAATGTCAAATTTTCACCAGAAATATGAGGAGACAGTCTACTTAATGGGGGGCACTGCTAGTTTCCCACCAGGATGGGTGATTTTCCTGAGCTTCTTGATGGTATCTTTTAGCTGTAAGCTTAGTAAGAACCTGTGAATCTGTGAAACAGATCAGTATATGATTGTAGTCAGCTCCTGTCCTAAACCACTGAAATCTCACCGATGCTGGCAATATTTTTATATGTAGTTAGAAGGTCTTCAATTCCAAATAGAACATCCAGTCTCCTTTCTGTAAACAAGAAGGACTGAATACAACAAGACCATTCCAGAATTTATTCTTTGTGACATAAAGATTTAGGCCATTGAGATCAAGTACAGGCCTGAGGTCCTTTGCCTTTCTGGGAACTAAAAGAAAGTGCTGGAATAAACCCAAGAGCCTTTCTAGTCTGGTGGGACTGCTTGGATTGCTCTTTCCTCTAAGCGGATTGTTACCTATTTTCACCACTTCCCTTAATTGGGGTGGGACATCTGATAAGAAAAAATAGATCATTTTGGTACGGAATATACAGGGTATTAGTATAGCTGCTGGATATTACTTCCCTGATCTGTGTGTCCTTCAGGATGACCTGCAATGCAGGGCAATTCTGGCAGTGATGTGCTCCAGCTGTCTTCAGAGGTGCATAGTTGGGCATGTCCTCAGGGATTCTGTGAATTGTTGTCCTCTTGGGGGGGTGGGAACTCTATCAATCAACTCTGCCACAGGAAGTGTCCATTCTAAGATTCACCATGTCCTCTCAGGTTTCCATCTGAATGTTGTTGCTCAAATGGAGACTACTGAGGTTTTCTGAACAAATTCCCTGCATTCCTTTGACTGCAAGAGTAGGTACTTTGTGGAGTAGAGAACTTTACCACAACAGCTGTGAGTGCTTTTTTCTCCTGCTCAGTCTTAAGTAGATTTTCCTTAACTTGTAGTCTGAGTAATGAACAACCATCATGGAGGTATTAGTAAAAAAAATCTTGAAGTTTTCAGCAAATAAGAAATGTTTAAGCAAAGCATGACAATTGATTGTTATGTATGTTGTGGCCACATGCACTGCTCCATCTTCTGCATAATGTAGAAGGTGCATGGAGGCTGTTGACACCTGGAAAATCAGTTTAAGTTACAGTTTCTCATGAGATAAATTGTTCAGGCTTTCTATAATTTTCTCTGCTGTAACATGGTAAAATTTCACCTCTAGCATCAGGTAAAAAAAACACTTACAGTAAAGGTGGCCAAAGCACAAATGTGCTTCCTGAACTGGGATAACCAGGATTCTTTGCCAGGAAGGTGAATCACTTAGCTCTCTTCAGAGGGCTCTTTCTGAAGGGCTGCAGCTGCAACAACCGACTCTTCTAAAGGTGTGTTACATCAGTGTTGTCAGTCCTTTGGAGCTCAAAGAATTTTCTCCCATTTCCTTGGGATAGGCTCTACCACATTAGTCTCTTTTCAGGCCTTCTGCAGTACCAGCAAAATCATTTTGTCTGCTGAGTAGCCACCTAAGGGACTATGGAGAACAATGGGAAAGTCTCCTGTATTTGTTCTTCAGAAGAGAATTGCTCAGTGGGCCAAAAGCATCCATGAAACTTAAGATCTAAGATCTTACCAAATCTGAGTTCATCAGGAGGCCAAGTGGGGGAAGCCTCTCCCTCAATCAAAACTGTAGCCAAGGTGAGGGACTCTATATGCGAGTTGAAGTGTTTCCTTTTGCACTTCCTATTCCTGCCCACACTGGACAGGATTCATCTAAATGGATGGAAGAGGACTCAAGATCTGTTACTGCTCTGGCTCTACAGTGGTCTTCATTCCCCTGCCTCTTAGGGTTTGGAGGATGTTAAATCCTGAAACACAGAGTTACTGGGTGGTTTTGTCTTCTCTAGGAAATTCTTCATACCAAAAACATGGTTCTGTGTCCTTTCTTATCAGGTGAGAACACAGGGAACCTGACACTGCAATTGATGATAGAGCAAAGGCTTTGATGCCAAAGATGGTGCCAAACAGACATGCCATACCCCAGTGTCAAGGTATACAAAAGAATGCTTTGGGGTTCTGGTCTCCAATGCCAGTTAGAACACCACTGAGAGCACAGTTGAGGGTGTTGGCACTGAAATCAGTGCTGACTGATCAGCATGAGGTGCCTTCGGCACACAGGACGTCTATGATAATATTGGTACTCAAATCACTAATGAACAAGATGGAATCAGCACTAGTGCTACAGTCTGCATCATTACTGACTTAGGAGTTGGTGGTTGGAAGACTGTCTCTGATGCATCCACTAATGAAACTGGGTCCAGGGAAACAGTGACAGAGGTTGAAAAATAGAGACCTTATCTTGTTGCCCTCTAAACAGAGGGGAAAAAGAGGGCAACCAGTCTAATTTCAACTTTTATCACTGCACCCATCATTTTGTCCTATTCAACTACTAAAGACAGTCTCTGTAGAGAGACCTGGAAGATCCAATGAAAGCTGACCAGGACGGCCTACATTCTAGATAAGCAGAGAGTTCCTGCTCCATAGAAAAACTGTTAAATGTCTGTCTGGAAGAGCTAGAAAGTACAACAGCGTAAGTAAACTTATCATAACAGTAGATGTTCAAACAGATCACTGTTGCAGTAGCCTAAGAAATACGGGACGTCCTGCCAAGAATCAAACTAGTTGGTAAGCTTCTAAAGCTTTAGGGCACCTAGCTACTATACAGCTAGAGAAGAACAGGATACAGTCTGAGGCTAGGAAACCAAAACTTCACAGCATTCTTGCTTCACAAGGAGGAGGCCAGAGCCCTGCCAGGAAGGAAAATTAATTATAACCCTACACACACACACACACATACACACACGCACACACACACACACACACACACACACACACACACACACACACACACACACACACACACACACACACACACACACACACACCTAGCATAAAAACAGAGAAAAAAAGAGGTGGGATGGAGGGAGGGTATGTTATCTGCAAAAGTGATCTATTTCAATATCTACTGTTATTATATGTTTACTTACTCAACTGTACTCTATTCATCGTTATTTTATATAACTGTTACAGTAGATTAAGTTATATGGGGGAAAATATTAGAGCTTACAAAGAAAGGGAGGAGGAAGAAGGACTTCCCCTGTACTACTAATGGACAGAGGTAGCTCCTAAATGCTTTAACCCATGCACGGGTCCCCTCAAATTATCTATGGTATAACTCTAATTACTCTCATTAGGGGTAAGATATAATTATCAACCATACGAAGGGTAAGGCCAGTATGACAGCTAGCCTAGTGCTTACCTATGACCCTATAAGGGTAAAGCAGAAAAATTAAAATTTAAAGTAGACACAGAAAAATGTAAAAAGCATCCAAGATTTTTGAGAACTAGAATGTGATGATAAGCATGTTTTAAATCCAGTTGCTAGAAAACTGAGTGGTGGAATGAGAGATAACAGAGACTGTAGAGAGAACATTTTGAACTTTTAGATTTTCTTGTAAATATTTAGAAAATAAATGTCTAGGACAGGTCTCCAAGTTCCTTCTTTCTTGGATGCTAGAAAGGTTTTTGAATAAAATCTTTTCCCTCATTGATCTGGGAAAACAGGTTCTATAATCCCGAGACAACATCTGATATAGGAGAACAGGGAAGAGAGAGGACTGACTGAACAGATGAAGAAGAATCCTCTAAAAAGGATGAAAGGAATCACACTGACAGTTGTAGCCTATTGAATTATTGTCAAAGCTCAAGTGTCATAAGGTATCTGATGCCACATAAGAAACCAAAAATGTACAACTTTGGAAAAACTTTACAGGACTGCCAGGGTTGAGTGGGGAAAACCTACATGAAGGTGCATATTGTCAGCCTGTTTTCTTAAATTGTCATTGGTTTTTGGATGGGCCTACCTAATTATTTGAACCTTCCTGCCATTGCTTTGTGAAATTGTGCTTGCCTGCACCTTGCCAAGAATGCTTATTCTGTTTCCTGAAAAAGGGCAGCTATACTGCTAGAAAAGTTTCAATTACATTTTAGCAAGAAGGTTTAAAAAATCTGAGTAACACTGAAATAACTTCCCTCTTTCATCATCAAATATTTCAACAGAGGAGGAACTAAATACCATCTTTATCCAGGGAAGCATTCAGGATCTCAGCTTTGATATCCGCTGGTAAATTCTGAGAATGTAGCAAGGCAAATCTCCTCCTTACTGACCCAGTGGTAGATGCTCTAGAAACAGTTATCAGCTGTGTCATAAACACATTTTCAATAATGTTTGGGTACCTGAGACATGGAAGATGCTAAGGAATTCAGAGATTATTTAGTTTTTGAAGAAGGGAGGTCAGCAATTAATGTTTTCCTTTGTCAAAGAAAGCCAGCAGAAAATTAAGATTTGTGCCTGACAATTTACTATTCTGAAGGCTAAGGCTGAAGACATATAGACTGTCTTCCCAAACCTATCAAAGGCTTTTCCGAGTTTGTCAGAACAGGGATAGCTGCTTTGAGGAGTTTGGCAGAAGCTGATTTTAACAGGGAAATTACTGCAGGGTTTGACCTAAGGATACAAAATAGGAATGCATGGATCTGGGGCACATTATATATTTTATCAAACTTTATGAGAGCAGGTGGCTGATTGTCAGGCAAATTGCTGGTTGCCAAGAAAGCATTCTCTATGGCTGGCAAAACTGAAGGAACAGCTAAGGTTGAGGAAAATCCACCTATAACAAATCAGAATATTTTCACAGGGATTCTGGAATTTCCTTTTGTTACTACTGGAACACGTCCTTCATTCTGGCAACATTATCAGAAAAAGACAGGATATGAATCTGAAGTATAATTTTCATCAGAATCAGATTCCCCATTCTGTGAAGATGGAACTTGAGAAACAAATTTTAAATTTAATTCCTGTCCATCAGAATGGGAATCAGAATCTACAAGAGTGAGAGGAAATTGTTTTTTCTTTTAAATGAGGGGAAGACTTGGCATTTAAAGAAAGAAATGCTTTGAATAAACCTTTAGCAAACCCCGGCCAATGCCCTCATCTGTGTTTGGTGAAGCTAAATGCCTAACACTATACTTCCTTTTTATGGGAGACCCCCATCAGAAAAGGAGTGTCCTGAAAGGCAGTCCCTTCCCTGGGAATGAAGCTCCTCAGACAAG
Organism: Protopterus annectens; assembly: GCF_019279795.1. Taxonomy (NCBI): domain Eukaryota; kingdom Metazoa; phylum Chordata; order Ceratodontiformes; family Protopteridae; genus Protopterus; species Protopterus annectens. The sequence continues at coordinate 608,782,344 of NC_056745.1, forward strand.
CTTAGCAAAATAACATCTCCCAGTCCATTCCCCGATGCCAGCAAGATTGGCTTCCCCCTTACCCAAAAAGCACAACTAAACAGCCGCAGAGAAAGTGCCTGCCTCCCAGTCCTTAGTGGCTTCCCATAGAGGAACACCAGGGGAAATGAGAGGTCAGAGGAATATGTGATAGACACAGCAGAGTCATCCATTACTGGTGAGGTGAACAAGACATTGAAGTGAAGACCAAAGCCTCCTGAATAACTTTTTGCTTCTTGCTGCTCAGGAAGGGAACAATCTAGTTACTTCCTCCATATCCTGTCAGAAAAAGGAGTCTGACAAGTGGATAAAGTAAGTTTTATTTCCTGATATAAAAGTTAAGTTTTGAGGTAATCTTTTTTTTTTTTTTTTTTTAGTGACAACCATCAATTTACTAACCCCACCCCAATACCACTTTCTGAAAAAAAATTTACATTTTTTCCTACAAAAAAAAATAAATAATTTAGAAGTTAATCTCCAATGGGACTCAGGACTCTATCTACTGAAAAAGGTGTCTGACAAGTGGGTATCAGAACTTAGGAGATCTGATGAAAGAACCTGACTGATAAAAGTTCTCTGGAAGGGTGGGGGGGGGGGGGGTGTCTAACTTTGGCACCTTGACAAGAGAGACTTTAAGACATGAGCTCTCTACCCATATTTTGCCTCTCTCAGTGACAGTAGGCAGACCACTCTTCAGTATTAAATTGTTTTTTTCTTTCTTGCAGCATTCTTGTTTTGTCTTTCTTGCAGCATTCTAGAGTCAAAAATCTGGTGTGTATCACAAAAGAAGTCAAGATGCTTCATCCCAGACACCCTAAACAAAGTGTACGAGTATCCAGCGTCGGAGACAAAATGGACAAAAACAAGTCAAATTTAAAAATCGAAACAACCTAAAACAGTCCTTCAGCTTTGAGAATGTGAAAATATTTTAACAAATCTGACTGAAAAAAAAAAGTTCATTTCATAAATAAAGTTAACCCTTAAAAGAGCTAAGTTATGACTTTTTTATTATTTTTATATAAGACATGTAAGTGTGATGTGTAGACAATTTAATATGTTTCAAATTTTAAGAAGAGTAGTTCCAGAACCGCAAAGTGAAGACAATAGTTCGTAAAAAAGGTAAGTCCTTTATTAGTTGCCAAGTGGTAAAAATCCAAAGACGGTACAAAGCAGCAAAATCAGACCAAATGGTAAAATCCAAAGTCAGAAGGTACAGAACAGCAAAATCAGACAAGAGCTTTCGCTTGGAGAATGCCAAGCTTTTTCAAGTCAAAAACAGTTGCCTGCAGTGAGGCAACTGTTTAAATGAGGATGTTAATTAGTCACATGTTTGGTTAGAGCTGAATTGCATTAAGAACCAATTGAGACTGTTTTGAGCAAAAGAACAGCCAAATAATAAAATGAAACATTAAAATGTGCATAGGTTAAATTGACATTGCATTGTTTATACATGACTGATAAACCAAGTGAGTGTTATGATGAAATTAAAAACTTTGCTTGTCCAAAAGGTTTGGATAGAAATACAAATACAAATACAAGTGGAAGTTTAAAAAAGCTGTGTGTGATCCAAGTGAGTTTGAAGTCAGCAGTCCTGTGTAATATGAGAATCAATGTAGTGCTGTTATGTTAGCCTTAAAAATAGATGTAATGATGCATATGAATTTGCACTACTTGGTGACTTGGGGCAAGTGTGTTCAATGGGCAAAGAAACAGTGTTGAAAAATAGTGAAAATAGGATGAGACATGCTATAATCTAGCCCTTCTGAGCTTCAGAACCGAGCCTATACTAAGTGTGCCATTTAACCCCGGGGGCCTGCCTGCATCTAGCTTGAGTTGCCAGACAAGCTCCCTGTATTCCAAGGTCGATTCCCAGTCCCCCCCTCCTCTAATGTTAGGGTTCACTTGTTCAAGGATCATGAAAGACAACTTGTAATTGGGACATGTAAATGAGTGTTTGAAAAAGCGTTGCTTTCCTTTTCTTTTCAATGTCGTAAGTGTGTTCGTATAGCCTTTTCCTGAATTCCCTCTCTGTTTTGCCCACATAAAAGGCACCACAGGTGGTGCAGAGCCCGATATAAACAACCCCTTTTGTTCCACATGAAAAGTGACAGGGGGATCTGATACAGGTGTGTCTGGATGCAAGGTAGATGTGGGATTTGTTTGCAATGAGAGGACATTGCTTGCAGGCACCACATTTGAAGGTGCCCTTATTGTTGTGAGAGTTGTGAGTAGTTGCAATGGGTTTTCTCGAAGATGTCTTTGAGGTTTTGCCCCTCTTCCTCACAAAATTAGGTTTGTCCGAATGATACTCCTGAAGTCGTCATTGCCAGCCAGTACAAACCAGTATTTGGATACAATAGTTTCAATTTGTTCAGAGTTGTCGGAGAAAGTGTAAATGAAATTGCCGTCCATTTCTTTGCTCTGTTGTAACATAAGGTTGGGGATCTGCACTTGCGTGCCCAAGCAGTGGGGGGTATAAGGAATCCCTTTTGGCAAAGATTTCATCTTTTAGTGAGTTGAGCAAGTTCTCAGGATAGCCTCTTTGGGTGAACATGTCATGTAGATTGTGAGTCTCTTCTAGAAAATCGGAGAGTTTACTGCACATTCTGGATGCTCTTATAAGTTGGCCCTTGACTATGCCCTTCTTTTGATGAAAAGGGTGTTGACTCTCATAGTGTAATAGACAGTTCGAAAAGTGGGTTTCCTGTAAACCTTGGAGTGTAGTTCCAAGGATTGGGCATCCCTATAAATGGTAGCGTCAAGATAGTGCAGATGTTCATGACTGATGTTGTGTGTGAAAGTCAGAAACTCTGTGGTACTGTTGATGTATTCCAAAAAACTCGACAGTTGGAGTTCAGTACCTTTCCAAATGAGGCAGATGTCGTCAAGGTATCTGCAATAGAAGGTGACAAACTCTGCCCAAGTGGTGCCAAAAATGTAGTCCTGTTCCCATCTGTGCAAAACCACATTGGCATAGTTGGTGGCACAGGATGTCAATGTTTCAAATTTTATTCATAATGTAGTTACGTACTGTATGGTTTGAAAGGAAATGATGTTCTTCATACTGATCACTGCTGCACTAACCTTAGCTATATAGGTTATATCCTGCCAAAGATATAACAGCTGGCCAGCTTCCAAAGCTTCAGGGCACCTTCCACATGCACAAACTATCAAGCAACTTAAGATGAGCGGACTAAAAGACAAGTATCAGCAAGAAGCTCCCCAGAGCTTTACTGCATTAAAGGACTGGTGATCAGCTTGTGCTTTTCTTTGCTGGACAGATAAGTTCCCTTTGAGGAAAAAAACAAGAAGTTTTGTACTCACCATAACGTTTGATGTATGTAGTCCATCTTGCCTTACATTCTTACCCGTGGTTCGGCTCCGACTCGGCCATACTCTAGCTCAAAGTCTTCAAATGGCTTGTGGCTAAGAGGTATCCCATCATTTGCTGCAAGCTCACACACACACACACACACACACACACACACACACACACACACACACACACACACACTGAGAAGAAGAACAACCCCAACAGAAAGGACTACTGACACCTAGAGACTATACCTCCAGATCCTCCAGAAGGGGGTAGGAGGGAGGGTTAGTAAGAATGTAAGGCAAGATGGACTACATACATCAAACGTTATGGTGAGTACATAGGTTCATAGGTAGGTACTAGGCTATCTGCCCGAGGGCATTTATAAGCCTAGCCAGAGTGTGTCGGCTTTCGCCGCGCCATTGATTAATTAACTGAGCCTCTGTCAAGCAGAGCCAATGAAGTGATCCCAGGGGTGTATTTTCTGTTACCCATCCACTCTCCAAAGTTTCTCTTGAAGAGTGTTAGTGAGGGGCTCTGCCTAATGTAGTTAGGAATTTTGTTCCAAAGCATGGGGAGTCTTTGTGACGGGAATCTATCCCTCCAGCATGTTCTATTTATTGTTGTGGTAAGGTTTAGCTCACTAGAGCGAGTGGCTCGCAGTGACTTGGATTTCTTTAGGTGGGGCATGTCCATCAATTCTGAGTTGGACATGGCTTTGTAAGTCAGGCAGAGATCACCTCTGAGTAAGCGATATGCCACTGAGTACAGCCAGAGTTTTTTCAGTCGGGCTGCATAGGACATATGTTTGAGGCCAGTAATCCTCTAGGTGAGGTGCTTTTGTGGTCTTTACAGCTGTTGGAAGTGTCTTGTGAGGTACATCCCAAACGGGGCATTGTACTCTATGATGGGTCTGATGAGTGACGAGTAGAGGGGCACTATAACCTCTTTATCTCTAGATGTGAACCCCTTAGTAATTAGACGGGCCACACAGAAGAATTTCCTAACTACTTTGGCAATATGATTGTCAAAGGAGAGATTACTATCTACCTGGGGCCCCAGATCTCTTATTACCTCTTCTGTATTAAGGGGCTGCCGCCCGTGTGGTAATACGTGGGTGTTTTGTTTTTCCCAAATGGGATGACTGTGCATTTTTTGGCATTTAGCTTGAGGCCATGACTTTGACACCAGGTGTCTGTCTCAGTATGGCCTTTTTGAAGGAAGTCCACGTCAGCTGAAGAGTCAATTATGGCTCCCAGTTTGCAGTCATCGTAACTTCTTGATGTTGTGTAGTCCAATCTCGCCTTCATTCTTACCTGTGAACAGCGTCCCTAGCACCTTGATCTTGGGTGGCTCAGTGAAAAATACTCTTGAGCACTGTGGAACCAAAGGAAGATCTGCCTCTACATACCAGATCTAATTTGTAGTGACTAATAAAGGTATGAGGTGAAGCCCATGTTGCTGCAGCACAAATACCATCTATAGACATCCTAGCCTGAAAAGCAGTTGAGGTAGCCACAGATCGTGTAGAATGAGCCTTCACTTTAAAGTGTAATTCTTTGCCATTAGAAGCATGAATAAACGAGATGCAATCGAAGATCCAGCGAGACAAGGTTACCTTAGAAACAGGAACCCCAAGTCTAATGTCTGAAAACGAGACAAACATTTGATGTGATTTCCTGAACTCTTTCGTCCTATGTAAACAGAAACGCAATTGTCTATGAACATCTAGCTGATGAAACTTAAATTCTGCCTTTCTGATGAATTCAGGAAAAAACACAGGCAACTCAATGGATTGGCTGATACTGACAACAGAGGCAACCTTTTGAACAAAAGAAGGATTGGTTCTTAAGAAGACCCTATCTTTGTGAAACACCAAATAAGGTAGCCTAATCGATAATGCTTGGAGTTCAGAGACCCGCCTAGCTGAAGTTATGGCTACCAAGAATACTGTCTTCCATGACAAGAATTTAATGTTACAAGTAGCTGCGGGCTCAAAGGAAGTTGAGGTGAGCTTCTGTAATACAAAACTGAGGTCCCATGGCATCACTGGATCAAAGACTGGAGGTCGGAGTAACAATGTCCCTTTCAGAAAAGCCCTATAAAGCCTATGAGCCATAAGGTTGGGCTCATTAGCAACGTGAAAGGTAGAAACCGCTGCCAGTTGCACTTTAATGGTTGCTGCAGCTGACCCTTGACTGAACAGTTGAGAAAGAAATTCTAATATTGCCGAAATAGGTGCTGTATAAGGATCAATATGTCTCTCACGGGCCCAAATAGAAAATCTCTTCCACTTACTGGCATAAATCTTCCTGGTAGAAGGCTTGTGGGAAGATAATAGAATATGGACCACTTCCAGTGAAAAATCATGAAGCTTGACTAAGAATGGAAATGGACGGTTTGGATGGAGGGATGGAACTGTCCTGACATATGAGTCAGCAGATCTGGAGCTGAGTCCAGAATCCAGGGCTTGTCCATTAGATAGAGTTGAAGGAAGGGAAACCAAATCTGAAGAGGCCAGTGTGGGGCAATGGGGATCATTTTACTTCCCAAAGACTGTGCTTTCTGAATGACCTTTGATATCAGAGGTAACGGTGGAAAAGGGTAGAGAAGACCGGAGGGCCAATCGTGAACCAAAGCGTCCCTGGGTGTCTCCCCCTCTGGGGGGATAAGGGTGAAGTAGCTGCTGCATTTGGCATTGAGGGGGCTGGCAAATAGATCGTAGCAAGGCTGACCCCATCTGTGGAATATCTTCTCCGTAACATAATTGTTCAGGGACCACTCATGAGGCATTAGGATGTTCTGCTCAGCCTGTCAGCAATCACGTTGGACTTCCCCGGTATATGCGTTGCAACTAGAAAGGGTTGGGAAAACACCAACCACTGCCAAACTCGAAGTGCCTCTCTGCAAAGGGGGTATGATTTGGATTCTCCCTGTTTGTTCAGATACCATACCACTGACATGTTGTCTGAGTGGATTGCAATTGTCCCTAGAGGGAGAAATTGCTGAAGTGCTTGCAACGCTAATAGCACTGCTCTCATCTCCAAGACATTGATATGCAAATGGTCTCGTGATCCTGTCACGTGCCTTGGACAGTCCTGCCAAGAGAATGCCCCCCCCCAACCCGATCTGGGAGGCATCTGTGGTCACCATGGCAACTGGGGAAGATAGGACAAAAGGCTTGCCCACGTTGAGATTGTTGGCATGAAGCCACCAGCATAGATCCTGCTTGTACGTGTCCGTAATCAGAATAGAATGGGAGAGTGGAAGATGCTTTAGTGACCATTGGGCAAAAAGCAGCCACTGAGGAACCCTCATGTGGAGTCTGGCAAGAGGAACTAGCATAATCATAGCAGCCATGGTCCCTAATAACTTGAGGACCACTTTTGCCTTGACCTTCCTCAATGGTAGTAAGGCATAGACCTGCTGTTGCAGAGCCCGAATTCTCTCTTCTGGTAAGAAGGCCCTCATAAGCACTGTATCTAGTTCGGCGCCGATAAAAATTACATGCTGCGAGGGCAACAAGAACGATTTTTTCCAATTTAGAGTAATTCCAAACCATTGGCACAGTGTAATGGTGACATCCCTGGTCTGTAACTTTTAGTTATGTACTTACTATAACTTCGGATGTATGGGATCCATCTCGCCTATATTCATAACTGATGACTCGGCCACTATATACTAGAATGAAGTCTCTAATTGGCTGGGCTACCCCTTATCCCAGAACGCACCACGCCTGCTTCCCCAAATCTTGTTTGTTCACTTTCATTCCTACATCCAGACACAGAGACATACCAGCAACTGTAACAAACTAAAGCCCTTCAAGAGAAAAACTCAGTAAGTAGCAACATTCCCTCTAAATCCAATGGGAAGGGGGAATGAGGGCGGGTACGTATGGAATGTAGGCGAGATGGATCCCATACATCCGAAGTTATGGTAAGTACATAACTAAAAGATGTAATGGGATCCTATCTCACCTACATTCATAACTGATGGGATAGCGTCCCTAGCACCTAAATCCTGCGTGGCTCAATGGAAAACACTCCTGAGAACTGTGGAACCAAAGGAAGCTCTACCTCGAGAAGCCACATCTATCTTGTAATGAGAAATGAAGGTGTGCGGAGAAGTCCAGGTAGCGGCCGCACAGATATCATCTATCGATAATTTGGAGTGGAATGCTACAGAAGTAGCCATTGCCCTGGTAGAATGAGCCCTGACTGGGAAGGGTAGCTCTTTGCCGGACTGTGAATAAATGAAAGAGATACAATCTTTAATCCATTTGGCTATGGTGGTTTTAGCCACCGGTTGACCCAACCTATTTTCCGCAAAGGACACAAACAGCTGATCTGACTTTCGTGTCTGATTGGTCCTACTTAAATAAAAACGCAGTTGTCTGTGAACATCCAAGTGATGGAAAATATATTCTGCGCTATTGGAGAATTTGGGGAAAAACACAGGGAGCTCCAAGGATTATTGAATGCATAAGGGAGATGCTACCTTGGGCAAGAAAGAGGGATTTAACTTGAGGGACACTGTCTTTGTGAAAGGTCAAATAAGGAGGATTAGAACAGAGAGCCTGAAGCTCTGAGACCTGCTTGGCAGAGGTTATTGCCACCAAAAAGGCAGTTTTCCAAGATAGAAATTTTATATCACAAGTAGCTGCTGGTTCAAAGGGGCGGGCAGTTAAAGAAGCTAGAACCATATTCAGGTCCCAAGGGGGCACAGGATGGGCTATTGGGGGCCGAAGGAGCCACGCTCCTTTAAGGAAAGATTTGCAAAGCCTGTTTGCCATTAAGAAAGGCTCAAAAGAGACATGAAAATTAGAGATAGCCGCCAGTTGGACTTTAATTGTGGAAACTGAAGAGCCCAAATAAAACAAAGAAGCCAGGAATTCTAAAACCTGAGGTACTGGAGCGGTAAGGGGATCTATACCTCGTTGCTGGGCCCAAAGAGCAAACCTCTTCCATTTGCTGGAATACAGTTTAATAGTGGAAGGTTTGTGAGAAGAGGACAAAATGTGGATGACGTCTGGAAAGAAAGAGTTATCTCTGACTAAGGTTGGAAGTGGAGTAACCAAGCGGCCAACCTCAAGGACCTGAGGGATGGGTAAGACTGTCCCAACTGATGAGTTAGCAGGTCGGGCACCAGGTCCAAAAACCATGGGCCTTCCACCGCATACCTCAGAAGGAAGGGGAACCAAACCTGATGAGGCCAGTGTGGAGCGATCAAAATCATGTCGCTTCCTAGATAAATCGTCTTCTGTATCACCTTCGGGAGAAGGGGAACTGGAGGGAAGGCATAAAGTAGACCGGGGGGCCAGCCGTGAGCTAGGGCGTCCCTGGGAATCTGCCCCTGAGAGGGAGTCAGAGTGAAGAACTCCCTGCATTTCGCATTGTGAGGGCTGGCGAACAAGTCGCAACAAGGGAGGCCCCACTTGGCGAAGATGTTTGCAGCCACTCTGTCGTTGAGGGACCACTCGTGGGGCAACAGGAAAGTCCTGCTCAGCCTGTCTGCAATCACATTGGATTTCCCCGGAATGTGCGTTGCCACTAGGAAATACTGGGTAGCAATCGCCCAATGCCACACTCTCATGGCCTCTCGGCAAAGAGGGTAGGACCTGGTTCCGCCTTGCTTGTTTATGTACCAGACTACCGACATGTTGTCGGATAGAATCGCAATAGTACCCCGGGGAATAGCATGACGAAGTGCTTGCAACGCCAGTAGCACCGCTCTCATTTCCAGGATATTGATATGTAAGTGCGTTTCGTGAACCTGCCACGTGTCTTGGACAGACCTGTCCAGATAATGACCCCCCCCACCCTATCTGGGAGGCGTCCGTGGTCACCGTGGCGACAGAGGCTGAAGAACAAAGGGTCGCCCCTGGTCCAGGTTGGACCGAAGCAGCCACCAACGTAGGTCCCAACGGCAAATTTCCGTAATCTGGACCATATGGTTCAAGGGGAGTTCCTGAAAGGACCATTGAACCGACAGTAGCCATTGCAGCACCCGCATGTGCAGCCTGGCTAAGGGGACTAGAAGAATAGTCGAGGCCATCGTGCCCAATAACTGCAGAATCAGACTGGCCTGAACTCGTGATCTGGGTAACAAGGTTTGGACCTGAGACTGCAGGACCTGAATCCTTTCTACCGGCAAGAATGCCTGCATTCTTCTTGTGTCTAACTCTGCGCCTATAAAGGTAATACGCTGAGATGGCTGCAGCACAGATTTTCCCCAATTGAACGTGATTCCTAGTGAATGACCCAAACTGACTGTGGTCATAAGCGCCCAAACTAATAGATGCTTGGAGGTGGCAGTAAGGAGCCAGTCGTCTAGATAGGGAAACACTTGGAATCCTAGATTACTCAAGTGAGCTGTCACTACTGCCAGACACTTGGTGAACACCCTGGGGGCTGTGGTGAGACCAAAGGGCAGTGCTCGGAACTGGAAATGACTGGCTCCCAGGCGGAAGCGTAAATGACTCCTGGACTCTTGACTTATCAGAATGTGATAGTAAGCGTCCTTGAGATCTAAGGAGCACATCCAGACATCCTTCTCCAATAACGGGAGAATGGACTGAAGGGTGACCATTCGGAATTTGGATTTTTTTACAAAGCGATTCAATGATCTGAGGTCCAAAATGGGCCTTAAGTCCCCTGTCTTTTGGCACCAAAATAGTCTTGAGTAAGTTCCTGATCCGATCTGGTTGGCGGGGACAGGCTGGATGACTCCTTTTCTTAGCAGCTTTGAAACCTCGACCGCTGCTTGATCCCGCTGACTGGGTGGCACATCCGGGATTTTCCTGATAGGAAGAGGGGGGTTCTTGATGAAAGGGATGAGATAGCCTCCGGTTATGGTCCGGAGCACCCACTGATCCTTGGTGACAGATTCCCAAGCCTGCGGGTGTTCCGCAAATCGACCCCCGACTGGCTCCGGAGATGCGCAGTCGGGCCATGTCTCAGGGACGGTGAGCGTAGGATGGACCACGAAAGGAATCGCGGTCTCCAGAGTTACGGGGACCTCTGCCGCCTCTGGGACAGCGTCTTCCTGAATCCCCCCCCTGCCTCTAGAGGGGGGATCACTCGGTGGAGTAGGGAAAGACCTTTGAGATTTCCTGAACCACATTTTCCCTCCTCTCTGGGCCTTGGGGTAAGGTCTAGAGGGAGCGGAAAAATGGGCCCCCACGGCAGTCAAGGTCTTGCCCTCCTGCTCGCACTGAGTCAGTGTGTCCTTCACCTTGGGTCCAAACAGAGAGGACCCATCAAAGGGGGCGTCGGCGAAGGAAGACTTAAAGGCCTCCGCAAAGGGACACAAGCGTAACCAGGCGTGTCTTCTAAGAGCCACACCTGTTCCTGCTGCTCTACTCGCCCCTTCGGCTGCATATGATATGAGCCTCATGGACGAGTTGACTATTGAAGATAGGGTGGTCATCTGGACACCAACAGTTTGGGCTAACGCCTCAGGAAGATTACCCGTAAGAGACTCACCTACCTCTTTGAGGAGGTCCCTTTAGAGCCTGGTAAAATGACAAAGATAATTCAGCGACCGCAGGGTAAAGGCCACTGAAGAAAGGGTACGCTTCCCGTATCTATCCATGCTCCTGGAATCCTTATTAGGAGGGTGAATAGACGTTGAAGCCTCTGCCACGTCCTGCTGAGTGGCAGATGCCACCACCATCGCATCTACTGCAACTCCTTTAGTCAAAAATTCCTTTTGAGGAGGGGCTGAGAGGAACTTGTTAGGCCTGGCAGGCACCGGTTCCACAGTGTCAGGATGTTCCCACACCCTTCGAGAAACTAAATCTAGTAATTCATTGAAGGGTGGAGACACCCAGGAGGTGGAGGGCTGGGCCCCAAATGCCTTGAGGAAGACTGACTCCTCTGCGGAAGGGGTTTTGGACTGCCAATCGCCTCTCTGTTTCAGGATCTCGAGGATATCTGAGAATGAGACGTCATCCGAGGACGATTTTGGGGACCCCTCCACATCATCGAGGTCAGTATCTGATGTGATAGACTCATCCTGGGAGTCAATGTGCTTCCTCTTGCACAATTTATTTCTTGGAGGTTCATCTGAAGCGGATTCAGAAGGACCTCCCGGGAGAAGGGAACCCCCCAAGGGGGTATCCTCAGGCCCTGGGGCCCCACTGTCATGGGAATGAAGCACACCAGAAGCACCAGTTCCCAAGTCTAGGGACGGTGAGGTAGAGACTTGCTGAGCCGGCAAGGACATGGCCAGCGCACTCCTCATGGCCTCAAAAGCAGGACCTCCAGACTCTACGGAGGACACAGGCTGAGAGACCACGATGGTACCGGGAATCCCTGCGGCCGACACTCCGAGGGGAAGACTAGGCACCGAAGCTACCAGTTCCAAAGTGTTCCCCTCGGCCCCGACCGAGGAAGTCCCGGTACCGAACCCTGACGCCGAGGACAGAGTAGGAATGATGGTCGGAACAGAGAAGCTCCGAGGGAGTCTCGGTTCCGACTGGACAACTCTGCTCCGCTCTACCATCACCGACTCCAACGGCTTCGAGGAGGTTGGAGGAGGAATCAGATGCGTCGAAGTGGGGACCGGCTCCGGAGCCGAGTGGGCTGGAGCCGAGACCATTTTTGCAAAAACCGGGGACTGGAAAAGCCTCTGGATAACTCTGTCCAAATCTGAGTCTGACAACCTGGAGGATTTAGAGGAAATAGATGGGGGCTGAGACGACTTCTCTCTCAGCTCCGATAGACCAGGGGACCGGCTCCGAAACGGCTCCAACACCATCGGCACCGGATCCGGAACCGTATGAATAAGCATCGGCGCCGAAGGGGACTTCGGGGCCGGGGGGGAGAGTCTGAGCTGCACACCTCCAATGGCTCCGAGACCAAAGGAGCCGAAGCAGATGATTCGCCTCTCGATCCCCCAACCTGAGGCTCCGACACCAATGGAGCAGAGGAAAGAGGTATCAAGGCAGACCCTTCCACCCGAGGCTCCGAAGCCATTGGAGCCGAGGAAGAAGAGGTCAACCTATGCTTCTTGGAAGTCGGTTCCGACGGACTGGTCAGAGCCGACGACCTTTTCTTTTTAGAAGCTGGAGAGGAAGGAGAAGCCAAAGCTTCCTCAAAGGAGGGCTTAATAAGGCCTTTAAGGATCAATTTATTTTTTCGTTCTTGAAGGACCCTAGAGGAAAAAGCATGACAAACACTACATGTTTCCTGCAAATGTTTCGGTCCTAAACAATATACGCAAACAGCATGGCTATCAGTAAGAGACATTTTGTAGTTGCACTTGGTGCACTTTTTAAAACCAGACTTCTGCTCTTTCGACATCCTATCACACAACTATTTCCCACAACGAAAAGCAAACCTTAAAGTAGGGCACGAGCCCTTTGACTCAAAACGGTACTGGCCCGAGATACAGAACACAAAATGGGCAGAAGCCCTCTAACTTAAACGGGCTTAGCCTGATAAAACAGGACGTACAATAGAGACAAAATCAATACACCCACACACAAATAAGGGCAAGGGCCCTCTAACTTAAACGGGCCTTGCCCGGTAAGTAGAAAAAATACCAACAACCAAAAACAGGTTCACACACACACGTAAAGCTGTTAAAACAGCTGTTTGTTAAATTTGTGAAGAAAACCCTAGGTCAAAAGACCAAAAAGTAATCAAAAAACCACTTAGCTCCAGCCAAGTCGAGACCACGTCTAGCTTGAAAAGCAGCAAATGAGATCTGGGGAAGCAGGCGTGGTGCATTCTGGGATAAGGGGTAGCCCAGCCAATTAGAGACTTCGTTCTAGTATATAGTGGCCGAGTCGGAGCCGATGGATCGGCTCCAAACCCATCAGTTATGAATGTAGGCGAGATAGAATCCCATTACATCAGTAGATGCCTGCTGGTGGCAGAAAGGAGACAGTCGTCCATGTACAGAAACACTTGGAATCCCTGACGTCTCAAGTGAGCCGTTACCACTGCCATGCATTTGGTGAACACCCTGGAGGCTGTGGTAAGACCAAAAGTCAGAGCGCAAAACTGAAAATAAATGGCTCCCAGCCGGAAGCGTAGATGACTTCTCGATGCCCTGTCCATCTTGATATGGTAGTAAGCATCTTTGAGGTCGATGGAGCACATCCACACAACTTTCCCTAACAGAGGGAGTATTGACTGTAAGGTGACCATGCGGAACTTGGACTTTTGTACATGAAGGCTCAATCGGCTGAGATCCAAGATGGGTCTCAGGTCCCCTGTTCTTTTCAGCACAAAAAAGACTCTGGAGTAAGTCTCTAATCCTACTTGGTCTGCAGGGACAGGCTGGATGGCTCCCTTTGAAAGCAACTTTTTTATTTCTAAAGTTGCGGAATCCCTGTGACTGGATGGGACGTCTGGGATTCTCTTGGTTGGCGGGGGAGGAGAAGAGAAGGGAACATGATAACCTCTGGAAATTATCTTTAATACCCACTCGTCTTGGTTGACATCTTGCCAGGCTTCTGGGAATAAAGAAATGCAACCCCCGACTGGCTCCAGAGACGCGCAGTCGGGCCTCCCTTCAGGAGCGCTGGTAGGGAGAACCACAAAAGGAATCACGGTTCCCTCCTGGTTACGTGGGCCTCCTCTGCCTCTAGGGCGGCGTCTACCTGAATTTCCACCCCCTCCCCTGCCTCCGGAGGGGGAATCACTCTATGTGCCCTGAAAAAACCTCTGCGACTTTCTGAACCACATTTTCCCACTCTTCTGGCCCTTGGGGTAAGGTCTAGAAGGCATGGAAAAAAGGACTCCCACGGCAGACAGGGTTTTTCCTTCCTTCTCACACCTAGAGAGAGTGTCCTTCACCTTGGTTCCAATTGATGAACCGTCAAATGGGGCGTTGGTGAACCTAGACTTGAAGGCCTCCACGAAATTGCACAGGCGCATCCAGGAGTGTCTCCTAAGAGAGACTCTGGAACCTGCTGCCCTACTCGCTTCATCGGCTGCGTATGAGATCAGCATCATGGAGGAGTTGGTAAGGGAATTTAGGGTAGACATCTGTGCATTGACCTTCTGTGCCACGGCATCAGAAATGTTACCATGTAGAGAATCTCCTAGCTCTTTTAGGAGATCTCTCTGGAGCCTTGTAAAATGCATCAAGTAGTTCAGCGACCAAAGTGTAAAGGCCGCTGAGGTAAACACACGCTTCCCATACCTGTCCATAGCCCGGGACTCCTTGTTTAGTGGATGGACGGTAGACGAAGTTTCAGCAAGTTCCTTTTTGGTGGCTGCTGCCACCACCATGGCATCTACTGGAACGCCTTTTGTTAGATATTCCTTGTCAGTGGGGCGGACAAAAACTTATTGGGTCTCCTAGGGACCGGTTCCACAATGTCAGGAGTTTCTCACACCTTTTGACAGACAAGATCTAGTAGCTCATCAAAAGGGGGAGAAACCCAAGAGGCGGAGGGTTGAGACCCGAAAGCCTTCAGGAACACAGACTCCTCACCAGAAGGGGATTTGGAGGGACAGCCGCCTCTCTGCTTCAAGATCTCCAGGATATCTGAAAAAGAGATATCTTCAGAAGACGACTTGGGGGACCCCTCTGACTCTTCGAGGTCAGTGTCCGATGTGAGAGACTCATCTGGGGAGTCGAGGTGTTTCCTCTTACACAATCTCTTTCTGGTGGGCTCCTCAGGCAAAAGAGACGTCAGAAAGTTGGGGACCACTTATGGAGGTATCCTAAGGCTTAGGGTCTCCGCTGCCCATGATAGAGGGTGATCTGAAACTGACACCAGTGCTGGAGGGGGCAGAGTATCAGTGCCATAGGATGCAGCTGACAACCTGTCGCTCACAGTCCTCATAACCTTGAAGGCTGATCCCCCCGGCTCCGAAGGCCAACTAACTGTAGAGGATACAGTAGTAGTCCTCGGCGTCGAGGAGATGAGGTCTGAAGCAGATGTCGGGTCCAAGCTCACTCGAGCCAAAGCACCGAGAGGAAGGCTCAGAACCGATGAAGATCGAGCCGAGTCCTCCCCTCGGGTCTGACCAGAGAACCGTGGACCCTCAACCCCATGGACGGAGTCGACTGGGTCGGAGTGGAAGTCGGAACCGAGAGGCCAGGCGAGGCTACTGGAAACGACCTAATGGCACCCGGCAGAATGGACAACTCTGGCTCCGAAGGCCGAGAAAGGCTCGGAGGAGGAACAACAAAGGATGAAGAGGCCATAGGCTCCGGAGCCAAAATCAATTTGGCCAACACCGATGACTGAAGCAGTTTCTTCACCACTCTATCAACGTCCTCATCAGAAAGGGTCCTGGAGGACCTGGAGGATACTGTTGGAGATCTGGATCTCCCTACAGAAGGGGACTTGCGTGAAGGAGAAACTGGTCGAATAACTGGAATAACTGCCTCCGAACCAAAATATCCATAACCGGCTCCAAAATGCTGGGAGCCAATACGGACTTAGTCAAGACACTACCTTCTATTGGCACTGATGGCAATGGAACCAAAGAAGGAGAAGCTGTTCTTACAACTTTCTCTGGCGGCTCCGAAGAAACAGATGGAACCAGAGAGCACTTCTTAGAAGTCTTTTTGTCCTTTTTAGCTGGAGAGGATAAGGCACTGGAAGACTTAGCCAAATCTTCCTCGAAGGAGTGTTTAAGCAGTCCTTTCAAAATGAGCTTGTTCTTCCTCTCCTGTAGCACACGGGGACTGAAGGAATGACAAAACAAGCAGGACTCTTGAAGGTGAATAGCCCCCAAGCATTACACGCACACAGAGTGCCCATCAGTCAAAGACATTTTATTGTTGCATTCAACACACTTTTTAAAGCCCGAAAGCCTATGTTACTTAGAATCGTTGGACATGCTGAAAAGGAGGACACACACAGGTACAAAGCAATGCGTACACACACTAGACCCAACTAAACCCCGCACGAGAAACAGAGCCTCTAACTAAAAAAGACTACAGGGAGGACTAGGTCCTCTAACTTAAACGAGCCTAGCCCGTGGGGGGAAAGGAAATGAACGGGAGACGAAAACGGCCAACGACAAGGCCACAAAAACACCAAGCGAAACAAAACAAAGGTAGTATAACACCACTACCACACACACAGAGTTATGAAAATAGCTTTTTTTGACTAACAAGTCAAAAGTTTATAAAAAGTTTATAAACAGTATACTTAGCCACGGCCAAAAGAGAGACCACGTCTGAGTAAAACGAGCGGCAAACGAGATCTGGGGAATAGACCTGTTGCATGATGGGATACCTCTTAGCCACGAGCCAATAAAAGACTTTGAGCTAGAGTATGGCCGAGTCAGAGCCAAGGTTTGGCTCCAAACCCCACGGGTAAGAATGAAGGCGAGATTGGACTACATAACATCTTACATTTTCTTATATCTAGCCCATAGAAGTGTCCTGGGATCATGCCGCCTGACATTAGTTCCCAGTGCCTGTATCAAGTAGAGCCACTGGAGTGATCCCCGGGGTGAAC
Source organism: Protopterus annectens (assembly GCF_019279795.1). NCBI lineage: Eukaryota > Metazoa > Chordata > Ceratodontiformes > Protopteridae > Protopterus > Protopterus annectens. The sequence goes on from NC_056745.1 coordinate 608,799,116, forward strand.
TTTCTATTACCCATCCACTCATCAAGATTTCTCTTAAAGAAGGATGGTGAGGTGCTCTGCTTGACTTGTATGGGAAGTCTATTCCATAGCATGGGCAGTCTCTGGGTTATGAACCTGTCCCTCCAGTATGTTCTGTTGATTGTGGTAATGAGGATGAGGTCTCTGGAGCATGTGGGGTAGAGGGATTGGGATTTCTTTAGCTGTAGCATTTCTAACAGAGCTGGGTCAGACATCGCTTTGTAAGTCAAGCTGAGACCACATCTTAGTAGACGATATGAGACAAAGAATAGCTAGAGTTTTTTTGAGTCTGTCCGTGTGTTTTAACAGACTGTCTTGAGACTGTAAAGTACTTTTAAATGGAGCACTTATTTTGTCTGTCAGTTTACAAGTAGTGTAAACTAACTGATAAAATACATTCTGTGGAGAAATTGTTTAATTTTCCACCGTGGGGCTGCCTTTGTGTTGGAAAGTGCTTTTTACTGTGTTTTTTTTTTTTTCTGTCAGAAAAGTAAATGTTGTGGACTGGTAGTTATACTGGCATTTGCTGCTTGTCTTCCTCAGGAAAGAGGCACCATATGCAGTTTGACCATGGAAAAAAAACTTCAGTCCCATGACTCATCCTTCTTCCAGTCATAAAAATAAAAAGTTAAACAGCCTTTGCCACCACAACAGGCTAGCAATTTGTCACAGCTGCAGGTAGGTGGCTCCGCTGTGGCCATTTACTGTACCCCAGACTTATTTGACACACTTCACAAGATTACATCTTTTACACCAAATCCTTCTGGTGCAGCACCTACAGCCACTATGGACTGGGGCTTAGCCACATCCTCTGCAGCTGCCCACTCAGTGGGCAAGACAGAGCCATTCTTGTCAGTCCTGTGAGAGGCAACAAGGAAGGTTTCCCTGTTATGTCAGAATGTTGTGCCTATCTCTGGAGAAGCAGTGGCTGCCATTAGTAATAAGGGTGACCCCATTTTTCCTGTCAAAAAGTAACAAAAAATCAACACGCCTCTACTCCTTGTCAAATTTCCTTGGATAGCAGTGGTTTACTGGGATTGGCTCAGGGTTTAATTTAGGCTGTTGATCCTTCTTATAGAGTAGTTTCTAATAAAGGAAAGAGGGATGCCTCTTTTCTTTGCAGAAATTCAAGATACTGATCCTGAACAGGAAGATGCAGGGACAGATTCAGGGTTTTGTCCTCAGATTTCTGATTCCGACTAAGATCAGAGCTCAGTTTCCTGCTTGCTGACTTACTGACTGGAAAAAATCCTCTGCACCCATGTATCTTTTGCAATGTCTAGCCAGGCTCTCAAGTGCAGGGATAAATCACCCCTGATTGCCTCCAGTGGTGGACAATCTGGCCTCCTTTCAGAAGGGCTGGTAGGGTCTGTTGAAGAAGGAATCTCTGGACCCCTGGGTCTGCGGGCCTCTTCTGCCACTTGGGTGGCATCTTCCATTCGAGTTACCCCATGCACCTGGGGGAAATATCTCCATGGAGATCCTGGAAAGGACCCTGGGATTGCCTGAGGCACATTTCTGACCTCCTCGTTGATTCCTGGAAAAGGTTCTCTGAGGAGTCAAAAAACATGCTCCAACTGCAGGGAGGGTCTTTTCATCTTGCTCATACCTGGAGAGTGTGTCCTTAACTTTAGGGCCGAACAAAGAGCTTCTGTCAAAAGTAGCACTGATGAAAGAGGGCTTGAAGTCATGCAAATGCATTCAGACATGCCTCCTAATAGAAAAGTCTGAGCTCACTGCCTTTGAGGTACCTTCAACCGCATGGGAGATAAGCCCATGATAAGTTAGTGATCGATTACAGGGTAGCCAACTGTGAGACCACAGAAGCCTGAGCCTCAGGAGTGCTGGTCCCAGAGAGGGAATTTGAAAGTTCCTTAATCAGATCCCTCTGTAATCTTGTGAAGTGTGTCAAATAATTCAGCAGTCAAGGGATGGACAAAAGAACTCTGTTCCGCAAGTTCTTTCTGGATGGCTGTTACCATTGACCATAGCATCTATTGGTACTCCCTTGATCCAAAATTCCTTTCCTGCTGGTGGTGCCAAAATCCAGTCTGGCCTTTTGGGAACTGGCTCAACTTTGTCTGGTTTCTTCTATACCTGCCTAGAGATCAAATTAATGAGCTTGTCAGTAGGCACAGTCACCCAGAAAGTAGATGGGCCAGACTCAAAAGCTATAACCAAATATATCACTGAGAATGTTCAGAAATAATAACAAAAAAAAAAAACAAGGCAACTGGACAAAAAAGAAGGGCACCAAACTACGTAGATTGCTCGTTTAATCCACAGGAAATAAAATTAACCCTCCACAATTGCTAAAATGCATTTTTCTCTGAAATATCACCCAGACTTCATCAGATACATTACAAATGAGTTAATCCCCTTATATTTAACACTCTTCTTGATCAATTAACATATTAATTAACAATTAAAGGTGTATTAGATTAAAAACAGAAAAAAAAAAATAATTGCCTGCATACCAGACCAAAACAAATAATTTCTTCATATATTTCCATGCTATAATATACATTTTTAAAAAAGCAATTTAACATTTTTTTCTTGAAGGGAATATCGAGAATATGCATGGTATGAACACCATTAAGAATAAAACAGTGCTACTAAATAGTTTAAGAACAATATATACAAAAATGTTTCTTTAAAGTTTAACAGACCTTAACTTGAGCACAAAAGACCCAAAAGCTTCCAGGAACACAGATTCTTCATTGAAAGGGTTATCAGTGAACCACCCAACCCTCTGCTTAAAGATCTCAGGGATGTTTTTAAATAAGACAGCTTTCAGGTTGAGATCTTGGTGACCCTTCCCCATCATCGAAATTTGTTTTTTCTGTGACAGATTCCTGAGGGGAGTCCAAGTGCCTCTTCTTGCACTTCCTCTTCCTAGGGACTTCTTTGGTGGGGTGTCCCAGATAAGTATAGTAAGAAATAGTAATACCCTGATGGGTAGCCTGGAGACTTTGGACTAGCTGTCCCTATGGGGTGGCATGATGGGGCTCAAGGTGCAAAGACATATGGAATCCAGAGGGGAGATCTGAGGGGGGAGGAACCATCTGTCCTGCAGAAACAGAGAATGCTCTCTCTACCACCTCAAAGGCACAATGCTCCATGGAGAAGGAAGTCGACAGAGTCGAGAAGCCAAGCTTCCATCCCATCAACTCCCCCTGGCTCAAAGGCAATCCACCTGAGACAGAGGTCAGAGCCAAGCTATGCAATGCTGAAGCTCTAAGGGGCAGAGATGGCTCTAACAGCTTCAGAGTCGACTCTAACACATTGGATCTGACAAGGATGCTTTGGCTCTGAGAGTCATCCAGCTCTGAAGCATTCAAAGCCAGCAACCTCAGAGAGAGCCTCAGAGCTAAGGATACTATGATCTTTGGATCCAAATCAGACAGTGAGACTCAGATCCAAAGGCTCCAGAACGACAAGTCAGACTGGAGAAGGACCAGTTATTGGAGATGTAGTACTAGCAAGGGCTTTCTGACCCAAGAAGCAGGAGATGGAAGAACTTCCATCTGAATCTGTGCCAAGATAAACTTCCTCATCATTCTCTCCACATCAGCCTCAGTCAGGCTGCTGGAAGAACAAGATGATGCCACTGAAGAAGTTCTGGAGTGCAGAGATGGTACTCGAGAGGGTATCAGATCTATGGTGGGAGAGTAAAGGATCCAAGGTAATGATTTTGGATCAGAAATATGGGATCCAAGGAAGTCAATTTGCTTTCAGACACCAGCTTCAGGGAAGGAGCAGGCATTGGATCCGATTTGTTAATTTTTTCTTAGGTGATCCAATGATGGGGTTCAGGATCTAGATGGAGCTGAATGTTTACTAGAAGGCTTCTTTTGCTTAGGTTTGGGGGGCTGAGACTCAGACAGAGGTTCCAAGAAGGAGGAAGGTAAAAAAACCTTTTAAAATCATTTTTTTTTTTCCGGTCTGTGATGGCTGTAGGATTAAAGGATTTGCAAATTTTATACTCTATTTGATGGTGTTCTAGGCTTAGACAATAGACACATAAGGCATGGGAGTCAGAAAGCAGTAATTTGTGGTCACACTTCTGATATTTTTTAAACCCTGACAGCTTTTCAGAAATATTAACAAATAGCAGAAAAACACAAGCAGCTTTTTTTTTTTTTATTTAGTCAAAAAAAAGACAAGAGATACCAACAATAGTATCAAGAATACACAATGTGTGTATAAAAGGGGAGAACAGTTTGCCAACAATGGTAATAAGGAATACACAAAAGTGTAGAAAAGGGAAGAGTTAAAGCAGATACTACAGTAATAAAAGTTATATTATAAAATAATATAAAGATAAAAGGGCGATACAGTAAACTTAGACTTACCTTCCGAAATAACAATATTAAGCTCGAGAGCTCACAGTGACATCCGGACGCAAAAGCAGCAAGAAATATCTGCTGTATGTTAGGGGATACAGCAATTTAGGTAAGGGAGGAGAATGAGAGTTTGTTAATGAGCACAAGCTACAATAATGAGCACAAGCTACAATAATGGCCAAGTCGAATCCAAGGACTGGATCTAAACCCAACTGTTTAGGAATTAATGAAAATTGACATCATCACATATACTGATTCATTGGCCAGAAGGGAGTCACTATAATGATCTAAGGGTTTCCTTCTTTATCTTCAAAACTACCCCGGATATCAGTGAAAAGGTTGGAAAAGCATAAAAGAACATTCCTGTCCAACGAAAGGAAAATGGATCTGTCTTCCATCCTTCTTGTGTGGAATGCTGGAGGAGAATTTTGCTAGCTGATTGGTCAGAAGGGGGCAAACAGATCTACTTGAGAAACTTGCCAAAAGAAGACCCCTGATCTAGTTTCCATTTGTGAAGGTCTGGCCTTGCTATGCCAAGCTTGTCTGCCACACATTTTGCTCTGACATGATACATGATGCCCATACAGTGAGACTGTGTTATAAAGCTCTATCCCATGCTAACACAGCTAGTCTGCAAAGGGGGTAAGACCTGGTCCGCCCTTGCTTGGTTATGTACCATGTGACTGTGGTATTCTCAGTAACAACATGAAGAGGTGCAGGGTTTCAACGATAATTAACAGAGTTCAGTGCCTTGATCAGAGCAAACACCACTTTTATAATTATGTGCTTGCATCTGCCCTTCATGTCTCAAACACCTTGCACTTGTATAATTCCTGAAACTGCTCCCCAAGCAAAGTCCAAGGCGTCTGTGATGAGTGACTGCTTTGGAGCAGGGATGGGTAGAAAAGGATGTAGATCATTGAGTATATTGTACCTAGTCAGCCACTGAAGCTAGATAGCATGTGCATATAAGTACTGAACACGTGCAAGATCAGTGCTATTTTTGTACATTAGTCAGGGTGAATGCATGCATGACTGGAGATATACATGCAAGTGTGTAATAAGTGAGAGACTTGGCTTAAGTACATGCTCCAGTTACAATTCCTGATGTGTTTATGTAAAATAAATATCTCTAACCCATTACAATGCTTAAGCATCTCTTTGAATACAAGAGACAAGAGACAGGGGAGATGAACATTTAGGGATATTTCTCATCTCCACTAAGTGATTTCCTCTTCTAACAAATCCTAGAACTCGGATTTGAAAAGATAATGGAAGCTGGTGCTGGGATCAAAGAGATTTCAGATACCACTGTATCTTTCTCACATGGAGTCTTGCCAGGGGTATTATGAGAATTATAGATGCCATTTGAACTAAAATCCTGTGGTATTCCCTTTCTTTGACCAAAGTCTGAAGGGGAAAACTCTAGAAATAGATATTTTACTTTTTCTTGTGGAAGAAAAGCTATTTGAACTGAGGTCTCTAGCAAACAACTCAAGAACACAATCCTGTGTGACATAATCAAAAAAGACTTTTGAATGTCCTTTTGGAACCCTAGCTTGTGTAAGAAATCTCTCACACAAGTCAGAGTTTTGACACTTTGAAAAAGAATCTGCAAAGATAAACAAGTTGTCTAAGTATGGAAAATGTGGATATCCTGTAGCCTGCAATAAGCTATAACCAGAGCTAGACACTTTTTGTGAACACTCTTAGTGCAGTGGAGAGTCCAAAGGGTAAGTCAGAGAAATGATAAAGTGATCCATACACACAGAACCTTAAGAAATGCCTGAAATCTAGATGAATAAGGATGTAATAATAAGAAGCTTTTAAATCTAATGTCACCAGGAAACTTAAATGAGGAAGAAAGTGTAAAGTGACAGTATTCTGAACTTGGGCACTATTACTAATTGGTTTAGGAAAGAAAGATCCATAACTGGTCTCCAAGCATATTCTTTTTTCTTTGGCACCCAAAACATCCTTGAATAAAATTTTTTTCCCTAAACTGGGAAGGAGGAACTGTCTCAATTACTCTCAGAGACAAAATATGTTGAAGGACAGGGGGAAACAGAGAAGTCTGGTCTGGTCTGGTGGATGACGAATTACCACCAGGAAAGGAGGAATTTCCTCCCACTGCCATCTTAACCTTTATGAATTATCTTCGGACCCCATTGATCTGAAGCTATCATTTGCCAAAGACAGAAGTGGAGAGTCAGACTTTCTGGAAAGGAAAAATGATTGCCAAGCTGGAAGGAGGGTGAAACGGACAAGACCCCTTAAATAGTCATTCTGTGTTGTTGGACTGTCCTTTGTTTTGAGGAATTCCTGTATTCTTTTTGGAATCCCTTTCAACTGCTTCTTAAATATCTGTTTACCAGCAGTATGCCAAACCCTTAGAAGATTTAGAAAAGAAAGGCTGAAAAATCTGAAGAGATTCCCTGTATCAGCCTATCCCTCTCATCATACTTTTTGACAACCTCTGCATCAGTGGGACCAAAAACTAAATCTCTATCCAAAGGAGAATTTAAAATCTTATTTTTCACATCATCTGGGAGGCTCTGAGAGTGCAGCCAGGTAAATCTCCTCAAAACAGTACCTGTGGCCACAGCCCTGGAAGAAGTATCAAAAGAGTCATACATACACTCACACTGTAAACAATAAGTAGCAATCTGTGCAGTAGAAGAAATTTAAGTTATTTAAAGCAGATTTCTGCTCACAAGAAGAAACTGCAGATAAACATTCCTTATACTTTCACAACTAGTCAGAATAAACTTTAACATGAGCCTGTCAATTAAAAATTCCAAAAATCAGAGCTGCAGAAGCATATGCCTTTTCCCATACTTATCAATTATCTTCCCATCTTTTTTAAACAATTTTATTAAATTATGATTTAAAACATAAGCAAACATACATTAACAGAAAGCAAATCATATTAACATTTTCCCATAAACATTATGTATCTTTTCTTTATAACTATCATCAGTATAACATGACGAACAGATAAATTCCTGCCTTCCCTTAAACCTCAGTCCTCCTTCTCCTCCTCCTGAACATTATTCTGCATGTATTGTCCTTACAATTTCTATTTATTTCTATGTAATTTGCTTCTTCCCTTTTCTAAAGATCCTTTTTCTTCATTCTTTTATAATATTCATCATCATCAGCCCCCCTTTTCACATTGTTTTTTACATGATGACAGGATATCGTGTTAAATGTCTCCAACTCTCTCGAGTCAGTGCCACACTCTTGCCTTCTTCAACACTCATGTCTGACTGCTGCAGATCTTCTTTCACACATCCATCTAGCTCTTTGCTGGAAATCCTCACTTCCTCTTACCTTCTTCCTGTCTGTCCCAAATCTTCCTCACCAGATTGTCTTCTGCTTTTCTGCATGTGTCCAAACCACCGTAATCTGTTCTCTTTGCTCTTTTCTGCAGTTGGAGCTACTTTGGCTTCCGGTCTTATATCCTCATTTTTTCGTCTGTCCCACAGTGTGCATCCTACTACCCTTCTCAGGCACTTCATTTCCATCACCTCTAGTTTCTTCAACTGTCCTGCTTTTACTGCCCAGGTTTCTGTACCACACAGTAGTACTGGTCGCACCACTGTCTTGTACACCTTACTTTTCAGATTCTTTGGCATTCTTCTGTCATAGACTACACCTGACATTCTATGCCATTTGGTTGCAGTTCCTCTGATTCTAGCTTTAACCTCTTCATTCAGACTTTCCTTCTCCAAAACCACCACTCCCAGATACTTGAAGCTGTGTACCTGTTCCACTGTCTTCCCTTCTATCTCAAGTCTCAGCTTCTTCTGATTTCCAAAATTTGCTGCCATTACCACCATCTTATCTGTGTTTAATTTCATCCCATGCCTTCAGTTTTACATTCCATTCTCCTATCCTTTGCTGAAGTTCTAGCTCAGTCTGACTGTAATGCCACATAGTCTCCATACAGCAACTTTGTTTTTCTGACCCCCTCCAATCTGTTAGCTAATGTAGTCTATCACCAGTATGAACAGCAGTGGGCTCAGAGCTGAACCTTGATGTACACTCACTTCCACTGGGAAACCCTCTGTAAGGCCAAACACTGTTTGTACTTGAGTCATTGGGTCCTTGTACATAGCCTGCACTAATTCTACCAATATTTCTGGGACTTCAAACCACTGCAGTACTGCCTAGATCTTTCTTGGGACCTTGTCATATGCTTTCTCCAAGTCTAAGATTGCTCAGCTGGACTCCCTTCTCATCTCTAGCTTCTTCTCAAGTATCTGTCTCACTGCAAACATTGGGTCAATTGTGCTGCATCCTCATCTGAATCTAAACTGCTCATCTCTCATCTTACATTCTAGTACTCTGCGTATCTCTTTATTAATCACCCTCTCTAGAACTTTCATGCAATGTGATAGGAGTTTGATGCCTCTGTACTGCCCACAATTGTGGATGTCCCGTTTGTTTTTGTACACTGGCATGAGTATGCTTATTTTCCAGTCATCTGGATACGGCTTTTCTCCACACTGCTATTTGTACCCTCATAAGCCATTTCTCCCCTATTTTATCCAGCATCTTTATCGTATCTGCTGTAATCTCATCTGAGCCTGCTGCTTTCCCTGACTTCATTTTCCTTAGTGCTGTTCTTACTTCTTCTACAGTTGGCTCCTCTTCTTCTCTCATTGTAGGCTGTTTCTGGTGCAGTACAGCTTCTGTGGGGTTTTCTTCATTCAGAAGCTGCTGGAAATACTCCTTCCATCTGCTTTTGATGTCCTGTGGACTGGAGAGCAGGTTGTTGCTGGCATCCCTTATGAAGGGTGTTTGAATATCTTCTTTAACTTTCTGTCTTTGCCTTGCAACCTGATGTAGTTTCTTTGTGCCACCTACTGAGTCACTTTCCAGAAGTTGGTAGAGTGTCTCCGATGCCCTACTCTTTGCTATTGCAACTTCTTTCTTAGCTTCTTTGTTAGCAAACCAGTAGTTTTCCTAGCCTGGTCAGACTTTTCTATCTCCCACTTCTTCCTGCACTTCTTCTTTCTTTTGATGTCTTCCTGGACCTCTGCATTCCACCACCAGCTTTCCTTATGTACCTTATTTCCATACCTAGCTCGGCCACATATCTTTTCTGCAGTCCTAACAAATACTGTTTTAGGCGCTGTCATTCTTGTTCAACTCCACCTATTTCCTCCTTTTCTTGGGGTGCTAGAGCCCCAAGTAATTCCTTAAACTGTTGTACTTTCTGTCCAGTCAACTTCCATCTATTCAGCCTGGTCTCTGTTGACCTTAGAGCCTTCTCTGACCACTGCTTGACGCCGATTGTGGCAACTAGTGGTTTATGCTGTGGGACAACTGTTTCACTGGGGATGACTTTGCAATTATGGATTCTACCCCAGTGCCTTTTCCTTACTAGGAAGAAGTCTACCTGAGTTGCATGTTGGCTACTTTTGTATGTGATCTTGTGACTGTCTCTCCTTCTCATCCATGTGTTAGCTACTATCAAGCCAAGTCTAGAATGGCTTCTCCTTCTTTATTCCTGTCCCCCCACCCATGTGGATCCAGCCAGTCCTCACATCCTGTTCTGTCTCTCCCGATATGTGTATTCAAGTCACCCATTATCTACATCAATTCATGTTGTCCTGCTTTATCCAGTAGGTCTTGCAACTGCTGTCTTTTATAATATTCATAACTTCAAACACAGTTGGCTTGGACTTTAGGATCATAGAAAGTTACTAAGCCATTGGCCCTGAGGCCCTTACAAGCCTAGCAAAGAATTTAGCCCATGTTCCAACATGTCAGCACCCTATGCCACTGTCCAGCAGAGACACAGGTGGAATCCCAATGGTGTATTTTCGGTTCCCCATCCAGTTATCTGGGTTGCACTTAAAAAGGTTTAATGAGGTACTCTGTTTTACATGGAGAGGGAGTCTATTCCGCAAAAGAGGGAGTCTCTGGGATAAAAATCTGTCCTGCCAACAAGTCCTACTGATGTCACAGACCAGGCTGAGGTCGCACATGCGGGTTACTCGAGTGGAGCTTGACTTGCAGATATGCAGCAGTCCCATCAGGGCGGAGTCTTAGATTGCTTTGTATGCCAAAGAGAGGTCACCTCTGAGGTGTCTGTAGGAGACTTAGTAGAGGGACAGGGCTTTTAGCCTATCTGTGTAGGATAGATGTTTGAGGCCCTGGATTCTCTGGGTGAGGAACCTCTGTGGTCTCTCCAGCTGCTGCATGTGTTTCATGAGGTACATGCTGAAAGGGGCATTGTACACAATAATTGGACTTATAAGGGAAGAATACAGGGATGTTATGAGCACCTTGTCCCTGGATGAGATACTCTTACTAATGAGGTGGGCCATGTAGAAAGCTTTTCTTACGACGGAGGCAATATGGTGGTCAAAAGTCAGTTTGCTATCAACCTGGGTGCCCAAGTCCCTCACAATTGATTGTTTGCTTAGTACATTACTATCAATGTGATAATTTGTGGGGACATCACTCTCCCCAAAAGGGATGATGATGCATTTTTTGGCATTCAGTTTGAGGCCATGTTTCTGGTACCAGTCATTTGTTTGAGTGAGACCTTCTTGGCAGATGTCCACATCACTAGGGGAATTTATGACAGCGCCCAGCTTGCAGTCATCTGCAAACTTGGTCAGCCATAGCCCACTAGATTTGGCCTGCACCTCCAAGAACTATATCCCAAACAGCAGAGGCCCCAAGACCGATCCTGGGGTATACATCTTGTTATGGGTCTACTACCTGAGGTGGCTTCCCTTATTTTAACTAGGTGGGTTCTAGCAATGAGCCAGTTTGCTACTCATCTGGTAACATATGGACTGATGCCTAGTTGAGAGTTTATCTATTATACCTGAGTGGGGAATGGTATAGACGGCTTTGACCAGGTCAAGGTAGGTGTTGTGCACAGTCTTCCCCTCATCTATGCCCTTGGTGACTGTTTCAAAGATGTCAAAGAAATTTAACAGGCATGACTTCCCTTTGACAAAACCAAACCGTGTGTGATCAAGTGTCTGGAGGTTGCCAATGTCCTTGTTAATGACGTCCATGATAATCCACTCCATGGCCTTGCAGATCAGACAGGCTAGTTGGGCTGATGGATCTATAACTTCCTGGATCAGTGGACGTTCCACCTTTGTGCAAAGGGATGACAGTAGCTGTCCTCCACTCGGCTGGGATGAAGCCGGTACTCAAGCTTTGGTCGAATAGGGTGCCTAATGGTGCTGAAGTTCCTGCCTGAGTTCATGTAGGATGCAGCCTGGGATGTTATCGGGTCCCATGGAGGCTGTATTTTTTGCCTTTGAGAAGGCAGTGACGACTTGCTCCCTAGAGATAAGTGGAGGAGGTAGGTACTGGGGATGTCCTGTTTTACTAATAGAGGGGCCAGAGGAGTGAAGTTTTCACTGAACCTGTCTGCCAGTAGGTTGGTTATATCTACAACATTTGTGTAAGTGGTGTTCTTGACTACCATTTCTAAGCAGATCTGGGTGCTTCCCTTGAGATTGCAGACATATGTGAAGAAGGCCTTATGATTGTCTTTAGTAGATGTGGCCAGTTTGGACTCAAAGTTTGCTGCAGAGGATTTCACTAGTGCTCTTATTTGCTTGTTCAGGCTAAGGAAAGCTTGCTTCCAATTATGCACTTGCTCCTTCTTGGTCCTGGACAGCAATTTTTTCCTTTTCTTATAGACTGCCTTTATTGCAGACGTCCACCAGACATGGTTACTTTTCCTTGAGGAGGAGGATTTTGTCCTGTCTGGTATTCCTGATTCCATGCAGCTATATAAATGCTCATATAGTGTTTTGGTATAGGTTTGGACATATGTGCCAGCTTCTATGGAGGGGGATGGGGCTGTGAAGCCATTTACACCTTCAATCAAGAGGCTGTAATCAGCTTTGGAGAAGTTTTTTTGTTTGACAATAGCTGGGGGGGGGGGGGTTGGGGGAGATGGTGACTTCGAAAGTGACTGCTTTGTGGTCAGACCTTGCCATGGATGATGACACTGTAGGGATGCTGCAGTAGTTACATGCTGGTTAATACCAAGTCCAAGATACTTTCACCTTTTGTAGGGGTGTCAACCAACTGGTACAAGGCATTTGCAATGACGAAATCAAGGACTCTCTGGGCATTTGTGTTTTGGCATTAGTATTTCTTCCAATCTATGGCTAGATAGTTAAAGTTGCACAAGATCAGGGTAAAGGGTTGAATCTTGATAAATTCGAAGAGGTCCAGATAGGTGGAGTGGGCATCTTGAGTCAGAGGTGGAGGCCTACAGCTAGCTATGATTTATACAGGGGTCTTGTCAATTGTTAAATGCTTGTCAATTGTTAACTGCACCTGGAGTGTTTCCCGTGCATCATACTGTTTGACCAGCCTAGAGGTGTGTATGTCTTTTATATATACTGCAACTCCACCTCCTTTTGTTTTGCTACCCATGATTGGGGTCTGAATGAATGTTAGGATGAGTAATCTGGCATGGCGGAGGTGCTCTCTGTAGCTTTGAACCAGGTTTCCATGACTGCACAAATGTCAGCTTCTTCCAGGGGTAAGAATGCTTGCAATGAGTGCAGTTTCATGTTTAGACTCCTACCATTTAGCAGCATGACCTTTAATTGATATTTTGATGAAATTTTCACGTTGGTAGTTTTGACCTCATGGCATTACCTAAAAAAGGCACTATGGGGAGGCAAGACCCTTTGCCAGAAGCCTGAAGCCCAAGGAAAGCAGATGCAGGCCATCTCTGGCAAGCATTGTGGTTTGTCAATCATGTCACCCCAGGCTGTCAGGTACTGGATCCCCTTGGAATGACACCAGAAACTAAGCCAACTGTTAAAGTCAATCTTTTTCTGTTTGTATTGAGGCATCATTCTGGGTGATGGTAGAATGCTGCTTAAGGCTAAGAACATACCTGCCTGGGACATACACTCAGTGAGCTCGATCATGTCTCTCTTCATATAGTCCATAGAGGTACATATCAAGTCATTCAGTCCAACAAGGACTATAACAGAGTCATAACAGTACCTGTTGAGAGACTTGAGTGCATTGGTGATATGGTGGATTCTGGCACCCAACAAACAACTAACCGTGACTTTCTCCTTAGCCAGTCTGGTGAGGGGCACATCTGTGTGTCTCACAATGGAGTCTCCTATGACTAATAAGTTGGGTTTATGTTTAGGCCTTAGTGGCTGTGAGACACAGGTCTGTGGACTGTGTGTGGTGTGGTGGGCAGTGGAGGTTGCATGCGTTTATGCCTCAGAGGTCTCTTTTGTTTGGGTATGCTTTTGTTGAAGACCTCTCCATATGTGGGGGTGCACTGTGTAGGTTTGGGTGGTGTCTGAGGTGTGGTGTTCGTGTTGCCAACCTTCTCAGTGCCAAATATACTGACTGGTTTGTGGGGGAGAGAGCATCACAATAGGTGCTTGATGTAATTGCATATCTCACAAACTGTGTTCCTACGTGGTAGTAGTAGAGGGTTTTCCATGTACATGAGACAGTTGCTACACTGTCTCAGACTGGCAAGAGAAAATGTAGGAAATTGTCATCCATATTTGTCAGAAACTGAAGGAGCTAAGAGGGTAAAGGGTGGAAGGTCTAAGAGTAGTACTACTAGATGATAACACAAGGGAAAATATGTAGCTGGAATACCTGAAAAGGGGTTAAAATCCATGCAGCTGAAGCTCTGGATGCAGCAGACCTGTATCTAGACTATGCTACTCAATTTTAAGGTTAAGAACACAGTAAAAAAGCTCACAGTGAAGTACACATTAATCACTTACAGTCAAAAGAACAGAACTCACAGTATGAAAAACATACAGTTAAACAGCAATGAAATGCAGTAAAATGCAGTTAAACAGTAATGAAATGTAATAGAGAGTAATGAAATATAGTTAATCAGTAGATTGCTTTAAAATAGTAGCTCACAATCACAACAGTAACAAACAGCACAAATAAAGCAGCAATTCAGTAGAATACGGTTACCAATTTAATGAGGTTACCAACAAGCAGTAATAAATATGGCAAACTAAATGCAGTTGAACTCCTAAGCACAAGCAGCAAAATGAAGTAGGAAGACTTACAGTTTTTTTCAGTAGAAAATGAGGAGACAGAAGATAATACAATAATTCAAGGTTGAGAAGGTAAAGGGCTGGGCCTTTACAAAGTTCTCACTATAAACAGTAGAATGAGCTGATGTAATGTGACTGGGGGGAGTGTCCAATATCAATTTTATACTGGAGGCAGGCAACTCAAAGCCACTAAGCTTTAAGACCACAACAGCTGCTGGGTGAGTGAGATCTAAAAAACAGTTGCACAGATTAAATAAATATGCAGTAAAACAGAAGTGCAGAAAACAGTTGAAAATAGCACTTATTATTTTCCAATATCACAGCCGAGCAATGGCAGAAGGTTCATCCCACTGCAGCTTTGAACAGCTTGCGCAAACAAGTACAAACTGGTTTAAAAAACTGGCTATTAAAGGAAGAAAAACAGAAACCAGCCAAATTATCCAAATAAAATAACACAGTGCTGCAGAAATGCTTCTAACTGGATCAAACCAGACTGATTCTCTCTCCCACAAAGAAACAGCTAGGCCTCTCTAGACAAAAGATTTCGCTAAAAGCTCCAAAGGTCACAAGCAGTAACAGATATTCAGCTCTAACAGACAACAAAAAGGAGACTTAAAAAAAACAGTTTTATGGATTAAACAGATATACAGTAAAACAGCAGTGCAGAAAACAGTTGAACATAAGCACTTATCTTTTTCCAATATCACAGCAAAGCAATGGCAGAAGGCCTATCTCACTGCAGCTTCGAACAGCTTGCGCAAACATAATTTCATTTTCTAGAAATTGCTTTTTTGGCAGCCAGATCCTGTATCACATCTCAAAAGAATCATTTCCCTAGTTGCAGCCATTTGCCCACTCAATATTTCTGACAGAGTACTCTATAGGGAATTCTTTTTGAAATCTGCCAACTCATTACACTGCCAAACCATGTGTTTCTGGTTACCACTTTCTTCCCCATCACACCTCCAACATTTGCTATCTACCTGAGGCAAAATTCTTTAAAGTCTGTTTGGGATATAAAAATACTTATGCAAACACTTCCAAGCAAGGAACCTTCCGGACTTTGTTGCATACTTTGAAGTTGTATATATGTCCTCCCAATGCTTTCATGTAAATTGCTTTTCTAGTCTCTCTTCTCAATCTTTTCTAACGTCCTCTGATTGATTCTTATAGCTATCATGCAATATTTTATGTGCCTTAGAAATTATCCATTTTTAATAGCAACTTCTATTCTAGATTTGATAAAAAAGCACTAGAGCATGTCTTTCACTTAAGATTCCCATATCCCTTTCTCTTTGTCTATAATCTGATATTAATCCCTGATAAGGAAGGCAGTGTCTAGTCTGCAGTCCAAGTGTCTTTTTGAGCTCATCTCACTTTATTACCTTTCCCACGTTAGTTATTTGTTCCAAATGTCTTGGTTCCTTTTGCAGTTTCCTCCAATAAACTGCAACCCCCTCTTGTCAATTTTATGTAGTCCTACTTTCAGTCATCCCTACTGACAAAATCTCTTTTCACCATTCTCATGTTGGCTTAGTTCTTAGAATACATTCGCTACTTTACGAATATAATAATT
Organism: Protopterus annectens; assembly: GCF_019279795.1. NCBI lineage: Eukaryota > Metazoa > Chordata > Ceratodontiformes > Protopteridae > Protopterus > Protopterus annectens. Next base: position 608,815,117 of record NC_056745.1, read on the forward strand.
TGCATGACTGCTATTACCCATTCGTAAGGATGTGCATCCAAAATCCCACTCTCTTTATTTCTTGAACTTCTCACTTGGTTCATCATCATCCCTTTCCATTTTGAATTATAAGCTGCTGCTTGTGCTATGTATATGAGCCTTAATTGTGTAGCTGTAAAATATCCCTTCACATCAGGTAATACTAAACCATTCAATTGGAAGGATCAGCTTATCCAATTTAACTCCTGGTCTCTTTCCCTCCCAGTTAAATTCCTTAAACTCTGTATTAATTATTGTCCACATCTTCTCCTCCGGTTCATAAAAATATGACTAACCTATACATAAAACTAAAGATCCACTGCTTGCAGCTTACTATCCATATCCATAAACAAGAGCTTCTAATTTTTAAATTTTTGTAGATATTTGTTCAGTCTCTTCCAACATATCCATAGCTGCCATAACATAAGTCTTTTTAATCTATACTTCTAAATTTGTCACCTTATCGTGTCTCTATAAATATGGGTTTTGCATAACAATTCAAATCTGGGTACATAATTTACACCTATTAGCCTGTTCTATCTTCATTAATTTTATATGGCAACAGGAATGAAACCCTCTTAAAATGTTCCACAACACTGAGATGTTCCTTTCTGGATTTACCAGTTACAAAATATCATCTTTGAATAAAGCCAGCTTTTCTTGATTGCCATTCCAATTATATCCTTGCATATCTGAGTCCCTTATTTTCCTTACCAATGGCTCTAAATATAAAACAAATACAAGGAACAAAGGATAACAATGCATAGTTCCTCTCTTCAAACACAACTTATCATCAGAGAGGAGCCCTTCCACTTTAATTCTTGCCTCTAATCCTCCATATATTATTGTATCAGGAAATGCAAATGCTTCCGTTGCTCTACTCAAAAAAAATCATAGCTTACTCTGTTGAATGCTTTCTCTGCATCAAAAGCCACCAACAACAGCAGCTTTTTCTTATATTCTGATTCATTCTGGATCATGACTGTTCTATTAATGTTGCCAAATGCTTGTCTCCTCTTCACAAAACCACACTGATCCATATATGTCAATGCTGGCAACACTTTTGCAATTTGTTTAGCTAGTGTAGACATAAGCACATTATAATCATGGTATGAAATTGAAATGGGTCTATATAAAGCTGGGTTTAATGGGTCTTTACCATCTTTAGGTAATACAGCCAGCACAGCTTTCTTCCAAGATGTTGGTCCTTCAAATCCGTAAAAAATACTGTTGTATAAAATCTTCTAAATCTTTATCACTTTCTACCCTCCTAACTTCCAAACTTCCAGAGGAACACCATTTGCTCCTGGAGACTTCCCTAAAGACTGATTATATATTACCACTTTAACCTTGTCTCCTGCTATTTAACTGTTAGCTTTTTAGCCTCACATTCTTCTAACATTGGCATAATTATGTCTTCCATAAATATTTCCATTTGTGCTATTTCTTGATTTCAACACTTCTCTGGTTTATACAAATTTTAATAAAATTTCAGGAATATTTCTAACACTTCTACAAGATCTCTGGTTATTTATTTATTTTTGTTATAGGCTCCCAAGGTTTGCAACCACCACTTCTATTTTCTGTTGCCAAGCCATTGTGCTAAATGTGTTTTCCTCTTGAGTTATTAAAAATAGTTGTTTAACAGCAATCTTTCTAAACTCATTCATCTTATCCTGATACTCCCTTATTTTCTCTTTAGCACTATGCATTTGTGCTTCTTTTTGTTCTGTGAGATTGCCCTTATTCTGCAATATTTTAACCTTTGTCACCCCCAAAAGTGATTCCTAGTACTTATATTTTACTTTTACTCTTTTTTTAAACTCCATTTCCATTTTATCATATTCACTAGTTATAACTTATAAAGATATTTCTCTCCTCGATACCTCTCAAATAATTTCCACTACCCACTCTTCAAATTCCTCTCTTTTTAACAGGTAGGTAGGAAAAAGCACCAGTGCCTTATTTCTTTTTCATTATCCTGCATTTGTATCTTAGTTTATATTGGTGAATGATCTGAAACAGGTATTAGATGTGTCACAACTTTCAATTAAATGGACATGTTCCTGTGAAATATAATTTCTATCTAGTCTAGCCCAGTTATTGTACCTTGGGTAATAATATGTAAATTGTGCCACGGTCTTACTACGGAATTCATATCTTCCATACCAAGTATTTTCATAAATATATTCAGAAATCTAAACTCTTTTGCTATATTTTTCCTTCTAGGTCCCTTGGTACATCTTCACTATTACAAATCAAATTCCAGTCCCCATCTATAAGTCATATTCCTTGCTGAAAGCTGATTATTTCTCCCCAAAATTTCTTAAGCTCCTTAACAGCACTTTTTGATGGACTGTATATACATGCAATCATAAACCTCCAGCCTTGTCAATAGCCCCTTAATACCACAAATCTATCATTACTGTCTTTCTTACCCTCTTCTATCACTATGGAGCACTTCTAGCAATTATAATAATTATTCCGCTTTTCCTTTGCCCCTGATATTCTACTGAATATCCATTCTATAATCCTTTCTTTGTCAAATATACATGCTCATTTCTTTCCAAACGTGTCTCCTGCAGTACTTTGATTAGCACTCTGCATTTTTTAATATAATTCAATATTCTTTCTTTTTTTGTCTATACCTGTAAGGCCATTTACATTACAAGATAGTATGGACAGCTTGGCTACTGTGATTAAAAGCTATTGTTCACATCTATTATACATGATAATTTTTGAATATGTATTTCCAACTTTTGTGTTCTATGCACACCCTAATGTTTGGCAAGCTGATCTTTTATATGGTTGTTTCTTCTTGTTTCTATTTGAACCTACGTCACATTCTTCAAGACTTTTTTATTTTAATGACAGCCCTCAAACAAAAAAATACATTTTCACAACAATCCCAACTTAGAATATTTACAGAAAACTATACACATCTACAAAAAATTAAGTTTAACCCTAGCTAGGTATAATTGCCCAAAATCAACAGCTTCACCCAGAGGCATTACCTAACTTAAAATTAAGGGCACCCATGCTAAAATGCATGCTTCAGCCTGTGTTCTCACTAGCACTGATCGCTGTCTGCTTCTTTCTTATCTCTATTCCCTCCCAGATGGAAGGCTGCTATTTCTTATTCACTTCCCACAGTTTCAAGCTGTATTTGCAACTCATTTGCTTGTTGTACTTTTACATTTTTTAATTTAATTACTTTTTAAATTTTGTATTCCCCTCATCAAACTCTCAAAATGAATTGTTTGCACCTGTAGACAGCTTGTCTGCATATAAAGCAGTCATAAATGAATATTTGTCAAGTTCATGCAAAACAATGTACACATGCATTCAGCTGCAGACTTCTCGACTCCCACTAAACATTTGCTAAGGGTAAAAACAAGCTACTATCTTTGTAGATGTATGAAACTTAGCATTTTTGGCTTTCATCAGTTTATCTTATTCTTCAAGCCTACTTGCAAACAAAAACACTTGTATATTGCTTAAGACAAGATCATTAATCCAGACATTCACTATTGTAAAAATAAGAGAAAATTCTTAATTCAACATTTAATACAATCAGTGAATTATTTGCACTCCACCCCCCACCCCCACCCCAGCAGTTCAAGATCATAAATAAGCAACTAGACTGTTGTTGATTTAGTCAAGCTATTTTACTCTTGTTATGTTGTAAAGCCTATATTTCTTAAAAGTAAAAAAAAAACTTGTTTACTTTAATATCTTTGACATGCATAGCAGCCACTGAAATTACCTTTCCCCCACATTTAAAATACCCCACTGACTATGCACTACACAAACCTGCTGTACTGTATATAAAAAGAAGTTATGTACTTACCATAATGTTCCATCTGTGTTGTCCATTTTCATTCTTCCTCAATGGATGGGTTCGATCTGACAGTCGGATCCAACTCGGCTGTTACACTAGCTCATGGCCACCAACAAACTCCCAAGCTCCTTTCCTACCCATAATGCACTATGCCTAACATTCCTCAGATCATATTTACAGCTTGAGAGACAGAAAGATAGAAAGAAACTATAAAAGAATTACCAAGACTGGAGTTCAACACAAGGGACATATGGTGTCCCTAACAGTCTCATTCTTCCAGAAGTTATTTGTGAGAAATGGAAGGGGAGGGAGGATGGGGAGTTGAGGAAGAAAGAACATGAACAACACAGATGGAACATTATGGTAAGTGCATAACATTTTTATCTGATGTTGTCAATTTTCATTCATTCCTCAACAGACGAGACAGAGTAGCATGCTGCCTAAATTCCTGGGTGGACTCTAAGAAAGGATATTTCTGAGTACGGGTGAGCCAAACGCTGCAATTCACCTACAGACCAGGTCTAGTTTGTAATGAGTGATAAAAGTATGAGGATTTGACGAAGTAGCAGCAGCACATATATCATTCATGGATGCTCTAGATTGGAATACAGTGGGAGTAGCCATAGATCTGGTTGAATGAGCCTTTAATGGTTTTGGAAAGGGGAGATTCTATATGCTGTAGACAAATAAAAGGCAATCCATCAACCATCTGGCTAGAGTTACCTTATTAACCGATTCGCCCACAAACAAACAGCTGGTCTGTCTTTGTAATTTGTTTTGTTCTCTGCAGGTAGAAACACAATTGTCTGTGAACATCCTGTAAGTGCAGCATATATTCTCCTTTACTTTTAAAGTTTGGGAAGAACACTGATAGCTTAATAGCTTGGTTAATGTTGGATTCTGACACCACCTTGGGTAGGAAGTACTGGTATGTAAGGTGACCCTATCCTTGTGGAAAATCAAATACGTGGGCTTAGAAGATAATGCTTGAAGTTCTGAAATTCTTCAAGCAGATGCCATTGCAACTAAAAAGACAGTCTTCCGGGTCAAAAATTTTAAATCACATTTAGGTGCAGGTTCAAAGGGAGACTGTGTTAAAGCTTGCAGTACCAAATTTAACACCCATGCTGGTAGGATCTTTATAAGGAGGTCTAAGTAGGTTACCTTTCGAAAAGGCATTTTGCAGATTAGAGGAAGCCAGAGAGGAATTCTGAAACCCCACATGAAAGTTAGAGATGGCTGCGAGTTAAACTTTAATGGTCAATTAACTAGCACCCTTATTAAATAAACTCGCTAAAAATTCAAGAACAAAATGAATTGGGGCTTAGAAGGGGTCTACATGATTCTGCTCTCCCCAATAAACCAATCTTCTCCATTTACTTCTGTATATTTTTCATGTAAAGGGTTTATGGGAAGATAACAGAATCGAATGAACAGGCGAAGAGCGCACAGGTTGCCTGGCTATTAATGGACTTGCAGAAACTATACAGTCAGTTTGAGATTTGATATGTCTGGGTGAATCTTGCCTGTCAAGTGAGACAGAAGGTCTGGAGTTGGATCCAGAACCCAATGTGGGTACAGAATATGAGGCCAAAGGAAGGGTAACCAAATTTGTCAAGGCCAGTAAGGTACAATTAGGATGACTTTGCTCTTCAACCTGGCTGCTTTCTGAAGGAATTTCAGAATTAAGAGTCGGGGAACAAGTGTATAGACGGCCTGGTAACTGTGGAGTACAGCATCTCTCGGTGACTCCCCCAGTGGGAGGATTAGGGCAAAGAAGCTGCTGCGCTTGTTGTGTATGGCAGATAAGACCAGTCTTGAGGTAGAAGATGGACCTCCTCAGTTTATCTGCTATCACATTGGACTTCCCCAGAATATGTGTTGCAATTAAAAAGCAGTTGGAAGAAGTCACCTACTGCCACACCCTTAGAGCTTCTCGACACAGGGAGTAAGATCTGTTTTCCCTCGTTTGTCTGTGTACCACACTACTTATTTATTTATTTACTTACCGACATATGGTTACTGGGATGGTCAACTGGGCTAAAACTGGACCATTTTCAGTGGAGGCCCGGGGAGAAAAGCTCCACAAATATAACATTTGACAGTATTGTGACAAAGGAGGTACTGCCAGCAAGCTAGCTGGAATTTTGTAAATAATTATATGTCATTTGTGAATATCAACATGCTTTATATAGAAGTGTGACAAAGGGAGATACTGCCAGCACAGCTATGTGGAATTTGGTAAATAATTATATGTCATTTCTGAATATTGACATGATTCATACAAGATGCTTGTGTTACAAATGTATTAGAACTGTATGTTGCATGTATATCAAACTTGTTTGTACAGATGTGTGTTGAAAAAAAGAAGTTATGTACTTACCATAACGTTCCATGTGAGTTGTTAATCTCGCCTTCATTCTTACACATGGGTTTGGAGCCGAGTCGGCCGCTTTCACAAGCTCAAGATCTTAGAGTAGCTCGAGGCCAAGTCCCTATCCCATGATGCTCTCTGTCTCACCTCAGATCTAGTTTGCTGATCCCAGCATGTAACAGATATAACACATAACAAGTACTCCAGCAGAGTAAGAAGTCGTAAAACAAGACCCACCAGACCACAAGTCTTACTTGTTCTTCGAGAACCTGGAGGGGAAGATGGGTGGGAATGTAAAAATTAATGCGAGATGAACAACTCACATGGAACATTATAGTAAGTGCATAACTTTTTTATGTGAAGTTGTTCAATCTCACCATTCATTCTTACACATAGGTAGATTCCCACGCACCCTAATCCTGGGTGGCTCACGGGAGTATATTCCTGAGGACAGTGGAACCAAAGGAAGCCCTGTCCCTGGAGGCCCTGTCTACCTTGTTATGAGTAGTAAAGGTATGCGGCTTGGACCAAGTGGTTGCTGCACATATAGTGTCCAAAGGCAATCAAGCCGCATAAGCTGAAGAAGTGGAAATAGCCCTAGTGGAATGCGCTTTCACCCCATGTTCTAATGGTTGGTTTGCTGAGGAGTATGTAAATTTAATGCAGTCAATTAACCATTTGAAAAGGGTAACTTTAGATACCGGTAGCCCTTTCTTAGTGTCAGCATAAGAAACAAAGAGTTGTTCAGATTTTCTAAATTCCTTTGTTCTGTCCGAATAGAATCTTAATTGTCTGTAAACATCAAACTTATGCAACATATACTCCAACTTGTTAGAATGGTTACTGAAGAAAGTTGGGAGTTCGATAGTTTGATTCAGGTTCACACCTTTGGAAGGAAGGAAGGATTAGTCCTCAGTGACACTCTGTCGGGATGAAACTCCAAATAAGGAGGTTTGATAGACAGGGCTTGAAGTTCGGACACTCTACATGCTGAGGTAATGGCTACCAAGAAAATTGTTTTCCAAGAGAGAAATTTTAAATGGCAGGATGATGCAGGCTCAAAGGGAGGAATGATAATCCGTGACAGCACAAAATTTAGATTCCAGGGAGAAAAAGGTTGTCTAACAGGTGGTCTAAGATGAATGGTACCCTTTAAGAAGGCCCTACATAGTCTGTGAGACATTAGGTTATAACCTCCAGATCCGAGGTGGAAATTCGAAACTGCAGCCAATTAAACTCTTATAGTGGCAGCTGCAGCACCTTCATGAAAAAGCTTAGACAGAAATTCCAGAACACTAGCAATTGGGGCAACGTAAGGATCAATATTATTCTGGGAGGCCCAAAAGGTAAATCGCTTCCATTTGCTGGCATACAACTTTCTAGTGGAAGCTTTATGCGAAGATACAAGAATATGCTGTACTTCCGAGGAATTGTGTGACCTGGATAGGTTGGGAATTCGAACAGCCAAGCTGCCAGTCTGAGGAAATGAAGAGAGAGAAGGATGGCCCCTGACGAATGTGTCAGCAGATCTGGAACTGGGTCCAGAGTTCAAGGTTCCTCCAGTTGATAGAGTCGAAGGAAGGGAAACAAAATCTGTTGAGGCCAAAAAGGGGCTATTAAGATTAGAGTCCTTCCCAGGGCTTTGGCTTTCTGTATGAATTTCGGAATCGGGGGAATTGGTGGAAAGGCATATAGGAGTCCTGGGGGACAATCATGTACGAGCGAGTCCCTTGGGCTGTCCCCTGGTGGGGGATTCAGGGCAAAGTAGCTTCTGCATTTGGCATTCATACTAGATGCAAACAGGTCGCAGCAAGGCTGGCCCCATCTGTGGAAAATTATCTCTGCAACCTCATCTTTGCAAGACCTCTCATGCGGTAACAGAATGGCTCTGCTCAGTTTGTCCACGATCACACTGGATTTCCCTGGGATGTGCATTGCTATCAGAAAGCACCCAGTGGATACCATCCACTGCCAAATTCTCAAGGCCTCTCGACATAAGGGGTAAGACTTGGCTCCCCCTTGCTTGTTGACACACCAGACCAGACATGTTTGTCTGTCTGATCACAATCGTCCCCAGAGGAAGAGAGTCATGGAAGTGCTGCAACATCAAAAGCACCGCTGTCAGCTCCAGGACACTGATGTGCAACTGTGACTCTGTTTCTGACCAGGTGCCTTGGGCTGTTCTTCCCTAAAAAAGCCCCCCCACCCTATCAGAGAAGCATCTGTGGTCACTGTGGCTGACGGCAGGGGAGAAACAAATGGGCAACCTACTGTAACCTGGTGGCTGGTCAACCACCAAAGAAGATCCTTCTTGCAAGAGTCTGTAATCATTATCAAGAATGACATTGGAAGTCGTTGGTAAGACCACTGAGTGAAGAGCAACCATTGAAGTATTCTCATGTGTATACGCCCCACAGCAACTGTTACGAGTGTAGCTGCCATAGTACCTAGTAGTTTCAACACTTGAGAGGCTGGTAATTATTTTCTCATCAGAATGTCCGATACCTGGTTTCGAAGAGTGCCTATTCTGTCCAGTGGCAATTTTACCATGGCGGTGGTGGTGTCTACGTCTGCTCTGATAAAGGAGATACGCTGCAATGGTGACAACGCAGACTTGTCGAAATTTATAGTTATTCCTAACCAAGAGCACAGAGTGAGAGTGTGATCCCTGGACAGAATTAGTTGATGACTGGAGGCGGCGGTAAGGAGCCAGTCATCCAGATACGGAAACACTCGGAATTCTAGACACCTCAGGTGAGCCATAACCACTGCCTTGCATTTGGTAAACACTCTGGGGGCTGTTGTGAGGCCAAAGGGCAGTTTTCAGAATTGGTAGTGACTGGCTCCCAGCCGGAAACGCAAGTGATCTCTGGATGGTCTGACCATTTTGATATGATAGTACGCATCCTTGAGCTCTATAGAGCACATCCAATCACCCGTTCCTAGGAATAGAAGGATCGATTGAAGCGTGACAATCTGGAACTTCTCCCTCTTTATGAAGGTGTTGAGTCTGCTGAGGTCGAAGATGGGCCTCCAGTCCCCTGTTTTCTTTGGAACTAAAAATAATCTGGAGTAAGTTCCGGATCCTATCTGGTCTGCTGGGACTGGCTGGATGACTCTCTTTTCCTGCAGCCTCTGGATTTCTATGGCTGCTTGATCCCTGAGACTGAGTGGAACGTCCAGGATTTTCCTTCGAACAGGTGGGGGTTCTGAGAATGGGATGATGTAACCTCTGGTAACAATGTCTTGTACCCAAGAATCTTTTGTAATTCCTAGCCAGGCATCTGGATACAAATACAAGCAACCCCTGACTGCCTCCAGAGGAGGACAGTCGGGCCTCCTTTCAGGAATGCTGGTAGGGCCTGCCAAAGAACTGATACCTGTCATCCTGGTTTTGCGGACCCCCCTCTGCTGGCAGGGCGGCGTCTTCCATTATTACCCCCTCCTCTGCCCTTGGAGGGGGGTTCACTACAATGTGTTCTGGAAAGCTCCTTGGGACTTCTGGAACCACATTTTTCCACCTTTCTGCCATTTGGGGTATGATCTAGTAGGGGTGGAAAAACTGACTCCTACAGCAGATACAGTCTTTCCATGTTGCTCACACCTAGTGAGAGTCTCCCTGACTTTGGGCCAGAAAAGAGACGAGCCATCGAATGGGGTATTAACGAAAGAAGACTTGAAATCTTCTGCAAAGGAGCATAAACGCATCCAGGAATGTCTCCGAAGAGCTACTGCTGAACCCGCTGCCCGACTTGAACCATCGGCTGCATAGGAAATGAGCTGCATGGATGAGTTAACTATGGAATTAAGGGTATTAAGCTGGGTTGTCACCTTCTCAGAGACACCTTCATCTGTACTACCCTGCAGAGCATTTCCAAGCTCTTTTAGGAGATCTCTTTGAAAACGGGTAAAATTAGTCAAGTAGTTGAGTGATTGCATAGCAAAAGTCGCAGAACTAAAGATGTGTTTCCCGTACCTGTCCATAGTTCTGGAATCTCTATTAGGAGGATGGACAGTAGTAGAGGTTACAGACATCTCTTTCTTGGTGGTCACCGCCATCACTATGGCATCAACTGGCACTCCCTTGGTGAGGAACATTTTATCTTGGGGGGAACGTAATAAATCTGTTGGGCCTCTGAAGGATAGGTTCCATAGTATCAGGAGACACCCACGCCCTTCGAGCAACCAATTTCATTAGTTCATCGAAGGATGGAGTCACCCAGGAGGTGGAAGGTTGAGACCTAAAAGCCTTCAGGAGCACCGACTCATCCTCAGTAGGACTAATGGACTGCCAGTCACCCCTCTGCTTAAGGACTTCAAGGATATCAGCAAAGGAGATATCCTCTGAGGGGGACCGTGGGGACCCTTCTGACTCCATTAAGTCGGTGTCTGATGTAAGAGACGCCTGCGGGGAGTCTAAATGCCTCTTCTTGCAAAGTTTCTTCCTGGGAACCTCATCAGTGTTGGCTTCTGGTGAGGTCTCAGTAGAACATGGGTCACCCAATGGGGTTACCTGAGGCTTTGAGTCTCGACGCTTTACGGGGACCTGCCACGTAGAGGCAGAAAATGGCACTTTAGGGGGGGAGGAAGAGGGCCCTGATGATGTGAGAGTCTTGGAAGACATAATCTCTTCATAGCATCGAAGGCTCCACTGCTCTGACCAGAAGCCACCGGTTTCGAAGAAGACAGCAACCTCTACAGTGCCGAGACAGTGGGCTCTGACCCAGAGGAAGGAGCCGAGCTCATCCACGCCGAAGCTCCAAGAAGAAGGGTCAGAACCGACACATCGGTTCGACTCTGCCCCCGGAGCCGACCAGAGAGTGTTGGCTCCCAGATTCCTCGAACGGCACTGAAGAAGTCAGGGTTGACGGAGCAAAAGTATGCACCAATCAGAAGCAATCCAAAAACAATTAATTAAGCCACACTAAGTAACCGTAGTTAACTATAGCACACAGACACACACACAGCAAACTCTACAATAGCTATATAACTATACTAAACACTCTAACACTAACTATAAATCGTAACTTTACAATAACTATAGAACTATCTATATAAACACTCTAACACTAATAAATTGTATTAGCAAGGATAGGGAACACACTGTACAAAACAACTAAGGAATGGCCAAAGACATAAGAGTAGCCGCTCTTAAAGAATGAAAATCTCGTCAGCAAAAAAGGCACAAAAAATGCCTGAACTAAAACTAAGGCTAACTACCCAAAAAGATACACTCTAGCAAGAGAAACTGCAAAAGACTTTGCTATAAAGATAATAATAATAAAGAATAATGAAGAATACTGGGCCGAGCTCTCTAACGACCTCCGATCTGTTGCAGTGGCAAACTAGATCTGAGGTGAGACAGAGAGCATCATAGGATAGACACTTGGCCTCGTGCTACTCTAAGATCTTGAGCTTGTGAAAGTGGCTAACTCGGAGCCGATGGTTCAGCTCCGAACCCATGTGTAAGAATGAACGGCGAGATTGAACAACTTCACATGATACTTTATAAAGTGCTTGTGCTTAAAATGTAACCACAGCATGCCCTACTGGAATAAAACAGAAATGTACATGCACTATTAAAATATATACATTTAAATAGTTACAACAGTAGAAACTGGTTCACAAGGAGGTTAACTTCAGAAAAATAGCTGAAATTAAATTACTTTATGGCAGCAAGGAACTCTCTGTATTGTCTTGGAAGTGTTTTATTGTTTTATGGCTTCCAGTCTTTGCCATTGATCTGAGGGAAAAGCTCTTGTCTATGCATCTAAAATGCTACTAGCTGCCATCAATGGTTGTTTTGGGGCCTGGGAACTAGGAGTCAGATGACAAGCAATTATGTCATTCTGCAAGTTATCCCAGCAGTAATATCTGAGATATTAATTTGAGAACTCTCTTAGTGAGACAGAGCATTCTGTATTCTGTCTTTGACCTGACAACAACAACTAGAGAAGATCCATTTACCAAATTTGCCTTGCTTTAATAGATTCATAGGTTGGTACTAGGCTATCGGCCCTAGGGCCTATACAAGCCTAGCCATAACAACTCCCTGGCTATTTCTTCCCACACTATTTACTTTCCTGGACCCCTGTCTAGCAGGGAGACTGACATGATCCCAGGGTGAATTTCCTTTCTCCCAACCAATCGTCAAGGTTCCTTTTGAAGAGGGCCAAAGAGGCACTCTGCTTGACATGTATGGGCAGACATGTATGATGCAAGTTAACTAGGGTACAGTAATTCTCTTAGCTTTAGTCAGGAATGTAGTGAAGCATAGTTTAGATGTCTTTCTTCATTTATTTGAGTCTGTCTTGCAATGTTGTTTTAAATATCTCTGTGATTTTGAACTCTGATGTCACTGTAAATATATACTGAGTATTTTCTTGTTGTTTTAATATTTATTATTAAATATATTTAAACATTTCATTGTAGCTGATCCGTCTAGAGATATTTTAGTTCTGAGAGTACTTGTATATTTATTTGGTGACACTGTGGGGGCCACTCCTAGTAGTCTTGATCTTGGTCAAACTATCATATGTATTGACAGTAACATTACACAGTAAGATTGGATATGCTTTGTTAAGGGCCTTAAAGTATCTGATAAGGAGTGACTGGTGGCAATGAAAATTACCTTACAGTCTGGCAGAAGGGTGCATAGCTAGTAAAGCTGTGCCAGCCTTTCCCAGGTGTGTGTGTGTGTGTGTGTGTGTGTGTGTGTGTGTGTGTGTGTGTGTGTGTGTGTGTATAAATTAAACATTAAAGAGTGTGTGTGTCAGCTACTTGGACAGGGACACAAAGCACTGGTTGGAGAGAGAGGTTGCTAGAGGTCTTGGCTTGGTCATTCAGATGAGATCTCAATTCTATAGCTGTGCCAGTGCAGAGTCTTACTGGGGATCTGGAGAAAGAGGGAGAAATCAGCCCCGGACTGACTGTGGTTTCTATGTGCTCTTAAGGGAAACTGCACTTGATGCAGAGAACTGCATCTGCAGAGACTGTGTGTGTACCTGTCATCCTCCCAGTGTACGTCCCCCACTGGTGCCAGTGGTGAGGATTGAGGCTCCTTGATTACCGGTCCAGTGTTGGGGCATCACAAGTATTTACATAAATAGTGTAGAACAATTTTTAACAAAGTTTTAGCTTCTTAATGCTTCAAAAACATGAACATTTGACAATTATATACTTAACAGTGTAGAACAATTATTTACAAAGTTTTTGCTTTTTAAAGTGAGAAAGCTAAAATGTAAGCAGTCTACTTAAAAGTCTGGAACAATTTTATGCAAAGTTTTAGATTCTACAGTGAGAAAATCGATGTTTTCCATTTGGATGCAAGTGTTCCAAGATGGAGAGAGTTTTGGAATCCTTGGAAAGCCAAATGCACTGCTCATTTCCAGACTATTGATATGCAATTTGGCCTCTTCAGGGCCCAAGTGCCTTGGATTGTCTTCCCCAGAAAATGCCCCCCCCCCCAATCTGGGAAGCATCGGTGGTCAACATGGCCTTGGGCTGAGGGAGAATGAAGGGATGGCCTTGCAACAATTGCTGTGAATGCATCCAACAGGAAAGATACCACTTGCATACCTGAGTTATTGTAATCGTTGTAGACATAGGTTGAAAGAGAACTGACCATTGTGTTTGTAACATCCATTGCAAAATTTTCATGTGATATCTTGCTAAAGGAATTAAGATTATTGCCACTGACATTGATGCCAGAGTTTGTAGAATCAACGGCGGAAATTTTGGTACTGCAAATTATTTTCTTGACCTGATTTCTTATTGTTTGTACTCCCAAATGGGGAAGAGATGCTGTCAAAGAAACTGTGTTGAACATTGCTCCTATGAATTCCAATGTGAGTTGTAATTGTGTCTTGTTATTATTGATGGTTATTCCAAGATTTCAACAAGTCTGCAACACTTGGTCTTGTGCTTGTACCAGTTGATGCCTGGTTGGAGTGGAAATGAACCAGTCATCTAAGTATAGAAACACCCAGAATCCATGCAGTCTCAAGTAAACTGCTACTTCTGCCATACACCTGGTGAACATTCTGGGAACTGTGGTGAGGCCAAAGAGCAGTGCTCTGGACTGGTAATGACTGGCTCCCAGCCAGAAGCATAAGTACCTTCTGGATCGTCTATTCATTTTTATGTGATAGCATGCATCCTGAAGGTCTATCGAGCACATTCAGTCATCCTTGCTCAGAAAGGGCAGAATGGACTGAAATGTGACCATCCAGAACTTGGTGTGTCGCACATAATTGTTCAACACACTGAGATCTAAAATTGATCTCTAGTGTCTTGTTTTCTTTGGCACTAAAAAGAATCCCGAGTAAGTTCCAGATTTTATTTGGTCTGGAGGGACCTCTTGAATGACTTTTTTTAGCAGCTTTTGAATTTCTAGTGCTGCTGCTTCCCTCTAATTGGCTGGAATATCTGGGATTTTCCTGGGTAATGGAGATGGTAGGGAAAAGGGAATAATATAACCTGGAAATGATTCTCTGCACCCATGTGTCCTTTATGTTTAGCCAGGCTGCTTGATGCAGAGATAAGTGACCCCCAACTGCCTCCAGATGAAGGCAATCTGGCCTCCGTTCAGAAGCACTGAAAGGGTCTGCCGAAAAAGAACTATAAACCCTCGTTTTTTTTTTTTTTTAGCCTCTTCTGTCATGGGGATGTCTTCTGCCATTACTGCTCCCCCCCCTCTGCCTCTGGGGGAACTACCGCCACATGTCTCCTGGAAAGTACTCTTGAGACTTCCTGAACCACATCTTTCAACCTCCTCGTTGATTCCTGGAAAAGGTCTGTTAAGGGGTTGAAAAACACATGCCCAATGCAGATAGGGTCTTTGACTTTCTCATACCTGTGGAGCCAAATAAAGAAGAACCGTTAAAGGGAGCACTGATGAAAAATTACTTGAAGGGCTCTGCAAAGTCACACAGGTGCATCCAGGCATGACTCCTGATGGAAATGCCTAAACCGGCAGCCACTGAGGTGCCTTCTGCAGCATGCGAGATGAGCCTTGTGGACACATTTGCAATAGATTGAAGGGTAGCCAGGTGTGAGGCCATAGAAATTTCAGCATCTGCAGTAGTGGCCTATGAAAGGGAGTTTGAAAGTTCCTTAATCAAGTCCATTTTTAGTCTCACTAAGTGTGTCAAGTAGTTCAGCAATTGGAGAGCAAATGTTGCTGAACTATAAACTCATTTCCTAAATCTGTCCAGTGCCCTAGATTCTCTAGTGGGGGCATGGACAGTTGAACTCTGTTCCGAGACTTCCTTCTTTGTAGCTGCCACCACAACCATTGCATCAACTGGCACTTCTTTATTCCAATGTTCTCTTCCTACCGGTAGAGCCAGACTCCTGTCTGTTCTCTTGGGTATTGCCTCAATTGTATCAGATTCCTTCTGTGCTCACTTAGAAACCAAATAAATAAGTTCATCAGCAGATGGAGTGACTCAGGAGGTTGACCTGTGAGTCCTGAAAGCTTCCAGAAATTCTGACTCCTCAGGAGTTGGGTTTTGGGCAGACCAACCACCCTTCTGTTTAAGGATCTCAAGGATATCTCCAAATGAGACATCATTGGGTGGCTATTTGGGAGACCCTTCTCTCTCCTTAAAGTCAGTATCCTCGGTGACAGATTAATGGGGAGGGATCCAAATACCTCTTCTTGCAGATCCTCTTCCTGGGGGCTTCTTTGGTGGGGTGATCCGGAGAAGTATCAGAAAACATGACAATACCTGGGTGGGTAGTCTGGAAGCTTTGGGTTGGCTGTCCCCATTTAGTAGAATGCTGAGGACCACGGTACAAAGTCAGCTGAGATGTGGAAGATCCAAGGGGGGAAGGCCCCCCCCCCCCGATCTGCTGGAGCAGAGAATACCCTCTTCACAACCTTGAAAGCAAACCGCTCAGGAGAGAAGGAAGGCAACAGAGCCAAGAAAGTGAGTTTCTGGCCAGCAATTTCTGTCCGCTTCGAGAACTGTAAGGCCAAAGAGGAAGCCGGAGACGAGGTGTCCAATGCCAAGGCTCTAAGAGGAAGAGATGGCTCTGAAAATTTTGGAATCGACCCTATCCCCTCAGATCCGATCTGGAAGATTCGGCTCCAACAGCCATCTGGATCTGAAGAAGTCATAGCTGGTGCATTCAAAGTAACAGTCAGATCTGAAGACAATGTTCTCTTCGGATCCAACACAGACGGGCCTAGAACGCTCAGATCCAAGGACTCTAACACCACAGGTTGGGTCAGCGGAGAAGGTGTTGTCATTCGAGTAGTAGATGGATGGTGTTTCTAACCCAAGGGGGTAGGAACCGTGAAGACTCCCTTCTAAAATTGCTCCGTGAAGAATCTCCTCATCATCCTTTCCACATATGCCTCCGTGAGACTTCTGGAGGAATGAGGGGACACCATCAAAGGAGACTTAGAGTGCCACTCCAAAAAAGGGGAGGGCATCATGGAAGGTACCAGATCCATGCTGCGAGAATATACAGTGCAAGGCAACGGCTTAGGATCCAGGGACTTCAAATCTGAGGTACATTTTGTTGGATCTGAGGTTGTACTAGAAAGATACTTAGTTGGATCCTAGAAGACTTTGAATCCAATTTCTCCCTCTTTTTCTTTGGCACAGAGGATGTAGAAGCTGAAGAATCCACAGATCTGGACCCTTTTAAAGGGTCCTTGGCTTTAATTTTTGGAGACTGAACTCTAGTTAAGGCTTCAGAGAATGAAGCTGGCAACATACCCTTTAAGATTAGTTTGTTCTTTCTCTCAGTTAAAGCACTTGGACTGAAGCCATGACAAATATTGCAATCTTGATCTAGGTTTTCCGCACCTAAACAGTACACACACACACACACACACACACACACACACACACACACACACACACACACACACACACACACACACACACACACGTGTGGGCATCTGAAAAAGGCATTTTATGCCCACATCTGTCACACTTCCTAAATTCTTTCTCAGACATTATCTATGAAACAGTTAAAACAAACAACAGTAACTGGAGGGAACAGCAATAACAACCTTATAACGAATGACAGAAGAAAAAACAGCAAGGATACAGTAACACAGTTTTTTTTTTAACCAAGAGAAGAAATTAGAGGAGAATAACACCCTTTGAGAAAAGATAAATGGGGGATTAGCAAAAACATCTTAAAATATAGAGTAAAGTGTATAACGTAAAGAGTTTAAGCAAAGAATGGCGTTTAAAGATAAAGTGTTTTAGAAATTTGACTAAAAACCAAACATCCTGAAAGCTGCAGTCGGTTATGCCTAGTCACGAAAGTAGCAATAGTGCATTATGCACAGGAAAGGAGCCAAACAGTTTATGGCCACAAGCTAGTGTAATGGCTGAGTTGGATCCAACTTTCGGATCTGAACCCACCTATTGAAGAATGAATGAAAACTGACATCAGAATGTGCATTTTATGTCATGAATTGTTTTACACAAATACTAACAAAAAATTGTTTTAGTTACAGTGCTTTCCCTTTTAGTGCCTTCTAAACATTAATAAAATAAAGTGGGGTATATTCTTTACAGTCTACCCACAAGTTTAACAAAGTCAACAAAAATCCAGTCACTCTCAGGCACATTTTCTTGCAAAGCCACATTTCACAAGTGTAACTGATGCTTTATTGTCTCTCATTTATTCATTAATTTTAGTGTTGCTGGTCTTCTTCCTGTTTATATTCATCTCTCAATATCACATTCTGGTTCAAGTCCAAGGTTGTGCTTTTTTTTTTCGGTCTCTCAAGCATTTTTCTTTGGAAGACTGGAAAAGATTTCATTGGCAAACTTTCTTTGTGAGCTTTACTGTCAGAAAAATGAGAAGCAGAGTTTCCTTCCATTTGCTGGCTCAATTTTTTTGGATAAACTTTATTTCCTCTGCATCCAAAGATATTCTGAAGACAGCTGGATAAAGCAGTCTGAATCTCACACCTGCCTCTCAACATTCCACTGATTGCTGGGATACATTTGCTTCTGTTCTGTCTGGTATACAGTGAATAATCATTTTCCATAAACACTGTGCTATTTCCTTTCTACCACAATTTTATCAGGATCATCTCTTTCTGCTGGTATGATTGCATATTTACTAATGCAGGTCTTGGTTGGTTTAGAGCATACACTTGATGTGTCCTTTCAATTAACAAACCTTAATGCAGAATACCAGTGCAGTTGCTCATTTGTGCTTTTGTAATTAATGCAGTATGTTCCTTAGAGTTTCTCTGGTACAGCAAAAAATCTCATGTTTTTCCTGCATGCTCTGTCTTCTAACTCTACCTTTTTGTTTTGAAACAGATCTTCTTGAGAATTTTCATACTCAGCCAGGGAGCAGCATAAAGTTGTTAAAAGTCACCTTTTCCCCATACAAATGTTGTTGTTTGTCTTTCGGCTTTTCCCGGTAAGGGGTCGCCACAGCGGAACTCCGGTCCGCTAATGATTGGCAGTAGATTTTTACAAAATGCTGAGGTGCCAGCTCGACGCCCAACCTTCAACGAAGGCACGCCCATTTATGCATGCATGTCTTTCGAACACTATCCAACCACGGGGAGGACATGCAGACTCCACACAGAAGGCACTCCCAAGCCAAGCCGAGAATCGAATGGGAGAACCTCTTGCTGTGAGGTAACAATGCTACCACCGTACCACCGTGGCAGACCCCCCCCCCCCCACAGAGCAAAAAGCACTTTAATAATGTTGCCGGACCCAAAAAGTAAAATAAATGCAGTTTTTCCACAGAAAAATTTGGTTTTCAACAAGTTTTAAACCAACAGGAAAAAAATATGCTTAAATTTAAAAGTACAGTTAAGTTTCAAGACAGTCTGTTAAAACACAAACTCCTAGGGGGAATAAACAACCTTCTTAACCAGGAAAGTGTATTTAGGTAATACATTTAATATGTCAGTATTTTCCCCAAAGGGAATTTATCTGCCCAGCAAAGCTACAGCACAAGCGGACAGCTGATCCTCGAAAGCCCACAAAGGATCACTTTCTTCAGTGGTAGGAAAGTGGCTTGAGCTGTTTAATGATTTCAATGCATGATAGGTGCCCTGAAGCTCTGGAATCTGGACAGTTGTTGTATCTTTGCAAGATATAACCCATATAACTAATGATGATGAACATTATTGTACTGAGATGAGGTGGGATCATCCTCATTAGTCAACAGGACATAGTCCCACAATTATCTTCTTGGGCAGACATCATTATGGAAACATACCTCTAATGACTATACTCCTAAAGGAAGACCTAGATCTAGAGATCTCATCCAACGTGTAGTATGCTGCTAAACTATTCAGTATCTCCCACATAGCTGCTGCTTAAACATCATGCAAAGATGCACTCTTTAGAATAGCTTCAGAGGTAGCCACTGCCGCATTAGAGAAAATTCTTGACAAAGGCAAAGGGTTATTTTATTTTTGCAATATAATTTTAGTCAATTATACAGCTCTATAAGGTAATTTTAGAAACTTGGGAACCATATTTATTTCTTGAAAATTAAATGAGCAATAATGTTAGGGCCTTCTGATAGACTTTGTTCTAGCCAAGTAAAATCTAATCTGCATACGGGCATCCATAAAATGAAAAGGTATTTGCCTCTTTTGGAGTATTTTAAAAGAAGACAGGCTGGTTTATAAATTTACCAATACTCAATTTAGTGACTATCTTAGACTTAAACAGATAATTATTTCACAAAATACACTTTATCCTTACAAAATATAAGGTATGAAGGACTGACAGGCAAGGTCTGCATTTCATAAACTCTTCTGGCAATGGCCACAAGAATGAATTTTCCAGGATATAAATTTCAATTTGCAGCAGTATTTGGTTCAAACTGGGGAACTGATGTTGGAGGGAAGCCTTCTAGCTTATCAGTGGGAGTGGTAAGCACTAGGTAGCCTATCTACCACAGGAGTGCTTGCTGGCCCAGAAATAGTGGTTTATTGGCTGTTTGGCAGTTTTTCCATCTCTTTCAACTTACTGGTTAAAAAGCCTGCGTTTGCGCTCGTTTCCCATCTTTCCTGTAACTAGTCTAGTCGAGATACCGATTTGCTGTATCCAGGACTGTTTGTAAGCTTCTGAGCCCCCCAAGTCTTTCTGTGTTGGAGGGAAGCCTTCTAGCTTATCACTGGGAATGGTAAGCACTAGGTAGCCTATCTACCACAAGAGTGGCTTCTGGCCCAGAAATTGTAGTTTATTGGCCGTTTGGTAGTTTTTCCATCTCCTTCAACTTACTGGTTTAAAAGCCTGTGTTTGCACTTGTTTCCCATCTTTCCTGTAACTAGTCTAGTCCAGATACAGATTTGCTGTATACAGGACTGTTTGTAAGCTTCTGAGCCCCCCAAGCCTTTCTGTGTTGGAGGGAAGCCTTCTAGCTTATCAGTGGGAGTGGTAAGCACTAGGTAGCCTATCTACCACAAGAGTGATTTCTGGTCCAGAAATTGTAGTTTATTGGCCGTTTGGGCACTTTTTCCATCTCTTTCAACTTTCTGGTTTAAAAGCCCACGTTTGTGCTTGTTTCCCACCTTTCCTGTGACTAGTCGAGTCCAGATACATGTTTGCTGTATCCAAGACTGTTTGTAAGCTTCTCTGTCCCCCAAGCCTTTCAGTGTTGGTGGGAAGCATTCTAGCTTATCAGTGGTTGTGGTAAGCACTAGGTAGCCTATATACCACAAGATCCAGGAAAAGAGTCTTAGTTTTAGCACTTGAATTTCCTTATTCGTTCTCAGCACTTGTTCAGAACTTGTTAGCACTAAATAAGCTACAAATTACTATAGCACTCAACCTTCCTCTTTACCTTGAGGAAAACAGTTTTTTGTACTTACATTCCTCACTTGCATAGAGAAAAACAGCTCTTATACTCACTCTCCTCACTTGTCTAGAGGAAAGTAGTTTTTATTCAGGCATGTCCAAGGGTAAGCTCCCAGTGTTCTCACCTGTCTATCTGATGAATCTGGGCATTTTGGGGCAATATATCAATTGCCTCATGTACACAGACAACCCTCTTCTCCTACCACCCAATACTACAACCTGAGAGAGATGCACTTATCTAGCCAAACTGGAGGTAAAGCTCTCTCCAACCAAGACTGAACTTGACAGTCAAGAGGAGAAGGTAAACACTGTACCAAACCACACTCAGCACATAGTCCCACTAAACCTACACCACCAAAATCCACACACAGAAACACAAAAATATTCACAGAGGCTCTCAATAACCAACACACTAGTCATATGTGACTCTATAGTCAGGCACACTGATGTCCCACTCACCAGGCTAAACAAGGAGAAGGTTACTGTCAGCTGCCTGTCAGGTGCTAGGATCCGCCACATAACCCACGCACTCAGGTCACTCCACAACAAGTACAAATATGACTCTGTCATTGTCCATGTTGGTGTGAATGACCTGTAATGTACCTCCCTGGACTACATGAAAAGAGACACGGAAGAGCTCTCTGATCTTGTAGCCCAGGCAGGTATGACCCTAGCCCTGAGTAGCATCCTGCCAACCCCCAGAATGATACCGCAGTAACAAGAATAAAATTATTTACTTCAAAACTGGCTAAGCTTCTGGTGTCATTCTAAGGGGATCCAGTATCTGTCTGCCTGAGACGACATGGTCGACAGACCACGATGGTTTGCCAGAAATGGCCTGCACCTGTCGCCCCTGGGATTCCGGATACTGGCTAAGGGTCTTGCCGCCCCTATAGTGTCTTTTTTAGGAAAGGTTCAAATGACAAATTCATCAGCATAACAGGAACAGGCAAGCAAAAACTGAGGGTAATGCTACTCAAAGCTAGAAGTCTAAATCTCAAAATGCACTCATTCGAGGCACTCCTTAAAATGGAGAACATCAATATCTGTGCAGTGACTGAGACCTGGTTCAAAGCTCTAGAGAGCAACCCTGCATTACCATGCTATAACTCATACCATACTTTTTGGCCATCTAACCTGGACCAGAATACCAAAGGCGGGGGTGTGTCCATATTCATTAAGGATATCCACACCTCCAGGCTAGTTGCACAGCATAATGCATCCGAGGTTATCCAAGTGCAACTAACTCTGGGCAAAACTGCAATCCAAACTGTAACTTGCTACAGATCCCCCACCATACCCCAGGATTCTCACTCCTCTTTTCTTGATATACTGGAAAATATTAGGGATCAATCAAACACCCTAATAATGGACGATTTCAACTACCCCACCATTAGCTGGGAAAACTACTCATGTATCAACTCCGTCGCTCAACGCTTTCTGGAATTCATAAATTCCAATGCCCTGGATCAACTTATCCACAACCCTACCAGGGGCAACAATATCCTAGACCTAGTCATTACTAATATGAGTGACCGGTGTTCCACACCTGAAGTCAACTCCTTGTTGGTCAGATCCAACCATAAGCTAATCACCCTAGATATCCGCACCCCCGCTCCCACCAACCATTAAGGAAACCACGGTAAAATCTTAATGCTTCTTAAGACAGAAGTGGTGACCTTCATGACGCCATGCAGATGGACAATACTGTTACGACTGCTGAATCCTACACAAATGCATTCTATAAGCACTTGCACGAGTGCATGGATCGTGCTACCTCAAACAGAACCAAGACGTTATCCTCAAAAAAAAAGGAAGCCAATCTGGTGGTCCCCTGCCATAAACAAACTCTACAACAGAAGGAAGAAACTGTTGCAAAGGAGAGTAAAATCCCACGAGTGGAGGAGCTCCCTGGTCAGCCTCAGTAAGAAGCTGAGATCCCTTATAAGATCCTCCAAAGGCAAATACGAAAACAAAATAGACACTGATTCTAAGGGCAACCACAAAGCATTCTACAACTATGTCAAGAATCTCAATGACAACACCCAGATCTGCTCTGAGATACAGCACAACGGCACGAAAATTACAGAACCAAGTGATATTGCCAACATCCTGGCAGATAGGTTCAGTGCTAACTTTACCCCCCTCTCACCCACTAAAGGGCCCATATCTATACAGGAAGAATGCAGAGTCCCTGTAATTACATCTATGCAGGTAAAAGCTGCACTCTCTAAAACCAAAAACACAGCATCCATGGGACCGGACAACATCCCAGGCTGCGTTTTACACAAAATTCAGAATGAACTGGCTCCCCACTTAAGCACCATGTTCAATCATAGTCTCACGTCAGGCTTTGTGCCCACTGAATAGCGCACAGCAACAGTTATCCCACTCCACAAAGGGGGAGGGACCACTGATCCTGGGAACTATCGCCCTATTAGCCTGACGAGCCTGGTCTGCAAGGCCATGGAACTTATCATCATGAAACTCATAAACAAGGACATTGGTAACCTCCAAACTCTAGACCCCACCCAGTTCGGGTTTGTGAAAGGCAGATCATGCCTTCTGAACCAGATCAACTTCTTTGAGGCAGTCATCAAAGCCGTAGATGAGGGTAAGGTGGTTCGCACAGCCTATATTGACCTTGCCAAAGCTTTCGGCACCATCATCCATCCTGGAATTATAGCTAAACTCACTAAACTACGTATAAATCCCTACGTCACAAGATGGGTTGCCAACTGGCTCACTGATAAAACCCACATTGTAAAAGTTGTAGACTCCAAATCTGACTTTAAACCAGTGACAAGTGGAGTACCACAGGGTTCAGTCCTGGGACCTCTCCTGTTTGGTATCTATTTCTCTGAAGTGCAGTCTAACACAGAAGGTCTCTGGCTAATGAAGTTCGCAGATGACTGCAAACTAGGAGCCATAGTCGAGTCCCCAAATGATGTGGACATCCTACAGAAGGGCCTCATTGAGACAGATGCCTGGTGTCAGAGGCATGGCCTCAAGCTCAATGCCAAAAAGTGCATTGTAATCCCCTTTGGCAAAAACTCTGTACCCATGAACTACCGCACAGGCGGCAGTCTACTTAATGTCAAATGTGTGATAAGAGACCTTGGGACCCAGGTGGACAGTAGTCTCGCCTTTGATAATCACATCGCCACAGTAGTCAGGAAATCCTTCTATGTGGCACACCTCATCACAAAAGGGTTCTCATCCAAGAAAAAAGAGGTCATTGTTCCCCTCTACTTGGCACTCATTAGACCCATTATAGAGTAGAATGCCCCTTTTGGAATGTACCTAACAAGACATCTGCAGCAGCTGGAAAGGCCACAGAAGTACCTCACAAAGAGGATTACTGGCCTCATAAAGATGCCCTACACTGACTGTCTCAAAAAACTCCAGCTTTCTCTGTAGCATATCGCCTACTCCGAGGAGATCTCTGCCTAACATATGAAGAGATGCTAAACCCAGAGCTGTTGGACATGCTACACCTAAAGAAATCCCAATCCCTCTGAGCTACATGCTCTAGGGACCTAAACCTTGTCACCACAATAAACAGGACATGCTGGAGGGATAGATACCTGTCCCCGAGACTTCCTATACTCTGGAACAAGCTACCCATTTATGTCAAGTAAAGTTCCTCATTAGCACTCTTCAAGAAAAATCTTGATGAGTGGATGGGAAATAGGAAATACACCCCAGGGATCACTTCTGTGGCTCTGCTTGACAGGGGCACAGGAAATTAACTTTCTTGGGTGGCATAAGCCAGGGAACCTTGTTGGATAGGCTTACTTAGGCCCTTGGGCCGATAGCCTATTACCTACCTATGAACCTATGAACAGTCAACCTCTCTAAAATAGGTCTACTTCTGTTTACCGAAAGGCTGAAATACCGATGACCACAAACGCCAAGACGAAATCACGAAACATGGAATCACAAATCAGGAAAGTGTGCACAGGGCAAGTGAATACTTGTTTAATGGGGGGATTATGCCGTTTCTCCAATGTATTGTGATCCCGGAGTTGCTATATATAGTTGGGGGGGTGTAGCCCCCACCTAGGTGGGTTTTAGGTGGTGCGTGGTAAGTTACTGTTGTTTCAGGCAAGTATTCACTTGCCCTGTGCATACTTACCTGATTCGTGATTCCGGGTTTCGTGATTTTTGTCTCGGCATTGTGGTCATCAGTATTTTTGCAATTCAGTAAATCGAAGTAGACCCCTAAAAATATAAATCTCAAAGAGGTACTGAATCTTTTATAGGAGAGTGGACAATGAAAGTGTATTTAAGAAAAACTTTGAAGGCTTTAAAGGAGCTGATAAAACTGAGTTAGAATCTTAATGAAAATGTTAAACTGCTTTTAGAAGGACCTTAATACAGGAATAGCTTAATCCAGTGTCAAATATACATGACAGGTAGTCTAGAATTGCTGGCACTGGAACAGTGAAAGGATCCAAAGGCTTGAAAGCAGCTCATATACAAATGTCTCTATTTACTCCTATATGTTTTTCTAGCACAGAACATTGGGCAGAACTGAGGATGTGGACCACTCTGTCAGGATATGAAGGGTCACTGACCATTACGGAAGTATGCAGATTGGTACATGGAATGAAAGTACAGATGAGTCCTGCTAGATGTGTTGGCAGGAAGATTCTGAAGAGCTTCAGACCTAGAGGTAGTGACAGTGTCTGTTGCACTCACTGCACCATCCACAGAACTGCAAGACAAACACATGAGGCTTGTAATAGATGCTGTGGTTTCCATATGAATAAGTCATTTATTATTTTGGTCTCCACTAGGTAAACCTTTCACTGGCTGGCTCACTTCATCAGCCAGCTCTTGCTGGAATCCCAACATATGAGAAAAACAGTTTCCTTAACACAGACTGAAAACCTATCCATAGCCCGAGATACTTTACCAGTGGTTTGGACAACAGGACACTGTGGAATAGGACCATTTTTTATTGCTGGTGAAGCAACAATTGAATCTAGATTAGAAGTCACTATCCAGAAAGGACGTCTTTAGGAGGCCAGAGGATGGGACTGCTCATAAAAAAGAGCTTCTGCATGATGCACAGAGGAGAGGTCATGGAGGTTGCTGGCTATCACCCCCCCCCCCCAGCTTTATCAGCTTTGGGACCTTCTTGAACTTGGGGTCATCCAGGGTTATGGTAACAATGCCTTCATCATTACTGATACCCGGGGTGGGGACCTCTTGAAGGGTGTCCAAATGTCTCACCCTGTACTTCTTTCCAAAGGTCAGAGGTGATGAGTCCAAGGACAATAAAGAAGCCTGCTAGAAATAAGACAAGCAGGACTGATTCAGCAAGGGCCCTCCAAACCCTCTGCCCTGTACTAAGAGATGGTGAATGTCCAAAGTGTCAGACTATGTACTGTCCCTTGTTCAGGTTGAAACTACAGTTGATACATGTGCCTAATCTGGCAAATGCAGCACAGTTTTGCCTTAGTGCATTGAGATAATTGCCATATTCATACTCAAACGGCCAAACCTCACCTGCCCAATGCCAAAAATCTGCTGGGGATGACAATAAAATAGAAAGTACCAATCCCAAACCTGATCCTTACCTGTCAACCTGCAACAATGAGAATACTGCACTCACTGACATTGGAACCCATGTTTGGAGTGAATGATGGAATGCTGACATTAGGGACATCAGTAATGACCCTAATGGAATTCATACCAAAACTCATGACTGCATGTCTACCTTAAACTTCAGGGTTGAGACAACACCTAATACTAACAGTATCAATGGTGAAGACGTAGGTCTCAACTGAAACTGCCACCCCAAATTTTCATT
The DNA here is from genome assembly GCF_019279795.1 of Protopterus annectens. Taxonomy (NCBI): domain Eukaryota; kingdom Metazoa; phylum Chordata; order Ceratodontiformes; family Protopteridae; genus Protopterus; species Protopterus annectens. The sequence goes on from NC_056745.1 coordinate 608,841,987, forward strand.
CCTGAGGTAAAAAAAGTAGCAGATATTAACGCTGGCCACTGGATGATGAATTCAAGCCTCAACAGGACTTGTATATGAATGGAGAGAAGTGTGGGGGAATCTGGGATGTCAAGGAAGTGAAGCCTGGCAATGAGAAGGTGTCTCTGTCCACTCTGGTATTAGAGGAAACGATGGATCATAGGTTCATAGGTGTGTACTAGGTTAATGGCCCTGGATCCTGTACAAGCCTAGCCCCAAAATAATTGTCCAGGCATCGTGCCCCCTGATGTTAGTTCACAGTGCCCCTATCCAGTAGGGCAACTGGAGTGATCCCTGGGGAGAAATTTCTGTTACCCATCCACTCGTCAAGATTTCTCTTGAAGAGGGCCAGTGAGGTGCTCTGCTTGACATGAATGGGAAGCTTATTCCAGAGAATTGGCAGCCTTTGGGAGATGAATCCCTCTAGCATGTTCTGTTAATTGTGGAAATTAAGTTGTGATCTCTGGAGCGTGTGGCATGGGGGGATTGGGATTTCTTTAGTTGTAGCATTTCAAGTAGAGCTGGGTCAGACATAGCTTTCTAAGTCAAGCAGAGATCATCTCTAAGTAGACGATAAGAGACTGAGAACAGCTGAGGTTTCTTGAGTCTGTCCATGTAGGACATGTGTTTAAGGTCTAGGATCCTTTTTGTGAGATACTTTTGTGGCTTCTCCAGCTGTTGTAGGTGTCTGATGAAGTACATGCCAAACGGGACGTTATATTGGATGACTGGTCTAATGAGGGATGAGTACAGAGGGATGATGACCTCTTTCTTCCTGGATGTGAAACCTTTGGTTATAAGATGTGCCACGTAGAAGGTCTTACAAGATGTGCCACGTAAAAGGACTTTCTGACCACAGTGGCAATGTGTTGGTCGAAGTTAAGGTGGCTGTTGACCTGGGTGCCCGGATCTCTTATGGCCACTTCAGTGTTCAGTGGGCTCCCATCAACATGGTAATTCATGAGAACTGAGGTTTTTCCAAAGAGGATGCTAATGCATTTTTTGGCGTTAAGCTTCAGGCCATGGTTCCAACACCAGTCACTGGTCTCAGAGAGGCCCTTTTGCAGGATGTCTGTATCACTTGGGGAGTTGATAATGACTCCTAGCTTGCAGTCGTCAGTGAACTTGGAGAGTCAGAGTCCTTCTGTGCTGGCCTGGACTTCTGAGAAGTAGATATCAAACAGGAGAGGGCCCAAGACTGAGCCCTGTGGGACTCCACTCGTGACTTGTTAACAGTCTGACTTGGAATCTGCAACTTTCACTCTGACAAGCTTTATTGGACTTTCTGAATACCTTCATCATCTTCTTATAGACTAACTCTCTAGTTAGAACTGAATGACATTAGAATGACTTCAAGGATCTTTTTTTATTCATCCTTTGTTCACTGCATTATTCCCACTAGGACTTTGTAAAGTCAGTTTCGACAATAAAAGTGTGTTTTTCTTGCCTTTGCTACCTGGGATTGATATCAGAGTGTTGGCAAAGAGAAAAGGGCAAGGGAATCTTAAGTGAATGACCTGCTCTGGTGGAGTTTTTAGTTGAATCTACAACAAAAACTACTGTTAAAAAGGGATAATTAGTAGGGTATATAAAATATTACATTATAACTATAAGAATCAATCAGAAGAGGTTAGAAAAGATTGAGAAGAGACTGAAAAACAATTTACAAGGGAACAATGGAAGAACATATGTATGGCTCCCAAGTATGCAACAATGTCCAGAAGATCTATCATCTTTGCTTGAAAGTGACTACATAGATATTTTTATACCCCAAGCACACTTCAAAGAATTTTTCCTCAGGTAGATAGCAAATGTTGCAGGTATGAAGGGGAAAAAAGAAGTAACTGGGAATATATGTTTTGTGAGTATAATGAGGTGGCAGATTTTACAGAGTACTTTATTAGAAATTTTGGGTGAGGAAATGGGTGATGCTAAGGATATGAATTTTTTGAGTTGCAACACAGTATCTGAAGTTGAACCTCCTATATATAAGTAAGGCCTTATTAACTTTGATTCCGTTGGCTGCCAAAAAAGAAATTATTAGAAAATGGAAATCAAAGTCTAAACCAACTGTAGTTGAAGTACTGAATATTATAAAACAAATAAAAGAACTGGAAGTAGGATATTTAGAAAACAAAAATAGCAAATTATATAAAAATAAATGGAAATTATGGGACCAATACATGCAGGATAATGCTCAGGAGGAAGAATGCGGTTTAAGGGAAGACAGGAATTCAGCAATTTATGTAATGTTGGACTGATGCTAATTACAAAGGAAGAAAAGATATGTGATATATAATGTATGTAAGTAAAAAAACATTAACGTTGTTTTTCTTTCTTGTTAATATGGTTTGTTTTCTTTCCTGTTAATGTATGTTTGTCTATGTCTTATGTGATAATTTAACACAGATGCTTAAAAAACAATTTGTTCTTCCTAAAAGATTCACACATTTTACATTGTTCATTGAAATATTCTAACTAGAAAATAAAGTGTGCTTGTCTTGAAGTGGGATTTTGTACCTACAACTGTATTATTAAAATATACACTCTCCATCATGAATTAAACTACAAATGCACTAACAAATTGTCAAAACTAATAAACAGCACAATATTTTACTTTGGTTTTCAGTAAGCAAAAAAAAATGTAGCTACAATTAACACTAATCAAATAAATAACAGAAGAACAAAAAAAATAGCCAGTGGGATTTAAACTAAAAATGCTTCAAAACTAAACTTTAATTTTATTTTTTTAATTCATAGGTTCATGAATAGTTACTACGCATGTGGCCTTAGAAACTACTGAGGAGCTTAGCCTGATTTTTCCAAATGCACTACAGAACCTGTCTGCTAAGTGACTTGCTCTGAGTCACTCACTAGGTAAATTGAGGTGTTAGGCCTACAGGAAGAGTTTGTTCTAACACATATCCTTAAAATAACTGCTCTAGATGCCAGATTAAGACTGAGCAATCAGTAGTACAAAATGTAAAAAGGCAAGGTGATAAAAATGCCAAGGCCTGGGAAGGGACTGAGAAGTTCAGTAAAACTGACTTTAAAAAAAACCTAAAGATATGAGAAATGCCATTCACAATAAAGCAGCAATATAAATAAGCAGAACAATATTTTAACTGATGAATCCTCCTCACAGAAAAAAATATATTTAAAAAAAGCATAACTCAGGCTGTGATAGTGGCTTAAAGGCCTAAACTGTGCAATGAACCAGTATGTTGAGAAGGCCTAAACTGTGCAATGAGCCAGTATGTTGAGAAGCTGAGAATATATGTGGGAAAACCAAGTTATGCTTTGTAATATTTTAGTAGAATTCAAGCAAGGGAAGTATCATAACACTTAAGGCTTTAGAATCACGAGTAGCTGAGATATAATTAACGTTGGACGATGTTTCACCTGAGAAAACCAACTGGACTAAGTGCAGCCTTCCCCTACAGTAAAACATACTAAAGGGGATACTAACAAACAGTAATCTTGGTCACTGCAAGTGAACATGTGCTTGAAACAAGAAAATCTTTAAAGCTTTACAAAACTGTTAAACCAACATTCATGACTAACAGACCCAGGCAAAAGTAGCTTAAGACTAATAACATCCACTACCCACCTCATTACTGATGTTCAAGGATCTTATGGGTTATAAATGAAATGAACAGCTAGCACAATCAGTGTGACTAGACAGGTTTACCTCTGCAACTGAGCCTGAGCTTCAGTCAGCTCATACCAGGTCCCCTGCCAAATTATTACAGCCAATGGTAGATGCCAACATTTCTACTGGCTTCACTGGTTAGAAAAAAAAAGGCAGATTACCATCAAAGGGCACATGGGGTTACTCAGACATCTCAAAGCCAGTGCTGACATTTTAGTCGTCGTCGTGTCTTTCGGCTTTTCCCGGTTAGGGGTTGCCACAGTGGAACTCCGGTCCGCTAATGATTGGCAGTAGATTTTTACGTGCCGAGTTGCCAGCCCTGACGCACAACCTTCAACGAAGGTACGCCCATTCACGCATGTCTCCACACAGAAGACGCTCTAATTGAGAATCAAACAGGACGTCTATCTGTGAGGTGACAATGCTGCTGCAGCACCACCACCGCAGTCAAACAGATGGTGATTGTGATCATATCGGTCAACTGGTCTGATGCTTTTGTGTTGTCTTTTCTTGTCACAGAGTACTGGACTGGTAGGAGTGCTGACTCCCTAATATCAGCCTGCTGTGGCCTGGAAAACAGAGTACATAGACGGTATGGCTACAACTGCCATCAAGGAGGTAAGCATAGTCAGGTTTGACAGAAGTCTTGTGCTCACAGTAATGATTGTTAAGGAAACATGACTTATCTGAATAGCTGTTAATTTAGCATTTCTTTCTCTTTTCCTTAGGAACCTAAGCCTCCAAAGATGATACTACTTTTCCTACCTCTTTTTCTCTCTTGCTTCTCCACTGTTGCCCAGAAGAGAAGAGACTTAAGTATGTTTTGTCTCCCATGTCTCATAACCTGAATGCAACCAATGCAAAGTTTGCATTACCTGACATTGTGTGACAAACTCCAACAGAAAGAATACTCGGAGTGAAATTCCTTTGGGCTCAAATGTCTTCTACATAGACACTTAATGACCAGCAGCTCACAGTGATAGAAGACGTAATTAGACCTGTAAACTTCCATCAAAATCTTTAGAAATATGTGAACATATGCTAATGCTTATTAAATAAGTTCAGCTGTTTACCCACTGTATTGATGAAAAACTGAACACTCTCAACTGTAGCTACCACAACTGGTTTATGAATGCACAAAAAAAAAGAATTAAAGATGGCAAAGAGGGGCCTCCCCATTTTCTACTGATGTACACAGAAAAACATATCAGGGTAGGATTTCTAATGCCAAATTGCTATGAAAAAGCCACAATAAGTGAAGGCTGATGGTATGAGAGCTCTTATAGCTGAGAAATCACACTTCTAAGTAACAAAACAAGTTAATACTAACAAAACGCAAGCAAGACAGACTTCAAGCGTGACATTTGTTCTGCAAAGCAAAGCTAAAAAGAAAAGAAAGTGGAAAAATTACAGTCTGTATATTAACTACTGATATAATTATAATAATGTGCATTACCTTGTTAGAATGCGAGCATCAAAGCGAAACTTATTTGAAAGCAGATTCTCAGTCAGTGCCATGCTGGTCTTTACTCTGTCGAACAAAAATAACCATGTTGTTCTTTATCATATATGTTATCTAGGTTAGATAATGTTTTCATATATGAGCAGTACATTTTATATACATGAATAATTTCATTTCTTCATATTCCCTCAGGAGTACTATTTCATTCTTCTTCTTCGTCATTTGGCTTATCCCGGTTAGGGGTCACCACAGCAGAACAACGGTCCGCAGAATGATTAGCAGTGGAGTTTTACAGTGTCAAGTTGCCAGCCCAGCATACAACCTTCCACAGAAGACACACACGTACACTCACATCCTACAGACAATTTAGTGTGTCCAATCCACCTACAGCATGTCTTTTGGATGTGGGAGGAAACCGGAAGCACCCGGAGAAAACCCATAAGACCACAGGGAGGACATGCAGACTCCACACAGAAGGCACCCCAGCTGAGAATCGAACCAGAGAGCCTCTTGCTGTGAGGCGGCAACGCTAACCGCATTCTATTCTTTTATATTTAGTACTCATGCCTTTTCTGAAAAGGATATATTAGGTAGAACTGTTGCAGTCAATATGACATGTCAGTCATAATCAAACTTAAGTTGTCTGCACTACTCACATCACAGCTGTTTGAACTGTGAGGCGTCTTTGGTTTGAAGAAAAGCTCAAATTAATAAAATGAAACTATGCTGAATGTAAAACTATTTTAGAGCACTAGGATTGCTATGAACAGCCATCCATACATACCTGAAAGACTGTCTGGAAACCACAGAACAAATTAATTATTTCCTGGGCTAGCACATTTAGCCACTGGAAATTAATTATGTTCACTTGAGATATGTAAACTGACATTCTACAAAATCACTTGCACTAATGTGAATCCATGATCACCTGCTGTACTTGGTATCTAATGGTCTTTTATCACTCTACTGTCTAAAAAGTATTTTATGAAGGAATAAGAAACAGAAACTACAATTGTGAAATTAAACTTACCATAACAGTATATGTTCTAATTGATCACTGTTGCAGTAGCCATCCCCTCCTTCCAGCCCATTTATGTAGTTGTTGTTTTGCAGTGCAGTAGTGTATACAGCTACTATTGTTTTATGTTTTCTAACATTTTTCCTTTGAGGGCTACTACCTCCCTTCTTGGGGCAAGACACCTCTAAATATGTTGCCACTCTGTCTTTTATATGGAGCTCTTCTAGAGCTGATAAAAGTTACAGTGGGTTGAAGGTGCTCTTATGCTTTGAAAAGCTGGCCTGTTGGTAAATTCTTGGCAACATACAACCCAAATAGCTTATGCTACTTCAGCAGTGATCAGATGTTGATCATCTTCATACCCTGCAACCACAGCAGATACTATTTTCACCATATACTGTTGTGGTAACCAAAGTAACAACTATACAGCTAACAGTGAAAAGATAGAAGATAGAACAGAAGAGTGGGAGGGGGCATGGAATGCTATTAGGAGGAAATAGAGAGGAAGCTGGCTATCTAAAGGAAGATAAAATACTGGGAGCAGAATAGGATGATTACAAGCATATTCAAGTAATCTGACCAGTGTGCTAGAAGACTTCTTGATACAAAGATCTTTAACAGACCACTAACCAATGCAGAAGTGCCTGAAGACTAAAGAGCAACTTGAGTGGTACTCAAGTACAAAGTGTGAAACAGGAAAAGTCCAGGAAAATACAAGCCTATTTAGCTTAAAAGCAGTGTCAGATAAAGCCATAGGCAGAATGGTTATTTGTGTTTCCAGAGGACAATAATCTTCAAGTTAAAACCAACAAGTGCAGACAGCCAGAATGAGGTGTCTGTCAAACCTGATCTACTTTTATGACTAGGTTACAGCAGAACTTGTCAAGGAAGTACTTGTAGATGTAGTTTACTTGATGCTAGGAAACTGCAGAGGTTTGGAGAAGGACTAGGACTTGAGTGACTGGGCAGTAGAATAGTTGAAGAATAAATCACAGAGACTTCTGGTGACAGAAATGATGCCAGGAATAAGGGAAGTGACTAGGGGAGTACTGTACATTAAAAATAATTATACCATGACCCCCCCCGAAACGTGCACGCTGATTGGCCAGCGTGCCCGTTGTAAATCGAGTTATACTAATGGAAAAAGGTCCGGTCCCCCGGACTTTTTTCCCTTAGTATAACTCGTTTTTTAAAAACACTGTCTCGCTATGTTAAATGGGTTTAACATAGCGAGACAGCTTTAAAATAAGCAACGGAGATCTCCGTTGCTTATTTTAAAGCTGTCTCTCTATGTTAAACCCATTTAACATAGCGAGACAGTGTTTTAAAAAAAAGCAACGGAGAAAGCAAGATCTCCGTTGCTTTTTTTAATGTCTCGCTATGTTAAATGAGTTTAACATAGCGAGACAGTTTTAAAATAAGCAACGGAGATGTCCGTTGCTTATTTTAAAACTGTCTTGCTATGTTAAACTCATTTAACATAGCGAGACACTAAAAGCAACGGAGATCTTGATTTCCGTTGCTTTTGCTCAACTCTGATGTACTGCGCAGGCGCCGCAGTACATCAGAACTGCCGCGGATGCCAGACATCTGCGGAAGGGCAGTAAACAGGCATTATACTATGCCATTATTTAAGAAAAGTAACAGTTTCTTTTCTTAAATAATGTCATATATATAGCAATAACCCACTTCTGGGTGTGGGTAATGCTAAATTTACCCACGGTTGGCTTTGTTTGGTCCCTCGGGCTTCGCCCTCGGGACCAAACCACGCCAACCGTGGGTAAATTTAGCATTACCCACACCCAGGCGTGGGTTATTGCTATAGTAAAGTACTCTTCAGGACATTCATTTTAGACATATCTGAGGAAACAGGTAGCATGATCCTCTTTGTTAATGATACAAAGACAAGTACAGCACAAGATGATGGTCCAGAATATAAGGAAAGACTTGGACAGGTTGACCAAGATGTCATTTGAGATTCAATACAAATTGAAAAGCAGCACACTTGGGCCACACTCCTTGATGTACAGTACAAAGTGTACGAGCAAAGCTGATGGTGAAAGAAAGTAATGTTGCATAAGTAAACTTGCCATAACAGCAGATGTTCAAATGATCATTGCTGCAGTAGCCTTAGCTATGTGGGTAATATTTTGCATAGGGTCAGCTTCTAGAGCTGAAGGGCACCTTTCATGCACCCAAACTACTGGCAGTTCTAGCAGAGCTGAAGAAAATCAATGGTTTAGATGCCAAGCCATTTACAGCTTTCATGCCAATTGAGACAAGGAGGTTAGAGCCCTGAAATAGGTCAATGCTAGGTTAATACAAATAAAAGTCCTCACCCTGACAACAAAAATATACAAATATTAGGGAGGTGGAGGGGGGGGGCAGCTGCTGCAGCAATGATCATTCAAACATCTACTGGTAGGGTAAAGTTTACATTTACAACTGCACTACATCATCATTTGATCACTGCTGCAATAGAATACCATAGCTTATACTGATTAGGAGGAAGGATGAGGGTTCAAGAGCTTCTGGAGAATGGTCCTAGCAAACCCTGTTCTAGACCTGGAAACCCAAACTAATTTGTAGGGCTTTGTACAAATGTTGCGGCTTTTAGAATACTTCTAGAATATACCCCTTTTCCAAAAAAGCCAATGATGAAGCCAAGGCCCTGGCAGAGTGTGCCTTGATCCTGTTGGAATTGCTGTTTTGGTGGGTATAACAAAAGAAAATATGTGAAAAACATTTAGAGATACCTTGTTTTAACACAGGTTGTCCTTTTTTTCCTTACATTCATTAGAATTGAATAACCGATTACAGTTTCTGAAGGTTTTAGTTCTGCCAAGATAATATATATAGCTGTTTATGGGCCACAAGTGTATGAAAAATCTTTTCTCCTTCATTTTCAAGTTCTGGAAAGAATACAGAGATGGATAGCTTGGCACAAAGTAAACTTGGATACCACTTTAGGCATAAAAGAAGGATTATTTCTCAAAGAAAACCTTTCATTGTAGAAAATTAGATAAGGCTGACATATTATAACATATCAACTCTAAGAAGGCTGTGTTTGTCGAGGCGCTAGAGTATTTGTCTGATATGAAATTTTTATATCATGTGCAACTTTGTGTTTCGTTTTTTTTTTACTAGCCCATTTGTTTTTATACATCTTGTTGTGTTGCTCTGACATATCATGACAACCTGCGACTCACACTCTTTTTGCAGAAGTCAGACAAATAAGCAACACGTTTTTTTATCTTAAGAACTTCAACGTTTAAATATTCCAAAACAAAATTAAGATTTCAAGGAGGAGCCACTTGCTTTCTAGGTAGAATCCCTGGATCTATAAGTAGACATGCTGAAATGACAGACAGACAAATTCTGACAGAGGAATAAGAAAAGTCAAAGAATAACAACTCACACAAATATTGTAGAATCAGTGAAATACTAGCCTTAAAAGGGTATTGGCTCTAAATGTGTCATCAACTAGAAAATCTTTTTAATTTTCTAATATACGATTTCATAGTAGCAGGTTTATTTGCCTCCAATAATACCTGCTGCATGTCCTCAGAAATAAATGCATAAAAGGTATTAAAATTCTAACATCAAGGCAGTTAGCTGAAGTTGTTTTTGTTGGCTTGTTATCAAATATCCCCTGTCCTGTGTGAATAAATCCAGTCTGTTAAGGAAGCATCTGGTAATTGCCAGTGGCCATTTGCAAAAGAAGGGAGAAAAAGAAGTTATGTACCTACCATAACGTTCCATGTTAGTTGTCTTCTTCTCACCTTCTTTCTTGCTGGTTGGGTTCGGAGCCGATCCTCGGCTCCGACTCGGCCATCTTCAAAAGCTCGAGAGCTGCTTACTGGCTCGGGCCCCCCCCTATATCCCATGGTGCCTGGCACTAGATACCCAGATCTCATTTGGTAAGTCTAACTGCAGACATAATAATAAATGAATCCTATCCTAGAATGCATAAATCCTACTGGAGAAACTACTAAGCAGAAGGAAATAGCCAGAGAAGACTCAGCCAGTGCAAAATCAAGAGGAACTCTTCTCGGTCCACTAGGATAGGGGGATGGAGGGTGGGACGCAAGAAAGAAGGCGAGAAGACAACTAACATGGAACATTATGGTAGGTACATAACTTCTTTATGTTAAGTTGTCTATCTCACCTTCATTCTTGCTGGTTGGGACAGCGTCCCTAGCACCTAGAATCCTGGGTGGCTCAACGGAAAAGACTCTTCAGAACAGTGGAACCAAAATCAGCTCTGCTCCTGGAAACCAAATCCAACTTGTAATGCAAAATGAAAGTATGTGGGTTGGCCCATGTAGCCGCAGCACAAATAGATTCCATAGGCAACCTAGCCTGAAAAGCCACCGAAGTGGCTAAAGCTCTGGTGGAGTGACCTTTTGGTTTGACTGGTAATTCTTTATTCCTGAGTTGGTATATGAATGTAATGACAGAAGACAACCACCTGGATAAGGTTACATTGGAGACCGGAAGACCTTGTTTACCTACTGCTTAAGACAGGAACAGTTGATCTGATTTCCTAATGTCTTTGGTTCTATGTAAATAAAAACGTAGTTGCCTGTGAACATCTAACTGATGCAACTTTTAGTTATGTACTTACCATAACTTTAGATGTTTGGGATCCATCTCGCCTACATTCTGTACTGATGGGTTCGGAGCCGATCCTCGGCTCCGACTCGGCACGCTATACTATAGAACGAAGTCTCTTATTGGCTGAGCTATCCTACATCCCAGGATGCACCACCACTGCTTCCCCAGATCTTGTTTGTCCGCACACATGCACACACACATAGACTGTTGATATAACATTGCCAGGTGTTTCAAGATGAAACGGCTGAACTCGACCCGTCTGGTCTCTTCTGATCTCCAAGGCAGGGGGAAGGAGGGTGGGTTATTAGGAATGTAGGCGAGATGGATCCCAAACATCTAAAGTTATGGTAAGTACATAACTAAAAGATGTTATGTGATCCTATCTCGCCTACATTCTGTACTGATGGGACAGCGTCCCTAGCACCTGATTCCTGGGTGGCTCACTGGAAAACACTCCTAAGAACTGTGGAACCGAAGGAAGCTCGCCCCCGAGATGCCACGTCCAATTTGTAATGAGAAATGAAGGTGTGAGGAGAAGACCACGTAGCCGCAGCACAAATGTCACTAATGGCAAGCTTAGAATGAAAAGCTGCCGAAGTAGCCATAGCCCTGGTAGAATGAGCTTTCACAGTAGATGTAAGCTCTTTATTAGAAATGAAGTAAGTATGACTGATACAGTCTCTGATCCACTTGGCAATAGTGACTTTCGTGACGGCTTTGCCCAATTTATTGTCCGAAAAGGACACAAACAACTGATCTGTTTTCCGTGTTTGGTGCGTCCTATCCAAATAGAAGCGCAATTGCCTATGAACATCTAAGGTGTGAAAGATGTATTCTGCTCTATCTGAGTACTTTGGGAAGAAAACTGGAAGTTCCAATGACTGTTGCAGACAAAAACTAGAACAAACCTTAGGAACAAAGAATGGATTCGGTCTGAGGGATACTCTATCCTTGTGAAAAACCAGGTATGGTGGTTTGACACATAGTGCTTGAAGTTCCGAAACTCTTCTGGCTGATGTAATTGCGACTAAGAAAGCAGTCTTCCAAGAAAGAAATTTCAAGTCACAAGTTGCTGCCGGTTCGAAGGGGGAAGAGGTCAAAGCACCTAGCACAACATTAAGATCCCATGGTGGAGCGGGATGAGATATCGGGGGCCAAAGCAGCCCAGCACCTTTCATGAAGGCTTTACACAACTTGTTGCTCATCAAAGGTGGTTCTATGCCCTCATGAAAATTGGAAATAGCTGCCAATTGAACCTTAATGGTAGAAACCGAAGAACCTTGATTGAACAGAGAAGCTACAAACTTCAGAACTTCTGATACCGGGACAGTTATGGGATCTAATCCCCGGAGTTGGGCCCAAATAGCAAATCTCTTCCATTTGCTGTTATACATTTTCTTAGTAGAATTCTTGTGGGCCGAGGACAAGATATGTATGACTTCCGGATCCAAAGCGTGGTTCCTGACCGGAAGAGGAGGAGCCAAGCTGTTAGCTTCAACGAGTGGAGGGACTGGTGATGCAGTCCCGACTGATGGGTCAGGAGGTCCGGAACTTGGTCCAAGAACCATGGACCGTCCAGTGCATATTTCCAAAGAAAGGGAAACCAGACTTGACGAGGCCAGTATGGGGCAATTAAAATCATCTTGCTCTCCAAGCGAATCGCCTTCTGGATCACCTTGGGAAGAAGGGGAACCGGTGGAAAGGCGTATAGCAGGCCGGTGGGCCAAGCTTGGACTAGGGCGTCCTTGGAAATCTCCCCCGGAACTGGGGTGAGAGAGAAGAACTGTTGGCATTTCGAATTGAGGGGGGTTGCGAATAGGCCGCAACAAGGAGTTCCCCATCTTCTGAAAATCTGAGTTGCCACTCTGCCATTCAGAGACCACTCGTGCGGGGAGAGAACAGTTCTGCTCAGTCTGTCGGCTATCACATTGGATCTCCCTGGAATGTGTGTTGCTACCAGAAAACATTTGGTTGCAATCGCCCAATCCCATACCTTCATGGCCTCTCTGCAAAGGGGGTAGGATCTGGTCCCTCCCTGCTTGTTCAGGTACCAGACTACTGACATGTTGTCGGACTGAATGGCAATCATGCCCTGGGGCTGGTAACTGTGTAGTGCTTGCAGAGATAGAAGCACCGCCCTCATTTCCAGTATACTGATGTGGAGGAAACTCTCGTCTGATTGCTACTTGCCTTGGACTGACCTGCCCAGGTAATGTCCCCCCCACCCCGTCTGGGAGGCGTCCGTAGTCAATGTGGCCACTGGAGGTGGTGGAACAAGGGTCGCCCCTGATCCAGATTGGAGGAAAGAAGCCACCAACGAAGGTCCTGTTTGCACGTCTCTGTGATCAGAATGAGGTGACTGACAGGGAGATCCTGATAAGACCACTGGACTGACAGGAGCCACTGGAGAAACCTCATATGTAACCTTGCCAAGGGGACTAGGAGAACGAAGGCCGACATGGAACCTAACAGTTGTAGGACCATCCTGGCTGGGGCTCGGCGTTTGAGGAGCAAGGCTCGTACTTGAGACTGTAATGTTTCTATCCTCTCTGTAGGAAGATAGACCCGCATTTGCTTTGAGTCTATCTCTACTCCGATAAACCGTATGCGCTGAGATGGCAGCAACACAGACTTTGCCCAATTGAAGGTGATTCCTAGGGAGTTGCCTAGAGATATAGTGGCTGCTACGTTTTGTAAGAGTAGACGCCTGGAGGTGGCAGTTAGGAGCCAGTCGTCTAGGTATGGAAACACCTGGAATCCTAGACTTCTCAGGTGAGCAGTCACCACCGCCAAACATTTGGTGAACACCCTGTGGACTGTGGTGAGAACAAAGGGCAGTGCAGAACTGGAAATGACTGTCTCCCAGGCTGAAGCGCAAGTGTCTCCTGGACGCCTGATCTATCAGGATGTGATAATAGGCGTCCTTGAGATCTATGGAGCACATCCAAACACCCTTCTCCAGCAGCGGGAGAATGGATTGTAAGGTGACCATCCGGAACTTGGACTTCTTGACAGATCGGTTTAGTTTGCTGAGATCCAAAATGGGCCTCAAGTCCCCGGTCTTTTTTGGCACCAAAAAGAATCTTGAGTAAGTCCCTAATCCGGTCTGGCCTTCGGGGACTGGTTGGATGACTCCTTTTTGAAGCAGCTTTGAGATTTCGATGGTTGCGAGATCCCGTTGACTGGGTGGTGGGTCCGGGATTTTCCGGGATGGTGGGGGGGGTTGAGAAAAGGGGATGGTGTAACCTCCGGCGATGATTCGGAGCACCCATCGGTCCTGAGTGATACTCTCCCAGGCCTTTAGGTGCTTCGAAAAACGACCCCCGACTGGCTCCGGAGCTGCACAGTCGGACAATCCTTCAGGGATGCTGGAAGGTTGAAGAGCCACGAAAAGACTCGCGATCTCCAGTGTTGCGGGGGCCTCCGCCGCCTCTGGTATGGCGTCTTCCTGAAAAATTTCCCCCTCCTCTGCCTCTAGAAGGGGGATTGCCCTGCTGTGAGGAGTAAGCCTTTTGAGATTTACGGAACCACATTTTCCCACCTCTTCTAGCCTTGGGATAAGGCCTGAAGGGAGTGGAAAACCGTGCCCCTACGGCAGTCAAGGTCTTACCCTCTTGTTCACAGCGGGTCAAGGTGTCTTTTACCTTGGGTCCAAACAGAGAGGACCCATCGAAGGGAGCATCGGCAAAGGAAGACTTGAAGGCTTCCGCAAAGTGACACAGGCGGAGCCAGGCTTGTCTCCGTAGAGCAACACCTGTTCCCGCCGCTCTAGCTGCCCCCTCGGCTGCATACGAAATGAGCCTCATGGACGAGTTCGATAATGACGATAAGGTAGCCAGCTGCGAGCTAACCGTCTGGGCCAACTGCTCAGGTAGGTTACCAGAGAGGGTATCTGAAAGTTCCTTGACCAGATCCCACTGAAGTCTGGTGAAGTGCGTCAGATAATTCAGAGACCTTAAAGTAAAGGCTGCTGAAGTAAGGGTGCGCTTCCCGTACCGATCCATGCTCCTGGACTCTTTATTAGGAGGATGGACGGACGTAGATGCCTCTGCCACATCTTGATGGGTAGCAGATGCCACCACCAGGGCATCTACAGCCACACCTTTTGAGAGAAATTCCTTTTCGGGGGGGGGGGCTGAAAGAAATTTATTGGGGCGAGCTGGCACCGGTTCCACAGAATCCGGGTGCTCCCACACCCTTCGAGAGATCAAATCTAGAAGCTCATCGAAGGGCGGAGTCACCCAGGAGGCGGAGGGCTGAGCCCCGAAGGCCTTGAGGAATACCGACTCCTCAGCAGAAGGGGGTTTGGACTGCCAGTCGCCTCGTTGCTTCAGGATTTCTAAGATGTCTGCAAAGGAGACATCATCCGAGGACGACTTGGGGGACCCCTCCACATCATCGAGGTCGGTGTCCGAAGTGAGAGACTCATCAGGGGAGTCGACGTGTTTCCTCTTGCACTGTCTCTTCCTTGGGGGTTCCTCCGAAGACGCCTCGGAAGGACCTCCAGGAAGGGGGGAAATCCCAATGGGGGTACCTCAGGCCCCAGGGCTCCGCTGTCTTGAGACAGGGGGACAACGAAGGAGGCAGTCTCCGTGCCAAGGGAAGGTGCCAGAGAGACGGTGGAGGTAGCCAAAGAAGATTTGGCCAAAGCACTCCTCATGGCCCTGAAGGCCGGACCCCGAGAGTCCTGGGAAGGTCCGACCCCCGGGGCCACAACAGTAGACGGCACTCCCGCAGCCGACGCACCGAGAGGGAGGCTTGGAACCGAAAACATCGGTTCCGAAGCGTCACCCCCGGGGCCGACCGAGGAGGTCCAATTACCGAACTCCGATCCGAAGGTCGGGGTTAGAGTAAGGGTCGGAGCCGACCCGAAACCCTCCATTGGCTCCACCAGCACTGGCTCCAATGGTACCGAGGCTGTTAGAGGAGGAACTACAATAACAGGGTGGGCAATCGAGCCGATTGGGCTGGAGCCGAAACCAATTTCTGAAAGACAGGAGACTGAAACAGCCTCTGAAGTACCCTGTCGATGTCCGAATCCGACATCCTCGAAGACTGAGAAGAGATCGAACGAGTTCGAGTCGACTTCTCCACCGGTTCCGAAGGACTGGGGGACCGGCTCCGAATGGTCTCGATAAATATCGGTGCCGAGGGAGACTCCACAACCTATGCAATTTCCCTCGGAGCAGAAGAGGACTTCGGCGCCGAAGGGGAAGAGTCTGAGCGGGTGACTCTCATCGGCTCCGAAGGCAGAGGAGCCGATGAAGGTGACCCGCCTCTCGAAGATCTAGCGGTCGGCTCCGAAGCCAGAGGAGTCGAGGCTGGAGGCATCGAGGCAGACCGTTCCGCCCTCGGCTCCGAAGTCCGTGGAGCAGATGGAGAAGCCTGCCGAGATTTCTTTTTGGCCGGTTCCGACGGGCTGGTCAGAGCCGACGATTTCTTTTTCTTCGAAGGTGAAGAGGAAGAAGATAAAGCCTCCTCAAAGGAAGGTGAAATAAACCCTTTTAAAATTAATTTGTTTTTCCTCTCTTGGAGGACTCGGGAGGAAAAAGCGTGACAAACGCTGCATGACTCCTGGAGATGTTTAGGGCCTAAACAATATACACACAACAAGTGATCGTCTGTTAATGACATTTTATAGCTGCATTTAGAGCACTTCTTGAACCCAGATGGTCTGTGCTCTTTCGACATACTGACAGCCAAACACTACCACAAAAGAGAAACTTTTCCCAAAAGAAATGTTTGTGAAGAAAATAGGTACGCAAGGACAAGACCCCCTAGAATAAACGGGATACTTGACCAACTAACACTACAACAAGACTCACACAAATTCACTCACGCGTGAGGGCAAGGCCCCTCTAACTTAAACGGGATCCTTCCTTCAAAACAGAACAAATTCACCACAAAAAAACGCTAATAACCAGTCACACAACAATGATAGCTGTTAAAACAGCTTTTGGGTAGATTTAATCAAAAATTTCTGACAGAAATTTTAGAAGAAATAATAACTTAGCTCAGCCAAGTCCGAGACCACGTCTTTGCTGTAAAGCGGCAAACGAGATCTGGGGAAGCAGTGGTGGTGCATCCTGGGATGTAGGATAGCTCAGCCAATAAGATACTTCATTCTATAGTATAGCGTGCCGAGTTGGAGCCGAGGATCGGCTCCGAACCCATCAGTACCGAATGTAGGCGAGATAGGATCACATAATATCTTATACTCCGACCTGCTGGAGTGGTTAGGGAAAAACACAGGAAGGTCTATGGACTGATTCAAGTTACTCTCTGAAGAGACCTTAGGAAGGAAGGAAGGATTAGTCCTAAGAGCAACCCTGTCATTGTGGAACACGAGGTATGGGGGACGGATAGAAAGAGCCTGTAGTTCCGAAACCCTTCTGGCTGAAGTAATAGCTACCAGAAAAAGGGTTTTCCAAGATAAGAACTTCAGTGAACAAGAAGCTGCAGGTTCGAAAGGGGGCAAAATTAGCAAAGCTAAAATCAAATTTAGATCCCATGGTGGTGAGGATCTCTCACTGGGGGCCTGAGCAGAGTGGTTCCTTTGAGAAAAGCTTTACACAGCTTATGGGACATGATAGTGTTTTCCGACAGGCCAATGTGAAAATTTGAAATTGCAGCTAAGTGAATTCTAATTGTAGCGGAAGAGGACCCAGCATGGAAGAGCTCCGGGAGAAATTCCAAAATGGAGTGTGCGGGGGCTGAAAAAGGGGTCTATACTTTTTGCCTCTGCCCAGGAAGAAAAACGTTTCCACTTACTAGCGTAAGTTTTTCTGGTCATAGACTTGTGTGATGACAAAAGGATTTCACGCACAGAGGGGGAGATATCTGGGAGCCTGGCTAAGGTTGGAAGTGGAGCAACCACTCTGTGAGCTGGGGAGAGTGCAGGGATTTGTGCAGCCCGCCTGATTGATGAATCAGGAGGTCTGGAACTATGTCCAGAGTCCAAGGCTGTTCGAGAAGATAGCGCTGCAGGAATGGAAACCATATTTGTCGAGGCCAGCAAGGAGCAATGAGGATCATTTTGCAACCCAAAACGGTAGCCTTCTGAATTAGCTTCGGTATGAGGGAAAAAAGAGGGAATGCATAAAGAAGTCCCTGGGACCAATCGTGGACTAGAGCATCTCTGGGGGAATGCCCGGGAAGTGGAAGGAGAGAGAAGAAATTGCTGCACTTGCTGTTGAAGGGAGTTGCAAAAAGGTTGCAGCAAGGTTGGCCCCATCTGCGGAAGATTTGGTCCGCAACTACCTGGTTCAGAGACCACTCGTGAGGCATGAGAATTGCTCTGCTCAGTCTGTCTGCTATGACGCTGGACCTCCCGGGGATGTGCGTTGCAATCAGAAACCGTTGGGAAGAGATCGCCCACTGCCAGAGTCTGAGTGCTTCTCGACATAGGGGGTAGGACCTGGTTCCGCCCTGCTTGTTGATGTACCACACTACGGACATATTGTCCGTTTGAACTGCAATGGTCCCGGTAGGAAGAGAGTCCTGAAGAGCCTGCAACGCTAAGAGCATGGCCCTCATCTCCAAGACATTTATGTACAGATGATACTCGTGAGGTTGCCAGGTGCCTTGGACTGTTCTGCCCTGATAATGCCCCCCCCCCGATCAGGGAGGCGTCCGTGGTCACTGTAGACACTGGAGGGGGGGAGAACAAATGGTCTGCCGTGGAGCACTGATGTGGAGACCATCCACCATGCAAGATGCTTCTTACATGCCTGAGTGATCATAATCATGTAAGACATGGGAAGTTGCTGGAAGGACCATTGGGTGAAAAGAAGCCACTGGAGAATCCTCATGTGAAACCGAGCTAGAGGGACAAGTACGATCGCTGCTGCCATGAGACCTAGCGTTTGAAGGACAAACCTGGCTTGAATCCTTTTGCGTGCTAATAAAACCTTGAATACCAACGAAGGAAACAACAACTTAAAAAAGTTCCTGAAGCGAAGTCCAACCCAAGGATCACAGCTCGAACAGAAGGATGCAAACAACAAGTTTATTGTGCAACGAGAATATCCACAGAGCTCCAACACAAAACACAAGTAGACACTGGTTAAGCGCTTTCATCTGCAATCGGCAGACTTCCTCAGAACCAAGTGTACGTCTATAATTGTCTTATTTAAAAGCAGTTTGTCGCCAAAATTCAACAATTCTCTTAAAGAGCCATAGATCTAAAATAGGTGAACTTCCTATATAATGATTAAACTTCCTATATAATAGTTAATAAAACAGCTAAATACATGAATAAAACATGAATAGAACGCATCCACACAGTATAGCGTATCAACTTAATATAGTGTAACCTTTTTTTTAAAAAACTAAATTCATCATAAAATGATGCTGTTTGCCTCACGTGTATAAAATGGAAATGTTTGATGATAAAATGAAATAAAAATGATGAATTATATAAACATACAATGCAATGTACAAGAATTGAATTAACTGTGGAATGAAATAAATACGTAATAAATTATGAATTAATTAATAAATAATTAATAAATAAGATCTTAGCTGAACAATATATAAGAACTTAGCTGAACAATATATAAGAACGAAATCAAGCTGAACAGTATGAAACCACTCTACAAAAATGTACATAAAGTGTTAACCATGTAAAGAGGCATAAGAAGAATACATTTACTTGTTATTATTATTATTATGATGATTAGTAGATATTAAAGGCCAATACGACTTGACTACACTCAGAGTGGTGAATGCTGATGAATAACTTCATGTTGAATCATATAAATCTAAAAATACTATATATAGTGTGTATGAATTGAATATGAAATATAAATATAAGAGAAATTATGAATAATATAATACAATACAATACAGTATAATAATAATTTAATATAATAATATAATATGATGTAATATACTATAATATACCCGTACCATCTAAATGTAAAGAATAATGGGAATATAAATATACAACTTAAAAATATATAGAATATAGTGTAATTCATTCCAACAATAAAAAAGGTTTGATACTTATAAAATCGTTGAGTCCAGGACTAGTTGTGGCATCACATAATATTTGCCACCTACTTTCCAACATTGCCAAATATACTTTCCAATTCCCTCCACTGTTGAAACCATCAATTTGATCAATAATAGTGAATACAAAAGTATGTGTGGGACCTTTTTCAATAATATGTTTGCTGAGAGCATTGATGTTATCTTTCCTTTTTATCTTGTAAAAATGTTCGTATATCCTAGTTTTAAACTTCCTTTCGGTCTTCCCAATGTAGTATGCCGAACAGGTTGAACAAGTGGCCAAATAAACTACTCTCTGTGAACAACAATTTCCAGACTTGCTGAATATTCTAGTTTTAGTCGCATTGTTTAGTCTAATGACCTTACTACTATTGATATACTTACATTGATTACATCTACCACATCTAGTGGTTCCTCTTATAATATTCCCTGATTTTTTGTCACCTTTTGAGTATTCCAATAGATTTTTTAAATTGAAAGATGTCTTATACACACATTTGGGAAAGTTACCAACAAGACAATTTACATTTTCAGATAGAGTGAGGATATCCCAATGTCTGTGTAAAATTTCTTTAACAATGTTGGTATATGGATTGAACCTGATCACACAAACAAGATCACTTCTGTGCGTGTCAGTTTTTTTAGAAAAAGTACAAGATTTACCTAATAGTGGTTGATATTTACTTCCCCACTCTTGTTTCACATATTTAATAACATTGTCTAACATAAGTTTTGGATATCCTCTGCTCGAAAACATCTTATAAATAGTCTCCAATTCCTTTTCCATAATGGCTCTACTAGAAGACATACGTGCAGCACGTATGCACTGACCTTTAAACACATTCTTAAAAATGTGTGGAGGATGATTGCTTCCAAAATCCAAATAATCATTGGAAAATGTCTCCTTTCTAAAAATTTTTGACTCAAAACTTGAACCATTACTACTAATATACGTATCCAAATAGGATATCCCTTCATATTCAACCTTAAACGTGAATTTTAAAAATTCAGTTGTGTTGTTTAAATAGTCTATAAATTTCTTAATATCATCAACTGATCCCTTCCATAGGATGAATAGATCGTCTAGATATCTAGTATACAACACTATGTCCTTAAAAAATTCACTGGTGAATATGTGCTCAGTTTCCCACTCAAGCATGACGAGATTGGCATAGATCGGGGCGCAGGAGGCACCCATAGCTACCCCTCTGATCTGCCTGAATAATTCTCCCTGGAATTGGAGGTAGTTATGGTCTAAAACCAATCCCATCATGTCACACTATTAAATTAATCTTATCCCAACTTAGTGCAGAAAATTTACACAAACTGTTGTAAAAGTATTCCAGACCTAATTCTTTGGGTATGCTTGAAAAGAGATCAACCACGTCCACAGTAAGGAAAATGAGACCACTATCCCATAAATCAGGGGTTAATTTCCCCAGAAAATTCCATGAGTCTTTAGTCAGATGTGTGACATTTTGATACACATGCTTAGTCCATTCATCTATGGTAACCCCTATATTAAAAGTCTTGGATTTAGATCCAGAAATTATGGGTCTAAAAGGGGGTTTATCTAAACATTTGCGTATTTTTGGTATACCTATTATGTTGGCCATTCTAGGAAATTCAACTCTTAAGAATTGATATATGTCGTTTGTAATGCGATTGTCTAACAAATATTCCTCTAAGGCAAGATCTATCCTTTTGTAGCCTATATTGACTTGATTGATAGATACTTCTTCGTAGTTACCAGACAAGTGAAGAATGTTATGTATTTCGGTATTGTAATCCATGGTGTTGAATAATACAATACCTCCCCCTTTGTCTGGTTTCATAATTCGGACATTTTTGTTCATCAAAATATTGTCCAAACAATTCCTCTCTTCTAAGGTTAGATTATCTTTATATAGGCTCGCATAATCCTTGTTAGTTTTAATATTGTTATATAAATTGTATAAGTCCTTACAAACTAATTTCTCATAATGGGCTACCTGAGGATGGTAGGCAGGTACATATGCGCTTTTCTTAGATAATTTATTATTTGGTTTTAACCTACCTTTAGTGTTCTCATTCTCATTAAACTGGATAGCCAAGTTTACTCTTCGACTAAAAAATGTTATTTCTTTAACCATATCTACTATATCAAAACGGGCGGTAGGTATAAACTTCATACCTTTGCAAAACAAGGTAAAAAATTCTTGTTTGACCTCTACGTCGGTATAATTAAATACATTGAATCCTTTGTACGTGTGTATAATGTTGTGGGATTTGTAATTTTCATTAAATCGTGTAAACTTATGAAGGTCCACAGGAAGAGGGCTCTTATTACTCTCATGAGATACTACTTGAGTAGTATTGTTATCAAACAGGGCAACCTCTAAGGGTACAGTATTGTTATTCTCTAAAAATATCTTCTGTGTTGTTTTGGGGCTGGAAAGTATCTTCCCCCTTGAAAATTTGTATCATTTTCATTTCTTCCCACTCGATCATAGCCCTCGTGATCATGATCATATTTTTTCTCTCTAGGCCACACATATGCCCTGTCATTCTTATATAAATCCGTATCTCTTTCTATTTTTCTATACTTCCTATTATATATTAAAGTGGCCTTATTCTCTGCTGTTAAAAATTGTTTATGATACAAATCATTCCACTGTTCAAAACTAACATCATAAATAATATCTTCATTTAATTTCTCAATTTCCTTTGTTAGAATAGAAATTTTTTCATCATTATATTTCATTAACTTTCTCATATATGTAAAACCAAACTCATCAAACATTTTGTTAAAATCTGAAATAGTGGTATTCTTATATTCCAAACCTAAGGGTAATTTAAAAAAACCTTAACCCTTTTGGCACCACCTGTAAACTTAAGCATTGTTCTAAATAAGCATTATCTATTTTAATGCTCTTAATATTCACCAATTTCTTACCTAAGGTAAGTATATGCGATTTCATAAGTCACCAGGTGTACTGCCATTCATGTTATTAATGGTGTAATTAAAAACTACTTTTCTAAAAATAATATCATCGTTAAGAAAATTGTCAATAGTGTCAACTTTGCGATGTTTAACATCTAATAAGGAACTTCCTGTGTTGCTTTGAACATTCAAATTCACATTAACATTCTCATTAGAACCTGTGTTTTTGTTAAAACACACAGTACCTTTGTTCATGTCAGCCTTCTTAGTGATAGTAGAATACGTCTTAATACCCTCTCGGTGTTTGGGTTTAGTTCCCAGTCTCTTAGTTTCATCTTCGGAGTGGAACAAACTAAAGTCAAAGGTGAAATCCGCTTCTGGAGATAGATTAATCCCATGAGAACGATGTCAACTGCTCAGCGCTCACCGATGCTAAACGCTGTTGACCATTCGGTATCTCCTCTGCGTTGTCCGAACCGGATAAACCATTTAAATTACTTTGAGCCTGGTGAGCAGTATTTGAAACCGGAGAACTCTCCGTGACAGTCCCCTGTTTTACTGTTTCAGTTAGCTTGCTGACCAAATCGAGTAACTTACTCACGTCAGCCTGAAGAGTAGTGACTTCCGCACGAAGTGTAACTAGCTCCTCCCTGTCCCATGAAGCCGGTGATACATCGGTAGACTCAGCCATCAGAATGTAGCAACAGTGAATACCAACGAAGGAAACAACAACTTAAAAAAGTTCCTGAAGCGAAGTCCAACCCAAGGATCACAGCTCGAACAGAAGGATGCAGAGAATATCCACAGAGCTCCAACACAAAACACAAGTAGACACTGGTTAAGCGCTTTCATCTGCAATCGGCAGACTTCCTCAGAACCAAGTGTACGTCTATAATTGTCTTATTTAAAAGCAGGTTGGCGCCAAAATTCAACAATTCTCTTAAAGAGCCATAGATCTAAAATAGGTGAACTTCCTATATAATAGTTAATAAAACAGCTAAATACATGAATAAAACATGAATAGAACGCATCCACACAGTACAGCGTATCAACTTAATATAGTGTAACCTCTTTTTTAAAAAACTAAATTCATCATAAAATGATGCTGTTTGCCTCACGTGTATAAAACGGAAATGTTTGATGATAAAATGAAATAAAAATGATGAATTATATAAACATACAATGCAATGTTGAATTTTGGCACCAAACTGCTTTTAAATAAGACAATTATAGATGTACACTTGGTTTTGAGGAAGTCTGCCGATTGCAGATGAAAGCGCTTAACCAGTGTCTACTTGTGTTTTGTGTTGGAGCTCTGTGGATATTCTCGTTGCACAATAAACTTGTTGTTTGCATCCTTCTGTTCGAGCTGTGATCCTTGGGTTGGACTTCGCTTCAGGAACTTTTTTAAGTTGTTGTTTCCTTCGTTGGTATTCAAGGTTTTATTAGCATGCAAAAGGATTCAAGCCAGGTTTGTCCTTCAAACGCTAGGTCTCATGGCAGCAATAAAACCGTGACATGCTAACGAATCACTAACACCCTGTCTGGTGGGAGGCTCGCTAACTTGTCTCTGGTATTTAAATTTGCGCCTATAAAGGTGATTGATTCACAGGGCGACAATGCAGACTTTTCGAAATTTATTGTGATACCTAGCCTGGAGCAAGTGTCGATGGTGCAGTCTTTGGCTCGCAGAAGGTGATGTCTGGTGGTAGCAGTTAGGAGCCAGTCGTCGAGATATGGAAACACATGGAATCCTTGCCGTCTCAGGTGAGCGGTAACTACTGCCATACATTTGGTAAACATCCTGGGGGCTGTGGTGAGACCAAAGGGCAGAGCTCTGAACTGATAATGGCTGGCTCCCAGCCAGAAGCAAAGGAATCTTCAGGAGCGTTTGTCCATTTTGATGTGGTAGTACGTATCCTGAAGATCTATGGAGCACATCCAAATGTCCTGAAGGGTAAAATGGACTGAAGCATGACCATCCGGAACTTCATTCTTTGTACAGACTTGTTTAGTCTGCTGAGATCCAAAATGGGTCTCCAGTCCCCTGTCTTTTTTGGTACCAAAAAGAACCTTGAGTAAATTCTGGATCCTTGTTGGTCTGCTGGGACATGCTGGATGGCCCTTTTTCTTAGCAGTCTTGAGACTTCTTGCACTGCTTGGTCCCTTAGATTGGGTGGAACATCTGGAAGGGACTTGTTTGACCTTAAGGGGGTGCGAATGAAGGGAATTCTGTAGCCTCCGGATATGACAGACTGTACCCATTTGTCTTGTGTTATGTCTTGCCAGGCTCTTGGGTACAGTGATAATCTTCCCCCGACTGCCTCCAGAGGTGAGCAGCCGGGCAACCCTTCAGGGATGCAGGAAGGGCTTGTCAGAGAAAGATTCTCTGCTGCCCTGGTTTTGCGGACCCCCTCTGCCACAAGGGCGGCGTCTGTTATTGTTCCCTCCTCTGCCCCTGGAGGGAAACTCACCACGTGTGTCTGGCATGGCTCCCTGAGATTTTCGGAACCACATCTTTCCACTCTTCTGACCCTTAGGATATGGTCTGGAAGGAGTGGAAAAAACGGACTCCTACGGCACACAGAGTCTTGCCTTCCTGTTCACACCTGGAAAGGGTATCTTTCACCTGTGGTCTGAAGAGAGAGGAACCATCAAAAGGGGTGTTGGTGAAAGACGCTCTGAAAGGTTCCGCAAAGTTACATAGCCGCATCCAAGCGTGCCTCCTTAGGGCCACGCCTGTGCCTGCGGCTCTACTCGCACCATTGGCTGCATACGAAGTGAGCTTCATGGAGGAGTTTACCACTGAATTAAGAGTCACCAGCTGGGAGGCTGCCTTAGCCTTGGCCCCCTCAGCTGATGGATCATGGAGGGTATCTCCAAGCTCTTTCAGGAGATCCCTCTGAAGACGGGTAAAGTGGCACAGGTAATTCAGGGACCGCATGTAAAAGGTCGCTGAAAAGAACATCTGCTTCCCATATCTGTCCATCGTCCTGGACTCCTTGTTAGGGGGATGGACATATGAAGAAGTTTCAGACAACTCCTTCTTTGTGGCCGCTGCTACCATCATGGCATCAACGGGGACACCCTTGGTCAAGAACTGTTTGTCCTGCGGGGCAGTAATGAACTTGGCAGGTCTTCTAGGGGTCGGTTCCACTGTGTCTGGAGCCGTCCACGCCTTTCGAGCCACCACAGACATCAGTGGGTCAAAAGATGGAGACACCCAGGAGGTGGAAGGTCGGGATCCAAACGCATCCAGGAATACTGACTCATCCTCGGAAGGGCTTAGGGTAGTCCAGTTTCCCCTCTGCCTAAGCATCTCAAGGATGTCTGAGAAGGAGACATCTTCGGAGGGGGATCTTGGGGACCCTTCCAACTCCTCTAAGTTGGTATCCAATGTGACAGACTCGGGGGAGTCAACATGCTTCCTCTTGCATTTTCTCTTGCGAGGTGGCTCCTCTGAAAGATCAAAGGAGGCCTCGGAAGAGGAGGATACACCCAAAGGGGTGTCCTGGAGCACTGGATACCCACGCTTGGGGTCTGGAAGAGGGGTAGAGGCTGACACAGGCACCCTAGGGGGAGGAGCCGAAGGGGTCGATCGTGGGACTGACTCAGGGGCCAGTACACTCCTCATCACCTCGAAGGTGTCCCTGCCTGGATGCAGAGAAGGGTCAGGCTCCGAAGAAACCAGAAGCCCTCCCCGCACCGAGGGAGACGGCTCCGAGGCAGATGTGGGAGCCGAGCTCACCTGTGCCGAAGCACCTAGAGGGAGAGCGGGGTCGGACAAGGGTCTGATACCACTCGCCCCCTCGGAGCCGATGAGGGAGTCTCGGCACCCAGATCCCTCCATGGAAGGTACCATGGAAGGGATCGGAGCAGATGACAGAACCGAAAGAGCGGGTATCGGGGCCGACAGTTCTACGACTCGAACCACAACGAACTCCGGCTCCGAGCTCATAGGAAGAGTCGGAGGAGGAGCCGACTCCTGATGAGGAGGGCTGGACAACATTTTGGCTAGGGCCTGCGACTTTAAGAGCCTACTGACCACTTTTTCCAAGTCATGGTCCGAAAGTCTAGAGGACCGAGAAGAGTGGGATGATCGATGACTATGCTCCAATTGGAGCGGGGGCGACTTCGGAGCCAAATGTATCGACTCCAAAGAAGGAGACCTGGATCTCTTTCGACTCTCAGCCAGCTCCGAAGAGCATGTCGGAGCCGACTGGGAGGGAGGAACATCGGTTCCAGCCGGAGCCGAAATGGACAGTGTGGCTTCACCCAACAACGGCTCCGAACTGGGAGCCGAAGGTTTAGGTGGCCTGGAAGATTTTACTGGCTGAGCCTTCGCCGGTGAATCTTAGGGTTTAAGCATACCCCTCAGAATCAATTTATTTTTGCGCTCCTGCAGGACTCTTGGACTGAAGTCATGACAGATCGAGCAAGAGTCACACAGGTGCACAGTGCCCAGACAATAAACACAAGAAGTGTGACCATCTGTCAGAGACATCTTCTGACAGCATGAGTCACACTTCTTGAATCCGGACAGTTTTGGATCCTTGGACATCTTAGGAGAATACCAAGGAAAAATTTTCACACAGATGGTTAAGGTAACCAACAGTAAAAGTCAACACTCTACAGTTACTGCAAGTACCACTACAACAAAAAACTACTGAAAAACTATCACTAAACACTAACAGTGATTAATTAGAAGAAGAAAATTATTATATTTTTTTTTTTTTTTTTTTTTTAGAAGGAGATAGAAAGAAACGTTAACCTCTAACTTAAACGGAAAGAACCTTTCTGTGGAAGGGAGAGAAGGAGGGAGGGGAAACTCTCTAACTTAAACGAGTTTCTTAAGGAAGGGTCCGCTTAACTAGATAGAAAAGTATCTACATTAGTAAAAACTAACTAACGACTAATTCTACACTAACCTATACAGTATGAACAAGAAAAATACAATAATAATAATAAAGCTTGTACGACCTGAGCCAGTAGAACAACCTCGCAGCAGAAGCGGCAAACGAGATCTGGGTATCTAGCGCCAGGCATCATGGGATATAGGGGGGCCTCGAGCCAGTAAGCAGCTCTTGAGCTTTTGAAGATGGTCGAGTCGGAGCCGAGGATCGGCTCCGAACCCAACCAGCAAGAATGAAGGCGAGATAGACAACTTAACATCTACTGTTGCCTAGTTCAGACAATGAGTTTTGGAGAGTCCTTCTGATTTTTCAGAATGACCCTGGATATCAGTGGAAACGGTAAAAAGACATACAGAAACATTCCCATCCAAGGAAATGAGAATGCATCTCTTTTCCAAAACTACTACAAATGCCACTCCAATCGCTCCAGTGGCACAGGCCAAGCTATTGGGAATAACCATAGACTCCCACCTAAAATTTGATAGTCATCTCAACTTAACTATTAAAATTACATGCCAAGCAGGGATCACTCTACCGTATCAAACCATTTCTCACCAACAACACAAGATCAGCGATTGCTCGCTCCCAACTTCTATCCACCCTACTCTATGCATCTCCCATTCTGACTAATCTCAACAAAACTGAACTATGCAAAATGGAAGCCTGCTATAACAGAATTGCCCGCTTTGCTGCAAATTGCTCATATAGAACTCATCACTGTACTGCTTTGAGACAGCTCCACTGGCTTGAACTGCCCAACCTCCGAACCTACAATCAGCTCTGCCTCTGTCATCCTATCTATTACCTCCCCAATAAGTGTCCTGCCCTCAAAAACCTAGTACAACATCACTCAGCCAAAAGGCCTCTTAGATCATCAAGCAAACTACTACTAGAAGTCACCAACAGCTACAATAGCTTTGGAGATGCGCTATATAGTTGTTCAGTGGCTAAAAAATGGAACTCTGTCCCTACTAGCATTCAAAACACATCATCCAAATCCTTCTTTAAAGACCTCATCAGGCAACTTCTCAAGCAAAGTTGGCAGTGCCATGATTGCTCCCCAGGCTAGTGAAAGCGGATAACGTATGCATATTAAGTCTACAGTACTTGATAATAGTTTTCAATCTTACTCGCAAACACTGGCTAATCTACAATGTATGTACTGTACCCGTGTACTATGTATGTATTCTACCTATGTTCCAAATTTCAGCTGTACACCAGAAATCTATTAATTACCTTTATTTTTAAAATTAATATTTTTTTGTTTGTTCTCTACACTGCAACTGTTGATGTGCCACATACCACTGTAAAAACATGTCTCTTGTAATTTGCGTGTATACTGATCATGTCTAAATAACTAAATGTGTCTGCAATTTTTCTTTGTGGAGCTTTTCTCCCCGGGCATCTGCTGAAAAAGGGCCGTTTCGGCTCAGTCAGACACCCCCGGTTAACAAATGTAAAATAAAATATAATAAATAAATAATACTAGCAAGGAGTCCTGGAGCAGAATTATGCAAATTGCTTGCTGTGAATTCAGTCAAATAAATGTATCAGAGGTGCCACTCCCCCCCCCCCCCCCCAAAACAGCTGGTTCAAATCATGGAAGACTACATGATTCAGTTTCCATTCATGAGGGTCTGCCCTGATCCTGTTCAACTCGTCAACCACAAACTTTTGCTCTTAAGGAATTTAAGACACCTGTGTAGAACTGCGACATCCCAGGCTACCATGGCTAATCTGTAAAGAAGGCCTGATCTGGAACTTGCCTGCTTTTTAAGTACTAAATGATTGCGGTGTTGTCTATAATCACTAGTAGAGGTCCAGGGGATCACAGACAATTGAAAGAACTGATTGCATTTATTACTGTCAACATTTTTGTCAACATGTTTGTGTGTTTTGGTCTGTCTTTTTTTTTTGTCTCAAAGACCCTGCAATTTCACCCCCAAAGATACAGCTCCTGAAGCAAAGTCAGAGGCATATGTTGTACAGACTACGAGTTAAAAAGGAGAATGGAAGACATGAGTTCAGATAAAACTAGTCTCTTTATAAAACTAGTTCCACTTTTTACAAATTCCAAAACTAGAATTTGAAAAGTCAGGGGATGTTGATGCTAGGACCATACTAATTTTAGGTACCACTGAAACTTTCTCATGTGGAGTCTGGCTACAGGAATCATGACAATCGTGGATGCCATGAATCATAATATCCTGGAAAAAAATCCCTTAAGTCCTGGACTGAGTGGGGAAAAACTCAGGAATAGCACTAATTTTTCTTGTGGAAAAAAAAAACTCTGAAATTAAGAATTCAGGAGACACCCTAGGAGTGCAATTCTGTGGGAAGGAATAACACAAGAATTTTGAATGTTCTCCTGGAAACTCAGTATGCAAGGCATTTTATTTTACCTAAGTGACAACTTCCTGACACTTTGAAAAAGACTCTGCAAAGATAAGTAAGTAATATAAATAAGGGGAAAATATGAATATCTTGAAGTCTGCAGAAGGCTACCACTGGAGCTAGGCACTTGTGGACACACTTGGAACAGTGGATAACCCAAGAGGTAATGCAGAGAACTGAAAGTGTTAGCCAAACATAGAAAACCTTAAAACAATTTTGAAATATGTGGTTATAGGAATACAATAATAAGTATCCTTTAAATCTAGAGTTAACAAAAAATTAAAAGGTGCAATAAGATGTAAGAGGATCTAAAGGAATAACATTTTAACTTTGTGATTTTCACAAACCTGTTGAGAAGGGAAAGATCTAGCACTGGTTTCCTTGAAGCTTCTTTCTTTGATATCAGAAACATTATGAATAAAATATTTTTCCTGCCAAGGAATGCAAAATAGGTTTTACTACCAGCACATGCTGAATGATGGGGAGGGGGTAAAGAAGTTTCACCAGGGGCTAATTAGATTTGAATTCTGTATCTTTTCTATGTATCATCCTTAAAATGTTTACTGTATACTGTTGTATTACCTCTTGTACTATTACATTGTTTGCTATATACTATTCTATTACTAGCTGCTCTATTTCATTGTATTGTATTTTACTATTACATTGTATAGTAGAACATGGAGCTTTTCTCTCGGGCCTCCGCTGAAGATGGGCCACCCACCAGGCGGACTTTCCTGGTTACCAAATGTCAAATAAATGATAAAGAGGAATGCCCTGAAAAGGAGATGGGGACTCCCACTGCCATCTGCATCCCTGATGGATCACTCTCAGAACCCATTTGTCTGAGACTATCTATTGCCAAAGAAAGAAATGGAGAGTCAAGATTTTGGGGAAGACTTAAAAGGACTTTCTTGGTAGGAAGGGAGGATTGCAATTTGTAGACAGTCATTCAGACTTGTTGGATTGTCCTTGTTTCTGGGAGACCAGCTCTTCTTTGTAGAGCCTCCTTACAACTGGAGGAAAAATGGAAACTGCTTCACATATTTTCAAAGCAAGCAAGCAAAATAACATGTGAGCTTGACAATTAAGAATCCTAAAAATAAGACTGGCAGAGGAATGTACCCATTTCCCAAAGCTAGCAAAAGCTTTCCCATCCTTGTTAAAGTGAAGGGATGAGTATTAACAAAGTGAAAGGATCAGCATTTAAAAAATGTTTAGCAGCAGAAGAATTTGACATGAAAATCACTACAGAGTCAGATATGGAATTAGAAAATAAGTATTTGCAAGACTAACACACTTTATGTCATCTATCTGTCTTCAAAGGGGCTGCAGACTGGCTGTCAGGAATGTTACATGGTGTAATAAAATCATCATCAAAGACTGGAAAAAATAGGATATAATTCCAGTAGTAATAAATCATATTTTTTCAAGGAAAGTGGAATGTCACTTTGTTGAAAAAAATTGTTCACCCTAGAATATGGTTTCAGAATGGAACATTCTTCAAAGGAAAAAAAACAGAAAAAAATGCTCTCCTCAGAGTCAGAATCACTTGCCTAAGGAGAAATAACTGATTTTTTTCCCTCAAAATATATTCCCTGTTTATCACACTGGGAATCTACAGAAACTGAAGAATTAATTTTCTCTTACCAGTTAAGAATCTGATCTAAGCCTTGAGCTAGGCCCAATACCTCTTCCCTAGTTAGAGTAACAGAGACAGGAAAAAAATAAATGTTTGCTTGTTTTCAACAGGAATATCCACAGAATTAGACAAACTCATGACAGGGACAGCACCTTAGGGAACGGGCATCTTAGTCTGACTAGACAGAGAAGCATTCCCACTCCTTATCTGCCTCTGAGGAAGGAGCGGGGAATGCTTCTCTGGCTAGGCAAAGAAGCATTCCCTGCTTCTTCCTTGGAGATAGATAAAACTGGTTCTTTCACACTTGCCAAGGAAATGGTCACTGAAGGGTCACCCATCTGTAGCTGAAGCAAGGAAGTAGCCTCCTGAAGAGACAAAGGCTGTCTGGAAATGTTCTTTTTGTGACCTGAGGAAGAAGTACCAAGGAACTGGTAAGCTGTTCCAACGTAAAGCTGAGAAAGCAGCCTGAATCCCAGGCAGCAATGATAGCAGCAGTAAGTAACTGGTAAGTATCAAGAAAGTAAAATTTTCACAAAAATACACAGTGGTAAGCACAAAACACACTAGCCTCAGTCCCTACAAAACAGTTTATAAAACTATTATCAATAAAAATTAGCGTAAACACTAGAAAAAACTAAGTTATGTATTTACCATAACTATCTGTGTTGCCATTTTTATTCCTCCTCAGTGAATGAGTCTCAGATCCGACTCAGCTGTTTATTATAGATTCTTGGAGCTGACTCTAGAGCTCCTCCCTTTACCCATAGTGCCCCTGAATACTGAATTACCTCAGATCGAGTTTGCTGTTACTATATAACTATCAAAATATAAAGCATAATAATATAATAATAATAGTAATAGTACGGTGAAACAGTATAATAGTGGAATAGGGGCTCAAACAGGAACTGTGGTTCCTAACAAAAATCTTCACCAAGTCACTCCCAAAGACATTAATGGGGGAAGGCAGGGAGATGAGGAAGAATGAAAATAGACAACAGAGATGCATAGTTATGGTCAGTATATATCTTTTATATTTGATGTTGTCATTTTCATTCACTCCTCAACAAATGTATCAGAGCCCGGAGCTACAATAACCCTGGGCGGCCCTCATGGAAGAAAGAAAGAGAAACATAGAATCAAATGCAGCCCTGTTTCTGGAGATGAGATCCAACTTGTAATGAGCAATAAATGTATGACCATTAGACCAAGTGGCAGCTATACAAATAATATTAATGGAAGCTCTTGCCCAAAAGACAGCTGATGTAACCATCAACCTAGTTGAGTGTGCTTTTGGATTCCTGGGCAAGGTTAAACCTCTCAAAGAATAAACATAAGAGATACAATCATATCCATCTGGCTAAGGTAGTTTTGGATACTGGCTTTCCCAATTTGTTACTGGAAAAGGAAACAAACAACTGGTCAGGTTTTCTTAATTCTTTTGTCCTATGAAGATAAAAATGAAGATGCTTACGTACATCTAAGAAGTAAAACGTATTCTCCTTTACTGTCAAATTTAGGAAAGAAAACTGGCAACTTGATTACTTGATTTATTTTAGCTTCAGAGGCAAATTTAGGTAAAAAGGAAGGATTAATATGTAAGGTAACCCTATATTTGTGGAAAATCAAATGAGGTGGTTTAGAAGAAAGTACCTGGAGCTCAGAAACTCACCTAGCAGAAGTCATAACTACAAGAAAGACTGTTTTCCAAGAAAGAAATTTGAGATCTGGCTTAGAAGAGGACTCAAAGGGTGATTGTATTAAACTCTGTAACACAACAGAACGATCCCAAGGTGGAGTTGGATCCTTTACTGGAGGCCTAAGTAAAAAGATATCCTTATGGAAAGCTTTACATAACCTGGATGAAGCTAATGGGAAAGCATCATCTCCAATGTGGTTGCCAGTTCAACTTTGATGCTGGAGAAACTAGCACCACTTTGAAAAATCAAAACTAGAAAATCTAAAACAGCAGGGATTGGAGCGGTGAAACTCTCTCTGCTGTGCCCAAAAAGAAAATCTCTTCCATTTACTCTTTTAAGTCTTCCTCGTAGAGGATTTCTGAGATGAAAATAAAATTTGGTGAACAGGAGAGGAAAGCCTAGAATGTCTAGCCATCATTAGAATTGGAGAAACCATGCTGTCAATTTGAGACCTATGAGTCATCCTCGACAGATGTAATACGAGATCTGGAATGGGGTCCAGTGTCCAAGAGGGACATATTAGGTGAGACCATAGGCAGGGGAATCAAACTTACTGAGGTCAGAAGGGGGCAATGTGGATTACCTTACTCTTCAACCAGTGTGCTTCCTGGAGAAATTTATAGATTAGAGGTAGGGACAGATAAGCATATAGAAGACTGGAGAGCCAAGTATGGGCTACAGCATCTCTCAGTGACTGCCCCTGTGGGGCGAATTAGGGCAAAGAACCTGCTGCACTTGTTGTTGAGGGGAAAGGCAGATAGGTTGCAGTAAGGCTGAACCCCTTTCCAGAAGATCAGTTTTGCCACTGTGTGATTGAGACACCACTCGTGAGACATCAGGACAGTCCTGCTGAGCTTGTTGGATAGCAACTGTTCCAAGAGGAAGAGAGCTCTGAAGGGCCTGCAACACTAAATGGACCACTCTCATTTCCAAGACGTTTATATAGAATTTGGTCACTTTTGGGGACCACGTGCCTTGAACAGTCCATCCCAAGAAATGTACCCCCCTCCTCAGCTGGAAGGCTTCCATGGTCAATGTGGCATTTGGGGGAGGAAGGATAAAGGGACATCCTTGACAAATCTCATTGGATTGAATCCACCACAGTTGGGAGTCTTTTTAGACTTGAGATAACTTTATAGGACATTGGAAAGGTTGTCAAAGAATGGACCATTGTACTGCTAGAGTTCACTGGAGAATTTGCATGTGAAGACGAGCAGTAGGTATTAATGCAATTGCTGCAGCCATTAAAACTAAGGCTTGAAGAACCATTTCTGCTGGAGGAGAGGGGTGAGAGAGAGAATTTGTCTGACATGCAATCTCAAGGTAAGAAGCCTGCTTTGTGATAAAAGAGCAAGACAACTGACTGTATCTAGGAGAGCCCTTATAAACTACAAGACTTGAAATGGTTGAAGATGGGACTTTGAAAGATTGACTGTGATAACCAAGAACTGAGATAAATAGAGTAAAGTAATCCCTGTTTTTTTACTAGGAGATGCCTGTTTGGTGTAGTGAGGAGCCAGTCATCTAGATAAGGAAACACCCTGACTCCATGCAGTCTGAGATGATGTGCTACCACTGCCATGCATTTGGTGAATACCCTGGGGGCTGTGATGAGAAAGAACGGAAGGGCTCTGAACTGGTAATGACTGGCTCCCAGCTGGAAGTGTAGGTATCTTTGAGAACGTCTGTTCATTTTGACGTGATAGTACATGTCCTGAAGATCTATAGAGCACATCCAGCCATCCTTCTGTAACAGACGCAGGATCGACTGAACTGTGACCATTCAAAACTTGGAGTTCTTTACACACTGATTCAGATAAATGAAATCCAAGGTAGGTCTCAGGTCCTCTGTTTTCTTTGGCACTAAAAAAAATCTTTAGTAAATGCCGGATACTTTTTGGTCTGGTGAGACCACTTGGATGACATTTTATCTAGCAGCTTTTGAATCTGTAGAGCTGCTAACTCACACTGATTAGGTGGAACGTCAGGGAGATGTTTAGTTTCTTGGAGAGAACTTTTTGCACCCATTTATCTTTTGTACTGGCTGTCCAGGCATGCAAAGATAAGTGCTCCCCGACTGCCGCCAGAAGAGAACAGTCTGGCAACCTTTTTTAGGAGCACTGAAAGGGTATATCCAAGAAGGAATCTCAGAACCCTTGGTTTTGTAGACCCCCTCTGCTGCATGGGTGGTGTCTTCCATTATTATTTCCCCCCTCTGCCTCTGACAGAAAAATCATGTGAATCTTGAAAGAACCCTTGAGATTTCCAGACTCGTATCTTCTTACCACCTTTTCTGAAAAAAAAAAAATGTCTCTGCAGTGTAGAAAAATGGATTTCCATGGCAGAGAAGGTCTTTCTATCTTGCATACTGCAGGAAAGTGTTTCTTTAACAGTGGGCCCACACAGAGAAGATCCACCAAAGGGAGCACTGATGAATGATGCTTTAAAGGGCTCTGGAAAAAATCACATAATCACATCAAGGCATCTCTCCTGATGACTATGTCTGAATCTGTGGTCCAAGAGGGACCTATTGCTGCATGAGAGATTAGCCTTACAAATGCATTTTATATGGATTGTAGGGTGACCAGTCATGAGGAATAAAGCTTCTCTTCCTCCAATGACATGGAGCCAAGGGTAGCGTTAGAAAATTCCACGTACCTCTGTAATCTAGTAAAGTGTGCCAGGTAGGTAAGCGACCATAAGGCAAAGGTTGCTGAGGCATAAACTCGCTTCCGGTATATGTCCAATGTCCTAGAGTCTCTATTAGGGGGATGGACAGAGAAGCTCTGTTCAGCCAGATCCTTTTTATGTGGCTGCCACAACAACCGTGGCATCTATGGGCATTTCTTTACTCCAAAACTTTTAGTTATGTACTTACCATAACTTCGGATGTATGGGATCCATCTCGCCTACATTCATGACAGATGGGTTCGGAGCCGATCCATCGGCTCCGACTCGGCAACTTATACACTAGCACGAAGTCTCTCATTGGCTGGGCTACTCCCTATCCCAGGATGCACTACATCTGCTTCCCCAGATCTTGTTTGTTCGCTTTCATACACCCATGTAAACACAGAAAACACTATTAGTCACTATAACCAACTAAAGTTCTTCAAGAAAGAACGCCAAGAAAAAAGTGACTACAGCTCCTCTAAATCCAAATGGAAGGGGGAAGGAGGGTGGGTACTTATGAATGTAGGCGAGATGGATCCCATACATCCGAAGTTATGGTAAGTACATAACTAAAAGATGTAATGGGATCCTATCTCGCCTACATTCATGACAGATGGGACAGCGTCCCTAGCACCTACATCCCGGGTGGCTCATTGGAACACACTCCTGAGAACTGTGGAACCAAAGGAAGCTCTGCCTCGAGAAACCACATCCAATTTGTAATGAGAAATAAAAGTGTGCGGAGAAGTCCAGGTTGCCGCAGCACAAATATCATCTATTGATAACTTGGAGTGAAAAGCTACGAAGTAGCCATTGCCCTGGTAGAATGAGCCTTGACTGGAAAGGGAAGGTCTTTATTAGCCTGTGAATAAATAAAAATGATACAATCTTTAATCCATTTAGATATGGA
Organism: Protopterus annectens; assembly: GCF_019279795.1. Classification (NCBI taxonomy): domain Eukaryota; kingdom Metazoa; phylum Chordata; order Ceratodontiformes; family Protopteridae; genus Protopterus; species Protopterus annectens. The sequence continues at coordinate 608,878,915 of NC_056745.1, forward strand.
GGCTTTTGTTACTGGTTGACCCAATTTGTTCGCTGCAAAAGAAACAAACAACTGATTTGATTTCCGCGTTTGAGCGGTTCTATTCAAATAAAAGCGTAGTTGTCTATGTACGTCCAATTGATGCAAAGTATATTCTGCGTTATTGGAGAATTCTGGGAAAAAGACAGGGAGTTCTATAGTTTGTTGCATACAGAAAGAGGAGGCCACCTTTGGTATAAATGCAGGGTTTAATTTCAATGAAACTCTATGCTTGTGAAAAATCAAATAGGGAGGATCAGAACAAAGAGCTTGAAGTTCTGAAACTCACCTAGCAGATGTTATGGCTACTAAAAAGGCCGTTTTCCAAGACAGAAATTTTAAATCACAAGTAGCAGCTGGTTCGAAAGGACGGGCAGTTAGGGCAGCAAGAACCATATTCAAATCCCAAGGTGGAACAGGCTGAGATAAAGGAGGCCTAAGGAGCCAAGCCCCTTTAAGGAAAGCCTTACAAAGTTTGTGAGACATCAATGAAGGTTCAAAAGAAGCATGAAAATTAGAGATCGCTGCTAATTGAACCTTAATGGTAGAAACTGAAGCGCCCGACTGAAAAAGGGAGGCCAGAAAATTCAGAACCTCCGATACTGGTGCAGTGAGAGGATCTATACCCCGTTCTTGAGCCCAGAAGGCAAACCTTTTCCATTTACTGGAATAAAGTTTGATGGTGGAAGGTTTATGAGAAGAAGACAGTATGTGGACCATGTCCGGCGAAAGAGCATTGTCTCGGACTAAGGATGGAAGTGGAGTAACCATGCTGCCAACTTCAAGGACCTGAGAGACGGATGACGCCGTCCTGACTGGTGAGTCAACAGGTCTGGCACTGGATCCAGAAACCATGGACCTTCTATCGCATGCCTCTGTAGGAAGGGAAACCAAACTTGACAAGGCCAGTGCGGGGCAATCAAAATCATCTCGCTCTCCAAGTAAATGGCCTTCTGTATCACCCTCGGTAGGAGGGGGAACGGAGGGAAGGCGTAGAGAAGACCGGGGGGCCAAATGTGAGTCAGAGCGTCCCTGGGAATCTGTCCCTGAGAAGGAAACAGTGTGAAGAACTCTCTACATTTCGCATTGTGAGGGCTGGCAAACAGGTCGCAGCAAGGAAGACCCCATCTGTCGAAGATTTTCGCAGCTATACTCTGTTTGAGGGACCACTCGTGGGGTAAAAGAATGGTCCTGCTTAATCTGTCCGCAATCACATTGGACTTCCCGGTATGTGCGTTGCCATTAGAAAGCGGTTGGTAGCTACCGCCCAGTGCCAAAGTCTCATGGCTTCTCTGCATAGTGGGTAAGACCTGGTTCCACCTTGCTTGTTTATGTACCATACCACCGACATGTTGTCGGATAGGATAGTAATCGGGCTCTGTGGGAGAGCGTGATGGAGAGCTTGGAGTACCAATAGTACCGCTCTCATCTCCAGGACATTGATATGCAAATGCGTTTCCTGGATCTGCCATGTGCCTTGGACCGACCTGTCCAGGTAATGACCCCCACCCTACCTGGGAGGCGTCCGTAGTCACAGTGGCAATGGGACGTTGAGGTATAAAGGGTCGCCCTGGTCGAGATTTGATTGGAGAAGCCACCAATGAAGATCTCGACGGCAACTTTCCGTGATTATGATTAAGTGGTTCAAGGGAAGTTCCTGATAGGACCATTGAACCGACAGTAGCCATTGTAAAATTCGCATGTGAAGTCTGGCCAAGGGAACTAAAAGTATGGTCGACGCCATCGAGCCCAACAGTTGTAGGATCCGATGGGCCGGGGCTCTTTGTAGGGGGAGAGAGGATTTGACTTGATCTTGTAAGACCTGAATTCTTGCTGCCGGTAAATAGGCACGCATTCTTTTTGTGTCTAAGTCTGCGCCTATGAATGTAATACGCTGAGATGGCTGTAGTACAGATTTTTGCAAATTGAACGTGATCCCCAAGAAACGGCCCAAGGTGAACGTGGCTCTGAGCGCTTGGAGTAGTAGATGCTCGGAGGTGGCAGTAAGGAGCCAGTCGTCTAGATAAGGAAACACCTGGAATCCCAGACTTCTCAGGTGAGCAGTTACCACTGCCAGACATTTGGTGAACACCTTGGGGCTGTGGTGAGACCAAAGGGCAGTGCTCGGAATTGAAAATGACTGGCTCCGAGGCGGAAGCGTAAATGTCTCCTGGACTCTTGAGCTATGGGAATGTGATAGTAAGCGTCCTGGAGATCTATGGAGCACATCCATGCATTTTTTTCCAGCAAAGGAAGAATAGATTGAAGAGTGACCATTCGGAATTTGGACTTCTTTACGAAACGATTCAATTAACTGAGGTCCAAAATGGGCCTGAAGTCCCCTGTCTTTTTTGGTACCAAAAATAACTTTGAGTAAGTTCCTGATCCGATCTGGTCGATGGGGACAGGCTGGATGGCTCTTTTTTCTAGCAGCTTTGAAACCTCTAATGCTGCCTAATCCCGCTGACTGGGTGGTATGTCCGGGATTTCCCTTAAAGAAAGGGGGGGTTTGTTGAAGGGTATGATATATCCTCCGGTAATGATGCGAAGCACCCACCGATCGCTTGTTATGGATTCCCAAGCTTGTGGGTGCGCCGCAAAGCGACCCCCGACTGGCTCCAGAGTTGCACAGTCGGGCAACAACTCAGGAACGCTGGTTGTTTGAAGAACCACGAAAGGAATCGCGGTCTCCAGAGTTACGGGGGCCTCTGCCACCTCTGGGGCGGCGTCTTCCAAAATTCCCCCCCCCCTGCCTCTGGAGGGGGAATCACTGGGTGGAGTAGAGAAAGACTTTTGGGATTTTTTAAACCACATTTTCCCTCCTCTCCCAGCCTTGGGATAAGGCCTGGAAGGAGCGGAAAAACGGGCCCCAACGGCAGTCAAAGTCTTGCCCTCCTGCTCGCACCGAGTTAGTGTGTCCTTCACCTTGGGTCCAAACAAAGATGACCCATCAAAGGGGGCGTCGGCGAAGGAAGACTTGAAGGCCTCCGTGAACGAACACAAGCGTAACCAGGCTTGCCTCCTGAGGGCAACGCCTGTTCCCGCTGCTCTACTCGCCCCTTCGGCCACATACGAAATGAGCCTCATGGACGAGTTAACGATAGAAAAAAAGGGTAGTCATCTGTGCGCCAACAGTCGGGGCCAGTGCCTCAGGTAGATTACCAACAATAGAGTCATTTAGCTCTTTGAGAAGATCCCTTTGGAGCCTCGTAAAATGACATAAATAGTTCAGCGACCGTAAGGTAAAGGCCGCTGAGGACAGGGTACGCTTCCCGTACCTATCCATACTCCTAGAATCCTTATTAGGAGGATGAATAGACGTCGAAGCCTCTGCCACGTCCTGCTGTGTGGCAGAAGCCACCACCAAAGCATCTACAGGCACACCCTTTGTGAGAAATTCCTTCTGGGGGGGGGCTGACAAAAATTTATTGGGCCTCGCAGGCACCGGTTCCACAGAATCAGGGTGTTCCCACACCCTTGAGAAACCAAATCAAGGAGTTCATCAGGCGGAGACACCCAGGAGGCGGAAGGCTGGGCCCCAAAGGCCTTGAGGAAGACTGACTCCTCAGCTGAAGGGGTTTTGGCTTGCCAGTCACCTCTCTGTCTCAGAATCTCCAAGATATCTGAGAAGGAGATATCATCCGAAGATGATTTGGGGACCCTTCTGCGTCATCGAGGTCAGTATCCGATGTAATAGACTCATCTTGGGAGTCTACGTGCTTCCTCTTACACAATTTCTTCCGTGGGGGTTCGTCCGAAGCAGTTTGGACGGACCACTCGAAGAAGGGAACCCGATGGGGTATCCTCAGGCCCTGGGGCCCGCTGCCGGGGCTGCAACACAACAGAGGCACCAGTCTCCAAATCTAGGGACGGTGAGGTAGAATCTTGTTGAACCGGCAAAGGCATGGCCAGCGCTCCTCATGGCCTCAAAGGCGGACCTCCAGAATCCAAGGAGGTCACTGGTCTAGAGGCCACGATGGCACTAGAATTCCAGCAGCCGATGCTCGAGAGGAAGACTAGGCACCGAAGCACCTAATCCCAAAGTATTCCCCTCGGGCCCGGCTGAAGAGGTCGCAGTACCAAACCCTGAACCGGAAGACAGGGTAGAAAGCATAGTCGGAGCCGAAAGGCCTGTAAGGGGTCTCTGCTCCGACCGTATGGCTCCACATTGCTCCACCACCACCGGCTCCAATGGCTCCGAAGAGGTTGGAGGAGGAATCAAATGTGTTGGAGGGGGGATCGGCTCCGAAGCAAACTGTGCTGGAGCCGAGACCATTTTAGTAAACACTGGAGATTGGAAAAGCCTCTGTAAAACCCTATCCAGGTCCGAATCTGACAGTCTCGAGGATTTAGAGGAGGTAGACACTCGAGAAGACTTTCCTCTCGGCTCCGAGATAGAAGGGGACCGGCTCCGAAACGGCTCCAATACTGTTGGCGCCGACTCCACCACAGCATGGACCACCATCGGCACCGAAGGAGCCTTCTTCGGAGCCGAGGGGGAAGAGTCTGAGCTGCACACTTCCACCGGCTCCGAAGCCATTGGAACCAATGGAGGTGATTCACCTCTCGATACTCCAACTTGCGGCTCCGAAGGCAATGGAGCTGAAGTAGGAGGTACCGAGGCAGACCCTTCGACCCTCGGCCCCGAAGTCAGTGGAGCCGAGGAAGAAGAGGTCAATTTAGTCTTTTTAGAGGTCGGCTCCGACGGACTTGTCGGTGCCGACGATCTTTTCTTTTTGGAAGCAACAGGAGGATTTAAGGCTTCCTCAAACGAAGGTTTTATAAGCCCTTTCAAAATCAACTTGTTCTTGCGTTCTTGAAGAACTCTAGCAGAGAAGGCATGACATACGCTACAAGTCTCTTGTAGATGTTTCGGCCCCAAACAATAAATGCAGACTGAATGACTGTCTGTGATTGACATTTTATAACTGCACCGAGTGCATTTTTTAAAACCTGACTTGTGTTCCTTGGACATAGTACAGGCCCTAAACAAGTATGACTTTACCACAATTAGTAAGCACTATCACAAAATTGCGCCAACTGACAAGCGCGAGACACACTGGCGCGAGTACTTAAGAAAAAAATTTTACCTCACAACAAACAGACAAAACAAGTCCAACGGCCCAAAGCCCTCTAATTTAAACGGGCTTGGCCCGAAAACAATTAACCACAAAGGGTAATAAAAGTTAAATAGCACACAAGGTAGGGCAAAGGCCCTCTAACTTAAACGGGCCTTGCCCGACTGAAAAATTAAAGTACCAGAAGACACTCAAACACTCAAAAGTAGCAAATAGTTAAGGAATAACAAGGAATAGCTGTTAAAACAGCTGTTTGGTTAATATATGACAAAAAAAACCCCAAGGTTAAAGACCAATAAAGGTAAAAGAACCACTTAGCTCCAGCCAAGTCGAGACCACGTCCAGCTTGTAAAGCGGCAAACGAGATCTGGGGAAGCAGGTGTAGTGCATCCTGGGATAGGGAGTAGCCCAGCCAATGAGAGACTTCGTGCTAGTGTATAAGTTGCCGAGTCGGAGCCGATGGATCGGCTCCGAACCCATCTGTCATGAATGTAGGCGAGATAGGATCCCATTACATCTGTATTTTTAGGTGCACCACAGATCTTACGTGGATGCCGAACAATCAGTTCTATGGTATATGGCTCTTTCCATGCCCAGCAGGAGACAAGACCTATAGGCTCATCTGCCAGAGGGTACCTAAGATGTAGATGGGCCAGACACGAAGGCTTCTAGCACATCAATTTCTTCAGGTAAAGGGTTTCGGAGGACCGACCACTATTTTGGCAAAGGATTTCTAGAATGTATCAGAAGGAGACATTATCTGGTGGTGATCTTGGGGACCCTTCTCCTTCATCAAAATCAGAGTCTTTAGTTAAAGATACCTCCTTTTGCACAAAATCTTCTGGGAGACCTCTTCAATGGGGTACTCTGGAGAAGTATAGGAAGAGATGCGGAGTTCCCTAAATGGAACTGCCTGGAAGCTCTTACAGGCTGGCTGACACTGTGCAGTAAGAAAAAGAGACTCAGAAACAGGATCAGAAATGGAAACAGGAATAGGATCCAAGAAGGTAAATGTTGAAACAGCTCTTGGGTGGGAGAAAGCCTTCTCTACCACCCTGAAGGTAGAGGGACATGGAGAAGCCAAGGCCAACCTCACCAAAGCCAAAACTCTCAGATTAGAAAAAAAAAAAAAGATCTTCTTCAATCCTCAGCTCCAGGGGAGGAGTTGTAGCCAAACTGTCCAGTGCTAAGACTCCAAAAGGAAGAGTCAAAGTCATCCCCCAAAATCCAATGTAAATGTTTTGGCTCAGAGACTCATCCTGGTCAAGGAAAGTTGTTGCTGAATGGGTCAGGGAAGTAGCTGGAGTCAAAGATGAAGGCATCTTCAGCTCCAACACTTCACCTCCTTGAGGCCTCGGATTCTAGGCTCCAAAACAGTATGCCAGATCAGAGAAGGAGAAATAATGGTATGTGAGGAAGGCTTAAAGCTCAGGGATCTGATGGGAGATGGAGACGGTAAAACCCCCACCTGGATCTGTGTTCTGAGAAATTTTCTCATCATCCTATCCACCTCTGCTTCAGAAAGACTTCCAGAGGACCTGATCGAAGAGGAAGTAGAAGGAGGTTGATGGCTTTCTTGGTGTTTGGCTCCAGAAAGAAGCAGGGACTCCAGACAACAGGAGACTTGGAAGCTGATGTAGTCAGATCTGCAGTTTTCGGATCTGAGTGCTTTGGGATCTTAGCTGGTGGCTCCAATGTCCGAGCAGTTTTGGTAAACCAGACAGGAGAGTGCTTTCTATCCTCCCTGGTCTCTGAAGACTTATTTATTTATTGAACTTGTTTACCGGGTAAGTCCACTGGGCCTAAAAGAGCCCATTTTCAGTGGAGGCCCATGGATAAAAGCTCTGACAAGAGCATAGATACAGAAAAAATGAAACATTAATTGGCACAGAAGTAGAAACAGTGTTACACATAGTAATTACAGTAATACATATAGAATATATACATAAAAGTAGGAATCTAGTTCATTTGATTACAGTAATATATACAGCATATATACATAAAAGCAGGAATTTAGTTGGTTGCCAGATGAATTCAATCAGAGAGATATAAACAGAGATAAATTAATCAGCATTATTGTACCAGTATCAACAAGTGATGAAAAAAATGCATATATGTAGAAAGTATCATCAGTCACTAGTAGGAAAAAGCACAGGAGTTTAGCTATCTTATAAGGAGAAAGAAGAGGTTAGGTTATAGAGCAGGTACATTGCCAGGAAGAGTTGAGATGATTTTTCAGTATTGGTTTGAAGGTAGAGGTGCTACTTGTGTTTCTTATAAAAGGTGGAAGTAAGTTGCATAGTTTGGCAATGGTGAAGGAGTAGAGGAGTTGACCAGCAGGTAAGGTGGGCTTTTCTACTTTTAAAAGTAGATGAGTTTTAGAAGTAGATGATTTTCAGATCTTAGTTGGAGTTCCGTGAGGGGTTTGAGGCCCTGAAGTTGAAACAGTGGAAGAAGAATGTGCAGAAGCAGGAATAAGGCCATTTAGTACTAGTTTATGTCAGTCACTGATAGCTCTGGTATTGAAACCAGCACAAATAGTACAAGGAATGTGTAAATGAGAGGGGCCCACAGGAAGTACACTTTTTAAAGCCATAACTACAAACGATGCCAAAAGCCTGAAACTAGTGAGAAAAAAGAATAAAGAAATAGAGAATTATTTATTTATTTATTTATTTATTTTAAGAAAAGAATAAAGGATAGATAGGAAAAGTAGGAGTTTTACCAACTAACGAAGAAGAGGGACAATAACAATGATGGTAAAAAGCCATACGAAAAGACGGTAAAAAGGAAATTAACTAAGCGGGTAAAGAGAGGTTGGCTATAGAAAAGTTATAAATAGGTAAAGAGAATAAAAATGTAAAGTTATTACTCACTAATTTAAAAAAGTAACTGCCTGAGCTTGAGAGAACACAATCCCGACTTAATTTTAGAGCAGCAAACGAGATCTGGGGTAATTCAGTCTTCAGACGCTCCAAAGTCGGATCCAAGATTCTATAATAAAATGGTCGAGTTGGATTCAAGGATCAGATCCAAGACCCATTTGTTGAGAAAAAATGAAAATGACAACATTAGAACAAATGTTTACACTAAAAGTAATGAAAGAAATATACTTCTTCAACTGACAGAAATATCATACGATGGTCCAAAAAAGTTCAATCCTAGCAAAAAGAAAAAAAAAACTGTTCATGTAATTAAAGCATTGTTTTAGTCACAAAATTAAATATGGGAAGTTCTTCTCCTAAAGGGAACTTAACTGCCCAGCAATGGAGAAACTAGCCAACCACCAATCCTCCAAAGCCTGCAAGAGGAGCACTCTTTGGCAGCAGGAAAGCTCTGAAGGACTTAGTGCCAGGACCACTGATTTTCTGCTGTCCAGCTGAGTTATCAACAGTTTGGGTGCATGAAAAGTGCCTTTAAGCTCTTGAAGCTGACTGGTTGTTACATCTTAGGCAAGGAATAACCCTATACATAAGGCTACTGCAGCAGTGATCTAATAAGGAATATCCAGAACGACTGTGGCAGCCATCGTATCTAGAACTTGAAAAATTAGTGATGCAGGAGGGGAAGGCATTCGTTGGAGCTTTGAGATGTCAGACCTTAGAGATGTGAGTCTGTCATGCGGTAGCTCTGCAATCCTTAAACTCATGTTCAGATGGCATTCGATGATCTTTTGGAGCTGCCACTATCTACTGCTTCTGTCAGACTACTTAGAAATTCTACATTTAAGGATTGCAATTCTGCATTTCTTATTCTTTTTACTCATTTACTGCACTTTGTTTTAGCTTAAATTTGTTTTGCTTTATATTTGCTTTTTTGTCCATTTGTTTTTATCTTGGAGTTTTAAAAAGTAACTGTTTTGGGCAAGTTAAGAAATATTTATCTTTTATTCTCTATTCTAACTGCAGAGGCTAGGTGTTCTGTGGCAGAACCTGAGAAGTAGCATTTATAATTTAAGATTAGCAGAAAAGGAAAAGATTTTAATTTCCAATCCTCACAAAAACAAGTCCTCATTGCACTATCCAAGGACAAGAATGCTATTTCTGTGGGGCATCACAACATATCAGGCTTCCCAATAGTCAGCCTGAAACATGTCTTGTCAGACCACCTACAGAGGCTAATCAATATCATCCTCAAAATAGGCTTTGCACCAAATGACTGGAGGACAGAAACAGTCATTACTGGGTAATTATAGACTCGTAAGCCTGACTATCCTCACCTGTAAATCTATGGAATGGATCATTAGGGAATTGAGGGTATAGGTAATCTACACACTCTTACCCCAACCAGTTTGAATTCATCAAGGGCAGATTTTGCCTACTTAACCTGGTAGACTTCTCTGTAAAAACTACTGTAGCAATGGATGAGGGCAAATCGGCACACATCATATATCTAGACCTTGCAAAGGTGTTCAACATCATCCCACACTTGCGTATTGTAAATAAACTCTCAGAGTTAAATGTAAATCCCTATGTAACTCATTGGATAGCAAGATGGCTCTCAAACAGAACCCAGGAAATAAATGTAGGTGGCTCTACCTCCTCCAAAAGGTCCATCACTGGTGGCATACCACAAGGTTGAGTCTTTGCCCCACTCCTCTTTGGCGTTTATTTCTCAGAGGTCAAAGCTAATGTTAAAGGTCTGTGGCTGATCAAGTTTACAAGAATACTATTATCCTCCAAGATGGCATGTCCCAAACAAATAGGAGGTGTCAGAAAAATGAAAGTTATGTACTTACCGGAATGATAGATCTGGATTGTCTTCTGTCTGTCTGTCTGTATAAACTGTTGGGTATATCTGATCCAACAAGATCCGAAAGTAGTAAGATTCATACTTTTTGATCTAAGGATCAGGTTACTCTCCTTACCCATAATTCACTTTTATCCTGATAATTCCTCAGATCATGTTTGCCTGCCTATACAAGTAACCCTACCTATGTCAACCCAGTAAAACAAAAGTCTAGAGCTAGAAGACTAAGTAAGACAAGGCTTCAGACTGGTCCAATACGATCAATTCTTCTTCTTCTTTCGGCTGCTCCCGTTAGGGGTCGCCACAGCAGATCAACTGTTTTCATTTCTTCCTGTCCTCTGCATCTTGCTCTGTCACCCCAACCACCTGCATGTCCTCTCTCACCACATCCATAAACCTTATCTTAGACCTCCCTCTTTTCCTGTTACCTGGCAGCTTCATCCTTAGCATCTTTTTCCCAATATACTCTGCATCCCTCCTCAGCACATGTCCAAACCAACGTAATCTTGCCTCTCTGGCTTTGTCTCCAAACCTTCCAACCTGGGCTGACCCTCTAATATAGTTATTCCTAATCCTGTCCATCCTTGTCACACCCAGTGCAAATCTTAACATCTTCAACTCTGCCACTTCAAGCTCTGACTCCTGCCTTTTTGTCAATGCCACTGTCTCCAACCATTATAACATAGCTGGTCTCACTACCCTCTTGTAGACCTTCCCTTTCACTCTTACTGGTACTCGTCTGTCACAAATCACTCCTGACACTCTTCTCCACCCACTCCATCCTGCCTGTACTCTCTTCTTCACCTCTCTTCCACACTCACCATTACTCTGAACTGTTGATCCGAAGTACTTAAACTCATCCACCTTCGCCACCTCTACACCCTGCATCCTCACCATTCCTCTATCCTCCCTCTCATTCACACACATATATTCTTAGTCCTGCTGACCTTCATTCCTCTTCTCTCTAGAGCATATCTCCACCTCTCCAGGGTCTCCTCCACCTGTTCCCTACTCTCACTACAGATCACAATGTAATCTCAAACATCATAGTCCACGGTGACCCCTGTCTGATCTCGTCTGTCAACCTGTCCATCACCACTGCGAGTAAGAAAGGGCTGAGAGCTGTTCCTTGATGTAATCCCACCTCCACCTTAAACGCATCCGCCACTCCCACCGCAGACCTCACCGCTGTCACACTACCCTCATACATATCCTGTACCACTCTTACATACTTCTCTGACACTCCGGACTTCCTCATACAATACCACAACTCCTCTCTAAGCACCCTGTCATATGCTTTCTCTAAATCCACAAAGACACAATGCAACTCCCTCTGACCTTCTCTATACTTCTCCATCAACACTCTCAGAGCAAACATCGCATCTGTAGTGCTCTTTCCTGGCATGAAACCATACTGCTGATCACTAATCATCACCTCCCTTCTTAACCTAGCTTCCACTACTCTTTCCCATAACTTCATGCTGTGACTGATCAGTTTAATCGCTCTGTAGTTACTACAGCTCTGCACATCACCCTTATTAATTGGTACCAAAACACTTTTTCTCCATTCCTCAGGCATCCTCTCACTTTCCAAGATTTCATTAAACAATCTAGTTAAAAACTCCACTGCCATTTCACCTAAACACCTCCATGCTTCCACAGGTATGCCATCTGGACCAACAGCCTTTCCATTCTTCATCCTCTTCATAGCTATCCTTACTTCCTCCTTGCTAATCCACTGCACTTCATGATTCACTATCCGCAAATCATCCAACCTTCTCTCCCTCTCATTCTCTTCATTCATCAACCCCTCAAAGTACTCTTTCCATCTGCTCAACACACTCTCCTCGCTTGTGAGTACGTTTCCCTCATTATCCTTTATCACCCTTACCTGCTGTACATCTTTACTAGCTCGGTCCCTCTGTCTAGCCAATCGGTACAGGTCCTTTTCTCCCTCCTTAGTGTCCAACCTTTTATACAACTCTTCATATGCGTTATCCTTAGCCTTCGCCACATCTCTTTTTGCCATGCACCTCATCTCCTTATACTCTTATCTACTTTCTTCATCTCTTTGACAATTCCACTTCTTCGCCAACCTCTTTCTCTGTATACTCTCCTGTACTTCTTCATTCCACCACTAGGTCTCCTTGTCCTCCTTTCCTCTTTCCAGATGTCACACCAAGCACCTTTCTAGCCATCTCTCTTACTAGCTCTGCTGTAGTTACCCAGCTATTCAGTAACTCTTCACTGCCACCCAGTGCCTGTCTTAACTCTTCCCTGAACATCACCTCACAATTACGCTTTTTCAGTTTCCACCATTTGATCCTTGGTGCTGCCCTCACACTCATCCTCCTCTTCTTGATCACCAATGTCATTGTACAAACCACCATCCTATGCTGCCTAACTACATTTTCCCCTGCCACCACTTTACAGTCTCCAATCTCCTTCAGACTGGCGCTTCTACACAAGATATAATCCACTTGTGTGCATCTTCCTCCACTCTTGTATGTCACCCTATGCTCCTCCCTCTTGTTAAAATATGTATTCATCACAGGACCAATACGATCAATCTTGAGCCCAAGACAATGGCAGTTTGGCCAGAAAATAGGAGGAGGAAAAGAAGTGATGGACAGAAGAGGACAAAACGGATCTGGCATTATTGTAAGTACATAACTTTCACATCTAATGTTGTCTTTTCCATCCATCACAACTATTACAGATACTACAAACCCAGGAAGGACGCATGGAAGGATATTCCAGAGAATGGTGGAGCCCAAGACCTAGACTAAAAGTCCAGCCTGTACTGGAAAATAAACATGTGCACTGTGGGTGAAGTGGCTGCAGCACAGATTCATCAATAGGAAGTCTAGAAATTAGAAGTTATGTACCTACCATAACGTTCCATGTTAGTTGTCTTCTCTCGCCTTCTTTCTTGCTGGATGGGTTCAGAGCCGATCCTCGGCTCCGACTCGGCACTTGCTTTAGCTCGAGAACTCCTTTTACCAGCTCGAGGCAACCCTATATCCCATGATGCAAGGCGGAACTACCTCAGATCTCGTTTGGCAGCTAACTGACCCTGCTAAAGACTATCCTAACACAATTAGGAACCATGGTTCCTAAAAGAAGTCCTCATAACAATGCTCCAGAGGAAGCAATCTAATAGGAACTCTCCAAGATCTGTCCAGGCCAGGGGGAAGGAGGGAGGGGCGAAAGAAAGAAGAGAAGACAACTAACATGGAACGTTATGGTAGGTACATAACTTCTAAATGTTAAGTTGTCAATCTCGCCTTCATTCTTGCTGGATGGGACCACGTCCCTAGCACCTGTATCCCGGGTGGCTCAATGGAACAGACTCTTGAGAACTGTGGAACCAAAACTGTCCCTATCTCTGGAGGCCAAATCCAACTTGTAATGAGACACAAAGGTATGAGGCGTGGCCCAAGTAGCTGCTGCACAAATAGTGTCAATGGGAAGTCTATCCTGAAAGGCTACCAAAGTGGATAGACTCCTGGTCGAATGTGCTTTTGGCTTAGAAGATAGTTGTTTGCCCCTTAGAGAGTACACATAGGAAATGGTGGAAGTCAACCATCTAGATAAGGTCACTTTAGAAACTGGAAGACCTAACCTGTTTTCCGCATAGGAGACAAACAATTGGTCTGATTTTCTAATTTGTTTAGTCCTATGCAAGTAGTACCTGAGCTGACGATGAACATCCAAAAAGTGCAGCTTTTGTTCAGCTCTGTCAGAATAGTTAGGAAAGAAAACTGGTAGATCAATAGATTGGTTAATATTGGTTTGAGATACAACCTTGGGAAGAAAGGAAGGGTTAGTTCTTAGCGAAACCCTATCCTTATGAAAAAACAGATAAGGTGAACGAATACAGAGGGCCTGAATCTCAGAAACTCTTCTTGCAGAAGTAACAGCCAGTAAAAATATAGTTTTCCACGTCAATAACTTTAAAGAACACGTAGCAGACGGTTCGAAGGAGGTAGAATTAGGGATGCCAACATTAAGTTTAGATCCCATTGCGGAGGAGGATGTTTCACAGGCGGTTTTAGGAGAAAAACTCCTCTTAAAAAGGCCTTGCATAACCTATGAGACATGATGTTATTGTCATGCAAGCCAACATGATACTTGGAAATAGCAGCCAGTTGTACTTTGACTGTAGATGACGAGGATCCTGAATGAAAAACCTCCGCCAGGAAATCCAAAACAGAATGTACAGGAGCGGTAAAAGGATCAATATTTCTGGCGTTTGCCCAAATTGAAAAACGTTGCCACTTGCTTGCATAAATAGTTCTAGTGGACGACTTTAAAGAAGACACTAAAATGTCTCTGACTGAGTCAGAAATCATTGGTAGCCTGGCTAGGGAAGGAAGTGGAGCAACCAAGCAGTGAGGTTGAGAGAATGAATGGCCCGGTGCTGCTGACCCGACTGGTGGATCAAAAGATCCGGAACTGGGTCCAGATGCCAGGGCTGCACCAAAAGATGACTATGTAAAGACGGAAACCAAATTTGTCGAGGCCAATATGGAGCAATGAGGATCAATTTGGCTCTCAAAACGGTGGCTTTCTGAATGACTTGTGGAATCAATGGAAAGGGAGGAAAAGCATAAAGAAGTCCCCGAGGCCAATCCTGGGTTAGAGAGTCTCTCAAGGGTTGGCCTGGAAGGGGAAATAGTGTGAAGTAATCTGGGCACTTGCTGTTTTGAGGGGTAGCGAAAAGATCGCAACAAGGAGTGCCCCACTTCAGAAAAATCTGATCTACTACAGATTGATTGAGAGACCACTCGTGAGGCATCAGAATAGATCTGCTTAGCCTGTCCGCCAATAGGTTGGACCTGCCGGGGATGTGCGTTGCTATCAGAAACCGCTGAGAAGAGATCGCCCATTGCCAAAGTCTGAGAGCTTCTCGACATAAGGGATAGGACCTGGTTCCGCCCTGTTTGTTGATGTACCAGACCACGGACATGTTGTCCGTCTGTACTGCAATAGTCCCCGTGGGAAGAAAGTCGTCGAGGGCTTACAACGTTAAAAGCACTGCTCTCATCTCCAGGACATTTATGTGCAGGTGGTATTCTATGGGTTGCCAAGTCCCGTGGACCATCCTGCCCTGATAATGCCCCCCCACCCGATCAAGGAGGCATCCGTGGTGACTGTGGCAACTGGAGGAGGGGGAACAAAGGGTCGGCCCTGATGAAGAAGAGGGGAAGATATCCACCACCGTAGATGAGCCCTGCACGACTGTGTTACCAAGATTTCGTGTCTCATAGGCAGATTGTGGTACGACCACTGCGTGAATAACATCCACTGCAGGAGACGCATGTGGAAGCGAGCCAGTGGAAGAAGAACAATGGCCGCAGCCATTAGGCCTAGAACTTTCAAGACAAACCTGGCTTTGATCTTGTTGCTTAGTAACAGAAGCTGAACAAATTTCTGGATGTCCAGAATCCTTTGATCTGTTAGCCTGGCTAACATTTTGACGGTATTTAACTCTGCGCCTATAAAGGTGATAGATTGGCAAGGCAGCAGAGAGGATTTTTCGAAATTTACCGAAATTCCCAGTTTCTTGCAAAGCTGTAGGGTGTAGTCTCTGGACCGAAGAAGCTGATGCTTGGTGGTGGCGGAGAGGAGCCAGTCGTCCAAATAAGGAAACACCTGGAATCCTCGACGTCTCAGGTGAGCTGTGACCACTGCCATGCATTTGGTGAACACTCTGGGCTGAAGTGAGGCCAAAGGGCAGTGCTCTGAATTGGTAATGACTGGCTCCCAGCCGAAAGCGGAGAAACCTTCTGGAGCGTCTGTGAATCTTTATGTGATAGTACGCATCCTGAAGGTCTATCGAGCACATCCAGTTGTCCTTGCCCAGAAAGGGCAGAATGGATTGCAGCGTGACCATCCGGAATCTTGCCTTCTTGACAGACTTGTTTAGTCTGCTTAGGTCTAGTATCGGTCTCCAATCTCCCGTCCTTTTGGGGACCAAAAAGAATCTTGAGTAGAAGCCGGATCCTACTTGGTCTGCCGGCACTGTCTGGATGGCTCTTTTTTCCAGGAGTTTTGAAACCTCCTGTCTTGCTAAATCCCTTTGACCGGGTGAGATGTCTGGAAGGGATTGTAGAGGTACGGAAAACCTTTCGAAGGGGATTTTGTAACCCTCGGATATGATCAACTGTACCCACTTCTCTTGGGATAGGGATTGCCAGGCTACTGGGTACAGTGAAATTCTTCCCCCGACTGCCTCCAAGGGTGGACAGTCGGGCAACACCTCAGGGATGCTGAAAGGGCTTCTCAGGAAGAGACTCCCTGTTGCCCTGGTTCTGAGGACCCCCCCTGCCTCTAGGGCGGCGTCTATTATTGTTACCCCCTCTGCCTCTGGGGGTAAACTGACCACGTGTGTCCGGTGTAGCTCCTTGGGCTTTGAACCACATCTTCCCCTTCTGACCCTTGGGATAAGGTCTAGAAGGAGTGGAAAACTGGACTTCAACGGCAGAAAGAGTTTTACCGTCCTGCTCACATCTGGTCAAAGTATCCTTCACCTGAGGTCCGAACAAAGCCGAACCGTCAAAGGGGTGTTGGTGAAGGACGCCTTAAAGGGGTCCGCAAATTACACAGCCGCATCCAGGCTTGGCGTCTAAGAGCAACACCTGTGCCTGCGGCCCTGCTCGCTCCATCGGCCGCATAAGATATGAGCCGCATGGAGGAGTTAGATATGGAATTCAGGATAGCAAGCTGTGAAGCAATCTTTTCCTGAGCCCCAGCAGCAGAAGGATCCTGGACTACTTCTCCCAGTTCCTTGAGAATATCTCGTTGAAGCCTGGTGAAGTGACAAAGGTAATTCAGCGACGCATAGCAAAGGTCGCTGAAGAAAACATCCGCTTTCCATACCTGTCCATGGTCCTAGAATCCTTATTAGGAGGATGGACAGGTACTGAAGGATCCGCCAGTTCCTTCTTAGTGGCCGCTACCACCATAGCATCCACAGAGACACCTTTGGACAGGAACTGTTTATCCGAAGGGGCCGTGATGAACTTGGATGGTCTCCTGGGGACAGGTTCCACAGAATCTGGAGCCACGCCTTCCGAGCCACTACCTGCATGAGTGGGTCGAAGGCGGAGACACCCAGGAGGTGGAGGGTCGGGATCCAAAGCCTCCAGGTATACCGACTCATCCTCGGAGGGGTCAATGGAGGGCCAATTCCCCCTCTGTTTGAGGAGCTCAAGGATGTCTGAAAATGAGACATCCTCAGAGGGGGACCGTGGGGAACCCTCCGACTCATCTAAGTCAGTATCAGATGTAGTAGACTCAGGGGAGTCTGTGTGTTTCCTCTTACACGTCCTCTTCCGAGGGGGTTCCCCTGCAGGGTCAGGAGAAACCTCGGAAGAGGAGGAAATTCCCAGTGGGGAAACCTGGGGCGATGGATCCCTGGGCCTGAAAGCAAGAGGCTGGCAAGAGGCATCTGCAGGCACTGATGAGGGAGGAGCTAGAGGGATAGACCGTTGACCAGGCTCAGAGGCCAGGACACTCCTCATCACCTCAAAGGCTCCTCTCCCCGGGAGACCGGAACACACCCGCTCCGAAGAAACAGGAATGGTCGGCTCCAAGGAGAGAGAAGGCTCCGAGGCCGATGTCGGCGCCGAGCTTACCAAAGCCGAAGCCCCGAGAGGGAGAGCGGGGTCGGACAAGGGTCCGATGCCACTAGCCCCCTCGGAGCCGACAGTGGAAACCCGACGACCGGATCCCTCCAAGGAAGGTCTCAAGGAGGAGATCGGAGCCGAAGACAACGGAGCCGAAGGATGTATCGGCTCCGGCATCGAAACAGTCGCTGTCCCCAGAAGCTCCGGCTCCGAACTCTGGTGTGGAGTCGGAGGAGGAATCTCAAGAATCGGGCTATAGCGAAGTCTGTTGAGACGGGCTATGGAGCATTTGGGCCAGTGCCTGAGACTTCAACAGCCTGCTTACCACCCTCTCCAAATCGTGGTCAGACAGCCTGGAAGATCTCGAAGATCGGCTCCGATGGCTCCGCTCCGACAAAAGAGGAGATCCCGGAGCCGAATGGATACTCATAATAGAGGGGGACCGAGATCTCTTACGGGTCGAAGCCATCGGAGCCGAAGTCCCTAGAACTCCAGATGGAGCCGAGGATTTCTCGGCTCCGATGCTGGATACAGAGTCGGCTCCAGCCGGAGCCGACAAGGCCACAGTAGTCAGGGTATCGGAGCCGGCCGGCACCGAACCCACTACTCGAACAGAAGAAGTATTGACTCCAGCCGGAGCCGATATAGGCTCCGACGGAGCCGGAGCCACCGGAGGAGGCTTGGACACAGTAGCCTGAACCTTCGGTGGCTTAAGAGGTTTTCCTGACCCTGACTTAGGAGGAGAACCTTCAGGTTTAAGTAAACCTCGGAGGATTAATTTGTTCCTCCTTTCCTGCAGGACTCTCTGGCTAAAAGCATGACACAACGCACAGGAGTCCTGCAGGTGCAAGGGCCCCAGGCAATAAACACAAGAAGTGTGACCGTCTGTCAGAGACATTTTCTGACAGCACTGGTCACACTTCTTGAAGCCTGAGACCTTGCCTTCTTTTGACATCCTAGAAGGGAGAAACACAAACAGTCCCAACTAACACACCAATTAATCCCTTACACAGACACACAGTAAGGGAATAACTTGGGGAACTAGGCCTGACTAAAAACTTTAAACTGAAATTTTATAAAAAGTTTGAAAGGAAGGGAATAGGGTGGGCTGTAACTAAGTACAGACTAAACTAACACTAAAGGGAAAAAATAAACCCCTAACTACACTTTTTCTTATTTTACCAAGAAAAAACTTACCTCAGCTGGCAAAGGAGACCTCTTTCGCTAAGCGGCAAACGAGATCTGAGGTAGTTCCGCCTTGCATCATGGGATATAGGGTTGCCTCGAGCTGGTAAAAGGAGTTCTCGAGCTAAAGCAAGTGCCGAGTCGGAGTCGAGGATCGGCTCCGAACCCATCCAGCAAGAATGAAGGCGAGATTGACAACTTAACATACAAAGTTTTAGAAGTTGTGACAGCCTTGTAGAGTGAGCTTTAGGTTTGTGAGGTAGAGACAATCCTTTGGCTTTATAAACAAACATAATACAACAAGACACTCACATGGACAGTGTGACCTCGAAAACACAATCTCCCAATTTAGCCTTAGAAAAGGAGAGAAACACTTTTGTTGTTTTTTCTGAAATCTTTGTTATGGCACAAATAGAATCATAACTAACAATGAACATCCTGCAAGTGCAAGGTACATTTCCCTTTCTTTGATAAACTGGGAAAGACGATCTGTAAGTTAACAGCCTGATTCAAGGCAGAGTAAGAAGCAACTTTGGGAAGAAAATTGGGATTGGTTCAAGGCACAGTACGAAGCAACTTTAGGAAGAAAATTGGGATTGGTCGAAAGAGAAACCCCATCTTTGTGAAACAACAAATATTGAGGTTGACATGACAGGGCCCGAAGTCCTGAAATCCTCCTTGCTGAAGTAACTGCCACCAGAAAAAAGTGATGACACTGAAAGGAAGTGCCTAGAACTGAAAATAACTGGCTCTCAGCTGAAAGCAAAGGAACCTTCTGGACTACTTGACTATCTTTATGTGATAGCAGGCATCCCACAGGACCAATGGGCACATCCAGTCGACCTTCCTCAAACGAGGTAAAACAGACTGAACCATGACCATCTAGTCATAGATAGAAAAGGTTCATAGGTGTGTACTAGGCTAATGACCACTATGGCCTTTTTAAGCCAAGCTATGAATCCCAATTGTCTGACAAGTTCTGATATCTTTGACAAGTGCAAGCAGGGGCTTGGGAGATGAAATATTTACAAGCAAGGACTTGGGAGATGAATCATTTACAGGCTGACTGTGTCCATTACAGACAAACGGTACCAAACTAGGGTTCCTGTGCCCCATCCAATTGTCCAAGTTACACATGAATTGGGTTACGGAGGAACTCTGATTCACATAGATAGGGAGTCTGCTTCACAGAAGGGGAGTCTATATGATGTATACTTGTTTCTCCAGCAAGTCCTATCTACATCACAGGCATGATTTAAGTCTTTAGAATGAGTAATTTTGGTGCTGTTTGTTTTGCAGATCTGCAGGAGGTCCATCAGAGTAGAGTCTGACAATGACCTGTATGCCAGGCGTAGATCTCCCCTCAACAGCCTGTAGGAGACAGAATACAGAGATGGAGCTTTGAGGTTTTCTGCAGAGGTCATATTACTTAGGATCTGTATTATTTTAATGAGAATCATCTGTGGATGTTTCAATTACTGGATATGTCTAGTTAGGTACATACCAAAAGGGGTACTGTACTCAATGATAGTTCTGATGAATACCAAATATAGTGTAACAATGACCTCCTTGGACCTAGATGACATACCTTTGTTTATAAGTTGCACAGCACAGAATGATTTCCTCACTGCTGTTGACATATAATGGTCAAAAGCTAAATAACTGTCTATATGTGTCCCCAAGTCCCCGACTACTACATACATGCATACAAATATTTTAAGCACGGGCATTAATGCCCCTCTAGCCTGCCAATATATCAAAACACTTGTTCCATAATAAGTGTCCAGGCTGTTCTTAAAAATATCTAAACTAGTACCTGCTTTAATGTAATTTGGTAGTCTGGTCCATGCATCAGCTGCTCCCTCAGAAAACAAATTAGTACACTCCTCATTCCTGCAGAATCTTCTATATATGTTGCCTGATGGTTCTCTAGTACTTTTTGATAACCCCAAATATTTCCAGAGATAGTGGTCTCTAAATAACCTATATACCTGACTAAGATCTCCTCTTAGATATCTATAAGAGACACTGTACAGGTTCAGGTATTTTAGTCTTTCATAATAACTTAAATGTTCACATCCACGGATGCCCTTGGCATATTTCCACCATACTCTTTCAAGTTTACTCATTCTTGTTTCCTTATAAGGTTTCCATATTGTTATTCCATATACAAGTTTGGGTCTAATGTAACTAACAAATAATGACTTCATCATTTCAGACTTAAAAGACTTTATACATCTTTTTATACAACCTATAGTTCTATAAAAAGAAGTTATGTACTCACCATAACATTCCATCTGTGTTGTCCGCTTTCATTCTTCCTCAACTGATGGGTGCAGATCCAATCCCTCGGACCTGACGTGGCCGTTGCTAAAGCTCGTGGCAACCAAAAACTCTCAAGCCTCCCCCTTACCCACAAGGCACCAAACCCAATTATCTCAGATCTTGTTTGCTGCCTTAGTCGAAAGTAAAAGATGGAAATTATTATGAAAAATATTATGGAGAAGATGTATCTGGGGCTTTGAGGCTTAAAAAATAAGGATATATAGATCCAGTAAACACTCATTCTTCCAGAAGCCTTAAGGATGGGGTTTGGTAGAAGTGGAGTTGAGGAAGAATGAAAATGAACAACACAGATGGAACATTATGGTGAATACATTATGGTTAGCTGTCATTGAATCTCACACTGACACAAATGTTCTCCAGGAGGGGCTGACACAGACAAACAACTGGTGTCAGAGCCATGGACTAAACACTAAATGCCAAGAAATGCATAAGAGTATCCTTTGGTAAGTCATACATCCCTAGTAACTATCATATTGACAACACACCCCTTAGAGTTGACCCATTAATCAGGGACTTACGGACACACACAGATAGCACTCTAGCCTTTGACCATCATGTGTCAGCAGTAGTGTGGAAATCATTCTATGTTGCTCAACTTAGAAATAAAAGTATGGCATCTAAGTCCATAGATGACCTATCATTGAGTACAATGCCCCCTTTGGTATGTACCTAACCAGGCATAGCCAACAACTGAAACGTCCACAGAGGTTCCTCAGTAAAAGAATACAGGGTGTAAGTAAAATGTCCTATGCAGACCACCTCAAGGGCCTATCCCTGTATTCTGTCTCCTACAGGTTTTTGAGGGGAAATCTATGCCTGGCATACAGGGCATTGTCAGACACTACTCTGATGGACCTCCTGTATAGCCACAAAACAAACAGCACCTGTATTACCCACTCTAAAGACTTAAACCTTGCCTGTGATATAAATAAGACCTGCTGGAGTGATAGGTATGTATCCCAGAGACTATCGCGTCTATGGAACAGGCTTCCCATCCAAGTGAAGCAGAGCTCTTCCCTAACCCAATTCAAGTGCAACTTGGACGGACAATTGCACGGGAAACAGGAAATTCATCCCTGGTTTGCCACCTACTGTATGTCTCCAATAGACACAGATAACCTGTAAATGGTTCATCTCCTAGGCCCATGCTTACACTTACCAAAGGTATCAGAACTTGTCAGCGATTTGGGATGCATGGTTAGGCTTAAAAAGGCCCTTGTGGTCATTAGCCTAGTAAATACCTAAAAACCTATGAACACAACTTCTTTATCTGATGATATAAATTTCTATTCTGTCCTCAACTGATGGGGCAGAGTCCCCAGCTACCTAATTTCCATGGCGGACTCAAGAAAGGATATTCCTGAGCACCAGAGGACCAAAAGATGCCTTTCCTCTGGAGACCAGACTTAATCTGTAATGAGTAATAAAAGTATGGGGAGTAGCCTAAGTAGCTACTGCACAAATATCATCCATGGGCATTCTGGACTGAAAAACTGAAGAAGCTGCCAGGGATCTGGTGGAATGGACTCGAACAGGTTTAGTTAGAGCATTGCCCAATTTGTTATAAACAAAGGAAATACAATTTGTTATTCATCTGGATAGAGTAACTTTGGTAACTGGTTTACCCAATGTTTGTTCTGCATATGAAACAAACAACTGGTCAGAATTTCTGATGTTTTGAGTTCTGCTTAAGTAAAAACGCAACTCTCTATGAATTTATTTTTATTTGACATTTGTTAACCAGGTTAGTCCAAATGGGCCAGAGGGCCATTTTCAGTGCAGAGCCGAGGAGAAAAGCTCCAATGCAGACAATTTAAGGTACATAAGATTTACAATAAAATAAAAAATAAATTTACAATACATAAGTTATAGTTAAAAACATAACTATAATACAAAATGAAAATGCTACAGTGAAGTATAATAATCATATATTTTTTTTAATGAAAGAATGAGCAGCAATGGACCTTGCATAGAGACAGCAATTGATTATCTTGATTAAGTAAACAGAGAGAGGTATTTAGACTTGGGAAAGTAATAGTTACACATGCACATGAGGTGAAAGTAGTAGGGAAAGGGTGCATTTTGTAGTATGTCTGTGAGTAAAGGGAGAAGACTAAAGAGATGGTACAGTAAACAGTCTGTGAGGTTGGAGTGAAACAATAAGGTTAGGTAGAATTCATTAGTATAGTAGGTTATTTGGGGTCATTACAGGGGCAAGACTTGGTGTTTAGTAAGTGAAGTTCTTTTGTGAAGTGTTCACTATGGGGAAGTAGCTTACCAATGTTTTTATCTGGTTGGTAAACGGCAAGTAGTATCTGGCTAGAGGTGCGGAGAGTAAGATTAGGGGTTTAACAGGAGACAAGGGTGGAGAGGGAAGGGCTGGAGGGACGTTTGTGTAGTACAGAGTGTGCAATTTGAAGCTGGGACAGAAGGAGTTGTTGGGGGAACTCCAGCCAATGGAGACAGTTTAGAGCAAGGCAGTGGTGGGAGTTGTAAGGAGAGTTAGTGACAAATCTATCTATTTTGTGGTATGTTTGTTGTAGTTTGGACAGAGTTGAAGACTGTATGTTAGTTAGGATTGGGGCAGCATAGAGAAGGGAGGGGAGAAGGAAAGCATGAGCTAGGAAAAGCCTAGTGTTAGAAGTTAGAAAGGTTTTATTTCGATATAGCAGCCCAAGTTTTTGATGCTTTTTTATGCTTTGAAGGATATGTAAGCCAACTTTTACTTCATCATCAGTAATGGTACCTAGGAGCTTAGTGTGTGGTTCAGGTTGAATAATTGCGTTATTAGAGGAAGTAATGACAAAAGTTGATTTGTGCTGACATACAGCATGAGGGGGAAAAAGCAGGAGTTTAGTTTTTTTGAGGTTTAAGATGAGTTGATTACTGGACAGCCACCTCTCAATGGCTAGAAAGGTGTTTTGTGTTTCAGCACGGAGTTCTGAGATGTTATTGGAGATAGAGATGTCAGTGGAATCATCAGTATATTGAATTAGGGAGGACTGATTACAGGCTGTTTGTAATTCATTTGTGAAAATGTTAAATAGCACGAACATCTAATAAATATAAAATGTACTCTCAAACTGCAAAAGCCACGAACTGAAGGAAAAACAAGGAAGCTAAGCGTAAACTCTATTTTTCCACTTTTCGTCACAAGACGTCTTCAGGAGCACACAAATAAAAACTTCAAAACATACCGAGAGACCAATTTATAAGAGCTTCAAGGCTCACTACTAAAGGTAAAAGTAAATTAAGGCACCAAAGTTACACACTGGGAATCAGTCACTGTACTCTATTGCAGAAGACAAACAGTAAGCGCTTTCACAACTTAATGTTGCTTCATCAGACCACATCACTACAACTGATGCTTGGTTAAATACTAGGACAATTAGTATGACATCACAATTTAAAGAGATATTACTCCACTAACATAAGAACATATATCAATATCCATAAGAAAAATGCATAAAATATATAGAAAGGTGTGTATTTACACACAATAATATTTAAAAACAATAATAATAAAAAAATATTAATATTTAAAAAAAAGGGGGGGTGTCATCCCTGATGGTTATTAAAATATATATATATATATATATATATATATATATATATGTACATATACACACACATATAACCATAATAGTACAATGAAATATATATATATATATATATATATATATATATATATATATATAAAAACTCATGTTTTAGTGTTTAAGGCGCCTGGCCTTAAGGTAAGGAACTAATGAGGTGCAGCCATTCAAACCAGGATATTATTATTGTTTTTAAATACTATTGTTTTTAAATATTATTGTGTGCAAATACACACCTTTCTATATATTTTATGCATTTTTCTTATGGATATTGATATATGTTCTTATGTTAGTGGAGTAATATCTCTTTAAATTGTGATGTCATACTAATTGTCCTAGTATTTAACCAAGCATCAGTTGTAGTGATGTGGTCTGATGAAGCAACATTAAGTTGTGAAAGCACTTACCGTTTGTCTTCTGCAATAAAGTACAGCGACTGATTCCCAGTGTGTAACTTTGGTGCCTTAATTTACTTTTGCTGTTGTTGTGTGTTTTGGGCACCTCAGTGTACCTGCAGCCGTTTGGTTTTTGCATCTTCAGTCACTACTAAAAGTGTTTTTAAGCAAGAAATGACATTTATTATAAAATTGTTTTTGCAACGAGGTTACAAAATAGATTTAATGTTAACTAGTGCTGAAGAAGTTCAAGAAAAAAGATGCACAAGTGTTTACCTTTACTAAAACAAAATGTAGCTGATAATGAAGATCAACTATATGTGAACAACATTTCTAATAGCTTAATATGCAACTTAGATATGTGTGTAGATAGCCTGGCCATAAGCAATATAGTTAGCAACAATTGGCATATCATTTAAGATAATACAGATTTAATAATAGTTTTAGGTGAACAGCCTAAGTTTGTATACAGGAGATACAATTGTATCAAAAGTTTATTAAACAAGGATTGTAGCAAAATTAGTTCACCACACAGAGATAGAACTACAGGAATGTATAAGTGTGTTTTTTGTACCTCTTGTAAATTTATACATGAAGGTAGATATTTACTGCTATTACATTTACAAATTAATCTTTATAGTACTGAAAGGTATGAATGTAACAGTGCAGGAGTTGTGTGTATATATATATATATATATATATATATATATATATATATATATATAATAGTGTTTGTTCAGGTTTTCCAGCATATTATGTAGGGATGACCACAAGAGCACTTCATATGAGAATCAAAGAACATGTTAGAGACATCAAGAATAAGGTAGTTGATAACGTCCTTTATAGATGCACATTAACTTGTCAACAATATAAAAAATATTTGTTTTTCGTACTTGAACAATTGCCCAAGGATATGAAAGGGGAAGATTTTAAAAATGAATTGAAGAAAAAAGAAACTTCTTGGCAGATTAAGCTAACAGCTGATATATTTCCTGGCCTCAAAGGCACAGTGAACATTAAATGTTTTTTAAAAGACTGTAGATGCAAAGTTAAATTTATGGAAAAAATAATAGTTGACTATGTCTTTAAATGTTTTGAATTTCAAATGTTTAATTGATTTATTGGATTAATTAAGATGTTAAGAACTATATTTAATGATGTGTGGGGGTAATCATTTATTTATATCCTTCTGAAGAAGTCTTGTGACGAAAAGCGGAAAAATAGCATTTACGCTTAGCTTCCTTGTTTTTCCTTCAGTTCGTGGCTTTTGCAGTTTGGTTAGTCTGCTACCACATATAATGTATTCTCGTTTGTTAGAAAATTTGGAAAAGAATACTGGCAAATGAATTGCCTGATTTATACTGGATTCTGACACTACCTTTGGAAGAAATGATAGGTTGGTATGTAAGGTAACTCTGTCTTTATGGAAACTCAAGTGTTTTAAAAACAATGCTTGGATCTCAGAAATTCTTCTGGCCACAGTAATGGCTACTAAGAAAATTATCTTCCATGAAAGATATTTGAGTTTACATGCAGCTGAGGGTTCAAAGGCAGACTGTGTTAGAGACTGCATCACCATGTTTAGGTCTCAAGGTGGGACAGGATCTTTAAAGGGGGGGCCTTAAGATTATAGTGCCTGTCAAAAATGCTTTGCTCAACTTATGGGATGCTACAGAAGAACCATTTATTCCCACATGAAAATTAGAAATCACTGCTAACTGTACTTTAACAGTAGAATAACTAGCTCCTTCTTCAAAAAGATGCCCTAGAAATTACAAGATATCATGAACAGGGGCTGAGAAAGGTTTAACATTACTTATTTGAGCCTAAAAAGAAAATCTCTTCCACTTGCTGGAGTATAGTTTCTTGATGAAAGGTTTATGGGAAGAGAAAAGAATATGACGGACAGGAGAAGAGTGCATAGGTTGTCTGGCTATTAAAGAAACTAGAGGAACCAGGCAGCCAGCCTGAGATTTACTATGTCTGGATGTATCATGCCTGTTGCATGAGACAGGAGGTCCGGAGCTGAATCCAGAAACCAATGTGGTTGAATCAGGTGAGGCCAAAGGGAGGAAAACCAAATCTGTCAAGGCCAATAAGGGGCAAAGAGGATGACCTTGCTTTTCAACTTGCAGCCTTCTGAAGAAATTTGGGAATCAATGGAGTGGGGGGATATGCATAAAGAGCGTCCCTCGGGGATTCCCCCTTTGGGGGGATTTCGTACAGTAGCTGCTGCATTTGTTGTTCAGGGGGGACATGAATAGATTGCAGCAAAGCTAGTCCCACTGTCGGAAGACTGTGTTCACAATCATTTTGTTGAGGGACCATTTGTGAGGTAAGAGAATGCACCTGCTCAATTTGTCTGCTATCACATTGGACTTCCCCAGAATGTGAGTTGTTAAAAAAAGCAGTTGGAAAGGAACGCTCATTGCCAGATTCTGAAAGCTTCTTGACACAATGGGTAGGATTTGGTTCCTCCCTGTCTGTTGATGTACCACATGATCAACATATTGTCTGACTGCACTGCAATTTTCCCCAAAGAGAGACCACCACTCTCATCTTTAGGACAGTTATATGTAAATTGGCCTCCTCAGGAGACCAGGCATCTGACTGTCTTTCCCAGATAATGCCCCCCCCCCACTCTAGCTGGGAAGTGTCCGTGGTCACTATGGTTTTGAGATGAGGAGGAATGACCAGATGACCTTGAAGAAACTGGTCTGAATGAATCCACCATTTGAGATCTCTTTTGCAGATATGCGTGCTTCCTATATTGTAAGACATAGGCTGATAAAGAATCAACCACTGAGCAGCTAACATCACTGAAGAATTCTCATATAAAACCTGGCAAGTTGTACTAACATTTTTGCTGCTGCCATCTATCCCTGAGCTTGAAGTACGAGTCCGGCCAAAATTGAGGTGCTGCAGATTATCTTTTTAACTTGGAATCCTACAGTCTGAACTCTCAGTAATGGCAGGGAAGTAATGGTTGTTTTTGTATTGACAATTGCTCCTATAAACTCTAAACTCTAAGTTAGTTGCAGATGAGATTTGTCATAGTTTATGGTTATCCGCAGAAAACAGCAAGCTTGGAGAACTTGGTCTCTTGCACATAAGAGTTGATGCCTGGTCGGAGTGGTAATGAGCCAGTTGTCTAGACATGGAAACACTCAGAACCTTTGCAGTCTCAGGTGAGCTACTACTATTACCATGCATTTGACAAGCACCCTGGGGGCTGTGGTGAGTCCAAAGGGCAGTACTCTGAATTGATAATGACTGGTTCCCAGCCAGAAGCGTAAGTGCCTTCTGGATCATCTGCTCATCTTTATGTGATAGCACGAGTCCTGAAGGTTTATAGAGAATATCCAGTCATCCTTTCCCAGAAAAGAGAGAATGGACTGAACCATGACCATCTGAAACTTGGTTCATCAAACTGTCTTGTTTAGTTTGGAGAGATGCAGACTTGGTCTCCAGTCCCATTTTCTTTGGCACCAGAAAGAACCTTGAGTAAGTTCCGGATTCTATCTGGTCTGGTGGGACCACTTGGATGACTCTTTTTTTTCTAGCAATTTTTGTATTTGAATTGCTGTTTGTTCCCTCTGACTGGGTGGAACATCTGGGATTTTTCTTGAGATGGGGGAGAAAGGGAAAAGAGTATTCTATAACCTCTGGAAATGACCCTCTGCACCCATGTATTTGTTATCTCTAGCCAGGCTCTCTGGTGCAGGGATAATCCACACTCAATTGATTTCCAGAGGGGGACAACTGGGCCTCCTTTCAGGAGCACTGGAACGGCCTGTTGAAAAAAATAATCCCTGGACCTTTGGTTTTGCAGGCCACCTCTGTCACAAGGGCATCTTCGTCCATTAGAGTTCTCTCCTCTGCCTCTGGGGTAACTTCCTCTATATGTCTTGAAAAGGACCCTGAGACTTCTTGAACCACATTTTTCAACTACCTTGCTGATTCCTGGAAAAGGTTCTTTCAGGAGTCAAAAAATGCACACCCATAGAAGACATTGTCTTTCTGTATTTTTCACACCTGGACTGTCTTTTACTTTGTGGTCAAATAAAGATATTCCATCAAAAGGAGAATTGACAAAAGACAACTTGAAAGGCTCTGTGAACTCACAGAGACCCACCCAAACACACTTTAGGATCAGCTTTTTTTTTGCATTTCACTAATGCATGAGGATCAAAACCATTTCAAATTGAGCAATCCTCTTGTAAATGCAGAGGACCTAAACAGTAGACACAAATTGTATGGGCATCTGAAATTGGCAGCTTGTGCCCACACTTCATACATTTTTAAAGCCTGCTGGTTTATCTGCAACAATTAGCAATATACTAAGACAGGGAAAAAAAAACATTTGTTTTCTTTGAATCGAGAAATAAGAGAAAAAGAGATAGAAATACCAAGAATGGTACATAAGCTACAACAGTGTTGTAGAGGGGGGGAAGATACTAACAACAGTATTTAAGAGGTACAGAAATAAATTGTACTATACATAGAAGAAAATGGAAGAAACAACATGAAATTTAAAAACGAAGGTAAGGGATAGTAATATAAAAAGTTTTTGAAGGAATCATTGAAATATATAACACTCATCTAAATCTTTTGCTTGAAGTGACAAAGGAGATCTGAGGTAACTTCTCGGTGCATTGAGGGTAAGGGAGAAGCTCGAGAATTTTTGGTTGCCATGAGCTTTAGCAACAGCAGAGTCCAAGGGATTGGATCCAAACCCATCAGTTGAGGACAGAATGAAAAGTGACAACATCGGATCTATCATTAACCAGTTGGTTGAGATGACTGAAAAACTCAAAGCTGGCCTTATCCATATACCCAAGTATTTAAATGTATCTACAATTTCAATCACTGTGTGCTGTATTAAATTTCCACCTTTCAATTTATGTCTCCCAAATCTCATATGTGTAGTTTTTGATGTACTTAGCATATTTTTCTCCTGTGCCCAAATGGTCAACTTAGTCAAGTTCTTTTGCAGACATGCCTTATCTGTAAGACATATAATCAGTTTACCTAATTTCAGGTCATCTGCGTATAGACTGTAGAACACCTCAGACAAAAAAGTTAAGCCCACAAGATACTATCTAAACAATTAAGGGCCTAGGACAGAACCCTGTGGGACACCCTGACTGTAACCAAGAATTTCATCTATCCAATTGCTGTATGATACTTGCCATGTCCTATTTGTAAGGCATCAGCTATCCATCTTATCAAGAGTACATCGGTACCTAGTTGTTCTCATTTTTTGAACAGTGTTTTGTGTATGATCCTGTCAAATGCTGAAGTTAAATCTATATAAATTACATCAAAGCACAATTTTTCATTCACAGCTATTATATTCTTATAGAATATCATGTTAAGGGTGGTAATCTATTTTCAACATATGTATGCTGATATACGGTTTCAAGTCCCTACTTATCCAGTTCTGACAATAACTTACCCAATATTACCTTCTCCATTATTTTTCCACAACATAATAGTAGACTTAAAGGTCTATATAACTCTGGGTTTTTCCTACAACTTCTTTCTCTTAAAGACAGGTTTAATAAGTGCATGTCTTCAATCTTGTGGAATCTCCCCTTTTTTATATGACCCAGTAAATCATTGATATAATGGTACTGTAAGTTCCTGATGAAATGTTCTCAGGTCATTATTACCAATTGCTTCTCTTCCCTGTGCTTTGTTTGGATCCAGTTTGTGCAGTTCTTTTTCAGTATAATCTAATTTGATTCCAGTATTTGAGGTTACCTGGATGCCACTATCATAATTTATAAACCCCTTTGTGGAGCCAAACTGTTTTGCATAAGATTTTGTAAATGTATCTATCATTTGTTGTGTCTGAGAATACATTTTAGAATCTACACACAGTTTATCAATTTGTACGTCTCTACTCCTTCCACATCTTATGTATATATAAAAAAGGTTTCCTATTATGCCCAATATTTTTATATAAATTTTCTTCATTTTTTTTTTTTTTTATTTTGTCTTACACTATGCTTAATTTGTTTGCCCAGCTTATTTATTTCAGTTTTCAAAGCTGTAGTTCGACCTCTCTTCCATTTCTTATATTTTTTACTCTCACCTTAATCAGGTATTTTGTTCTTATGGAAATATATCCCCCTGACATTGTATGCCTAGATACTGATGTTAGACATTTATTTATTTTATTTTTTTTTGCACTCAAGTCAGCTGTGGTGGTGCAGCAGTCAGTGTTGGTGCCTCACAGCAAGAGGTTCTCCGGTTTGATTCTTGTGTAGAGCATCTTCTGTGTGGAGTCTGCATGACCTCCCTACAGTCGAGTGAGTTTTAAAGGCATGCAGGTAGGTGTATATGTGTGTGCGCGTGTACTTTCTGTGAAGGCTGGATGCCAGGCTAGTAACTTGACACCTTAAAAGCTCCAATGACAATCAATCTGCGGACTGGTAACCTGCTGTGGTGACCCCTAATGGGAGAAGCCGAAAGACACTGCTTTTGCACTCAAAAAAATTCTCTTTCAAAACTTTCCACATTCCATCTGCAATTTTTCCACTGAAAACATCACTCCAATTAGTTTTGCATAGTGACTGTTCTGCTTCCATATAATCTGTAATTAATCCTCTGTGCATTGGTTTAGAGTTCAGTTTGAAGAATTATCTACCAAAAAATTAGCCTTTATAACTCCATGATTCCTCCACATCAACAAAGGTAAAATTTTACTTGAAGTAAAATTAATTTCTTTAGGAACACAAACAATGTCTAGTATATTCCATTCCCTGGTAGTTTTTTTACAATCTGAAGCAACTGTTGTTCCTGAAAAAGAAGTTATGTACTCACCATAACATTCCGTGTTTGTTGTCCATCTCGCCGTTCATTCTTACAGTGATAGGTTCTCGGCTCTGACTTGGCTGAATACACAGCTGAAAGACTCAAGCTTGGCTCGTGGCAAGTAGGTATTCCATAATGCAGTGGTGCAATTCCCCAGAGCTTGTTTGCTGCTACTACTAAATGAATTGTAAAACTATATACATATATATGTGTGTGTGTATATACATATATATATATATATATATATATATATATATAGATACACACACACACACACACACACACACACACACACACACACACACACACATAAACACAAATATATACAATCCCTGATAGAAGGAGAAACAAACTGAAACAAAGAGATCCTGAAGGTAGTAAAAAACATCCACCAGGTCCACAAGCAGTCTTTGGAAGGGGGAAGGAGGGAGGGCTCATAAGAATGAACGGCAAGATGGACAACAAACATAAAACGTTATGGTGAGTACATAACTTCTTTATGTTATGTTGTCCTATCTTGCCTTCATTCTTACAATGATGGGACAGCGTCCCTAGCACCTTTTCCCTATGTGGCTCAAGAGAGTACACCTTTAAGCACCGTGGAACCAAAGGAGGCCCTGTCCCTGGAGGCCAAATCCACTTTGTAATGTGTGATAAAAGTATGAGGAGTGGTCCAAGTAGCTGCTGCAAAAATATTATCCATAGGAATTCTGGCTTGTAAGGCCACTGCTCTAGTGGAATAAGCCTTCACTTTGAATGGTAAACCTCTGTTATTTGAGGTATAGATGAATGTAATGCAGTTTGAGAGCCAGTTGGAAAGAGTAGTTTTTGAAACTGAGCTACCCTTTTTTTTGCGTCAGAGAAGGATACAAATAACTGGTCAGATTTTCTAAATTCTTTGGTCCTATGCAAATAGAATCTGAGTTGTCTATGCACGTCTAGTTGATGTAATTGGTATTCTGCCTTGTTGCTGTGATTAGGAAAGAACACTGGACGCTCAATGGATTGATGTATGTTAGTTGAAGAGACTTTGAGTAAAAATGATGTATTAGTTCGCAAGGATACCCTATCCTTATGAAATATCAAATATGACGGTTTAATAGAAAGAGCTTGCAACTCTGATACTCTTCTAGCAGATGTTATAGCCATCAGAAAAATGGTCTTCCAGGAAAGGAACTTGAGGTCTGAAGATGATGAGGGTTCAAAAGGTGGTAATGTCAGGTGAGATAAAACAAAATTTAAATCCCAAGGAGAAAGGGGTTCCTTAAAGGGAGGTCTTAATAAGGAGGCACCTTTCAAGAAAGCTCTACACAACCTGTGTGACATTAAGCTCGAGCTAGAATCACCAATGTGGAAATTTGAGATTACAGAGCGCTGTACTCTGATGGTTGCTGCAGCTGAACCTTGTTGGAAGAGTTCCACCAAAAATTCCAAAATAGAGTGGATGGGTGCAGAAAAGGGATCAATGTTCCTATTTTGAGCCCAGAGGGAATACCTCTTCCATTTGCTAGAATACAGTTTTCTAGTGGAAGCTTTATGAGAGGACATTAAGATATGTTTAACTGTAGGAGTGAAATTCTGAAGCCTCACTAAATTGGGAAGTGGAGCAGCCAAGCTGTCAATTTTAGGGTGTGGAGAGTAGGATGAAGTGCACCTGACATATCTGTCAGCAGGTCTGGAACTGGTTCCAGAGTCCAAGGCTTCTCCTGAAGATGAGGCCAAAGGAAGGGGAACCAAACTTGACGAGGCAAGTAAGGAGCAATGAGAATTATCCTGTTTCCCAAGGACTGTGCTTTCTGAATGACTCTGGGTATGACAGGAAATGGAAGAAAGGCATACAGAAGTCCTGAGGGCCAATCGTGACCAAGTGAGTCTCTTGGTTTCTCCCCCGGATGGGGGATTAGGGCAAAGTAGTTGCTGCACTTGGCATTCATGGGAGTGGCAAAAAGATTGCAGCAAGGCAAACCCCATGTTCAGAAAATCCTTTCCGTTATATTCTGATTGAGAGACTACTCATGAGGCATTAAAATTGCCCTGCTCAGCTTGTCTGCTATCACGCTGGACTTCCCCGGAATGTGCGTTGCTATTATAAAGCGCTGGGAAGAAACTGCCCATTGCTAAACTCTTAGGGCCTCGCGACAAAGGGGGTAAGAGCTGGTTCCCCCCTGCTTGTTTATGTATCAAACCACTGACATATTGTCTGACTGTATCACAACTGTCCCTAGAGGGAGAGAGTCGTGAAGTGCTTGCAATGCAAGAAGCACTGCTCTCATCTCTAGGACATTTATATGCAAGTGAGCCTCATGTTCTTGCCATGTACCTTGGACTGTTCTCCCCAGATAATGGCCCCCCCCCCCCACCCTATCTGGGAAGCGTCCGTGGTCACAGTAGCTATGGGTTGTTGAGGAACAAAGGGTCTCCCCATGGTCACATGACTGGAGTGTATCCACCATCTTAAGTCGTTTTTGCATGATTCTGTTATCCTGATCGGGTGAGACATAGGAAGCCCTTGAAGTGACCCTTGGGAGCATAACAGCCATTGAAGGATCCTCATGTGCATTCTGGCTAGAGGAACCAGTGTTATTGTGGAAGCCATTGTCCCTAATAATCTTAGAATTGTCTTTGCTTTCACCTTGGTCTTGGGAAGAAGATAAAGTATCTGCTGTCTGAGTGCTACAACTCTGTCTGTTGGAAGACGTGCTACCATAGAAGTGGTGTCTAGATCTGCACCTATAAATGTAATATGCTGACAGGGCAACAAAGGCAGATTTTTGAAAGTTGACTGTAATACCCAACTTAGTGCAAGTGTCCAAAGTTAGATCCCTGGTTTGTTGGAGTAGATGCTTGGTGGTGGCAGACAGGAGCCAGTCATCTTGATAGGGAAACACTCGGAATCCTAGAAGCCTCAGGTGAGCCGTGACTACTGTCATACATTTGGTGAACACTCTGGGGGCTGTAGTGAGACCAAAGGGCAGAGCTCGGAATTGATAATGACTGGCTCCCAGCCAGAAGCGTAAGTACCTTCTCTATGTCCTGTCCATTTTTATGTGGTAGTAAGCATCTTGAAGGTCTATCGAGTACATCCAATCGTCTTTCCCTAAAAAAGGAAGTATAGACTGCAGTGTCACTATATGGAACTTTGACTTCTTGACAGATTCGTTTAATTTGCTTAGGTCTACTATGGGTCTCCAGTTCCCTGCTCTTTTTGGCACCAAAAAGAATCTTGAGTAAGTTCCGAATCCTATTTAGTCTGCGGGGACTTCTTGGATGACTCTTTTGTGCAGCAACTTTTGAATCCCTATAGTTGCTTGCTCCATTAGATTGGGTGGAACATCTGGGATTGTGCTGGTCTGTGAAACAGGACTGGAGAATGGAATGGAATATCCTCTGAATATTATTTTTAGTACCCACTTGTCTCTTGTGATAGTTTGCCAGGCTTCTGGGTACATAGATAAACGTCCCCTGACTGTCTCCAAAGTAGAGCAGTCGGGCCTCCTCTCAGGATGACTGATAAGGGCATCCACGAAAGGAATCATGGTCTCCCTGGTTCTGCTGGCCCCCTCTGCCTCTGGGGTGGCATCTACTGTTGTTACCTCCCCCTCTGTCCCTGGGGAAGGAATCACCCTGTGCATCCTGGAAAACTCTCTGGGATCTTTTGAACCACATTTTCCCACTCTTCTGACCTTTAGGATAAGGTCTTGAAGGTACAGAAAAACATACTCCAACGGCAGAGAGAGTTTTTCCTTCCTGCTCCCATCGGGTGAGAGTGTCTTTTACTTTAGGTCCAAAGAGTGAGGAACCATCAAAAGGGGCATTAATAAAACTAGACTTAAAGGGCTTCGCAAAATTGCATAAGCACATCCAGGAGTGTCTCCTAAAGGAAACTCCGGAACCCGCTGCCCTGCTCGCTCCATCAGCTGCATAGGATATCGGCCTCATGGAGGAGTTGATGATGGAATTTAAGATGAATAGCTGGGAGGAGACCTTCTCATTCACCCCTGCAGCTAATGTACCTTGTAGAGTATCTCCTAGCTCTTTCAGGAGATCTCTTTGTAGCCTTGTAAAGTGAATAAGGTAGTTCAGCGATCGGAGTGTAAATGTCGCAGATGAAAAGACACGCTTCCCCGCATCTGTCCATCTTTCAAGAGTCTTTATTTGGAGGATGAACAGATGAGGATGTCTCTGAAAGTTCCTTCTTGGTGGTTGCTGCCACCACCATAGCATCTACAGGTACCCCCTTAGGGAGGAATTCCTTTCCCGAAGGAGCTAACAAGAATTTGTTTGGCCTCCGCGGGGACTGGTTCCATTGTGTCAGGTGACTCCCATGCCTTTCGGCTGACCAGGTCCATTAGTTCATCGAAAGGCGGAGACACCCAGGAGGCTGAAGGTTGAAATCCAAAAGCCTTCAGGTACACTGACTCCTCATCAGAAGGGGTGGTTGCCTGCCAGCAGCCTCTCTACTTAAGGATCTCTAGAATATCTGCAAATGAGACATCATCAGAGGACGACTGTGGGGACCCTTCCAACTCCTCAACGTCAGTGTCTGAAGTGACGGACTCATCTGGAGTCTATGTGCTTCCTCTTGCAAGTTCTCTTCCGAGGTGGCTCCTCAGAAGGATATTTTGGGGGGGCTTTGGAGGAGAGGGCTTTGCCCGATGGGGGATCCTGAGACTCTGGATCTCTGCTGTCCTGTGGAATGGGTGGTGCCGAGACAGTGGCCGGTGCCTTAGTGGGACTAGTGCTAGTATCCTTATGTAGAGCATTATGGGTAGACAGCACACTCCTCATCAGCTCAAAGGCAGATCCCACCAGCTCCGATGACTCCCTTGGCACCGAGGAGATAGAAGAAGGAACCAGAACCAGCGAGATTGGACCAGAGGCTGATGTAGGAGCTGAGCTAAGCCGGACCAACGCTCCGAGGGGTAGGCTCGGCACTGAAGATGATTGGGGCTGAGAATCCCTGGCTCCCAGACTCTCTAGATGGCACCAAAAGTGTTGGAGCAGAAGTCGGCTCCATGAACAGCGAAGGGGGTCTCGGAATCGACAGATCCACTGTAAGTGGTACCAAGCAGTCTGGCTCTGAAGGTCCAGCTTGGCTCGGAGGAGGAATAGTAGTGGGTATGACTGGTACAGTAGGCTGCGGGACCAAATGGCTCAGAGCCAAAAATAATTCAGATAGCGCCGGCGACTTCAAGAGTCTGCGCACCACCTGTTCCATGTCATCGTCAGATAAGCTCCTGGAGGATAGGGATGGAGAATGAGACCTGTGCAGAATGGGAGATCTCAGTGTCAGAGAAACAGATGAAATATCCATGGATCGGCTCTGAGAAGAGGTATCTTGTGGCTCCAAGGACTTTGGAACCAAAGAACCTGGCTTGTCAATTAGTACAACCTACGACAGCTCCGAGGACTGTGGAGCTGAGGAGGTAGTGGCCTTAGAAATTTTTGGTAACTTGACTGGCAGCTCCGACTGAGCCGATATTGCAGGTGATTGCCTCTTTTGGGGGTTTTGCTTTTTAGAGGAAGGAGATGAAGAAGAAGAGGAGGAAGAACTGTGGATAGCTTCCTCAAAAGTTGGCTTTAAGAGCCCTTTAAGGATCAATTTGTTTCTCCTTTCTTGTAGAACCCTGGCACTGAAGGAATAACAAAATGTACAATCCTCTTGTAAATGAGTAGCTCCAAGGCAATACACACATATGACTTGACAGACTGTGATAGACATTTTTTGTGAACACTTCTGGCATTTTTTAAACCCCGAAGGTTTATGTTCCCTCTCTTTTGGGTCTTTAGACATGATAAAGATATGACCACAATATAATAACAAGAAATTTAACTACTTAAACTAAACTGAACTATAGCTAACTGCAGGAAACACGAAGGAAACAGGCAACAAGGGAGTAAAATAGGGCCTCTAACTCAAACGGCCCTATCTCCCAGAAAAAACAACACACTAACTACAAGTCCTCAAACTAAAATGGGCAAAGAACTCTCTAACTTAAACGAGCTACTAATTAACTACCACAAGACACAACAACAACTACTACAAGGGATACAGTTAGGCCTACGAAACGACGGCCAAAGGCAGCACCAAATGGGGATAAAGCTATAACTATGTAACTACAATGCAAGAAAAAACGCAACAATTTAGATATTACTAAATACTAAGCTATCTATTATAAAATAGAACAGGATTACAGGTTTTAAAAAGAAATATGAAGAAAATTTTTCACAACTTAGCCACGGCCAAGATGAGCACATCCAACCTCGTAAACAGACAAACGAGATCTGGAGATTACACCACTGCATTATGGGATACCTACTTGCCACGAGCCAAGTTTGAGTCTTTCAGTTGTGTATTCAGCCGAGTCAGATCCGAGAATCGGCTCCGAACCCATCAATGTAAGAATGAAGGCGAGATAGGACAACATAACATCATATGTTTTGGATAATTTCCTTACTAATGTTGTTGAATCAATCTGTTTCTCATAAATTTAAATCCCCAGCTAATATTATTCTTAACTCCTGTGTTTCTTGCAAGAAATGTATGAATTCCTCTTGGTCATTAGCACTTGACTTTGGTGGTCTATGCACTCCAACAATTGTTACATGTTCCAGGATTGTCTTTATTGTCACAGTTACACAGTCTGTAGTATTGGTATCATCACAGAACATGTAATAATACTGGTTCAACTCTAAAGGATGTATTGTCAATATGATAGTTACCAGGGGTACATGACTTTATGAAAGATACTATTATGCAATTGTTTGCATTTAGTTTTAGTCCATTGCTCTGGCACAAGTTATATGACTCTGTCAGCCCTTCTTGGAGAACATTAGTGTCGGTTAGGGATTCTATGACTGCTCCTAATTTGATGTTGCCTGAAAATATGGTCAGCCAGAGGTCCTTAACATTGGCCTTGACTTCACACAAGTAAATGCCAAAAAGGAGTGGTCCCACAATCAATCCCTGAAGGACTCAGCTTGTGACTGGCCTCTTTGTAGAGGTGGATTCCCTATTTCTAACTTACTGGGTCCTGACTGTCAGCTGGCTATCCACTGGATGACATAAGGGTTAATACCTAACCTCTTGAGTTTATCAATAATGCCTGCGTGGGGTATTGTGTCAAATGCCTTGGCCAGGTAAAGGTGGGCAATGTGAACCTTTCTGCCCTCATCTAATGCTTTGGTGACCTTTTCAAAGAAGTTTACCAGGTTAAGTAGGCATGACATGCTCTTGACGAAACCAAACTGGGTTGGGTCAAGTGACTGGAGGTTTCATATGTCATTAATGATTTTTCCCAAGATAATTATTTCCATGGCTTTGCATATGTGACTAGGGAGACTTATGGGTCTGCAGTTTCCACCGTCTTTAGATAGCCCACTTTTGATGACTGTTGCTGTTCTCCATTTGTGAGGCATGAAGCCTGTTTAGAGGCTATGGTTAAATAGCAGTTCCAAAGGTCCTGACAGGTCATGTTTCATGCTATTTAGAAGGCATCCTGGGATATTGTCTTGGCCCATCTATGCAGTGTTTTTGGCTTTAGACAGAGCAATGAGGACCTGTTCCCTAGTGATAAAAGGGGAAGTTATATTTGATGGTATTTACTGAGGGGAGGTTGAGGGAGAGCGAAGGGTAAATTTGGAGCTGAATTTGTCTGCTAGTAGGTTTGCTGTATCTTCTGGTTCAGTAAAGGTGGCTTCATTAACAATGAGCTCTGCACACAATTGTGTATTGCCTTTGAGGTTATATACATAACTGAAGAATTGCTTGTGGTTCTCCTTGTCCTGGAAGGCCAAATTTACCTCCAATTTAGCTTTAGTAGATTTTATTTGTACTCTCAGTTGTTTGTTTAGTTTAATAAGAGTGCTTTTATCCTGTTGTGTGCTACAAGTCATAATTTTTGCCATGATTTTTTTCCTTTTGTTATACAGGCTGCTGATGTTGTGATTCCACCAGGGTAGCTTGTTTTATGAGTTAGTTCCATACTTATTCCTGGTGGGTACAGCTGCCGTTATGCAGCTATTAAGTCCATACTTATTCCTGGTGGGTACAGCTACCGCTATGCAGCTATTAACATACTTGTAACAGTTCCTCATAGGAAGCAGTGTTCTCAGGGATTATGGGGCTTGAAACTTTGACAGGTTATCACTTAATACTAGAAGTTAGCCTTAGAGTCTTAGTTCTTGAACATTCTAAGGTTAGTTGGGATTCCAGGTTTTATTTTTACTTCAAAGGAGACCGTTTTGTGGTCTGACCTTAGCACAAAGGATATTACACTTGTGGGTGTGCAGCACTCTCCCATATTAGTGGGGACTAGACACAGTATTTTTGTGCCCCTGGTCAGCCTATACACAATCTGGTCCACGGAGTTTGTGTTTACAAAATCCAGGAATCTCTCTGCCTGCAAGTTTGGTGTTGTATGTTGTATATGATTCCCAGTTAACAGTGAGGTAAATACATTTGCCAATGAATATGGTATTATATTGGATGGTGAGCATTTCCAGTAAGCTTAAATACATGTTATGGGTTTCCTGGGTAATAGAGGGGGACCAAGAGCTTGCAAGGAAGTGTTATGAGATTTTGCCTATGGTGATTTGAACGTAGAGAAGCTCAAGTACACTGTCCTGTTTGACCAGCCTTAAGATATATTTATTTTGATGTATATTGAGACACCTCCACATTTAGTCCCTGTTTGTGTGGTAGCTGGTGTAAATGTGCAGAAGGTATTTACAGCCTTGACTTGCTGAGGCATTAAAGTCTTCCACTGCTCTCCATGGCTTTAAACCATGTCTCAGTGACTACACAGACATCAGCATTCTCTAGCATAAGAAGAGCTTGTAGACTCCTCGCATTGAGCAGCAGGAACTTTAGATTTTCTTGGTTTTGATTTGCTACATCAGAGGTATTTTTAGTTTAGCATTGCCTAAAAAAAGGTACTATGGGGAAGGATAATGTTTTAGCTAATATTCAAAAGCCTATAAGGGAGAGGGGCAGACCATCCCTGGGAAAGCAGTGTGGTCTGTTGACCATCTCCAACCATGTTGACAAATATTGCACCTCCTTAGAATGATACCAGAAACTAGGCCAATAATTAAGGTCAGTCATCTGTTCATTTTGTGGCATCACTTATGGCGAAGGTAAAATGCTGCTCATTGTTAGGCTCATACCAGCCTGGGACACATATTCTGAGAGCTCCATGATGTCTCTCTTCATATAGTATAGCGAGGCACATCTCTGGTCATTTACACCCACATGGACTATGACTAAGTCATACTGGTACTTGTGGTCTAATGATCGGAGTGCATGCTTAACATGGTGGATCCTGGCCCCTGATAAGCAACTGACCATGATTATCTCCTTACTAATACTGGTGAAAAGGATGTCAGTGTCTCCCACAATGGAATCTACAATGCCTAGAATGTTGGATTGTGTGGTGGCTTGCCTTATGGGCTTAGAAGTAGAGGTTCCATGAGATGTGGATGTATGTGTTTGATGTGGGTGTTGATTTGAAAAAAATGCATTTGGGACTGCTGAGGCATTTGTAATGTGTACTTCATCTAGGAAGTCTTTGGGGTTTAGGAAGGTTACATTTAAGTGTCTCAGTGGCAACAGACTCTTTTTTATAGAATGAATGGTTGTGGTGAAAATATAAAGTAATGTCAAGAGTATCTAGTGTGCAACTCTGGGAGTAGTGCTTGTCACTGCGAACAAGTTTCCCCTGTGTGTAGTTAGGTATTGGTGAAATTTCAAGAGTGCTTTTACAGGAAAAGTATCAACACAACTCAAAGTGTCTGCATCTATACAGAGCACTGCCAAACACTCGAGTGGGAACTACTAATGTTAAGTCCTAGTGATTTATGCAAGAAGTATTAAGGGAAATATTCTGAAGTTAGGTTATACAACAGCTAATCAAGCAATACTTACTGAAAAGAAAGAAAGAATTAGCTTTGTCAAGAATAATGAAGAGTGAAGAGTTGTCTAACTGGCTACAACTAGTGCTGGTCTCACTACAGCTTCATGCTGCTAGGACACAATGCCCCTTTATTTCTTCTCTCACCAGAAGCAAAAACAGGCCACAGGCTCTTTAGTGATCAACAGTCTTGTCCCAGATGATACAGAGGTCTATAGGCTTGTGGTAGATGCCATGAATAGTAACCAGACAAATCAAGAAGAGTTCCACACAGACACTCACTGCCCAATCAGGGACAGTTAGGAATCAATGTCCTCTCCTTCTTCTCTTACCAGGAGCAAAATATAAGCACAAATTCCAAGCTTGCACATATGAAGCAGTTATCGGGCTTCCTGGTGATCAGCAGTTTCCAGGAAATAATGTCCCTAGGCTCTTCTTATCAGGAGCAAAAAAGAAGCACTAATCCCAGGATGACTACTGAGAAGCAGGATGTGTGCTATCCAATAATTGGTCATCTTTGACTAGATGTTGCAGATTTTAAATGTAAGATGGAAAAAATGGGTTACTTTCCTGAGAGTTGCAGTGTGCACTAAGCAGTTAGATATGAAAGAGGGAGTAACTCAAGCTTTAGCAATCTAAGGGGACATCCACTAATTTTAAAAGAGCAAGATAAATTGGAAGGGTGTGGGTACTTAGTGTTCTGGCTCTATGGAATACAGTGAGATGGTCAATAAATTTAAATAGCTGAACCGGAGTGATTTCACAAAATAATTTTGTTCTTACTGATAATAACCAAAGAAAGAGGACAGGAAAGGAAATATGTGATCAAATTAACATAAGGGATGGGAAACTAGAGACAGTTGAGTTTAAAAACGCAATAGTAACAGGATGGGATGTGATTCACAAGAGACACAGCCCTGGCCTGGTCCCTTTCCTGGTTTAAATATGCAATTGAAAGCAGAATGCAATTATAACACAGTGTAATGAAAATACACCACAATATATAAAACAGAAAAAGCAATGGCGCAATATAAATTACAAGAAAGCAGTATACGAAAAGCAAACTAACCTTTCCCTTATAGCAGTCAATGGCAGAGTATGAGTTAGCTTTTTCAGTAAAGCCTACTTTACAAACTGGTTTAGGTAGCTAAGGTCCATAATGAGATGAAGGTCCTCAGTTTTCATTGGAACCAAAAACAAAACTCCAGACCCTTGCTGGTGTGATGGGACCTCATGGATGACTCATTTGTCTAGCAGCACTGCAATCTCCTGATCTGCTGTCTTCATCTGTGAGAGTGGAACACTGGGAAGCCTTCTTTGCTGCATTTGAGGTGAGCAAATAAAGGGAATGACATAGCCTCTGGATACAAATCTCTGCATCCAAGAATCAGGAGTGATGACTGACCAGGGATGAAGGTGCAGAGATAAGCACCTCCCC
Organism: Protopterus annectens; assembly: GCF_019279795.1. Classification (NCBI taxonomy): domain Eukaryota; kingdom Metazoa; phylum Chordata; order Ceratodontiformes; family Protopteridae; genus Protopterus; species Protopterus annectens. The sequence continues at coordinate 608,922,087 of NC_056745.1, forward strand.
CCTACAGCTTTCAGAGTGCAGCAGTTGAGCAAACTTTCAGGAGTGCTGGAAGGTTTGTTGGCAAAAGGGCCTTGAAATTCTTGGTGCTACAGATCACCTCTGCCTCGAGGATGATGTTCATTGTTATTCCCTTCCTAACTTTTTCCCATCATTTTGGTTCCAAGAAAAGGTCCTTCAAGGGGTGAAGTGAACTGATGGCAAACAGGGTTTTACTATCTTATTATCCCCTTTTTAAAACACCTTTATGAATTCAGCACTTAAGACATAAGCAAACATACATAAACAGAAAAGAAAAACAATATTAACAGTTTTTCCTATTTGCATATATTATACATCACATATCATTTCTCTCTTTGTAACTATCATCTGTCCAACATTATATAAATTGCTGAATTCCTGCCTTCCCTTAAACTTCAGTCTTGCTCCTCCTCCTGAACATTATTCTGCATGAACTGTTCCCACAATTTCCATTTATTTCTATTTAATTTGCTCCTTCCCTTTCTAAATATCCCTTTTCCATTTCTTTTATCTATTTTATGATATCCATTACTTCAAATAAAGTTGATATGGACTTTTCTAATAACTGCTTTTTTGGCAGCCAACAGAATTAAACTTTATAAGGCCTTACTATGTATAGGCAATTCAAATCCTGTATCCCAGTTCAATAGAATAATTTCCTTAGTTACAACCATTTATTCACTCAATATTTCTGAGAAAGTAATCTGTAGGGAATTTTTAAAATTTGCCTACTCATTTTTTCCCAGTTACCTCTTTCTTCTTCATCACACCTCCAACATTTGCCACCTATCTGTGGAAAAATCCTTTGAAGTCTATTTGGGGTACAAAAATACCTATGCAACCACTTCCAAGCATAGATCCTAAACCTTTTGGACTTGTTACATACTTGGGAGCCACAGATGCATCTTTCCAGGGGTTTTGCCATCTTGTTAATGTGTGTCTTTAACTTGGGCCCAAAGAGTATGGACCCATCAAAAGGAACAATCAAAAAGGATGTCTTGAAGTTCACTGCAAAGTCACAGATATGCATCTAGGCATGCCAACATACAGCAATGCCAATGTCTACTGCTCTAGATGTGTCAGTTGCCACTTTGGATAAAAGGCACATGGATACATTCAAAATGGATTGTACGGTTGCCAACTGTGAATAAGAAGTTATGTACCTACCATAACGTTCCATGTTAGTTGTCTTCTCTCGCCTTCTTTCTTGCTTGATGGGTTCGGAGCCGATCCTCGGCTCCGACTCGGCACTTGCTTTAGCTCGAGAACTCCTTTTACCAGCTCGAGGCAGCCCCATATCCCATGATGCAAGGCGGTAAGTACCCAGATCTCGTTTGTTGACAAAGGGCAATAACACCAAGCATAAAATACTTCCCAAAGGAAGAAGAAACTTACATATGGAAAAAGGACCAGGTCTGAATGGTCTTTAGCATAATAGTTTCTTATACAAGGTCTGTCCAGGCCAGGGGAAGGAGGGTCGAAGAAAGAAGGCGAGAGAAGACAACTAACATGGAACGCGTTATGGTAGGTACATAACTTCTTAATGTTAAGTTGTCAATCTCGCCTTCATTCTTGCTTGATGGGACCGCGTCCTAGCACCTCTATCCTGGGTGGCTCAATGGAACAAACTCTTGAGGACTGTAGAGCCAAAACTGGCTCTGTCCCTGGAGGCCAAGTCCAATTTGTAATGGGAAACAAAAGTGTGAGGAGTGGCCCAAGTGGCCGCTGCACAAATAGTGTCCAAAGGAAGTCTAGCTTGAAAAGCTGTAGAAGTAGCTAAACTCCTAGTTGAATGTGCTTTAGGTTTTGAGCACAGCTGTTTTCCCTGATCGTATAAATTTCAGTGATGACCAAGAAAGCCATCTGGACAAAGTCACTTTAGAAACAGGAAGGCCTTTTTATTATCCGCATAGGAAACAAAAAGTTGATCAGATTTTCTAAATTTTTTGTTCTGTCCAAATAATATCTAAGTTGACGGTGGACGCCAAGATAATGTAGCTTTTGTTCAGCTCTATCTGAATAGTTAGGAAAAATACAGGAGATCAATGGATTGATTCAGATTGTTCTTTGAAGCGACCTTAGGTAAAAAGGATGGATTAGTTCTCAAAGATACTCTGTCTTTGTGAAAAATCAAATAGGGGTCGAACCGAAAGAGCATGAAGTTCAGACACCCTCCTGGCAGATGTAATAGCCACTAGGAATAAAGTTTTCCAAGAAAGATATTTCAGGGAACAAGAAACAGCTGGCTCGAAGGGGGGAAGAATCAAGGATGTCAGCACTAAATTTAGATCCCACTGAGGAGGAGGATTCCTGATTGGAGGCTTTAGTAGGAAAATTCCTTACAAGAAGGCCCTGCAGAGCCTATGGGACATAATATTATGATCTGCTATCCCGACATGAAAATTAGAAATAGCAGCCAATTGAACTCTGACTGTGGAAGAAGAGGAGCCTGCATGAAAAATCTCTGCTAAGAAGTCCAGAACTGCCTGAACAGGACGACTAAAAGGATCAATATTTTGGGCCTTAGCCCAATAAGAGAAACGTTTCCATTTGCTTGTGTAAATCCTCCTGGTAGAGGATTTTAGTGAAGCTACTATGATGTCTCTAACTGGATTAGAGATCAAAGGAAGCCTGGCTAAGGAAGGAAGTGGAGCAACCATGCTGTGAGGTTGAGAGAAGGGATTGACCGGTGCAGCTGACCGGATTGGTGAATCAGTAGATCTGGCACTGGGTCCAGATGCCACGGCTGCACCAAAAGGTGATGATGGAGGAACGGGAACCAAACTTGTCGAGGCCAGTAAGGGGCAATGAGAATCAATTTGGCTCTCAGAACGGTAGCTTTCTGGATCACCTGAGGGATCAGAGGAAATGGAGGGAAGGCATAAAGAAGTCCCTGGGGCCAATCCTGGGTCAGAGCGTCTCTGGGGATGGCCTGATAGAGGAAGAGGCTGAAGAAGTCTGGACATTTGCTGTTTTGGGGAGTAGCAAAAGATCGCAACATGGACGACCCCATTCCAGAAAAATCTCTTCCGCTATAGATTGCTTGAGAGACCACTCGTGAGGCATGAGGATAGCTCTGCTCAATCTGTCCGCTATAATGTTGGTTTTCCCAGGGATATGCGTTGCTACCAGAAACCGATGAGAGGAGATCGCCCATTGCCAAAGTCTGAGCGCTTCGACACAAGGGGTAGGACTTGGTTCCGCCCTGTTTGTTGATATACCAAACTACAGACATGTTGTCTGTGTGGACTGCAATTGTCCCTACGGGAAGAAAGTCGTTGAGGGCTTGCAACGTTAAAAGAACTGCTCTCATCTCCAGGACATTTATGTGCAGATGGTACTCGAACGGTTGCCACGTCCCATGAACCATCCTGCCCTGATAATGACCCCCACCCGATCAGGGAGGCATCCGTGGTGACAGTGGCTATCGGGGACGGAGGTACAAAGCACCTGCCTTGGTGAACCTGAGACGATGTGATCCACCAAGCAAGATGTTCTTTGCATGTTTGTGTCACCAGAATCTGGTGACGCATTGGAAGTTGCTGGTATGACCACTGTGTGAACAGCATCCACTGAAGAAGGCATGTAGAATCGAGCCAGGGAAGAAGTGTAATGGCCGCAGCCATGAGACCTAATACCTTCAGAACCATTCTGGCCTGTATTTTCTTGCTGGCCAGAATGATCCTGACATGAGTCTGAATGTCTGAAACTCTTTGTTCTGTAAGGGTAGCTGACATCCGAACAGTGTTTAAGTTTGCCTATGAAGGTAATAGACTGGCAGGGCGATAAGGATGACTTTTCGGAGTTGATTGAGATGCCCAAATGAGAACACAGGTCTATTGTGTAATCCCTGGCTTGTATAAGCTGATGCCTGGTGGTGGCTGACAGGAGCCAGTCGTCGAGATACGGAAACACCTGGAATCCTTGACGTCTCAGGTGAGCCGTGACCACTGCCATGCATTTGGTGAACACTCTGGGGGCTGTAGTGAGACCAAAGGGCAGGGCTCTGAACTGGAAATGACTGGACCCCAGCCGAAAGCGGAGAAATCTCCTGGAGCGTCTGTGAATTTTGATGTGATAGTACGCATCCTGAAGATCTATTGAGCACATCCAGTTGTCCTTCTGTAAGAAGGGCAGAATTGACTGAAGAGTGACCATTCGAATCTTGTCTTCTTGACAGACTTGTTGAGTCTGCTGAGGTCCAATATTGGTCTCCAGTCTCCCGTCTTTTGGGGACCAAAAGAACCTTGAGTAGATTCCGGCTCTGAATGGTCTATTGTAACTGGCTGAATGGCTCTTTTGCAGTAGTTTTGCGATTTCTAACTCTGCAATGTCCCTTAGACCGGGTGGTACATCTGGAAGGGAATTTGAGGGAAAGGACTTTCCTCGAAAGGAATTATGTAACCCTTGGATATGATCGACTGTACCCATCTGTCTTGAGTGAGGGAATGCCAGGCTTCTGGGTACAGTGATAATCTTCCCGACTGCCTCCAAGGAGGGACAGCCGGGCAACACCTCAGGGATGCTGAAAGGGCTTGTCAGAGAGAGGCTCCCTGTTTCCCTGGTTCTTCGGACCCCTCTGCCTCTAGAGCGTCTGTTATTGTTACCCCTCTGCCTCTAGGGGTAAACTGACCACGTGAATCGGCGTGACTCCTTGGGATTTACGGAACCACATCTTCCCACCCTTCTGTCCTTTGGGATAAGGCCTAGAAGGGGTGGAAAACGGACTCCAACAGCAGAAAGAGTCTTGCCGTCCTGCTCGCACCTGGTCAAGGTTTCCTTCACCTGAGGGCCAAACAAAGCTGACCCATCAAAGGGGGAATTTGTGAAGGACGCCTTAAAGGGATCTGCAAAATCACATAGCCGCATCCAGGCTTGGCGCCTAAGAGCCACACCTGTGCTCATGCTCTACTCTCCATCCGCAGCATAAGATATTAGCCGCATGGAGGAGTTTGCAATGGAATTGAGGGTTCCTAGCTGAGAAGCAATTTTTTCTTGAGCCCTGCAGCTGTAGGATCCTGAACTACTTCTCCCAGCTCCTTCAGGATATCCCTTTGGAGTCTGGTGAAGTGACATAGGTAATTCAGCGAACGCATAGCAAAGGTCGCTGAGGAAAACATCCGCCACTGCACCTATCCATGGTCCTAGAGTCCTTATTAGGAGGATGGACGGGCACGGAAGGATCTGCAAGTTCCTTTTGGTGGCCGCAGCCACCACCATGGCATCAGCGGGACACCCTTAGTAAGGAATTGTTTGTCGCCGGGCAGTGATAAATTTTGAAGGCCTCCTAGGGACTGGCTCTACAGAGTCAGGAGCTGCCCACGCCTTCGTGCAATCACCTGCATAAGGGGTCGAAGGCGGAGATACCCAGGAGGTGGAGGGCCGAGATCCAAACGCCTCTAGGTATACTGACTCATCCTCAGAGGGATTGTTGGTGGGCCAGTTTCCCTCTGTTTCAGAAGTTCTAGGATGTCTGAGAAGGAGACATCCTCAGAGGGGATCTAGGGGATCCCTCTGACTCATCAAAGTCAGTATCCAGTGACAGACTCGGGGAGTCTACATGCTTCCTCTTACAAGTCCTCTTCCTAGGAGGATCTCCGAAACATCAGGAGAATCCTCGGAAGAGGGGGAAATTCCCAATGGGGAAACCTGAGGCGGAGGATCTCTGGGTCCTGTAGCAAGAGAAGTGGCAGAGATGTCAACAGGTACTATAGAGGGAGGAGCTACGGGAACAGACTGCTGACTGATACCAGTGGCCAGTACACTCTTCATCACCTCGAATGCTCCCCTCCCAGGCAGGTCCGAGAGAACCCACTCCGAAGAGCTAGGTACTCCAGGGACCACCGAAAGGGAAGTCTCCGAGGCAGATGTTGGAGCCGAGCTCACCAAGGCCGAGGCTCCAAGGGGAAGAGCGGGCTCAGACAAGGGTCCGATGCCACTCACCCCCTCGGAGGAGACCATGGAAGCCCGACCACCGAATCCCTCTAAGGAAGGTCTCGAAGAGGAGATAAGAGTAGAGGCTGAAGGAACAGAAGGGGGTATCTGTCCTCCAGCCGTAGCAGTAACCATTCCCGAAGACTCCAACTCCAAGCTCTGGGGTAGAGTTGAAGGAGGAACTGTAACGGGGTGTGGACCAACAGTCGTCTGTTGAGACGGACTGTGTAACATTTGGGCCAGTACCTGTGACTTGAGTAATCTACTGACCACTCTCTCTAGGTCATGATCTGACAACCTGGATGACCTTGAAGATCGGCTCCGATGGCTCCGTTCCGATAGAAGAGGTGAAGCCGAGCCGAGTATCGGCTCCAAGGAAGGAGACCTCGACCTCTTCCTGGAATGAGCCATCGGAGCCGATAATAGATCCTGGGGGAGCCGACCTCGGAGCCGACAGGAAGCCTCGATGTATCGGCTCCAGCCGGAGCCGATACAGCCACCAAAGTAACGGTGTCGGAGCCGATCGGAGCCGACACCGATGCCTGTGCCACATGGGTGTCGGAGCCGATCGGAGCCGACATCGAAGTGATACAGATTCGCACCGATAGCCATCGGTGCCGAAAGCTTTGTCAAGCCAGAATCGGCTCCAGCCGGAGCCGATCTCGACTCAGTACGAGTCGGAGCCGAGGCCGCAGGCTTAGATACAGAAGCCTGGGCCTTGGCAGGTTTTGCTGATTTTGGTGGAGCCGACTTAGCCGGAGAGCCCTCCGGCTTAAGAAGGCCCCTAAGAATCAGCTTATTACGCCTCTCCTGCAGGACTCTCTGGCTGAAGGAGTGACAAATAGCACAGGAGTCCTGCAGGTGAAGAGGGCCCAGACAATACAGGCAAGAAGTGTGACCGTCTGTCAGAGACATCTTCTGACAGCACGAGTCACACTTCTTAAAACCTGAGACCCTCTCCTTTGACATGGTGCTGAAAACACAACACACACACACACCAGTCAAAATTAATTAAACAAAATACCAAAAGGTATTCTATAAAACCAACACACACACCCTAACAGGGGATGGGATAGGGAAAAGATTGACTAACAAAAAATTAAAGGAGACAGGGAATTTCTGTCAGAAAGGGTAGAAATATAAACTTAAACTATCAATAAAGGAGTTTTTGACTAAAAAGGGCTTAAATATCACAAAGTGAACAACTTACCAGGAGCTGGTAAAAGAAGACCTCCTAAGCGGCAAACGAGATCTGGGTACTTACCGCCTTGCATCATGGGATATGGGGCTGCCTCGAGCTGGTAAAAGGAGTTCTCGAGCTAAAGCAAGTGCCGAGTCGGAGCCGAGGATCGGCTCCGAACCCATCAAGCAAGAATGAAGGCGAGATTGACAACTTAACATTACACTGTTTTGCAGGACTATGCTGTCATAGTATCAGAGAGAGACTTGGAAAGTTCCTTGTTCAGGTACCTCTGAGACCTCATCAAGTGTGCTAGATAGTTCAGTGCATGTAATGCAAATGTCGGTCAGGAGTAAGTCTGCTTTCCAAACTGGTCCAAAGCCCAAAACTCCCGATTGGTGGGTGGTGCAGTGGGAGTGGATAGGAACAGCTCTCTTCTGACAAGCTCTTTCTTTGTGGCCGCCACCACCGAGAAGGCATCCACTACAAGCCCCTTGCTCCACTGAAGCCTATCCTGTGGGGAAGCTAAAATTTTTCCTGGCTTAAAGGGATGGGCTCCAACACATCTGGCGCCTTCTATGCCTGCTGAGACACAAGGTCAATAAGCTCATGCACTGAGGAGACCACACAAAAAGTGGATGGGTCAGCTCCAAAGGCCTCAAGAAACACAGATTCTTCTTGGGAAGGGCCACCAGTGGACCATCCCCCCTCCTTTGCCGAGGTAATTCCAGGATATTGCCAAAGATGACGTCTTCCAAGAGACACCTTGGAGACTGCCCTTCCCCTTCATCAAAATCAGTATCTTCAATGAGAGACTCCTGAAGGAAATTTAAATGTCTCCATGCTGGGAAGATCCGGGGAAGACTCAAAAGCCGAAGAGAAACTCACCTCATGAGCCTTGCCAAGGCCCGACTGAAGCTGGCTATCCCTCAGGAACAGCAAATCATGGGGTAAGAACTGCAGACACTAGAGAAGACCAGATGGAGCCATGAAAGAACAGCACACCTCTTCTCAAGACAATTTTAGAACCCTTTGAAATGTCTCAAAAACTGAAGCCAAAGCCAGTCCTCAAGGAGTTCTCTTAGGATCTGAGGATCTCAACAAGTGATCCCCTTGAGACTCGGTCCAGCCTGGTTCTGAAGTAGACACTACGGCTTATCTATTCAGTACTGACACATCGAGAAGAAAGGATGTGTCCATGAGTCTTGGAGGTGATGCCAACCCTCAGCCCATGTGCCAATGACAATCTCTCAGCTCAGGGACACCTTGATATCTGACATTGGAGTCATGAGGATAAGGGATAATGATGGAGTCAAAGACAACCAGACTACTGTCTCTGACAAAGTCATCTTGCAGGGAAATGTTTGGTTCCAAAAGTAGAAGATTCCAAAGGTCAGATTGGGGAAGGGGCAACCAGCTGTACGGCAGCAGGAGGGGTGGGAAGGGTCCTCATCTGAATCTGGCTCCTCAGGATCTTTCGCATCATTCTCTCCACATCTGTTTCAGATAAGATCCTCAAAGACTATACATACTAAAGTGAGGAGACCATCAAAGGTGGCCTACAAGACCTGTGAAAGGACATTTCTGACTGTAAATTTGGAGATGATAGCCAAATGGTGATTGGTTCCAGAGAAAAACTACAGTTGTGCAAAATCTTACCATAACAGTAGATGTCCTCTTCACTGTTGCAGTAGTCATAACCAGTGGGATCTCCTGCCATAGACAGCCCTACATTGGGACAGTATATCAAAGCCTTTAACTCTTACCAGTGTCATATGACAGACAAATGCTCCCTGTGTCAGTGTAGGGCATAAAGGAGATGTATGGATGCTGCAAACTCAGAAATGAAGTGCGCCAGGAGAACTACAGCCATCACAGGAGAAAGGAGAATATGTACATCCAGGAAAGAGGAGATACCGAAGGAGAAAGTCACACATACATCGGTCAGACAGATGTTCCCAACAGAAAAAAATATGAAAAGGGGGCATCTCGCCCTTCAATCTTACACTTGGGTTCGGAGCCGAACCTTCATAGGTCTTCATAGGTTCATACTAAGCTAACTGCCCTTGTGAGCCATTTTAAGCCTAGCCAATTATCCCTTGTGAGACTCAAACCCTGCACCTTGTGTTTGTAAGGCACACACCTTAACCCTTAGGCCACCCTCCCAACCCCTCGGCTCCGACTCGGCAATTCTCTATCTCAAAATCTTCTGGCTGGCTCGTGGCTAGGAGGTATCCCATGATGCATCGCTAATGTATCCCAGAAGAATGGAGGGCGATATGGACTACAAACATCAAACATTATGGTAAGTACATAACTTCTTTATGTTCTGTAGTCCTATCTCGCCTTCATTCTTACACTTGGGACAGCATCCCTAGCACCTTTATCTTGGGTGTCTCACTGGAAAATGCTCCTGAGTACTGTGGAACCAAAGGAAGACCTGTTCCTGGAAGCCACATCCAATTTGTAGTGAGTAATGAATGTATGAGGTGAAGCCCATGTTGCTGTTGCACAGATGTTATCTATAGGAATCTTTGCTTGAAAGACTACCGAAGTAGAAACAGATTTGGTAGAGTGAGCTTTCACCTTAAAGGGAATATCTTTGGCACTGGACGTATAAATACAGGAAATGCAGTTGTAAATCCAGTGAGACAATATAGTTTTGGAGACTGGAAGACCCTTTATTGCATCTGAAAAGGAAATAATTGATCTGACCTTCTGAAATTATTAGTTATGTCGAGATAAAAATGCAATTGTCTATGCATGTCAAGCTGGTGGAATTTCTACTCTGCTTTGTCAGAAAAATTAGGGAAGAAAACAGGTAATTCAATGGACTGATTAATATTGGCCTGAGAAGAAACCTTAGGAACAAAAGAAGGGTTGGTATGTAAGGAAACCCTATCTCTGTGAAACACCAAATAAGGAGGCTTAATGGAGAGGGCTTGCAGTTCTGAGACCCTCCTTGCAGATGTAATGGCCACTAAAAATATAGATGTTAAGTTGTCTATCTCGCCTTCATTCTTGCTGGATGGGTTCGGAGCCGACCTCGGCTCCGACTCGGCCACTCTAAAAGCTCGAGAGTTGGTTCCACCGGCTCGAGGCTCCCCTTATATCCCACAATGCTAGGCGAGAGTTACCTCAGATCTCGTTTGCCGCTACAGCTTCGAGGTTGGTTGCTTCTACCGGTTCCTGGTGAGTGTTAGCTTTTTCTGCTAAAAGGTACTCTTTTTTCCCCTTTTTTAAGTTAAATTCTTCCTAGATTAGTGTAGATCATAGAACTTATCCCCGACCCTAATTTTTCCCGTTTCTTTATTAAAAGAACTGTTGATTCTCCCTTTGGGCCTTTGGCCTTCCCTTCCTTAGGGAGTGTTTGTGTAGTTTTAGTTTAATTTTTTGGTACTTAATTTTTAGTATTTCTACTAAAATTATTATTTTTACTGACAGGGTATAACTTGTGTGTTTGGGTGTGTGTTTGTGTACACCTGTCAGTTAGGGATATGTCAAAAGAAGCAAAGGTCTCCGGATTCAAGAAGTGTGATGCGTGCTGTCAGAAAATGTCTCTGACAGACGCTCACACTTCTGTGTCTATTGTCTGGGGTTTGCACCTGCAGGACTCCTGTGCTGTGTGCCATGGCTTCAGCCCCAGGGTCCTGCAGGAAAGAAAAACAAGTTGATTCTGAGAGGCTTGTTGAAGCCAGAGGATTCCCTGTCAGTGTCAACAGGAAGCCCTCTAAGGCATCGAGGTCTCGGCTCCGGCTTCTGAGCCGAGACCTCAGGTTGTTCAGCCTTTACCTTTATCGGCTCCGCTGGAGCCGATAAGTCTCAGTCCACAGTTTCTGTGGCTTCGGCTCCGCCGGAGCCGAGGTTATCGAGGTACCGTGTCGGCTCCGACAAGATCTTCGGAGCCGACAACCAGAAAGAGGTCTAGGTCACCTTCTCTTGGCTCCGTTCATTCGGCTCCAGGATCTCCCCTGCTGTCTGAACGGAGCCAAAGGTCTCATTCCTCTAGGTCATCGAGGCTTTCCGATCATGACCTTCAGAGAGTGGTGAGTCGACTACTTAAGTCCGAGGCACTACCCCAGATGCTTCAGAGCCCGACTCATCAGTCGGTGCCTACCCCGTCCATCAACTCTTTCCTCCTTCGACTCTTTTGAGTTCGAGCCGGGTCGGTCGGAACCGAGACTGTGGTTACCGAGCCGAGACAATTGTCTTCGCACCGTCGTCGGCTCCGTTCTTCTTTGGAGGAATCTCGGCGGACTTCCCTCGTCGGCTCGAGGGGTGAGTGGCATCGGACCCTTGTCCGACCCCCTCCCTCTCGGTGCTTGGCGCTGGTGAGTTCGGCTCGACATCGCCTCGGAACCATCACTGTCGGTGCCGAGGGGGTTCTTAGCTCCTCGGAGCGGGGACCTCTGGCTCTGCCTGACAGGGGTGCATTCGAGGTCATGCGGAGTGTGTTAGAGCCTGGCTCTACTCCACAGTCGGCTCCGTCAGCCCTCCCTCGATGCTGCCTCAGGGTAAGTCGTCTCACTCTCTCATCCCGGACCGCAGAGAGCCAGCTCCTCAGGAGCCCCTGTGGGATTTCATCCTCTTCCGAGGCCTCTCCTGATTTGGCAGAAGAGCCCCTCGGAAGAGGAAGTGCAAGAGGAAGCACATTGACTCACCTGAGGCTATCACGCCAGACACAGATCTGGATGATTCTGAGGGTTCCCCGTTCGCCTTCTGAAGATGTCTCATTTGCAGACATTCTGGAGATCCTGAAACAGAGGGGAAATTGGCCAGCCCTCAACCCTTCGGAGGACGAATCTGTGTATCTTGAGGCGTTGGCTCTCGCCCTTCCACCTCCTGGGTGTCCCCCTTGACCCCCTCATGCAGGTGGTTGCTAAGAAGGCATGGACGGCTCCTGATTCAGTGGACCCCACTCCCAGGAGACCCTCTAAATTCATCACAGCTCCATCAGACAAGCAATTTTATCAAAAGGAGTTTCTGTGGATGCTATGGTGGTAGCTGCTGCCACAAAGAAGGAACTGGCTGATCCTTCAGTGCCTGTCCATCCACCTAACAAGGAATCTAGGTCCATGGATAGGTACGGGAAGTGGATGTTCTCCTCAGCGACATTTACCATGCGTTCGCTGAATTACCTGTGCCATTTCACTCGTCTTCAAAGGGACTTGATCAAGGAAGCGAGTGAAATGTTAAAGGATCCTACAGCTGCGGGTTTCCAAGATAAAATGAACACGCAGCTGGCTACCCTTAACTCCATATCTAACTCCTCCATGCGCCTCCTCTCTTATGCGGCCGATGGAGCGAGCAGAGCCGCAGGGACAGGTGTAGCCTTACGTAGGCACGCCTGGATGCGGCTGTGCAATTTTGCGGACCCTTTCAAGACGTCTTTCACGAACTCCCCTTTGATGGATCTCTCTTTGGTCCTCAAGTGAAAGAAACCCTGACTAGGTGCGAGACTGATGGCAAGACCCTTTCTGCCATCGGAGTCCGTTTTTCGACTCCTTCTAGGCCTTACCCCAAAGGCCAGAAGGGTGGGAAGATGTGGTTCCGTAAACAATCTCAAGGGACTTCGCCTGACACACAGAGTCGTTTTCCTACCAGAGGCAGAGGTGGGAATAACAATGGTAGACGCCCTAGGGGCAGGGGGGGTCCGCAGAACCAGGGCAATCGGGAAGCCTTTCCTGACAAGCCTTTTCAGCATCCCTGAGGTGTTGCCCGACTGCCCATCTTCGGAGGCAGTCGGGGGAAGATTGTCACTGTACCCAGAAGCCTGGCTATCCCTGACTCAAGACAAATGGGTACAGTCCATCATTTCAAGGCTATTCTATCCCCTTTCTTCGTTTTCCAAATCAGTCAAAAAAATCCCTTCCAGATGTTCCACCCGCTCAAAGGGATATAGCAGCTTTGGAAATTTCAAAACTGCTTGCAAAAAGAGCAATTCAGTCAGTGCCAGCAGACCAACAAGGATCCGGAATCTACTCAAGGTTCTTTTTAGTTCCAAAGAAAACAGGGGACTGGAGACCGATTTTGGATCTCAGTGTCTTGAACAAATCAGTCAAGAAAACAAGATTTCGGATGGTCACGCTGCAATCCATCCTTCCCCTTTTGGGCAAAGGAAACTGGATGTGCTCTATAGACCTTCGGGATGCGTACTATCACATAAAAATGAACAGACGCTCCAGAAGATTCCTCCGCTTCAGGCTGGGAACCAGTCATTTTCAGTTCAGGGCCCTGCCCTTTGGTCTCACCACTGCCCCGGTGTTTACCAAATGCATGGCAGTGGTAGCTTCTCACCTGAGACGACAAGGATTCCAGGTGTTTCCATATTTGGACGACTGGCTTCTCACAGCTCCCACCAAGCATCTCCTTCTGATGGCCAGAGATTATACTTTTCGCTTGTCAAAACTGGGTATTTCAATAAATTGCGAAAAGTCTGTTTTGTCGCCTTGTCGTACTATTACCTACATAGGCAAATTTAGATACTATAAACATGTCTGCAAGACTAACGAACCAAAGGATATCAGACATTCACAAATTGGTGTCACTTCTTCTCAACAACAACAGAGTCAAAGCCAGGTTGGTTCTAAAGGTGTTGGGAATCATGGCAGCGGCTATACCTCTCCTTCCATTGGCCAGATACCACATGCGGATCCTTCAGTGGATGCTTTTACCCAATGGTCATACCAGGAACTTCCAATGTCTCACACCATTATGATCACGCAAGTGCAAAAGCATCTCATGTGGTGGATGTCTTCCCCAGCTCCTGTCGGAAGACCATTTGTTCCACCTCCTCCGGTTGCTACTCTGACAACGGATGCCTCCCTGATCGGGTGGGGGGGGCATTATCAGGGCAGGACAGTCCAGGGCACATGGCAACCAAACGAATGCCACTTGCACATAAATGTTCTGGAGATGAGAGCAGTGCTTTTAGCGTTGCAAGCCCTTCAAGACTCTCTTCCCTTGGGAACAATAGCAATCCAGACAGACAATATGTCTGTAGTGTGGTACATCAACAAACAAGGCGGAACCAGATCATACCCCCTGTGTCGAGAAGCACTCAGACTGTGGCAATGGGCGATTTCTTCTCAGCGTTTTCTGATAGCAACGCACATCCCCGGGAAGTCCAATCACATTGCGGACAAGTTGAGCAGAGCCATACTCATGCCTCACGAGTGGTCTCTGAAAGACTCTGTAGTGAGAGAAATCTTTCTCAAGTGGGGTCAGCCTTGCTGCGATCTTTTTGCTACTCCCCAAAACAGCAAGTGCAGAGAATTTTTACTCTATTCCCTTTACCAGGCCAACCCAGCAGGGACGCTCTAGTCCAAGTTTGGCCCCGGGACTTCTGTATGCATTTCCTCCTTTCCCACTGATCTCTCAAGTAATACAGAAAGCTATCGCTCAGAAGGCCTCATTGATCCTCATTGCTCCTTACTGGCCTCGACAAGTGTGGTTCCCTTTCTACATCGATTTCTTTTGAGCGACCGTGGAATCTGGACCTAGTTCCAGATCTTTTGATCCACCAGTCGGGTCAGTTTCATCGCTCCTCCCTCTCTGAACCTCACTGCTTGGTTCCTCCAGTTCCAACCGTAGCCAGGCTTCCTCAATTATCTCACTCTGTTAGAGATATATTGATAGCTTCCCATAAATCTTCCACTCGAAAGATTTATTTGAGTAAGTGGAAACGCTTCTCATATTGGGCACAAGGAAAGGACATAGATCCTTTCACCGCTTCCATCCAACTAGTCCTTGATTTTCTAGCTGAACTCTTCCATGCAGGTTCATCTCCATCTACTCTTAAGGTTCAATTGGCAGCTATTTCTAATTTCCATGTGGGCATTTCTGAATCTGCCCTAATGTCCCACAAACTTTGCAAAGCCTTTTTGAAAGGAGTTTTTCTTCTCAGACCTCCTATAAGAAATCCTCCTTCTCCTTGGGACCTAAATTTAGTTCTTGCTTCTTTGATTCTTTCCCCTTTCGAACCTGCAGCTTCATGTTCCTTGAAATTATTATCATGGAAAACTCTCTTTCTGGTGGCTATCACATCAGCTAGAAGAATTTCAGAACTTCAAGCACTCAGTTGTCGTTCTCCTTATCTTGTGTTCCATAAGGACAGAGTTTCTTTACGAACTAACCCGTCCTTTTTGCCTAAGGTGGTTTCAACATCAAATCTGAATCAAACCATTGACCTCCCTGTTTTTTTCCCAGAGTATTCAAATAGGTCTGAACAAAAATTACACTGCCTGGATGTTCATCGTCAATTAAGGTACTACTTGGATAGGACGAAACAATTCAGAAGATCTGATCAACTGTTTGTCTCCTATGCGGAAAGCAGAAAGGGACTTTCAGTTTCAAAGGTATCATTATCCAGATGGCTAACATCTTTGATTTCCCTGGTATATGAAATTAGACAACAAAAATTGCCTAATAAACCTAAAGCCCATTCCACCAGAGCTTTGGCTACTTCTTTAGCCTTCCAAGACAGACTGCCTATTGACACCATTTGTGCAGCGGCTACTTGGGCTACTCCTCACACTTTTATTTCTCATTATAAGTTGGATTTAGCTTCTAGGCATAGAGCTAATTTTGGTTCCACTGTTCTCAGGAGTCTGTTCCGTTAGGCCACCGGGACAAGGTGCTAGGGACGGTCCCATCCAGCAAGAATGAAGGCGAGATAGACAACTTAACATATAGAAGTTATGTTCTTACCATAACGTTCCATGTTAGTTGTCTTCTTCTCGCCTTCTTCTTGCGTCCCACCCTCCTTCCCCCTGGCCTGGACAGACCTAGAGGAGTTGTGATCGTGACCTCTCTTTCTACCACCTCTTTCTTAGTCATATGCTATTATGCATATTTCTTGGTTCAGGATGTAGGTCACCCTTTTTCTTCCTGTTGTTAGAGGTGGATTCTGTTTTACAGTTATACTGTTACTGTTATAAGCTGGGGTTAGCTTACAAACGAGATCTGAGCTAATTCTCGCCTAGCATTGTGGGATATAAGGGGAGCCTCGAGCCGGTGGAACCAACTCTCGAGCTTTTAGAGTGGCCGAGTCGGAGCCGAGGTCGGCTCCGAACCCATCCAGCAAGAAGAAGGCGAGAAGAAGACAACTAACATGGAACGTTATGGTAAGAACATAACTTCTATTTTTCCAAGATAGGAACTTGAGGTCACAAGTTGCTGAAGGTTCAAAAGGGCTCGAAGTAAGTTTTTGAAGTACAAAATTCAAATCCAAGGGTGTCACAGGATCCATGACTGGAGGTCGTAATAAACTGGCCCCTTTAAGAAAAGCTCTACACAATCTATGCATCATAAGGTTAGGATCATTAGCCAAATGAAAAGTTGAAATAACTGCCAGTTGAACTTTAATAGTGGCAGCTGCTGAACCTTGATGGAACAACTGAGTAAGGAACTCCAAAATGGCAGAGATGGGAGCTGTATAAGGATTGAGGTTTCTCTCATGAGCCCAAAAGGAGAAGCTCTTCTATTTACTGGTGTAAGTCTTTCTGGTAGTAGGTTTGTGAGAAGATGTCAGAATATGTACAACATCAGGGGAAAAGTCATGAAGCCTGACTAAAGATGGAATTGGAGCAGCCAAGCTGCCAAATTGACGGTGTGGAGAGAGGGATGGAACACCCCTAACATGTGCGTCAGTAAATCTGGCACTGGGTCCACAGTCCACAGTTCATCCATTAGATGAGGTCTGAGGAAGGGGAACCAACTCTGTCAAGGCCAGTAAGGAGCAATGAGGATCATTTTGCTTCACAAGGATATGGCTTTCTGAATTACCTTCGATATCAGGGGAAATGGTGGGAATACATAGAGAAGTCCTGAGGGCCAATCATGAACGAGGGCATCTCTGGGTGCCTCCCCCTGCAGGGGAATTAGGGTGAAGTAGCTGCTTTTGGCATTTAGAGGAGTGGCAAAAAGATCACAGTAAGGCTGACCCCATTTTCGAAAAATCTTTTCCGTGATGTGTGTGTTCAGAGACCACTCATAAGGCATCAGAATAGCCCCGTTGAGCCTGTTGGCTATCACGTTGGTTTTCCCCGGAATGTGCGTTGCAACCAAAAAATGTTGGGAAGACACTTCCCACTCCCACACTCGAAGGGTTTCTCTGCAAAGGGGATAAGATTTGGTCCCTCCTTGTTTGTTTATGTACCATATCACTGACATATTGTCCGAGTGGATCGCAATCGTCCCTAGAGGGAGAAAGCTACGCCAGAAGCACTGCTCTCCTCTCCAAGACGTTGATATGCAAATGAGCCCTGTGTTCCCACCACGTGCCTTGGACTGTTTTCCCTAGATAATGCTGCCCCCACCCTATGTGGGAGGCATCCGTGGTCAGGGTGGCGACAGGGGGAGATGGAACAAATGCTCTGCCTGTGGTCAGATGGCTGGACAGGGTCCACCAGCAAAGATCCTGTTTGCACAATTCTGTTATCAGGCTGGGGTGAGAAAGAGGGATTTGCTGCAGTGACCATTGGGAAAAAAGTAACCACTGCAGAAACCTCATGTGCAGTCTGGCTAATGGGACTAATGTTATTGTAGAGGCCATCATCCCTAACAATTTGAGCACCGTCTTTGCTTTTACCTTCCTCCGAGTTAGTAGACTCAAAATTTGTTTCCTGAGATTTTGAATCCTCTCTACGGGGAGGTAAGCCCTCATTGTGAAGGCATTTATTTCATCGCCAATAAAATTCACATGCTGAGAGGGCGATAATGCAGATTTCCGCCAGTTTATTGAAATCCATAGCTGCAGGCAAGTTGAAATGGTAGCGTCCCTGGCCTGTAATAGTAGATGCCTGGTGGTGGCAGTCAGGAGCCTGTCTTCCAAGTACGGAAACACTTGGAATACAAGGCGTCTCAAGTCAACCGTTACCACTGCCATGCATTTGGTGAACACCCTGGGGGCAGTGGTGAGACCAAAGGACAGGGCACGAAACTGATAATGACTGGCCCCCAGCCGGAAGCGTAAGTGACTCCTTGATGCTCTGTCCATTTTGATGTGGTAGTGCGCATCTTGGAGATCTATGGGGCACATCCAAACGTCTTTCCCTAACAATGGGAGTATCGACTGTAAACTGACCATTCGGAATTTGGACTTCTGTACAGATTTGTTCAATTTCCTGAGATACAAAATGGGTCTAAAGTCCCCTGTTCTATTTGGCACCAAAAAGAATCTGGAGTAAGACCCTAATCCTACTTGGTCTGCGAGGACGGATTGGATGACTCTCTTTACGAGCATCTTTTGGATTTTTAGAGTTGTTGAATCCCTGTGATTGGGCGGAACATCTGGGATTCATCTGATCCGAGGAGGGGGAAAAGAGAAGGGAATATGGTAACCTCTGGTAATCATTCTTAATACCCACTTGTCTTGAGTGATATCGCACCAGGCTTCTGGGTATAAGGATAAACGTCCCCCGACTGGCTCCAGAGATGCGCAGTTGGGCCTCCTTTCAGGAGCGCTGATAGGGACGACCATGAAAGGAATCACAGTCTCCCTGGTTCTGCGGGCCTCCCCTGCCTCTAGGGCGGCGTCTACCATTATTTCCTCCTCCTCTGCCTCTGGAGAAGGAATCATCCTGTGCGTCCTGGAAAAACCACTGCGACTTCCTGAACCACATTTTACAGCCCTTCTGCCCTTTGGGATAGGGTCTAGAAGGAACGGAAAAATGGACTCCTATGGCAGACAGGGTTTTCCCTTCCTGTTCGCACCTGGTGAGTGTGTCCTTTACCTTGGTTCCAAACAATGAGGATCCATCAAAGGGAGCATTGGTAAATGTAGACTTAAAGGCCTCTGCAAAGTTACACAAGCACATCCAGGAGTCTCTTCTAAGAGAAACTCCTGAACCCGCTGCCCTACTCGCTCCATCCACTGCTTAAGATATCAGCCACATGGAGGAGTTTACAATAGAATTTAAGGTAGACATCTGTGCATTAAACTTCTCAGACACTGCTTCAGATACGTTACATTGTAGAGTCTCTCCCAGTTCTTTTACGAGATCTCACTGGAGCCTAGTGAAGTGAGACAGGTAGTTCAGCAATCTAAGTGCAAAAGCCGCTAAAGAAAAGATACACTTCCCGTACCTATCCATCGTTCGAGACTCCTTGTTCGGTGTATGGACAGTGGGGGAAGTTTCAGCAAGTTCCTTTTTGGTGGCTGCTGCCACCACCATGGCATCTACTGGCATGCCTTTAGGGAGAAAATTTTTGTCCTAAGGTGCTGACAATAATTTATTACATCTTCTAGGAACCGGTTCCACAGTATCGGGAGATTCCCACACCTTTCAACTCACTAGATCCAGTAGCTCATCAAAAGGTGGAGACACCCAAGAGGCAGAGGGTTGAGACCCAAAAGCCTTCAGGTACACTGACTCCTCATCAGAAGGGGAGGTGGTGGGCCAGCCTCCTCTCTGTTTCAGGATTTAAAGGATATCTGCGAAGGAGATATCATCAGAGCACAACTTGGGGACCCTTCTGACTCCTCAAGGTCAGTGTCTGATGTAATGGATGTATCGAGGGAGTCAACATGTTTCCTCTTACAAGTTTTCTTCTGATGGGGCTCCTCAGAAGGATATTCTGGGGAGACCTCGGAAGACTGGGGACCAGTCATGGAGGTTTCCTAAGGCTGCGAGTCTCTACTGTGTTGGATGAGAGAAGGTGCGGAGACTGAAGTCGGTGCTTTAGAGGGTAGAGTGTTAGTACCCCTGGTTGGAACTGAAGACCTGGACAGAACAATCCTCATCACCTCGAAAGCCAATCCTCCCAGCTCCAAGATTGCCCCCCGCTCCAAAGGTGCATAGGAAGTCCTCGGTGCCGAGGAGATAGGCTCCGAGGCAGATGTGGTGTCCAAACTCACCCGAGCTGAAGCACCAAGAGGTAGGCTCGGAACCGAAGAAGTTTGGGTCCAAGCGTCCCCCTCGGGCCCGACCGGAGAGCTTAGGACCCTAGACCCCATGGACGGCACCGAAGGGGTTAGAGCGGATATCGAAACAGAGAGACCAACTGAGGTAGCTGGAACCGACCTTTCCACGACAAGTGGCACAACATCTCTGGCTCTGATGCACCAGAGTGGTTCGGAGGAGGAACATCGACAGGGTGTATGGGCACATTAGGCTCCGGAGCCGACCGGGATGGAGCCAAAAGTAAATTTGCCAGTACCGAAGTCAGGAGTAGTCTGCGCATCACTCTCTCAACGTCGCCATCAGAAAGGCTTCTATAAGACCTGGAAGATAGAGTGGGGGACCTAGATCGCTGAAAGATAGGCGACCTGAGAGTCGGAGAGACCGGGCAGAGTTCAGCTGACCGGCTCCGAGACACAGACTCAGTTATCGGCTCTGAAACTCCTGGAGCCGAAACTGATTGTTCCACATTAGGAAACCTCTGTCGGCACCGAAACCAGTGGAGCCAATGAGTATGTAATCAGTTTGGCAATTTTGTCTGGCAGCTCCGATGACACCGAATAAGTGGGAGACCGCCTTTTTTTGGATTTGGCTTTGTCATTTTTGGAAGATAGTGCCTTAGAACTGGAGGAAGACGAAGCCAACTCATCCTCAAAAGAATGCTTTAACAGGCCTTTCATGCAGGGATACAAACAAAGGCCAACAGTAGGACGGCCAATCAGCAAAGGCACAAACAGTACAAAACAGAGCAAACAATGCCAACAAATTGTCTAAAACAGACACAGAATATGAACAAATCACTAATTCAGCGAATACAGATACTTTAGTAGCAATAACTAGAAAAAACGAGTAGAAAAATTTTCACTTAGCCACGGCCAAGAAGAAACACGTCTGAGCTCAATGAGCGGCAGATGAGATCTGGGATACGTTAGCGGTGCATCATGGGATACCTCCTAGCCATGAGCCAACCTGAAGATTTTGAGGTAGAGAATTGCTGAGTCGGAGCAGAAGTTCGACTCCGAACCCAGGTGTAAGAATGAGGGTGAGATAGGACTACAGAACATTAAATACTGCAACAGTGAGAAGGACATCTATTGTTATGGTAAGATTTTACTATGTCTTTCCATATCCCTACTGCAGTATTCATAACCAATGGAAGAGTACAAAAGCTACCGTAAGGAATGGAAGGAGGAAGGCAAGGAGGAACCTTTCACAAAACCATAAAGGACAGCACTGGAAAAACCAGCCTGGCTCTAGAAATGACATCCAACTTGTAATGTTTAGTGAAGGTGTGAACAGAATAACAGCTTAATGGATGGAACTGGTGCCCAAACCTTTAAATAAAGCCTCAGAGGAGGCCACAACCCTGGTAGAATTGACCCAAACTGAGACAGAAAGCTGTTTGCCATGAAAGGAATAACAAAAGGAAATGACTTTCGAAATCCAGGAGGAGACAGTTTGCATAGAAACAACCAAACTCAATGTCCTGGTATGAAAAGAATCAAAAACTTGTTCATATTTGCATATAGCCTTCATCTTGTCTAAATAATACCTGAACTGTCAATGAAGATCCCAGATGTGTAGATCCTTCTTAGTAGCAGATTGAGGAGAAGGAAAAAAAGGAAAGAAGCTGGATAGACTGATTAAGGGACAACTCACTGACCACCTTCGTCATAAAAGAAAGAGTAGTACAATATAATGGGTCTATATTAGAAGACCGAATGCTTAGGTGATCGAACACCTAAACATGGATCTACTAATATCAAACCACGCAATGTCAAACGTCCCAGGGAAAAACGTCCCTCGGCCACAACACAAAAAACATTACTTTACATCTAAATTAAGTGGGGGGCTTCGCACACCACACCCCCCGACGTGGAGGGCTGTGTCCCCCACATCCCACTAACTAAATATACCAACTCCGAGATCGCTCAACAGTAGGAAAATAGCAAAATCCAGCTAACGGCCAAGGGAAATCTTTCCCTGCATGAAATTGGCTGTTCGCCATTTTCTCCTTTCGACATTAGTAGATTGATGTTTGGGTGTTCAATCACCTAAACATTCGGTCTTCTAATATAGACCCCAATGTAACACCCTGTCGCTATGAAAAATCCAAAAAAGGAGAAATTGCCATGGGTTCATAGGTAGGTACTAGGCTATCGGCCCAAGGGCCTAATTAAGCCTAGCCAACAAGGTTCCCTGGCTTACACCACCCAAGAAAGTTAATTTCCTGTGCCCCTGTCGAGCAGAGCCAAAGAAGTGATCCCTGGGTGTATTTCCTATTTCCCATCCACTCATCAAGATTTTTCTTGAAGAGTGCTAATAAGGAATTTTGCTTGACAAAGATAGGTAGCTTGTTCCACAGTATAGGCAGTCTCTGGGACAGGAATCTATCCCTCCAGCATGTCCTGTTTATTGTGGTGACAAGGTTTAGGTCCCCAGAGCGTGTAGCTCGGAGGGATTGGGATTACTTTAGGTGTAGCATGTCCAACAGCTCTGGGTTTAACATAACTTTATATGTTAGGCAGAGATCGCCTCAGATTAGGTGACATGTTACAGAGTAAAGCTGGAGTTTTTTGAGACAGTCAGTGTAGGGCATCTGTTTGAGGCCAGTAATCCTCTTTGTGAGGTACTTCTGTGGCCTTTCCAGCTGCTGCAGATGTCTTGTGAGGTACATTCCAAAAGGGGCGTTGTACTCTATAATGGGTCTAATGAGTGCTGAGTAAAGGGGAACAATGATCTCTTTTTTCCTGGATGTGATGAGGTGTGCCACATTGAAGGATTTCCTGACTACTGTGGCGATGTGATTATCAAAGGAGAGACTACTGCCCACCTGGGCCCCACAGTCTCTTATCACACATTCGGCATTAAGTAGACTGCCGTTTATGTGGTAGTTCATGGGTACAGAGTTTTTACCAAAGGGGATGACAATGCACTTTTTGGCACTGAGCTTGAGGTCACACCTCTGACACCAGGCATCTGTCTCAGTGAGGCCCTTCTGTAGAATGTCCACATCATTTGGGGACTTGACTATGGCTCCTAGTTTGCAATCATCTGCGAACTTTGTTAGCCAGAAGCCTTCTGTGTTAGCCTGCACTTCAGAGAAGTAGATACCAAACAGGAGAGGTCCCAGGACTGAACCCTGTGGTACTCCACTTGTCATTGGTTTGAAGTCAGATTTGGAGTCTGCAACTTTTACAGTGTGGGTTCTGTCAGAGAGCCAGTTGGCAACCCATCTTGTGATGTAGGGATTTATACCTAGTTTAGTGAGTTTAGCTATAATTCCAGAATGGGGGATGGTGTTGAAAGCCTTGGCGAGGTCAAGAAAGGCTGTGTGAACCACCTTACCCTCGTCTATAGCTTTGGTGACTGCCTCAAAGAAGTCTATCAGGTTCAGAAGGCATGATCTGCCTTTCACAAACCCGAACTCGGTGGGGTCCAGAGTTTGGAGGTTACCAATGTCTTTGTTTACGAGTTCCATGATGATACGTTCCATGGCCTTGGAGACTAGGCTCATCAGGTTAATAGGGCGATAGTTCCCAGGATCAGTGGTGGCTCCCCCTTTGTGGAGTGGGATAACTGTTGCTGTGCATCATTCATTGGGCACAAAGCCTGATGTGAGACTATGATTGAACATGGTGCTTAGGTGGGGAGCCAGTTCGTTCTGAAGTTCGTGTAAAACGCAGCATGGGATGTTGTCCGTTCCCATGGATGCTGTGTTTTTGGTTTTAGAGAGTGAAGCTTTTACCTGCATAGATGTGATTACAGGGACTCTGCATTCTGCTTGTATAGATATGGGCCCTTTAGGGGGTGAGAGGGGGGTTAAATTTAGCACTGAACCTATCTGCCAGGATGTTGGCAATATCAGTTGGTTCTGTAATTTTCATGCCGTTGTGCTGTAACTCAGAGCAGATCTGGGTGTTGCCATTGAGATTCTTGACATAACTATAGAATGTTTTGTGGCTGCCCTTAGAATCAGTGTCGATTTTGTTTTCGTAGCTAGCTTTGGAGGATCTTATAAGGAATCTCAGCTTCTTACTGAGGCTGACCAGGGAGCTCCTCCACTCATGGGATTTTACTCTCTTTTGCAACAGTTTCTTCCTTCTGTTGTAGAGTTTGTTTATGGTCAATGAATTAAGAACAAAATTAAAGTCTCAAGAAGGAAGAACAGGCGGCCTGATTTGGAGGACACTTTTCAGGAATTGTTTAACCTCAAAAACAGAAGCTAACAGTTGATTCAAAGGCATACAGACAGAAACTGCTGACAAGTGGGCTTTGACAGAAGACTATGAAAGACAGGATGGAGCAGTTCACACAAGTAAGAGAGAAGCAAACTGAAGAGGGATCCTGGTGTGGCTTACGACACCAAACAGAAAATCTCTTCCATTTGGACATATATAATTTTCTGCTACTGTGGTTTCTGGCCTCCTGCAGAACCCTAAGCATGTCCTCAGAAAACTGGTGTCAAAAGGCATCCTATTACCCAAAGTGTTACTTGAAGTGTGGACAGATAAGGGTGAAGGAGAGACCACTTGTCTTATGCAAAAAGATCCATTAAGTTTGGTAACTTGTAATAATTGCCCCTGCCCAGATGAAAGAGGGAGGGGAACCAGTGCTGTCTGGACCAAAAGGGAGTTACCAACAAGATTCTTGGACAGTCCTGTTTGATCTTGTGTAGGACCCTGGGAAGAGAAGGAAAAGCAGATAATTACATCCTGTTCCAGGAAAAAGACATGGTGTCCACTTTCCAAGCCACAGAACTTGGGGTTCTGGAACAGAAGTGAAGAAGCTGTTTGTTGTTCAGTGGAGAGGCAAAAATATCTACTTCAGGAATATCCCCCCAGTGAACTATGTCCAGAAACACTTCTCTGTGAAGCATCCATTTGTGAGGTTGTACCCTGGACCCGCTCAGCCAGTCTGTACCAGGTTTTGTTCCAAAGAAATGTAAACTGCCTGAATAAAAACCTGAAGTTGGATAGCTAGATCACAGGTCTGAAGGGCTAGACTGCAAAGAAGATAAGATCTTGTGCCCCCCTGCTTGTTCATGTACCAAATGACTGCAGTGTTTTCTGTATAAACCCCTAAAAGGCCTGGGGAACAAAAAGAGTAGAAAGCCTTGAGAGCACGGATAAATGCTTGCATCTCTTTGATGTTGTTGTGATCCAGTCACTGATGAGGGGGCCAGAGACCCTGAACTCTCATACTGCTGGAAGCAGCCCCCCATCCCATATCTGAAGCATCCATAAACAGATTCTGAGATGGAGCAGGAGGCTGGAAAGGGGGATGCCTGGGTTGAGGGATATGTGCTGAATCCACCAATAAAGCTGACATTTTAAACAGGGGAGTAAGGGAACTAACTCCAGAGGGTGGCAATGCTCTAGTCACACTGACTGCAGGTACCACTTAAACTTCCTCATATAAAGCTTGGCAAAAAGGAACATGGGGTAGTCAAGGCCATGAACCCCTGAGCCCTCAGAAATTCCATGGCAGGCATCAGAGACAGAGGAAGCAAAGACTGGAAATATGTTGTTACAGACAGAACCTTGGGAGCAGGCAGAGTGTTCAACATTGGAATAGTCAGGCACATTGTGGATACCCTTGAGGCAGTAGAAAGACCAAGTGGCAAACCAGAGAACTGAAAATGAGAAGAAGAAACACAGAAATGTAAAAACTTCCTGAATAGAGAGTTGATGGGAATACGAAGATAGGCATTCTTCAGATTCAGAGAAATTAAAAAGGTCTGAGATAGCAAGATGGGAAACGGTGTCTGGAGAGAAAACATTCTGAAGGTGGGTACCTTGAAAAAGGTATTCAGAAAGAAAAGGTCTCCAGGACCCCTCCTTTTTGGGGACCAGAAACATCCATGAATAAACCCCTGTACCCCTTAGGACCTCTGGAATGGGTTGAATGGTACCTTAATCTAGTAAACTCTGCAATACTCCTGAAAAATTGTGAATTTGGTCCGAACAGATGAGGGGAATGCCTGTAAAGGGGGGGTAGGAACATCCAGATCATAAAGTAGCCTTGACAGATGATTGACAGAAGCAAAGAGTCTGGTGTAATCTGTTGACAAAGAGGGAGTGACAGAGAAAGTCTGTTAGACAAGGGAACCTGGTTGAAGGGAAAGGAGTGAAAAATGTCAGAGGGAGGTAGACTCGTCTTGAAAAGAAAGCTTTTGAGGTCTACATGTCTGAGTTGGTTTGTCTGAAAAAAACACAACTAGGAACTTTCTTACTTTTGGGGGGCTGGCAAGACAGTCTACGAACAAAAGCAGTTTTAGCAGGATAATTCCTCTGAAATTTAAGAATGGGAAAGTCAAAAATCTGCTTAAGTTAATTCATCATCTTACCTTAGTCCTGTAAGGTCTTAAATACATC
The DNA here is from genome assembly GCF_019279795.1 of Protopterus annectens. NCBI lineage: Eukaryota > Metazoa > Chordata > Ceratodontiformes > Protopteridae > Protopterus > Protopterus annectens. Next base: position 608,948,498 of record NC_056745.1, read on the forward strand.
AGCTAATGGAGTACCAAAAAGATTTTGATTATCCAAAAGAGCATCAAGCAGCTTAGCCTTAATATTATCAGGCAAAGCCTGAAGACAAAGCCAAGAAATCATCTCATGACAGAGCCTGAAGCAGAAGCTCTACAGGATGCATCAGCAACATCACAGCTACACTTAATGGAGTGGCAAGGTACCTGTGAAGTGGATCCCACCAAAGAAAGAACAGTGGACTTAGCCTCAGCATCAGGCAGGTCAGCTACAACTTCCCAAGCTGAGACAAAAGGGATACAAATATACTTGATCATATGAGTGTGACAGTTTATGATACGAAATGCTAAAATGGCAGACATATAGACTTTCTTCCCCACCCTCTCTATAGTGTGACTGCCTTGTCCAGGATTATCAGCAGATACATAGACCACAGCTGGGTCAGAAGAGGGACATTTATAAAGAGACTTGAAAACCTCAGGCTTTTTCGAGGAAGGTGACTGAAAATCAGGAGCCAATGAAGCTGCTGAAAAGGAATCCAGCAGAACAGTAAAGACAGGGAGAACAGCAGAAGGCTTAGGGGAGTCCATCTGCAACAACTCATAATACCTTTTCTGGACATCAGGAACCTGGGAGCAGTCCCACTTAAAATGCTGCATCATGCAAACTACTGTATGACCAAAGGACAGTTTTTCTAAAGGAGAGTCAGAACTTAAGGACTCCTCCTCCTCCTCCAAACCATAATACAAAGGTGATGTCATTTTGGAGGAGTAAGCCAAAGAATCCTCATCTGAGTCTGATTACTCGTTAGACAAAATCAAGCTCTGTAGATCTTTAGGGGTAGAAGACCAAGAAGGACAAGGAGCAAGAACAGAAACCCCCTGCAGTGGTCTCAAAGCCATAAGGGCATTAAACAGGCCCTTTGTAAAATCCTGAGACTCCTTTCGAGGATCCTTGGGAGTGAAGGAAATATCTTTAGTCTTCTGTTTCTTCTTAAAGGGAACATTGGCTTTAACCAACCTTGATGGCTCAGAACCCTGTCTCTAATCAATCATGGTACGAGGAACTTCATCTGTAAGATGTGGGGAACCCCTTTAGGCTCCTCAGATATGATCAGCTGTGGTTCCCCATTGACGTCCACTGTGGATGTTTGCAAAGCCTCAGAACACATAGAAGTCGGCTCCATGCCAGCCTCCAACAGAGTCATGAAACAGGGAACCAACTTAGCACTGGGCAGTGTTCAGGGTTACCATCCACCATGAGAAAAACATTCTGTGCAGGCTGAACAGCAGCAGTAGCAGTATCAGACCTTGACTACTTGGCTTTTTTCTTAAGCAGTGGCTGTACCTTGGGATGGGCAAATTCAGCCATGGTATCCTGGGCCAACAACTTGACACATTGGTTCTTAAGATAAATGGAAAGTGAAGACAGACAGCTGTGAATTGTCATTGGAACAAACAATTGACAAATACAGCACTGAGTGTGGTCATGAGAAATGCCTAGGAAAAAAAAGTTATGCACTCTCCATAACATTCCATCTGTGTTGTCCATTTTCATTCTTCCTCAATATATGGGTTCAGATCTGATCCCTTGGAACTGATTTGGCCATTGCAAAAGCTTGTGGCAACCAGAAAATTCTCAAGCTACTCCCTTACCCACAATGCACCAACCCCAAGTACATCAGATCTTGTTTGCTAAAAACAGCACAAAGAAAAAACAGATAGAGGAGACTATATCTGGAGCTATATTCCAAGGAAATGGCTTAATCAGAAAAACACTTGCTGTTCCAGGAGACTTCAGGGCAGGCGGTTGGTGGGACGGAAGTTGAGGAAGAATGAAAATGGACAACACAGATGGAGCATTATGATGAATACATAACTATAAAGAAGTTGTCAATTATCATTCTGTCTTCAACATATGGGACAGAGTCCCCAGCTACCTACATCCCTGGGTGGACTCAAATAAGGACATTCCTGAGCACCACTGAACCAGATAAGTAGCTGCAGCACAAATGTCATCCATAGAACTCTAGATTGGAAGACTGATAAAGTACACATGGATCTAGTGGAATGAGCTTGTAATGATTTTGATAAGGTAATGCTCAATTTGTTTGAGATATATATATATATATATATATATATATATATATATATAGATAGATAAGAAATACAACCCATAAGCCAACTGGAGAGAGTAATTTTGGCAACAGGTTTTCATAGTTTTACATCAGAAAAAAAGACAAATAACTGGTCAGTCTTTGTGATACTTTCTTTTCTGTGCAGTTAAAAATGTAATTGCCTGTGGACATCTAATAAATGCAACGTGTATTCACCTTTGTTAGAAAATCTGGGGAAGAAAACCAGCAAATTGAAAAACTGATTAATATTAGACCCTGAAACCACTTTAGGGAGAAAGGAAGCATTAGTTCTTAAAGTGACTCTGTTTTTTGTGAAAGATCAAATAAGGTGGTCTCGAAGACAAGGCTTGAATCTCTGAAATTCTTCTAGCAAAAGTAATGGTTACTAGAAAAACTGATTTCCAAGAGAGATATTTTAGTTCACATTTAGCCGCCAACTCAAAGGGGGTTGAGTAAGCTGCTGCACAATGAGATTAAGATCCCATGGGGGAGTAGGGTCTCTGAAAGGAGGTCTTAGAAGAAGAGTACCTCACAAAAAGGTTATGCATGGTCTATGGAAGCAACATAAATACCTTCAAATCCTGTGTGAAAATCTGAGATTGCTACTAGTTGAACCTTCACTGTGTAAGAGCTAGCTCCATCTCTAAAAAGTTCTGGATAAAAACACAAGGATACTATACAAAGGGGCTGAAAATGGATCGACGTTATTGTTGTAGGCCCAGTAAGAAAATGTTCTCCATTTACTGGAGTACAGCTCACGTGCTGATTGTTTATGTGAAGATAAAATTATCGGACAGACTGGAGAGGAGAGCTCAGGTTATCTGGCTATTAATGGAATTGGAGAAGCCAGACGGTCAGCCTGAGGTTTGGTATGTCTATATAAATCATGCCTGTCAGATAAGACAGAAGGTCTGGAGTTGCATCCAGAATTCACGGTTGGTGGAGTAAGCAAGGCCAAAGGAGGGGGAACCAAATCTGTCGAGGCCAAAAAGGTGCAATGAGGATCACTTTGTTCTTCAGCCTGACAGCTTTCTGCAGAAACTTGGAAATTAGTGGGATAGGTAAGTAGGCATAAAGAAGGCTGGGGGGCCAATTGTGAAGCAGAGTATCCCTCAGTGGCTCCCCCTGACGGGGGATCAGGGCAAAGTAGCTGATACACTTGTTGTTCAGGGGAGAAGTGAAAAGATCACAGCAAGTCTGACCCTACTGACGAAAAATCATATCCACCAGTATCTTGTTGAGAGACCATTTGTGATGTAGAAGAATGCAGCTACTCAGCTTGTCTGCTATCACACTGGACTTCCCCAGGATGTGCATTGATAAAAGAAAGTGGTTGGATGAGCTCGCCCATTGCCACACTCTGAGTGATTCTCAACACAAGGGTTAAGATTTGGTTCCTCCCTGTTTGTTGATGTATCAAACTATTGACGTGTTGTCTGTCTGTTTTGCAATCATCCCAGAGGGCAGAGCTTCTTGAAAGGCCTGCAATGCTAAAAGCACTGCTCTCAGCTCTAGAACACTGATATGCAAAATTGGCCTCTTCTTGGAACCAAGTGTCTTGGACTGTCTTCCCCAGGTAATGCCCCCCCAACCTAACTGAGAAGCGTGCATGGCCACTATGACCTTGGGCTGCAGGGAAATGAAAAGACACTCTTACAGGACCTGTTCTGATTGAATCCACCACATGAAATCTCTCTCTGCAAGTCTGTGTAATACGTAGCAGGGTTGACATAGGTTGGTAAAGTATTGACCATTATGTGACTAGCATCCATTGTAGAATCCTCATGGAAAAACCTGGCTAAAGGTAACAGAGTTATTGCCACTGCCATCAATCCTAGGGCCTGAAGAACCAAGTGGGCAAAATCTTTGGTATTGCAGATTATTTTCCTGACATGTATTTTTAAGGTCTGAACTCTTAGAGGAGGCGTTAAAGCTATCATTGACTTTGTGTTGAACAATGCTCCTATAAATTCCAACTTTTCAGTAAGTTCCAAGTGAGACTTTTCATAGCTCTCCAGGTCCAATGTAACTGAACAGCTCAGAACAAGCTTCAGATCCATGGATAAAGATATTCTCGGATCTGATCCAGACAAGCCTGGATGACTTGGATCCAGTATCTCCAAGGCCAAGGATGGAGTCGGAGGAAGAACTTGCACAGTGGGAGTAGTGGAAGGTTAGATCTCCTGACCCAACTGGGTAGGAGCCAACAGAACACTTGACAATGTCTGGGCTGAGAGAATCCTTCTCAGTCACCTCTCCACATCTTCTTCCATAAGGTTCCTGAAAGAGAGAGTGGACACAAGTGAAGGAGACCTAGGTCTCTCTAGAAATGCAGAAGGAACCCTAAATGTAACAGTGTCCACGAAGGGACAGTATCTGGTCCATGGAAGGGGTGTGGAATGAGCCGTGAACTCAGACATTTTTGATATCAGATCTGTAGGAACCTGAAATGATAATTGCCTAGGCCTCTTAAGCTTCGGATCCGACTGTGAAGTCGGATCTGATAGCTCCTTAGTCAGATGTCTTGGATCAGAGTATGAAGTTGAATCCAACAATTTTGCAACTTTCTTTTTGGGATCCGATGAGTCAGTCAGAGAAAGAGGTCTTTTCTTTGATTTCCCCGATGATTTGGTAGAAGCTGTTGAGGCACTGGGAGAAATGGTCTTTTTAGTTTTCTCAGAGGAAGCTCCAGATTAAGCCTCAGAAAAAGAGGAGGGTAGTGACCCTTTAAGAATGAATTTATTCTTACACTCCACCAGAGCTCTGGAGTTGAAGGAGTTGCAAATGGAGCTATCCTCCTGGAGCTGATGAGCTTCTAAACAGTAGACACATAAAGAATGTGTATCTGAAAGTGGTATTTTATTATCACGTTTCGTACATTTTTTGAAACCAGACGGTTTCTCTATCATCCTAGTATGGAAAAAAAATACCTTAATAGAAATACCAGGAAAAAATATATAAATAGAAGTAGAATTTTTTTTTTTAAAGAGAGGGGAAAGACTACTAACGATGGTATTATAAAACAAAAAATACACTCAAGTTTAAGGAAGGAAGAGAGAGTACTAACAATAATACGGGAGAAGTGCTGGAGTACAAAAACTGACAAAAATAGAGAACATTTTTAAACAAAAAGGGTAAGTGCAATCAGTAATTAGACTGATATAAGAAAAAAAGGAATTTTTAAAGAGAAAAAGGATTTACTTATCTTAATTAAGAAGAGTCACTCGAGAGCAATGTAATACCACGTCTTTCGCTGGAAGTGGCAAATGAGATCTGAGATACTTTGGGTTGGTGCACTGTGGGTAAGGGAGTAGCTCGAGAGTTTTCTGGTTGCCACCAGCTTTTGCAATGGCCAAGTCGGATCTGATGGATCGGATCCGAACCCATATGTTGAGGACAGAACGAAAACTGACAGCATCAGATCACTTGTTGTGATGATCCTTATGGGGAATCTGCCTCCCACCCTGACATTTCCCTTTCCTGGCCAACATGAACTTAATTCAATGTAAAATAAAAGAAAATGAACCCCAACAGAGTACTTATCTGAAAACAAGCTTGGTATAACCAGCACAGCAAAGAGCATTCAGACCAGTGTTCAACTATGTCATCCGGACTGGTGGCAAAGACGTTCTGAGTTTGGAGAATCCATACATCATCTTTATGTCCTATGCTGACGCAGGAAGCACACATGTGACATATGACACTAGTAAGAATTAAAGGCTTTGGTATACTAGGATGTAGGACTATCCTTGGCAGGAGCTTCCACTGATTATGAATACTGCAACAGTGGTAAGAAAGGACATCCTCAGCGCCACTAAAAAAGAAGTAGGAGAATTGATCTTCATAGGCTCTGAGGAGAAGACTGGTTCCTCAGGCTTGGAAAGTTTCATGGTTGGACTCACACTCCCATAGGATATGGGGAACTTTTTCTTGACTCCTTTTCTGGAGATTTTGTCTTTTTCCTTATCCCTATCCTTTTACCTCTCTCTCTCTTCTTCATCTTTCTCTTTTTTTCTGCTTGTCTCCCTTAGTCTTCCCAGCAGATCTCTTGGCAGAGGGAGTATCAGAAAGGGAAGAGGTTGATTCTTCCACTGAGGAAGGGAGAAAACCTTTCTGCATTAATTTGGACTGCCAAACTGAGAGGTTCCTATGCCCAAAGGAAGAACACAGTTGACAATCTTCCTCAAGATGGGCAGCCCTAAGACAACATATAGATTCGGTATGTGGATCTTGAGGGGGAATTTTGTGTCCATAAGCAGAACACTTTTTAAAGTATGAAGCCTTGTTGGAAAAGACAAAAAACTCAAACAATAGCCACAACAGCAAAAAGCAGTAAATGAAGAAAAAGATTAAACAGCGCACTAACCTTAACACTAACACTACCCAACAAACTAGCTATAAACGTTGAGATGCAGAATACAGAGCATACTTAACACCCTAACAATATTATATACATTAGTAACTATATATTTTTTAATATGTATATATACGTGTATATGTATATATATATATATATATATATATATATACACACACACACACACACACACACACACACACACACACACACACACACACATACATACACACACACACACATATCTAGAGAGAGAGAGATATGAAGGGAGGGTAAGAAAGGTGGGAATGTCAATGCTCATACTAATATGTAATAGACAAAACTGTTAGCAAGCAAGTACAAAAAGAATACAGCATAAGAAAAATACAGAATAAATACTGAGGGAAAAAAAGCTAACCTTTCACTTATCTTAAAAGCCACACCATAAAATCATCACACATGGCACTGAGCCTTGGGGATCACATCTGGTTAAAACAAATGGCAAATGCGATCTGTGGAATTAACAGGTCAGACTGGGATTATGGGTAGGAGGAGGGAGCCAAAGTCTTGGATCTAGAAGTCTGAAAGTTGTCAGCTTCAGATACAGTCAGATTCAATACACCCAAAAGTTGAGCTATACAGAAAAGACAGCATCGGATCCATGGATAAAGTGCCAAGAAATGTACAATCATATCCTTCACCAAGCATGACTCCCCGTGTAACTTTCATATTGACAATACACCCCTGATAATTAATTCCAAAGTAAAAGATCTGGGATCTTGTGTCAACAACAAATTGTCATTTGATCACCAGGTATTCACTACTGTAAAGTTCTTTTTCTTCATACAATTTATATCTAACGGTATGGTGTAGTCTAGGGATGGATGTAATCATTCTAGTGAACTTGGCACTCATTAGGCCAGTCATTGAGTATAATTTCCCTTTCAGTATGTACTTGTCCAAACACTTAGTACAACAATGAGTCCTCTCTGAGAAAATCAATGGCTTAAATCACAAAAAAAAAAATGCAGACCATCTCAAAGTCTTGCCCCGCTTCTCAGTATCATACAAGCTAATGACAGGTGACCTCTGTCCTGCATACAGGAACTCAGTAGACCCTATCCTGTCAGACTTACTACACATTCGTAAATCCAGTGGTGGTATAAACACCAGCTCAAGAAATCTTGATCTCTTCTGCAACATAAACAGAATGTTGGAGGGATAGGTATATATTAAAGAGAATTCTGCTTCTATGAACCCACCTTCCATTTCACATAAAGCAAAGTACTTCTCTTACTGTATTCAAATATAATTTGGGTAAATGGCTAAGTAACCACAAATTCATCCTCAGTTTAGTACAGTTGCCCCTCATGGATAGGGGCAATATGTAAATGTCCTAAGATAGCCTTGTTCTGCTCACCCCTGGGTAACTTGTACATAAAATATAAGTGCTAAAATTAGCATGGGAATGCACAGCTAGATTTCATAAGATCAGTACAGATCTATAGCCTATTAAGTAGTTACAAACCTGTGAGAGTATAAGAGGACACCAGCTGGGATTATGAATGATTTAAAGAAATGCCGAAAGACAGACACAAAAAAGCAAACAGTCTTTTGCTGAAATAATGGACTCTTTCACTTGTGGTGGCCATCAGCCAATCATCTAGGTACAGGAAATGCAGATCACTTTTAGCTTAATATGGGGTGCTACAATCAAGACATACTTACTGAAACCTGGAGGGGAGGGTGTGCAGAGGTGAGATTAATGCCAGTATTCACATTTGGTAAAGACTGGGTCCAAGCCAGAAACTGACATACCTTCAGGATGATTTTGCAATAATGATATAGAGATAAGCATTTTGAAAGCCTACACAGCACAACCAATCTCCTTCCTGTAAACATGGAAGGATTTATCTTTTTTAAATAATTGTTTAGGCTGTTTTCATAAAATTAATGCAGTCTGTTCCTTCCCGCTTCTCTGGTACAGCTGAAAATCATTTTCCCTACTTGCTCTGTCTTCTAATTCTATTATTTTTTGAAACATCTCTTTCTGAGCAGTTTCATATTCAGCCAGCCTTTTCTTCATTTTGACCTATCACCTCATCTGATTTTTTTTTTTTTAAGATTCTTCCATTTTTTCCAGCCTTTTGTTGTTTGTGTTGATATACTCCATCAGTGTTTTATTTTAACCAGGTCTGTCTGCACTCTGTGTGCACTTGTCTTATATCTTCCTGTAGGTTACTGGAATTCATGTCTGGTTGTTGCATTGCTTTTTGCTGAACAGCTGCAGAACTTTCCCCAGTCAGTGTTTCTTTCCCCCTTTTTGTAGCAGATTTTTTCTAGGTCCTCTGTATTTCCTTTTTCCTGGAATCCAGGAAGTACACTTACTAGCTAGTTACTGAAATTTACCCATAAACACAAGTCTTCTAGCTTTTTCTGCTGAGTTTCTATTTTCACACTGGGAGAGCTAGAATTAAGCTGTTAGTTAATGTGCAGCCATCTTGGAAGTCTTTATTGTTTAGGCTGCTTAAGTCTAATATGATCCTAAGGTCCTTTGATTTCATGGGAACGAAATAATCTGGAATAGATACTAGAACCTTTATGGGCTGGTGGGACTTCTTGTACAGTTCTTTTTAGAAAGAGTTGAATAATCTTCGCTGTTGCTGCTTCTCCCTTTTTTGAGGTAGTACAACTAGGAAAGGCAGAGATGACAGCCTACAAGTTACTAGGAAAGGGATTGTGTAGCCTCTGTATAGTATCTTCTTTACCGAATTGTCTTGTATGATGGCAAACCATAATTTTAGGTGTAGAGACGGTAGTTCCCTGACTGCCTCCAGAACAGGGAAGTCAGGTAAGACTTCAGCAGTGCTGGGGCAGTTTCCCAGAGGAAGGACCCCAGAAACCCTGATTCTGCAGACCCCCTCTGTCTCTAGTGTGGCATCCATTAAAGGGCCTCTCTCTGTCACTGTTACCCTGTCTGAAAAAATCAAAGGGAATATGCTGGGACTTCTTAAATTAGAATGTTTTGGAATCCTTCTGGTTCCTGGAGAAGCACCTCTGAGGAATTTCAAAATGCACTTCTAAGACAAATAATGTTTCCTCTTCCTGCTCATTTTTCATGAGATTTTGTTTGACTTTGGGCCCAAAATGTTGAGGACCCATCATAAGGAGTTTCAGCTGTCTGCAAAATCATACAAATGCAGCCAGAAATGGCAATGCACAGCAATACCTGTGTCCAATGCCCTAACTGCTCCATGTGTAGCATTGTGAAGAAGTCTCATGGAGAGGCTGGAAAAAGAAACATCAGAGTCACCTGGGACTCTACCTGTTTTCAAGTATCTAGGGTGGGAAGCCTTAATGAGGAGACCAGCTTCTGCTCAACTAGGCCTCTTTGGAACCTTCTCACACGGGTAAGATAATTCAAGCTCAAAGTGCAAAGGTTCCCAAGATGTAAGAAAACTCTTAGTGGCAGTTGCCACAATAAAAGAGTCCACAACAGGGCCTTTGCTCCAATGAGAGCTGTCCTTAGGTAGGTGCAAAACTTAGTCTGGATTGTGGGGCATACACTCTGCAACACTGGGCTCCCACCATGCCCTCTCCACCACCATGTTCATTATACAATCTGGTTAGAGGGACCACCCAGGAAGTACAGGGGACAGTTCTGAATGTCTCAAGTAAAACCTCAAGTCAGAAAGGGGGGGGGGGTGCCAGCAGGACAAGTACTTCTGTATCTCATCAGTTCTAAGATCTCATCAAACCTAGGATCTTCAGAAGGGGATTGTGGGGAACTTTCCCCCTCATTGAGGTCAGTGTCAGGAGTAAGAGATTTCACATGGGAATCTATCTGCCTCCTTTTACACACAGAATTTTAAAGAACCTCTGTTGGGAGGGGGAGTTGTCTGAAGTTCCTGAAGAGTCCTGAGCAATTGCTGAAGGGTAGGACTTGAGATATTCAGGGCTATTCTGTCCATCTGGTCGAGGATGAAGACTCAAGGACTCAGAAAGACTTGTATTGACAGATGGAAAAGAAAATGAGGGTGCATTCCCTGCCGAGTCAAAGGTTGGCGAGGGTCCTCTTGAAGAATTCAAAGGAAGATGCTGAGGCTGACAGCCTGGAGGAGACTGCTGCCTGCACAGACTACAGCCAAGTAGAAGAGATAGATGGCTCTGACAGAAAAGACCTTGACACTGATGGACTGGACGGCTACAAGATCCTGAGATCAGAGTGGACACCTCAAACTCCAAAAAGTCTGACACTAAACTTCATTGTTGCCTAAGACGAAGCTGACAGATCAGTTATGTCATTCACTTGGCACAGATAGGATTCACAACAAGTGCATCAGATGCAATATCAGAATCAGTGGATCATATCAGTACTGAAGGAGGATGCACATGAATAGTTTTTGGCTCCATTACAACTAGTACCACCACAACATGTGTCTGGGAAGGACTATCAGTAGTAGTCCTTTGGTCAAACATATCTGCCCTGGAAACAGAGGAGAAGAGAATGATGCCCATGTCTATCTTTACTTTGACAAAGACCTTCATCTTTTGCTCCCAATCAAAGTCCAAAATGCCCCTGATATATGTGCAAGAAGAGCAAAGGAAGGGTGGGAGTTGAACTTTAAGAGATCCCTCTTGATAGACTGGCTACTGGCAGACTCCCTCTTAGGAGACTGGTCTGGGATGGTGATGGGCTTTGCAAAAGGGGGGGGGGGCATGACCAAAACTGAGGGGATGTCCTGATCCAAAGGAATCAGAGCTGAAACCTCTTATGAGGAAGTAGACCATGGAACCTTGGTAAGGTGAGTAAGTCTTGATGTGGACATCTCCAGTTTTCTTTTCCTTTTCTCTTTGCCCCACTTTTTTTTCCTCTTGTTTTCTTCTCTGATAAATGTGAAGGATAAAGACTATTTAAAATGAGCTTATTTTTTCTTTCAATTTACTGACATGGCCTAAAGGCCTTGTATGTCACAAGAAGCCTGAAGGTACTCCAGCCCCAGGCATACCACAAAAAAGTCATGGGTATCCTAGGATGGAATTTTTTGTCTGCAGCAGGAGCAATTTTTAAAACCTGAAGCTTTATCCTGAAGTCAGACAGAAATAACAAATCATCAGGTAAATATGGTTAAATACAGATGAATAAAGTAATATAGGAAGTCAATGGAGAGGATTAGGCTGTAGCCTAATAGAGTGATAGAGAGAAATAAACAAAGTTTTTTTTGTTGTTGTTTCCGGGGGGGAAAAGATACTACAAACAGAACAGGCTAACCTGACAAACACACTAAAAAATGACTGGAAAATCACTGAAAAATATGAATAGGTAGCATTCATCTTAACCTTTTCGATGAGTTCTGAACACTGCATCCTAAGCTGAAATGCAGCAAATGAAATCTGAGGACTATGACGGTCCCCAGGTGCAATGTGGGAGAACGCAGATGTTCAAGCTCTGGAGTAAGCAGAAATTGGGTCTGATCCATTGCATGCAGATATCCCCATCAGTTAAAGTGGACAGATGGGATAAGGTAAGATACCAACAGTTTTCAGTCTGTTCATCTTCTGAAATGTTCTCAGGCTTAAGCTCCCTCCTTACCTATGTTCTGATTTCCTTTCCACATCTGTACTGTGCTGCTTGAAAGTGCTGCACAAAAGAAAATTATCAAACAAAATTATTGACATAAAACACATGAACACCTGAACACCTCCTTGAACATCTGTAGCTCGGGGAAAGGCAGTAGGCATGTTGAAGGTGATGTATCTTGACCATTTCTATCTATTGTTATAGTAAGTATGTAATTTCATATCTGAAATGATCAGGTCCATCCTCTAAAATCAGTAAGACAGAATCCTAAGTTTATCCTCCTGGGTGCTCATCGTGGAAACATATCTCAGATGACTGTGGCTTGATGGCAGGTAGAGACCTGGAGATCACATTTAGATTATAGCGTATTGTGAAAGTGTTCAGAGAAGCCCATGTTGCAGCTGCTCAGATATAATCCATGATTTGAAAGACACAATGACATCCAGTCTACTGGGAGAAAAATAAATAATTCTGAATATGTTTTGACAGATTTGCTTTAGCCACATAAAGTCTAAGCTGTGTACATCCATGCAGTGTAAAAGGAATTCACCCATGTTTGCAATGGGGGGAAATAAAGGTAAATTAACAGACCAATACCAAAATGATCCTACAGCTACTTAAGGAAGGGTTTGCTCATAATGACATTACATTCTTATGAAAACCAAGTAAAGAGATTTTGCAGACAAGGCCTGCAACTCAGATTTTTTTCTGAACAAACTAAGGTTTATCAAAACGAGTCTTCTAGGGCAATTACTTTAAATCCACAATGCAGGCAGACTTCACAGGAGGTAAAATTAATGTTTCAAATACAAAGTACAAATCCTATAGAGGAACGGGAACTTTGAATGGATGCCCAATCTGGAAAATTATCTATCAGAAAGGCTTTGTAAACTTTGACAGAAAGAACAGAAGAATCCCCAGTCCCAATGAAAATTAGAAATGTTAGTAAGGTAAACTTTACTGGATCAATAGTGAAGCCATGTATCAAAGATCTAGGAAATAGTGCTTTAAAACAGCTGGCAAACAAAAAGAAAACAAAATAATCCTTATTAAATGGCCACAGTGGAAAAAGGTGTCCATTTTCCCTTATACATTTTCTTTATTGGGTCATTGCATATGGGTTATTACCTGGTTGAATTAAGGAGGATCTGCAGCATTCATGATCATAGCTGGAGGTGGAGTAATCATGCAGTTAACTGAAAGGAGTGCAGGTCTTGGGTAGGTCTGCCCCACACGTGAGTCAACATAATTTTGGAGGGTTTTGGATGAGCAGGATTCTCCAGAATATGAGTTCACAGCAAAGGGAGCAACCCTTATTGAGGGCAAAATGGGCTTTCTAAGTGAATCCTGAGAATTAGCGGAAATGAGTGAAATGTGTAGAGTAATCATGTAAGCCACTTCTGGACATGATCATCCTGGGGATATTCCCTCAGTGGGGGAACAGACAGTAGTATTTGCTGAATTTGATGCTGGTTAAGGATGTAAACAGGTCACAGTATGGCTACCTACTACCAGTGATGGAAGAGTGTCTGTGACACTGGCAAGCTAAGATACCACTAGTGAGGCATCACCAGACAATGACTAAGTTGAGGCTGTGCAGAATGGTATTGACCTTCCCAGGAATACGACTAGCTATTAGAAAGCAACTGCTTGATACAGCCCATTCTCGTAGTATGTCTTCTAAACACAAATGGTAAAAATAAGTTCCTTCCTGTCTGCCTATGTACTACACCACAGCCATTATCAGTGTGAACTGCAACTATAAGAGGAAGAGAGCCCTAGAATATCTGCAGACTAAGGAGGACCATGTTGATCTCTAGTACTGAAATGTAGTTTGGGCTCCAATTGTAATCATGAACCTTAGACTGTCTGTCCTTCAGAATGCCCCCACAACTTAATGCAGAAGCATCTGTGGTGATAACCACTAGAGTAATGGAGAAGTGAAAAGATCTTCCCAGAGTGAGGAGTTTAATGTGCATTCACCACTGTGAGTAAATTTACCCTGCTTTTGGGAATTGTGATTTGGAAATACAGAGGGTCCTTCATTTGCAACCACTGTACCTTAACAGTCCACTGCAGTATCTTCATGTTAAACCTTGGCATGAGGAACTATGTCAATAGCAGCTGCCACTAAACTTAGCATAGTGAGACAAACAACAGATGAGACTGAAGAAGTGAGATACCTCAGAGTGAAGAGAAGAAATCCTGTCTTAAGAGGAGACAAGCCTTACAGGACAGAGAATGAGATCTGAGGACTATGACGGAACCCAAGACAGAGTCTCTGGGTTGCAGTGGCAGAATGTGAGAATCTGCAAAAGGTTCAATTAAGGACTTTGCTGTGCTCACTGTAATTCCCCAAGGACTGAAATAGCTGAAGACAGACTCTCCTGCTATCACCAGTTTGTCTAAAATTGCAGCAGCCACGAGCCAGTTATCCTGGAAAAGAAACATCTCAATCCCTTGCAAACTTTAGTTCACTAAAGCTATTGAGATGTATTTCTTGAACACCAGGGGGGCTAAAGGGAGACTAAATGGAAGCATCTCAAACTGACAAAGACTGTTTCTACCTGAAAGCGCAGAAACCTCTGGACTCTCTGGACTCTGTAGTTTTTATGAAAAAATAAGCTTCTTGGAATCCTGTTAGAAAAATATGCATTCACATATATAGTATTCATATATGTATTAGTGTTATGCTTGCTGCATTAGAAGTCTAAAAGGGTTAACACATTTATTCTGTTACAGGCTTGAAAATAATTGCATGTACTTTCTGACTTTGCTTATGGTCAGCTCAGTGAATGACCTTGTTCATACACTGAGAAACAGATGATTTTGCTAGCATTAGGAGAATAGAACAATACAGCATTCTGAAATGTTATTAGACTTAGGCAAATAACCTTGTTCGTGTTGAGTGAACACTGCAGCTGTAGAGGAACTAGATAAGACTATAGGCTGTAATCAGTATATGCTTTGTGCTCAAAGTAGGAAAGAATCACGAATTGTAACACCAAATATGAGTGAATTGTTACAGACCGGTGGTCAGCAAGGCCATGTTGTTTTTGAGAAAACTTTCTCATGGGAACATTTATAATTGTTATATCAGTAGAAAAACTTAGTAAACACCTGTTTTAGAACAATGCTTAGAGTTGTATTTAATTACGTCAGCTTAGAGGGCAATGGCTTATAGAACAGTATAATAATGAAGGATTTCCTGTATAATGTCAGACAAACTTCTGAACTGCATTTTTGTCTCCTTGTACAAGAATAAAGGAACCTTAACTGAACCTTGGCTGCATTGATCTTTGATTTTTTTCCTTTGACAAGTTGGTCCTTCGTTGACCGGAAACCTTTCGGTTATCCCGGATCAGACAGGCCTGGTGGCTTGAATCCGTACGGAAGAAGTTACCAAAACGGTTCTTCTTGCTCGAAAAGACCTCCGACTGAATTGTCGTATAAACAGAGGCCGGCCACTTTCTGATCTGCGGATGACGGGCAGGTTTCAATCGGACCGGGGTGATCAATTGCTGAGGCTCAGGTAAGGTGATTCTACTTTTTTCTGTTTTAGATCAGGGACTTGATTGTATTTGTTCAGTCAGGATTTTTGTGTAAATCCAGAGACAGAAAAATTGCTATCTTGTCATAGATCAGGGAAACAGAATAAGTAGGCAGGTAGTCTGAAGGGACTATAAAATCTTCATGGTACCACGTTAAAAATAAGAAGGGTTACATAACATTTATAAGGTTAGGACAAAATGGGTAATAAGTGTACAAAACGACCCCAAAATCCGCCGTTAACCGAAGACGCAGAATACATGCGGTCACGACGTGCCAATAACATTAAGTACTACACGAAGTGGGTTAATAAATATGAATTTGATGGTAAACTAGAAAAATCCTCACTTGTCAAACTTTTAAAACTCAAAACTGATTCCAAAGGGCAGGTAAAAAGACAGTGCAAATTAGGAATTCCTCAGGCACACAGGTGGATTGAGGAAGCGAACCAAAGGGAACAAATAAATAAGAACTCAAAAGCAATGTTTTTAGATAAAGAGGATAATAATTTGGTTATAGCATCAGCCCCTCCGCCCCCTCCGCTTCCCTTGCCAGAATATGAAGCGAGTGAACAGGCAGGTCCACCCCCACGATACCCTGCTGTTCCGTCAGGTAGAGGTGTTACAAAAGCAGAGCCGTTTATCAGAGATCCTGTCGAGACTAGGTCTCGAACATGCAATTTGAGAGGGGATATTGAGTTATATCAAATAAATAAAAATTTGCGGTCTGTGAGTGAAGAGGAGATATTCCCACTCATAGAAGTACCAAATCCTCAGGCAGGACAAGAAGGGCAGAACCCAACTCTCCTAGTATACAGACCATGGACACCGGAAGATATCCGGAAAGCCACAGAGGGAATTTCCCATCCAAAAGTTAATTTTAGGAAGTTTTTAGAAGACTTGGAAGGTATGAGGTTAAGTTATCACTTAAATGGAGAGGAAGTAGAAAAAGTAGTCAGACAAATAGTAGAACCAGATTGGCACATGATCAGTGGCAACTGGAATCCCCGTGACGCTGCGCTTAAGCCCCCCCCCTCCCCACATAGCAGCACAGAGTTAGACAACAGAGTGAAAGGTCTAACAGACCGAATCTCTTGGAAATGGAAGCCTAGGTCGGACTGGACTTGCATTAATCAATGCATCCAACAAGAGGGTGAAACTGTTGATAGGTATTATGCCAGATTATTAGAATGCTTTAATAACCATTGTGGAATGCAGATACCTGAAGACCAAACACATGATTCCTCATATGAGCAGCAGCTAAAGAATGCATTTTGAAAAGGCAGTATTGCACCCATAAGCAGTTTTATTACAAAGCATATGGTAGACCATCGCACAAGCAGATTACAGTCACTGCTTGAATATGCCTGCCATGCCAAAAGGCATTTTAATAACAAAAAGAAAAAGAAAACCCAAGTATTTGCTGTAGATGACGGAGAAATTTATTTACTACAGTCCGGAAAGAAGGGCAAGAAGAATGCCCAGGGAAACAAACAATCTGATCAGCGATCAGAGGACTTTGAAGGGTGAAAGAAAAGAGGTGAATGTTTCAAATGCGGTAAAAAGGGACATATGGCAAAGGATTGCAAGAAAAATAAGAAGGCAGCTATGGAGGATAAAAATGAAGAGGGTGAGGACTGACTATATGATAATCAAGAACCACTGGATAGGAATAACGAAGAAGAGACAAATGAGAATGTGATAGACAGAGCACAGAATGTGTTAGGAGAAAGAGAGGAAGTGCAGGAAGCTACCGATAGTGAAGACAATGAAATATTAGACCTAACCTTATTGAGCTTGGAGCTCTATTTGGCTGACCCGAAACCAGAAGTTACACTCCTGGTAGAAGGGAGGGAAGTCAAATTTGTGTGTGACTCAAGGGCATCACGAACCCTGGTACACCCCTCCAAACTACCGGAGAATTCAGAGTCACATGATTACATATTAGTGAAAGCAGCTAATGGACAGCTGTATCGGGAGCCTCTCTGCCATAATATTGCAATAACAGATCCTGTTTCAGGATTAACCCAGAAAAGTAAAATTGTTGTTTCTGCGAAATGCCCAGTGAACCTTTTGGGCAGAGACCTTATGCAACTATTTGGCATAGTAGTAGTCCAAACCATGCAGGGTATGGAA
Organism: Protopterus annectens; assembly: GCF_019279795.1. Classification (NCBI taxonomy): domain Eukaryota; kingdom Metazoa; phylum Chordata; order Ceratodontiformes; family Protopteridae; genus Protopterus; species Protopterus annectens. Next base: position 608,966,212 of record NC_056745.1, read on the forward strand.
GCACAGCGACAAATTAATACTTTTGCAGTGCAATCGGAGGGTGAAACATTTTAATGAAGGATTTACGACCGGTCCTGGGGCAATAACTGGAGAGTTAATGAATGTAGCTATCAGTAAGTTCCCCTCCCTTTGCATTGACATACAACATCTGTTGCACTGTACTCTGTATTATTGTAATACACCAGGACCTGACAAAGAATATGAGCAAGAATTTCCTCCAGTAGAGCTCTTTTGAGTGTGTACCTTTAACTCCAAGTGGGTGTGGCTTCAGCATTTAAAAAATGAAGTTATCACCTTACAATTATAACAAATACTAATTGACAGAGGTCATATATCAATACAATTGTGTTTGCCATCATGTATGCTTCAAGATAAAATATTCTGACACCCTGTATGCAGCATGGTTTTAGAATTATTAATGCAAATATGAACAGGCAATATTTGACGCCTAGAGGCACAGTAGGCGGTAACTGCAGAAACGCCTGGAGACGTTACTAGGCTGTAATGAGTTAAAAACCGTGCAAACAGATTAGTATTGCGTAATCTGTACTGGGACATGAAAGGGAACAGTGTAGTTAGCTGTTCATTGCCCCAGGAGTTCTTTGCACTGCATAAATCAAATCGATTACTACATGTTAGTTTAACTAAGGACAAGAGTATGAAATGGGCAGATCTAGGAGAAAAAGTCACAAAATGGGAAAAGCAGACAGAGTCAGAACTGTCAGAACAAGGAGTACAAAGACAGAAATTGAATTGGATAACACAGACACACCCAGCTGTACACTTGCAGGCAAGCGGGGACAGCTGAAAAGCACTCTTATTAGAAGAAGAAGAAAAAGCTTTATTAGACATACCAGAGACTCTCTGGTCAACAGGGAAATCAGATGTAGGACTTATTCGTACAGCAGGACCAGTTACCATCATGCCAAAGTCAGCATTTAGACCACAAAAAAAGGCAGTACCCCTTAAGAAAAGATGCAGAAGCAGGTATTAAACCTATCATAGTAGCTTTACTTAAGGAAGGAATACTGGTGGAATCTCCTGATTCACCATGTAACACACCCTTATTCCCGGTTAAAAAAGCAAATGGAGAATGGCGTATGGTCCAAGATTTGCAAGCTGTAAATGACGCAGTAATATCAAGGGCACCCACGGTGCCAGATCCACACACCCTATTAAATGATCTAAAGCCTCAACAAAAATATTTTTCTGTGGTAGATATTAGCAATGTGTTCTTTTCAATACCGATACACCCTGATAGTCAGTATTGGTTTGCATTTACATTTCAGGGGAAACGGTATACATATACGTGACTACCACAGGGATATTGTGAAAGTCCAACAATATTCTCACAAGAGATGGCAAGTAACTTGGCGGGGTATACCCCACCGAAAGGTAGTCAGATTTTACTTTATGTTGATGACATTCTGCTGGCAGCCCCCACCCAGCGAGATTGTAAGGAAGACACTATAGTATTATTGAAATTCTTAGCCGCTGAAGGACATAGTTTCATAGTTTAGTACTAGGCTATCTGCCCTGGGGCATTTATAAGCCTAGCCATAGTGATGTGGCTTTCGCCACCCCATGTAATGGTACAAAAGTGTACAGAATAGATTTAGAATACTGTGCCTCTGTCTAGTAGTGACACAGTGAATACGCCCTTACATAATAGAATTAGTTTACTGTGCCTCTGTCTAGTAGTGACAGAGAGATGACCCCCGGGGTAAACCTACGGTCTCCCATCCACTCGGCAAGATTTCTCTTGAAGAGAGTCAGTGAGGGGCTCTGTCTAACATGAACTGGGATTCTGTTCCAGAGTTTGGGAAGCCTCTGAGTTATGAATCTGTCCCTCCAGCATGTCCTATTCATATTTGTGCTGAGGTTTAAATCTTTAGCTCTCGTGGTTCTGATGGATTTGGATTTTTTGAGGTGGAGCATGTCCATCAATTCCTGATTGGTCATGGCCTTGTACGTCAGGCACAGATCACCTCTGAGAAGGCGGTATGCTACTGAATAGAGCTGGAGTTTCTTTAGTCTGGCAGCATATGACATATGTTGGAGACCCTTGATCCTCTTGGTGAGGTACTTTTGGGGTCTCTCCAGTTGTTGCAAGTGCCGGGTGAGGTACATACCAAATGGGGCATTGTACTCAATCATGGGCCTGATAAGGGAGGAGTATAGGGGTACAATGACCTCCTTTGATCTGGATGTGAATCCCTTCATGATAAGGTGGGCAAGGTAGAAAGTCTTTCTAACCACTTTGGCAACGTGGGTGTCAAATGAGAGGTCACTATCGACTTGGGTCCCCAGGTCTCTGATTACTTTTCCGTACTCAGTGGGTTACTGTCTATGTGATAATTTGTGGGTACTTTGTTTTTCCCAAAGGGGATGACTACATTTTTTGGCATTTAGTTTAAGGCCATGACTCCGGCACCAGTTGTCCGTTTCAGTGAGGCCTTTCTGTAGGATGTATGTGTCAGCTGGTGTATCGACTATGGCGCCTAGTTTGCAGTCATCTGCGAACTTTGTCAGCCACAACCCTCCCATGTTTGCTTTCACATCTGAGAAATAAATGCCGAACAAGAGGGGTCCCAGGACACAGCCCTGTGGGACACCACTTGTGACTGGCTTTGAGTCTGACATGGCTCCAGCGATTTTGACTTTATGGGTTCTGTCCTTTAGCCAGTTTGCAACCCATCTTGTGACATATGGATTTACATTTAAGCTGTTGAGCTTGTCTATGATGCCTGAGTGGGGTATTGTGTCGAAAGCTTTAGCCAAGTCCAGGTAGGCTGTATGGACTGCTTTGCCCTCGTCAATGGCTCTAGTGACTGTTTTGAAAAAGTCAACCAGGTTCAAAAGGCAGGATCTGCCCTTTACAAAGCCGAAAAGTGTCTGTAGGTCCCCAATGTCTCTGTTTATGAGTTCCATAATGATTCTTTCCATAGCTTTGCAGACCAGGCTGGTTAAGCTTATGGGGCGGTAGTTACCAGTGTCTGTAGAGGTGCCTCCTTTGTGGAGTGGGACCACTGTTGCTGTACGCCAGTGTTCAGGTACATATCCTGTAGTAAGGCTAAGGTTAAATAGCATTTTTATGTGCGGGTTTAGCTCCTCTTGGAGTTCACGTAGCACGCAACCCGGTTTTTCGTCAGGTCCCATTGATGCTGTGTTTTTAGCTTTGCTGAGGGCGGTTCTCACCTGGACATCTGAGATGAGAGGGAGGTTACATTCAGCTGGGATAAGTATTTCTTCTTTTGGGGGTGAGGGACGGGAGAAATTTGCACTGAACCTGTCTGCCAGAATGTTGGCAATATCTGTGGGTTCAGTGTATTTTTTGTCATTGTGAACTAACTCTGAGCATATCTGAGGGTTTCCGCCCAGGTTTCTAACATAGCAGAAGAAGGCCTTGTGGTTATCTTTAGTGTCCATAGCGATTTTTCTCTCAAAGTTGGCCTTGGATGTTTTTATGAGAGAACATAGCTTTCTACTAGTGCTGATCAGAGATGCCTTCTCTTTATGGGATTTTGCTCTGTCGTGCAGTAGCTTCCTTCTTTTGTTATACAATTTGTTTATGGCTGGGGTCCACCAGACAGTACGCCTGCCCTTGGTAGAGAGGGTCTTGGTTTTATTTGGGATTGCATGATCCATGCATTCCTGGAGATGTCCATAGAAAGCATTTGTGAAGGATTCAGCATTGTGGGATGTGGTTTCCACTGGCCCAGTGGGCTTAAAGGATACCATCTCAGTCTTAAGAAGTGTAAAGTTGGCTTTTGAGAAGTTTTTCACTGTAGTCTTTTGTGTTGGGGGTGGAGGTGGGATATGTATATCCAGGGTGATTAGTTTGTGGTCAGATCTCACTAGTGAGGGGTATACTTCCGGTGTGGAGCACTTTGTCCCCATGTTTGCGATGATCAGGTCTAGTATATTATCTCCCCTTGTGGGAGAGGTGACTAGCTGTTCCATTGCATTTGAATTTATGAATTCCAGGAACCTTTGGGCTAGGGTGTTAGGGCTAGAATAATGCACCCAGTCTATGTTAGGGTAGTTGAAGTCTCCCAATATGATGGTGTTTGGTGAGGCATTCATATCCTCCAATGTCTTCAGGAAGGCTGAATGGGGTTCCTGAGTTTGGGAGGGTGGTCTGTAACATGCTACCAGTTGTATAGCAGTTTTGCCTATGGTTAGTTGCACCTGGATGGTCTCTGATGCTTCGTGTGTTGCCACTAACCTGGAGGTGTGGGTGTCCTTGATGAATATGGACAAATTGATTATTAGTGTGCTAGCCTGTGTAACTTATTTATTACTGTTTACTGCATTTCTGTGTGCTTTCTATCTCAAAAACAAAAAAACAAAAAAAATATCCTTGTTTTCCCGCCTCTCCTCGACTAGTTTAGACCAGTATAGAGGCTTTGCTGTATTCTGGGCTGTGGTGTAGTTCCTGTGTTGTCCATTGCCTTACTTGGATAGAAGGAAGTTTCTTTTCTCACCAGTGGGAGTGGGGAGCCTTGAGCAGCCTATCTGTCCCTGAAGGAGTGACCTTAGCACAAGAGCTTGTAGTAATTGGTTGTTTTGGACTATTTCTAGCTCTTTTGAAGTTCCCTGTTTAAAATTCACCTCTGAGCGTTTTCTTTTTGGCTATACTACTCAGAAACAACTTCTCTTGGTCCTGCAGAGTGGTCCTAGCAGCAGAGAACTGAGAAAAGCGACTACTTTCCTGATTTAAGTATTTTTTGCTGTTTTTTACCTAAAATACCTTCTCTTGCTTACTTTGAACAAGCTTAAACTGTTTTTTTTAGCTGTTTGTTGCATTATATATTATCTGCACTTAAAGTTACATTTGGTCGAAAATTGGTCGAAAGTTTGTTTGTTTGTTTGTTAAATTTAACTGTTGAGGCTGCCCACTAAAGTGTGCTAGCCTGTGTAACTGATTTATTACTGTTTACTGCATTTCTGTGTGCTTTCTATCTCAAAAAAAAAAAAAAAAAAAAATCCTTGTTTTCCCGCCTCTCCTCGACTAGTTTAGACCAGTATACAGGCTTTGCTGTATTCTGGGCCGTGGTGTAGTTCCTGTGCTGTCCATTGCCTTACTTGGATAGAAGGAACTTTCTTTGCTCACCAGTGGGAGTGGGGAGCCTTGAGCAGCCTATCTGTCCCTGAAGGAGTGACCTCAGCACAACAGCTTGTAGTAATTGGTTGTTTTGGACCATTTCTAGCTCTTTTGAAGTTCCCTGTTTAAAATCCGCCTCTGAGCGTTTTTTTCTGGCTATACTACTCAGAAACAGCTCGTCGTGGTCCTGCAGAGTGGTCCTAGCAGCAGAGAACTGAAAAAAGTGACTACTTTCCTGATTTAAGTATTTTTTGCTGTTTTTTTTCCCTAAAATACCTTTTCTTGCTTACTTTGAACAAGCTTAAACTGTTTTTTTAGCTGTTTGTTGCATTATATATTATCTGCACTTAAAGTTGCATTTGGTCGAAAATTGGTCGAACGTTTGTTTGTTTGTTTGTTAAATTTAACTGTTGAGGCTGCCCACTAAAGTGTGCTAGCCTGTGTAACTGATTTATTACTGTTTACTGCATTTCTGTGTGCTTTCTATCTCAAAAACAAAAAAAAAAAAAAAAAAAATATCCTTGTTTTCCCGCCTCTCCTCGACTAGTTTAGACCAGTATACAGGCTTTGCTGTATTCTGGGCTGGGGTGTAGTTCCTGTGTTGTCCATTGCCTTACTTGTTTAGAAGGAAGTTTCTTTGCTCACCAGTGGGAGTGGGGAGCCTTGAGCAGCCTATCTGTCCCTGAAGGAGTGACCTCAGCACAAGAGCTTGTAGTAATTGGTTGTTTTGGACCATTTCTAGCTGGATAAATTGCAGCTTTGGAGAAAACAAGTTAAGTACCTTGGATATGTAATATCCAAAGAGGGTAGGACATTAGATGAAGACAGAAAAATAGCAATCTAACAAGCACCAAAACCCACAACCAAGAAGGAAATGATGTCCTTTCTTGGTACGACTAATTTTTGTCGGAGCTGGATCCCAAACTATGCTTTGGAATCTGCACCGTTAACCAACCTGATTTTTCAGAAGCCTATGGCAGCACAAGATTTGATACAATGGACACCAGAAGCAGAATTAGCTTTCTGTAAACTGAAACAGTTGATAGCATCCTCATTGGTTTTAGGATTATCAAACTATCATAAACGTTTCTTCCAAACCGTAGATTGTAAGCAAGGTTATATGACGTCAGTATTGACACAACAGCATGGGGACAAGCAATGCCCCATTGCTTACTATTCATCACAACTGGACCCAGTGGTGCGGTCTTTGCCCCACTGTGTACAAGCAGTAGTTGCAGCTGCAATGGCAGTGCAGGCTTCGGCCTCAGTAGTATTATTCCACCCTCTCACATTGAGGGTGCCTCATGCAGTCGCGATTATTTTACTGCAAGAGAAGGTAGCATATCTTTCCCCTGCTAGGCATCTATCCTGTATGACTATCTTGTTGAGCCAACCTCACATGACAATTGTACGTTGTACAACTTTAAATCCATCTACCTTGCTCCCAACTCCAGCAGATGGCACACCGCACAGCTGCCTGCAGGTAATTGAGCAAAAGACACTGCCCAGAAAAGACCTCACGGATGTTCCCTTGGATGATGCCGAGGTGACATATTACGTGGATGGCTCATGCAGAAAGGGTCCTACAGGATGGAACCTAACAGGATATGCAGTGGTTTCTGATACTGCAATTATAGAAGCAAAACCTTTACCACATAGTTTATCTGCACAAGCAGCAGAATTGATTGCCTTGACACAAGCATGTACCTTAGCAAAGGGTAAATGTGTGAACATTTTTACAGACAGCCAGTATGCTTTTTCTACTCTACATGTTTTTGCGCAACAGTGGAAAAATCGAGGAATGGTGACATCTACTGGCAAACCGATTAATCATGCACAGTTTATTTTAGATTTGTTAGAATCAATTCAGTTACCTCAGAAAGTAGAAACACCACGACAGAAGCAGCAATGAGAGGCAAACTTGAAATGATGAAAAAACAAATAGCGTAATAAAATTTAATTCACCGCTTCCGTCTGAAGACTTCATCAGAATAAAAAAATGTATCATGAAACAAACTTAAATACTTCCACAGTTAGACAATTAAATGGTCAATTTAATACATAATTAAAAAATCAATTTATCACCTCTTTATTTTTGGATAGAGGGTATGATCGAGACGGATCAAGCAATATCCAGCACTGCTTGACCACCCGAATAGTTTAAAAGTTTACGGTAGTACTACTACCATCAATACCACCAGGGGGGGTGATTTAAACACCCAGTTGATTTGTTCGATGGATATGAGTGCTGACTGTAAACAGATACAGAATCTGGTTAGGAAAAACTGGTCGGTCATTATAGGGAAATTTAGATTTATCCAGAGTTGTAGGTGACCAACCTTTTTTTGTGTCTAGAAACAATTATAGTTTGAAAAGAATTTTGGAATTTAACTACAGCCACCATGACAACATTACTACTACCAAGAAAGGTATGCAGTGTTGTCACCACTGCAACATGTGTAGGTTCATTTCTGTTGGACCATACATTACTGTAGAGTCTCACGACAGAATTTTGACAGTACCCGACTGCATTAACTGTGACACTAAAGGTGTAGTTTACATCAGTTTATGCAGTTCTTGTTCAGCATTTTATGTTGGGATGACTAGTAGATGCCTTAGGACCCGTATTAGAGAACACCTTTACGATATTAAAAAGAAAGATGTTACAAACTCTTTATATAAGCATTCTATTGTCTGTACTGGTTTCAAAATTTTTTTATTTTCTATATTAGAAGTTTGTCAGTTTGATATGAGGGGGGGAGATTTTAAGAACTATATACAACAGAGGGAAACCTTATGGCAGATTAAATTAAAAGCTGACAGGTTCCCTGGCATAAATGAGGCTGTTAATATCAAATGCTTTTTAAAACACAGGAAGTTACATCTCCATAAAAGGAATGACACTGTTGCCTCCTTTTTTAATTGAAAGGATCTACAGTGACAATGGCACACATTTCGTAAATCAAACTATACAGCAACTCAGTAGATATTTTGGAATTTCTTTAAAAAACCATTATGCATATCATCCTCAATCTGCAGGGTTGGTGGAGAGGCACAATGGGATTTTAAAGAACATGCTTAGGAAGTTGTCAGATACACAAAAGAATTGGGTGTACTGCCTGCCCCTGGCACTGTTGAGCATGAGAACTGTTCTGAATGCGAAAGGTTTGACTCCTTTTGAGATAATATTTGGGAGGGCATACTATACCCCTCAGTGGAAATCTCTCATGCCCACGGACCAGGAAGCAGACTGTACACTAGCAAGATATATGGGACGTATGCTGAACTCTAAACATCTTTTGCAGTCTTCTGTTTCAGGTAAAGAGCCAAATCAACCATTGGAAGCGACAGTAGCCCCAGGCGACTGGGTCCGGGTGAAGATTGTCAAGCGGAAGAATTGGAACTCGCCAAAGTGGGAGGGACCTTACCAGGTCCTCTTGTCGACACCCACAGCAGTCAAGATCAGTGAGAAATCCTCTTGGATCCATTTGACACACTGTAAACTTTGCAAAAACTTCGAGCTAGATAAAAATCTTGCTGTTTCACAGAAAGACTAAACATGACAGAATCTAGAGCAAACAGGAATGCAGAACAACCCCAGAAGTATTGCATAGTTATCCTGTTAATTGTACTGACAACAATAATCTTTTTGCTGTGGCCCATCCTTTTTTCGGCCACACCAGCTGAACTGAATAAACGTGATGAGCCGACCATAGACTGGCACCCGAACTTTAACACTTATCAGGCAATTACATCTGTGTATGCTGAGACTTTTAATGTTTTGAATTGCTGGATTTGCACAGCCATACCAACAGCATACGGGGGGGTTATTAATGACTGCAGTCCCTCTAGGGGTCAATGAGACCTGGGAAAATTTGGTTTATGAGACTGTAGCTATCAAAGCACATGATAAAGTAGCACTGTATTTGCCTGTGACACAAAAGGGAATTGTATGTTTTTATAAGAATGACACAATTCAAGTGGGTTGGAGCAGGTGCAATGTGACTGTACATTACAAATGTTATACCAAAGCAAACAGAATGGATACAGTTTGTAATTCGAATTATGACTCATTTCTCGAATCCATGCACAAGACTATTGAAGTGCAATGTAATCCTGTTCTTTTTAAGCAACTGTCTGTAATAGATAGGAAAATGTTTCATGCAGGGCAGCCATTTCGTAGTAAAGTAACTACTAAGGTAGAGGATTGTTATTTTGTGTGTGGTAAGAAAGCATATAAATGGTTACCTGAGAATTGGTCCAGCAGTTGTTTTTTGGGGTACCTGGCTCCGGCCATATGACACACTGCAGTTTTGCCTCAGGGAAATATTCAAAATACCCGAGATGTAGCCAAGAAGGCTGTCAGAAAGCCTGAGAATCCAGTGGGACGGATCGAGGCGGGCTGGAAAGACCATCATACCGTGGATACCAAGCTGACGTGCATGGACTTGAGAGATGCTGTCATATCGTGGGCAGGCATATTACCAGCATATGGAGCGGCAAAATCAATTTGGGAACTGCGAAAACTGTCTAAACTTCTCGAAGTAATGAGTAATGCAACTTTTTCTGCTCTTGAATTGATAACTGATAAACTGAATGCTATGAGTTGGGAATTTCTGGTTAGAGGTTTATAGTGCCTGAATATTAGAACTGGTTAGAGGTTTATAGTGCCTGAATATTTGAACTGTATCTTACTGAAATTGGTACACCTTGTTTGCTGTAGCATAGACTAGATCCAGGCCTGCTGAATCTAGCTTTGTTTGTATGCTTGTTATTTCCCTGGAACGCTAATTCCACCTAAACGCGGCTTCTCAGCGCTTCTGTGGATCCCTAGTGATATCTGCATTGCTTACTGTACTTATTTCCTTGCTTCGCTTGAAAGAAAGTTACTGTTTGTCGTTTTTGCATTTAAGTTACCTGTAACACATTGCACTTGTTACCTGGCACTTGCTCATTAAAGCAATTATAAGTCAGCACTAAAAATTAAAAGCACTACACCCTCGCTCCCCATTGGCCCTTGTTTTCAATTATAAAGGAATTCCCAATATTATTCTAGCATGTCCAAAGGTCAGTTGTCAATCTCCTCTCCGGTCCAGCTGGTGAATATGGGAATCTTGAGGCAATGTTACAACTGCCTCATGTACACAGACAACCCTCTCCTCCTCCCAACAAATTCCAACACATGTGAGAGATGCAACCATATAGCCAAACTGGAGGCTAAGCTCTCTCAACTCAGTACTGGCATAACCAGTCAGGAGGAGAAGGAAACCACACTCACTACAATTCCAGTCTCACATAGACCTACCACGACAGCAAACCAAACATATAATCACACAAAAACATACTCGGAGGCTCTAAATAAAGATCTACCTAAGCAGCAGAGACCTCCAAAGCAGACACCCAGGCAACCGCTACCCCAAAACAAAACACGTGCAACACATATCTCACAAAGCCAGTGTGCCGAACAGTCACAGCCCTTAAGGCTAAACAACACACCTGATACACTTGTAATAGGTGACTCTATCGTCAGGCACACTGACGTCCCACTCACCAGGCTGAACAAGGAGAAGGTCACGGTGAGCAGCCTGTCTGGCGCTAGGATCCACCACATAACACAAGCACTCAGGTCACTCCAAGGCAAGTACAAATATGACTCAGTCATTGTCCATGCTGGTGTGAATGACCTGAGACGTACCTCCCTGGACTACATGAAAAGAGACATAGAGGAGCTCTCTGAGCATGTAGCCCAGGCTGGTATGACCCTGACCTTGAGTAGCATCTTACCCTCACCAAGAATGATGCCACAATATGAAGACAAGATGATCAATTTCAACAATTGGCTTAAGTATTGGTGTCATTCAAAGGGGATCCAATGCCTGTCAGCTTGGGATGATATGCACGACAAGCCACGATGCTTTGCTAGGGACGGCTTGCACCTGTCACCCCTGGGCTTTCGGATATTGGCAAAGGCTCTTGCTACCCCCATAGTGCCGTTTTTAGGCAAGGCTCAAAAGATAAACCCACCTCCATAGGTATCACAAGGGATAAGAAACTAAGAGTAATGCTACTCAACACTAGAAGTCTAAACCTCAAGATGCATGCACTCGAAACTCTCCTTAGCATGGAGAACATCGATATCTGTGCAGTAACAGAAACCTGGTTCAGGACTCACGAGAGCACCCCAGCACTACCAGGTTATACCTCATACCATGCTTTTTGGCCCCAAAACTTGGACCGAACCACAAAAGGAGGGGGAGTATCGATATTCATCAAAGATACCCACACCTCCAGGTTGGTGGCAAAGCACGAAGCATCAGAGACTATCCATGTGCAACTAACAGTGGGTAAAACTGCCTTCTAGTTTATAGCCTGCTACAGACCACCCTCCCAAACCCAGGAACCCCACTCGGCCTTCCTGAGAACACTGGAAAATATGAAGGTCTCTCCAAACACCATTATATTGGGCGACTTCAACTACCCAAACATAGATTGGGAGCATTACTCTAGCTCCAACACCCTTGCCCAAAGGTTCCTAGAATTCATAAACTCAAATGCTATGGAACAACTTGTTACCACTCCCACAAGAGGGGAAAACATACTGGACCTGATCATCACCAACATGGGGACTCTATGCTCCAGACCAGAAGTGTATCCCTCACTGGTAAGATCAGACCATAAACTGATCTCACTGGATATTCACATCCCGACCCCACCCCCTGCCCAGAAAACCACAGTGAAAAACTTCTCTAAAGCAAATTTCACACTCCTCAAAACCGAGGTGGAATCCTTCAAAGCCTGTGGAAAATATGGCCCAGACCGCAGAATCCTTTATAAATGCATTCTATGAACACCTTCAGGAATGCATGGATCATGCAATCCCAAATAAAACCAAGACCCAATCCTCCAAAGGCAGACGACCTGTCTGGTGGACCCCAGCCATAAACAAACTATACAATAGAAGGAGGAAGATACTTCATGATAGAGCAAAATCCCAAAAAGGGAAGGCATCTCTGATCAGTATTAGCAAAAAACTAAGGGCACTCATAAAATCGTCAAAGGCCAGCTTCGAGAGAAAAATTGCACAGGACACTAAAGATAATCACAAGGCTTTCTTTAGTTATGTTAGGAACCTGGGTGGGAATTCCCAGATATGCTCAGAATTAGTCCAAAATGACAAAAAATACACTGATCCCACAGACATTGCCAACATCCTAGCTAACAGGTTCAGCGCAAACTTCTCCCCCCCTCCCCACCAAAAGGGCAAATATCTATCCCAGCAGAGTGCTGCCCCCCCGACATCTCAGATGCTCAGGTGGGAGCCGCCCTCTCCAAAGCAAAAAACACAGCATCAATTTGACCAGACGGTGTCCCAGGCTGCGTCCTACATGAACTCCAAGAAGAGCTAAACCCAAACATAAAACTACTGTTCAATCTCAGCCTTACTACAGGACATGTACCCAAAGAGTGGCGTACAGCAACAGTGGTCCCTCTCCACAAAGGTGGTGCCTCAACGGACCCTGGAAACTATCGCCCCATAAGCCTGACTAGCTTGGTCTGCAAAGCTATGGAAAGGATCATCATGGATCTCATAAATAAAGGTATTGGGGACCTACAGACACTGGATCCTACCCAGTTTGGCTTTGTTAAGGGCAGATCCTGCCTCTTAAACCTGGTTGACTTCTTTGAAACAGTCACCAAGGCCACTGACGAAGGGAAGGTGGTCCACACAGCCTATCTGGACCTCGCAAAAGCCTTCGATACAATACCCCACTCAGGCATTATAGATAAGCTCACCAGCTTAAATATAAACCCCTATGTCACTAGATGGGTTGCAAACTGGCTCAAGGACAGAACCCACATGGTTAGAATTGCTGGAGCCATGTCAGACTCCAAACCAGTTACAAGTGGCATCCCACAAGGCTCAGCCCTGGGACCTCTCTTGTTTGGTATATATTTCTCGGAGGTACAGACCAACATGGAAGGACTGTGGCTGACCAAGTTCGCAGATGACTGCAAACTGGGCGCCATAATCGACTCTCCAGCCGACACAAGCATCCTCCAAAAGGGCCTCATAGAAACAGACAACTGGTGCCAGAGCCATGGCCTCAAGCTAAACGCCAAAAAGTGTATAGTCATCCCCTTTGGCAAAAACAAAGTGCCCACAAATTACCACATAGGTGGTAATCCATTAAGTACAGAAGAAGTCATTAGGGACCTGGGGACCCAAGTTGATAGCAATCTCTCATTTGACAACCACGTGGCCAAAGTGGTTAGAAAAACATTTTATATAGCCCACCTAATCATGAAGGGATTCACATCTAGATTAGGGAGGTCATCGTGCCTCTTTACTCATCCCTCATCAGGCCCATAATCGAGTACAATGCCCCTTTTGGGATGTACCTTACCAAACACCTGCAGCAACTGGAAAGACCCCAAAAGTACCTCACCAAGAGGATCAAAGGGCTCAAACAGATGCCATATGCTGCCCGGTTAAAGAAACTCCAGCTCTACTCAGTGGCATACCGCCTGCTCAGAGGTGACCTGTGCCTGACGTATAAGGCCATGTCCAACCCGGAATTAAGGGACATGCTGCACCTCAAAAATCCAAATCCCATCGAGCTACGCTCGAGAGACTTGAACCTCAGCACTGAAATAAATAGGACATGCTGGAGGGACAGATTCATAACCCAGAGGCTCCCTTCACTATGGAATAAAATCCCAGTCCAGGTTAGGCAGAGTCCCTCATTGACTCTCTTCAAGAGGAATCTTGATGAGTGGATGGGAGATCATAGGTTTATCCCAGGTATCACTTCTGTGTCACTGTTAGACAGAGGCACAGTATACTAACCTCGAAAAAGGGCATAGCAAAATTACTTTAAAATGGGTGGCGAAAGCCAAACATACTCTGGCTAGGCTTATAAATGCCCTAGGGCAGATAGCCTAGTATGAACCTATGAGAATTGTAGTGCTCCAGAACCGTATGGCTCTCGACTTCACCCTAGCGGCGAGAGGTGGTACGTGTGCTTTAATCAAAGAAGAATGTTGTGCGTATATACCTGATTATCAACATGAGATAAACGACCACCTTGAGGTGATACAGCAAGTGTCAGCCATGACCAAACCAGGCCCCAACCCACTGACGGACTTTTTCCAGAATCTGTTTGGGGGGTGGGGTACCTTCATATTGAACATATTAATAGCTGTCTGTGTGGGGATACTCCTGTTGGGAGTGTGTGCATGTTGTGGCATACCCTGCATAAAAAAACTGATTAAAGAATTGATAAACATGTCAGTATCTGAAACCTTGAATCAAAATACTGAGGTTGATAAATTGTTGGAAAATGAAATGCTTTCAGAAGTTTAAACTAAATGACTCACCTAACCGCAAATCCCAAGTGGAAGAGGTTAGGAGAAGAAACTAACTGTTTATGCTTTTGAACAGAATAAAACGTGTTAATAGGGGAGAAATGTTAGAAAAATATGTATTCACATATATAGTATTCATATATGTATTAGTGTTATGCTTGCTGCATTAGAAGTCTAAAAGGGTTAACACATTTATTCTGTTACAGGCTTGAAAATAATTGCATGTACTTTCTGACTTTGCTTATGGTCAGCTCAGTGAATGACCTTGTTCATACACTGAGAAACAGATGATTTTGCTAGCATTAGGAGAATAGAACAATACAGCATTCTGAAATGTTATTAGACTTAGGCAAATAACCTTGTTCGTGTTGAGTGAACACTGTAGCTGAAGAGGAAGTAGATAAGACTATAGGCTGTAATCAGTATATGCTTTGTTCTCAAAGTAGGAAAGAATCACGAATTGTAACACCAAATATGAGTGAATTGTTACAGACCGGTGGTCAGCAAGGCCATGTTTTTGAGAAAACTTTCTCATGGGAACATTTATAATTGTTATATCAATAGAAAAACTTAGTAAACACCTGTTTTAGAACAATGCTTAGAGTTGTATTTAATTACGTCAGCTTAGAGGGCAATGGCTTATAGAACAGTATAATAATGAAGGATTTCCTGTATAATGTCAGACAAACTTCTGAACTGCATTTTTGTCTCCTTGTACAAGAATAAAGGAACCTTAACTGAACCTTGGCTGCATTGATCTTTGATTTTTTCCTTTGACAAATCCAAACAGCACATCCAGTCTTCTTCTGACAGAAAATGGAGGATCAGCTACACCATAATCACACAGAACCTTTCATTGGGTCCAAATGGATTATGAAACTTAACTCCAGTATGGGTCCAAGGCCCATTGCTTTTTTTTTTTTTGTTACTTACATATTATCGCAACCAGATTCCGCGGAGGAGAAACGGCTCATTTGGAAGTCGTACTCGTGGTGATAAATGTAGTCAAAGTTTGTAAGGAAGATAGTATAACACTCCTCACTACATCTTTCTACTTTTCCAGCATTCTGCCCACAAACTATAGCTGGTTTTTCTGTTTCTGTTGAGGGTAGTTGGCCGGACAATGATGGAACTGTGAACATCTTGACACTGTACCGACTTGTACTCGTTAATCCATAGTACCTGTTTGAACCAACAACTGTTTTTACTCCATGACATCAGTTTGACAGAATTTTAAATGTCTGTACAGACACCTGCCTTGTCATTTCCAAAAATTGGTGTTGAATTAAGTCAGCATAAGCATGCCTGTCAAGCGTGCACAATTCTGCATGAAGTATGCCTTTCTTATTCTGTTGTTACTGTGTGACATCTAAAAAACTGTATTTGAGGTCCAAACAATTGAGGGCATCAGTCACCACAGTAATGACAAATGTGTCAGGTTTCAATTTCATATCCATTATGTCTTGTCTGTCACTGCAAAAGTGTGTTTGCACACACTAAGTTTATAACGGCATTTATTAAAAAGTGGTCTCCGGTTTCAGGCATTTCTCCCATGCCATTTTCGGCTTGCTGTGGAATTATTTAAGAAAGCAGGTGAGAAATGCCTCCGAAGACCTTTACACCATGGCAAAACTATATGAGTGTCATCAACCAGAACTCAAAGCACTTGGGCTAAAAACATTTTCAGAACACATCTTGAAATGAATTATAGTTAACACACATACATTTTAGGATATTGCCTGGTACTATTACTATTTCAGGTACTGAGTGTGGAATTTCATTGCGATAATACACAAGTACTCTTTTTTTTCAGCACTAAAAACAACCTAGATTAGAAGTTGGATCCACTATGATCTGATCTATTCCGGTGGGATCTCCTTGGATGGCTGTCTTCTGGGGGAGGTTTAGCACCTCTTTTTTGCCATACTCTTTTGACACCATGAAATATCAGGCAATGGATGAGTGTAGCTAGGATGGATTATGAAAAGGAATGGTATAGCCTCCGGATATTATTGTCTGAATCCACCTGTCCTGTCCTATGTGATGGCCAACCACATAGGTAATTGCAGAAAAATAGATGACCCTCAACTGTTCCCTCCCCAAAGTGGAACAGCCAGGAAAGGTCTCAAGGATTAAACTGCTGATGTCTAGATGAAGGAATATAATATTACTGATTTTGCAGATTATATCTGTGGTGCAGTGAATAGTGCTGTTGCCTCATAGTAAGAGGTTCCCAGGTTCGATTCTCTGGTGGGTGCCTTCTTTGCAGCGTATACATGTCCTCCCTGTGTTCGCGTGGGTTTCCTCTGGGTGCTCTGATTTCCTCCCACATTACAAAGACATGCAGGAGGTGGACTGGACACACTAAATTGGCATATAGGTGTGAGTGTGCATGTGGATGTGTGTTGTGGATGAACTACCACTGCAGGGCTAGCCACCTTGTGGTGTAAAACTTGTCTCTGTATGATTGTCACTACTGAAGTGACACCCTCTCCCAATGTGCAATAATGTGAAAAAGGGGTTGTGGATGGATGGATGGATTTGTCTTTGGGCCAGCATCCATTCTGGAAGGTACCACAGCTATGTAGGTTCCTTCCACACATCTAAATCCTTGATGCAGTTGACCTTTCAAATACCATGATTAGTGTGGCTTTTGGTTCATCCTAGTGAAGGGGTACTGTGCAGTCTAGAACTTTACACCAGCAGAGAGTTTTCTCTCTTTTCTGCTAGTTTTTCTTAACTTTGTTTTGGTCTGGACAATGCAGGCCTATCATAAGGAATGCTAAAAGATAATGCCTTAACATTTTCAGCAAAGTTTATTAGTCAAAGAGATGCATGACAGCAAACACCTAAAAATGGTGCCTGCCCCCTCACTGCACCACCCACAGAGTTGTGAGCAGAGCACATGGTGAGATTTGATATGTATGAAAATGCTGCAGCCTGTGAATAGAGTTTTGACTTAAGCGCGTCATCTAGCAATTCCACCACAGACTTAAATCTCATCTGTATGTTCTGACTGGGACCACAACATGTGTGATACACAGTTTAGTTCCCAGGCAGTAGCAATAGGGAAAGCACAAAATAAATTCCTGAATACTCCAATGCCCTGCATTCTTTAGCAGCTGATGTTCACCTGGGCACTGCGGAATGGAAGACTTTTTGAAGGCAACAGCAACGATTAGAGCCACTATCACCAGAAGTTTAAACCCAGAAATTCCACTCCCTGGGAAATCAGAACATTTTGTTTGGCTTCCTCTGTATGGGCACTACACAGCATCTAGATCTTTTTAAGCATGCATTATGACAGCACCATGTTGGTAGGTGGTGCCATTTAGGAAGAAGGCTGAGAAGACTGGAAAGCCTCTTGTAGGGTTTCTATCAGAGGATGATGTGAGCTTTGTGAGCAATTCCCCCTTTTACCTCATTTCAAAAATCTTCCCATAACTTGGAATTGCCTGGGGAATGGTGAGGAGTCTGTGCAATCTGCACTGACCATGTCTGATGTGATAGACTCAAAAGGGGAGTCAATCTGATTCCTTTTGCATCTGAGAGAGCAGACCAGGGATAGAGAAAAAGCAAAACTAATACCAGAAGCAGAATGCATATCCTATCCATTACTCCTCTGTCCCACTACCATAAAGACTAAGCAGCCATCAAGCATGGGATGAACCAGTTCTAGATGCTGATGCCAAAAAGTCCATCAAGCCCAAGCTGAGCACTAAAGATCTCTGTCCAAAGACCTTAAAAGGTGAGCATCAAAAAAACTCAACTGCTCCAGTTTTGATCCTGGGGCCACAAAGATGCCTTGTGTTGACAGCAATAGTAGTGACAGCACAAGTGTCAATGTTATCATCAGTGAGAAAGGCATGGACTTTCAAGGCAGAGAACCTAAGGTCAAAACAACTACTGACCCCGGGGATCACGTCAGTCGCCCTGCTAGACAGGGGTCCAGGGAAGAAACAGTCAGGGAATTGTTATGGCTAGGCTTGTATAGGCCCTAGGGCCGATAGCCTAGTACCAACCTATGACGTAGATGCTTCTGCTGAAGTCAGTTCTAACACCTGCAGAGTGTTGAACAGTTTCATCAATACTGATACAGTAGCCAGTGGGGAGAAGGCAAACAAATATTGAAGGAAAAAGATGACCCTGTCTGTCATGGAACCAAAGGGTGAACAGATGAAGTACATCTCCTGCTTTATCTTCAAAACAGCCTCCATCATATTATCAGGGTCCAAGTGTACTGTAGTGGAATAACTATAAAGAGAAAGGAAAGACCTTATACATTTGGTCTACAGGGTAAGTATCTCCTGAGATACACTTCATATAATGAAGAAACACTGTCCTGTGTAGAAAGTCTGGGAAAAGGAACATCTACAGCTATAACAGGGAGTTTCAAATTAAATGCAGAAAAAATATTTGAATAGGTAGAACCCTGTAGTCTTGGTTTCTTTGAAGGAAGAAAAGAGTCCTTCAGTGAAAGACCATTGTACTTATTCCATTTAAGTCTGTAAGACCCACCCATCTTCTTTCAATTATTTTTGTTCTTTAGCATGGCAGAGTCTGAAGAGCCCAACCCAGTCTTTGAGATTAAAGAGATCAACTGCTGTTAGGTGGCACAGGAAGAAGCCCTGTCCAATGGAATCTCCTTGGAAGGCAGGAGGCCTTTAATTATCACTTTATTCTTTGTATTCCTCAAAGTCCTATTATTGAGTCACATTTCACAGACAACCTTTAGGTGATCCACCTCCAAAGCAGACTACACAAAAAAATTAGTCGGTCTTGGGGAGGAATTTCGTTCCCATAATTAGTACATTTCTTAAAGTCTGAACCGCTTTCTATAACTGCAATGATAGAGGCAGGAACAGACTGACAGTAACACATGTAAAAATTACTGGAAGATCTCTTGAGACAATGACTGGACTAATTAAGTAATAAGATTAACCAAGAGCAGCATTAGTAGTAGCAATTAAAGCAAAAAATGTTAAAGAGCAAGGAAACCTACACCTATAGACAATTATAAGAATAATATAAAAGCCTTCCACTGAGAAATAACTGTAAGTGAAACTAAAACATTTTAAATGACAAAACATAACATATAAAAAGCATTCTGTAAGCAGAGCAATGGAATGCTGTTAAGGCATGGCAAAACACTGAGGTGTAAGGAGAAAAAGGGCTGGTGTTAGAATTTTGGGGATGCCCAGCAAATGTCAAGTTGGGGGTCCCTTAGGAACTTCCAGTGCAAGTATCACCCTGTCACTGCCAACCCTCCTAAGCAACCTTTTAGTTCATGCTGCAAACATTTAGGAGTAGTACGGACAGACTGACCTGCAGCTACAATGCTCTTACATTACCAGACTATGTTGGCCCATCTGACAAAGGGACATTTACAGTTACTGGCATTTTGATGCAAGAATGATATATCACAACAACTCTATGTAAAGGTCTGGACTTGGGTGAAATGGCACTCTAGGCCTAATGTTTTAGCACCCCCCTCCCACACAGACACCCTTCAGTCCACCCCTTTGTTTGCCCCATAATGGGCTCCCCATACCATACACATTAGTTTTTTTTATTTCTTTTCTCACATTTTGCTTTATTATTCAGCTTTTTCAAGACACCATGACTTTCTATATGCTTTGACATGCATTTTTATTTATTTTTTCCTTTTTACACAACCTTTTCATCCAATGATGGATTAAACAGAAATTATGATTAACAAAAGAAATTCAGTGTTGCTGTTCAGTTTCAGTTTTCCTTGCATCCTTTCAACACATCTTTCCTAACCAAGATAGCACAGTGATAACCATATAGGAAATAAAACATAAACTGGGGTCCAACAAGCTATAGGGTTAAAGACTCTGGGATGCATTTTAGAGCATATTCTTAAGCTTTTAATCCAACTGGCCTTTGTCTTTCAAGGAAGACATTAAGTTGTTCTCAAAGCTAAATGTTCAAAGTTGACCAATCAGTAGCTCTCAATAAACTAACAAGCCAATTGTGAGGATACACAGGTCTATCCTGGAATACTGCATTCCCCCTTTACCTCTGCACTCCCTCCCTAAAAAAATAGTCACTGCCAATGCATCACACTGTTGTGAGATTGAGATGAAACCACAGGTACAACCTGCCACAGTCATATATTTCAAGTGACCACTGACATACATGTACATGGCATGCCTCCTCATTCCTCACCCATATCCCCCAAATGCAGCCACTGGTATATGTGCCCAATGTATGGTTCATAGATTGGTACTGCCCTTGTGGGCCATTTTTAGCCTAGCCAATTACCCCATATGAGAATTAAACCCTGCACCTTATGTCTGCAAGGTAAACACCTTAACTGTTATGCTAACTATGCCATTAAAGGTGAGAATCAAACACTGTACCTAGTGCTTATTAGACAAAGACTTTAACCATTATGCCTGACATCCCACCTTCAAGCTGACAGCTGAGGGAATCAAACCATGTACCAGTGGAACTACAGCTCACAATTTTAACCTTCTGCACCAACTGTCAGACTAAGTGCTAGGCAAGCTGCCCTTGCAGGTTATTTTAAGCTAAGCCGATTTTCCCTCCAAGGGTGAGAATCAAACCCTGTACTTTGTGTTTGTGAGGTAAACACCTTAACCAATACACCAACCTCCAACTAAAGTAAAATATGATTGTGATGAAAGTGAAAAACTAATGATTACAGCAATGTATTCTACTTTGTTGCTTCTAGACAGTACACTGGCCCTACAGAAGCTATAGTACCCTTCTTTCTAAACCTCTGAGGTCTGTCAGAAAAGTGAAACAATGACTATACTGTCCTCAGGATAAACACAAGCTATAATGACCTCCTAGCATCATAGGAAGTTACTAGGCTATTGGCCCTAAGGCCCTTACAAGCCTAGCCAAGAATTTAGCCCATGTTCCAACAAGTAAGTTCCAACAACTCCTGTGCATACCTCTAAGGTTTGACTGTGATGAAAACTAAAGAAGTAATAACCATACAGTCCCCAGCACCCCTCCCATAACCTATAGCAGTTTTCTGTACAGATGCATCTAAGCAGGGCTGGTTTTAGAATGGGTATAGTTGAGAGCAGAGGTCATTGTTAGCTTTATCCTAACAGGGTAATACCACAACCCTGTTCAGGTTAAAGAGCATAATCAGATAATTAATACACTTTTTTCTCCTCATTTTTCCTCAACCAGCAACAGGTTTTGTGGAGCCTCCATACACTCAAGGATGATTAATGGAGGCTCCTGTATCCATTTATACAGTATGGAGAGTAGGGGCTACAAATCCCAGAAAATTTAAGTGCCTGAGTGTTTTGTGATATATTTTATGCCTTTCTTTTGAAATATAATTACTTGTTAGCAGCCTTTTTTAATGATACCTAGAAGAATAATGTATGTGCCCCAGCATTACTGTGCACAGATAAAAATCAGTGATATTTTTTACACACACACACACACACACACACACACACACACACACACACACACACACACACGCACACGCATAAGCCATAGTAATACTAGTTTTGTTCTTATTTCTGCAAACAGCAATACATTGTGCAAAACTGATACTGCCACACCACATCAGTAACTGCTGTTTAGCAGTCATCGAACAGCCTCAGAGATAAGTCACGTTTATTTACTTCATTGTGGATTAATGTATACCTATCACTATCCTTGATTTCACAGACCTTCCTTGATTTTGCTAATAGTTTTGCTCTGTCCTTTGTAAAACATTTGATTTGCTGGTAAATCATTCAGGATTACAGACAGTCAATAAGTCTAGACATCAGGGTTTTATACTTCTTATTGTCCAAAAAATGCATGTTGATTATTTTTGGCACTGTGCTGAATTCTTCAGCAAAGAAGTTGAGAGTTATAGTATTGAGTGTTCTGCCAGTATTTATAAAAATCCCTGAAAAAGAAAACCATTCCTGAAGATTGAAGCATGAGCTCTTCTTAAAATCTATGGTTTGCACTATGATTGGTCACTCTGGGCTGATGATCTCTCTACTGCTTATTTTGCTCATGTTCATTATCAGCTTTATCCTAACAGGGTCATATCACAGCCATGCTCAGGTTAAAGAGTATAATCAGGAAATGAATACATTTTTTAATTCTCATTTTTCCCAACCAACAGCAGCTTTTGTGGGGCCCCCTGACAGTCAAGGATGATTAAAGGGCTCCCTGCAGCCATGGTTATTGCAGGTACATATGTTGTTACTTTTAGTGGAGATAATGTCAATCAGCAGAGTTTGGGACACTACGTCAGTGGTAAAATGTTTAATGGAACTATGAAGCCTGTTGCTTGATAAAACACTGTTACCACAACCAGAGATATCTTTGAAATTTAAAGGCGATACAAATAAGAGTTATTACACGTTTCATTTATTAAGTATACAAGACTTCTGTACTAGTTTTTGCTGGTTTGACAGACATGTTACAAAATATCAGGGTAAGATGACCTGTTGTGGTTGGGGGCCCCCAGCGACCGCTGGGTTCACTGGTGCCTAAAGCTGGCTATGAGGAGAAAATACAATTCCCAGTAAAGTAAATAAAAATGTTTGATCTAACTTTATAATACAAGAAATCAACAGGAAAATGTTAACAACACAAATGTAAGCACCTTAATAATCAAAAATGAAGAAAAAATATCAAAGTAACACCAAAGAAGCCTGTGACCATTTCTCCTGATGTGACCTCAAGGAGTTGCAACACAGACCTGGAGACAAAGTCAGAAAACACAGTGTTACAGGTAAAGTCAGGAGCTGAAGCTTGGAAAAGTTCTGGATGCTGAGCTGACTGAAAACTGTCTGTTTCAGCCCTTCCGGTTGAAAAAGATGGACTCGATCATTTCAGATCATTTCAGTTCCATCTTTATAAAATAAATAGTATACTGGGGGGAAAAGAATCCAAGGGAAAAGGGGAGCACAAGAAATAATTTACTGGATGTCTCCTTGTCTTATATACAGCTTGCACAGCAATAAGCATGCTCAGATTCCTGTGACCTTGTCCCTACTAATTGGTGGAAGGATCCTTTCCATAGTGTTAAGTATTAGCTTCAAGGCATACTACTACCCAAAAGGCTTCCAATTACAGATGGGCAGCTTTCAATTGTCATCCCTTGAAGTAAAACAGTCATCAGAGAAATGAAAAAAAATTAGACAATATGTTCTTGGTCTTTCTTTTATCCTCCAAATTGTAAATTAGGGACCCTGATTAAACAACAGAAAGAACTCCCCTAAAAAAAAGAGAGCTAAAAAGGGATCCTAATAACAATATTCACATAGTTAGTTTAAGTAAGTTTCAGAAGTATGATGCCAAAAAGTGGATAACTCAAAGAAAAATCAGTTACATGAGAAGCACATGTAAAACATATGAAAATATTTTAGAAGACAGTGTTTAGCATATGTATAATATTCTTCATGCCCGAATCTACAGAAAAATCATTTAGAAAAGAATGTCAGTCAGATACATAACTACAAAGGAAAAAAAACAAGACTAACAAAGAGCCACAGGAATGAATTCCTTCTCCCAACATATCAAAAACACTAGCCTCTTATCCCGAGGCAAAAAAAATATATTTAAAAAAAAAATCCTTACTTTATATACATTTAGTTACAGTCAAATCAGGTTTGTCCATTTTGGAGACAGGGATATGAAATATTCTGAAACATATTAATATGTATCAAAACAAATGCTCCCTTTATAAAATTTCAGGCTCCTGAAAAAATACACTTTATTAAGCGTAAAAATGTTGATGAAAAAAGAAGGGAGGCAAATAGAAGTATAAGAAGACAACCACTCAGGTAATTCATGACACAAATCACTTTCTTTATCTCAGTATGTCTAATTCAAATTGCTCAGCCATTAAATGTCTAATAACACCACAATGTATATCTTTACTGAAACATTAACCTTCTTCTTCCTCCATGTGTCTCTAAGCTTTATCTCCTTGTTCAAATTCATCTGCCTTTGTATGGACGTTGTGGCGAAGACATTTACTTCTATTTACATTTTTATAGGTTAATAGGTTCATATGCAAGTACTAGATTAGCTGCCTTTGTGGGCCATTTTAAGCCTGGCCAATTTTCATTTCAAAGGCAAGAATCAAAACCTGTACCCTTAACCATTATACAAACTCCATGAAAAGAAAACAGAAAACATGAATTCATTTTACAAATCTTCAATAAACTTGTGATAATCAGACTCAAATGATGAAACCAAATTTCAATCATCATCATTTCTAACATATCTATATGGGTTTGCTGCACTGTTCTACTGAAAAAGAGCAGGTAAACACAGTACATCATCTGGAATGAATGTGAACATTTAAAATACTGCTGTTTTATATTACATTTGGTCGATGGCAGCATGAAAAAATAACCACGTCTAGTCTCTCTTAAGTATGTTCAACATTCTATCTTCCCTCCATGACTGCCTTCCCCCTCACACCTTGTCCAGTTTTCCCATGTCCTCCTGAATACCTCTATGGATTCCCTTTATACCCCCTCCCCCAGTCCTTCTGGTAAATAATTTCTGGAATCTATCCCTTTTATGATACACTGCAGTATTATGCTGGATGCTACCACTGCCCTATCAATCCCCAGCTCACATCTGTACAATACCCCAGAACCTTTTTTTGTTCTGACATCATCAGTTGTTTTCCCCTAGCTGATACTTAATACCATGTTCCAATGGCCAGTGTGCAGATTTATGTAATTGTCTACAATGAACCTCAAATGCCACTTTTCAGACTAATTGGTAAGTCTTTTCAAATCCCTGCTAAGACTCTCCATTCTCCACTGCTACACCTAAATTTGTGTCATCAGCATTCATGTGCTTCATTCCCTCAAATATGTTTGAAACAGAGTGAAAAGTACTGAACTGAGGACCACACTTGTAGCAATTATTTTGTTACTTTCCTTTATTTCTAACATAATCTATTTCTCCTAAAAAACTCCTTTATTCTTTCCTCCAGGCTCGCATCTTTCTCCCTTGATGTCTCTGGAGGGGTTGACATACTGTATAATGCATCAGTATGTCCCATTCCTCAACCTTAACTGCCCGACCACTTAACCCTAGGTTATGACCTTGTATGCTCCTTTACAGGCTACATGTGGTGGTGATTCTCCTCTTCTCTGATATCACATTTGGTGCTCCCATGTCCAATATTTTGCTACTGTTCTATCCCACTTTTCCATCCTTCTTCAATAACCTATACCCAGGTACCTCCAAATCAAAGGAGTGGGAGGATGGCATAATGGTTAAGGTGTTTACCTAACAGATACAAGGTGCAAGGTTTGATTCTCACATGGGGTAATTGCCTAGGTGTGAAATGGCCCACAAGGGCAGTTAGCTTAGTACTAATCTATGAACCTAATCTAGGAGCCCCCACTGCCCCTGTCCCATGCTTCTGTGATATGAGCCATGTGTATCTATCCATCCTAAATCAATGCGTAAAGTTCCCCATTAACAATGTCTGCCCAGATCCTGTGTCCTTTTCTTTCACCCCTCTTCTGTCTAGTGGCATCCTTTTATTCGCCTTCCTCTCCAGGTCCCGTCTACATCTTCGCACCTGACTAACCAAACCACTATCGTCTTTATCTCCCACATTCTCCTTGCAGACCCCCACGCATCACCTTAAAACTCCACTATGTCTACCTGTTGCCCCATATGCAGGAAATGTCACCCACAGCTTTTTCCCATACTTCTTTGTCTCCCTCACCTTCTTTTTTAAAGCTGTCCCACTCCTACATTCCTTACTGTTTCTGTTTTTATTTTTTTTTACTAATATATCATTTTAAGAACCAACCTTGAATTTTGTCTTTCAAGTTTGATTCATGTCTTACTAAATATTACTAAATAAACATACACAATTTAACAGACAAGCTAATGGGTATCTAAGAATAACGGACCAACTATCAATTTACTTTACAGAGGCAAAGACAAAGCTTGCACCAACAGCTCAACAATAACTTAAGCAAATTCACCTGCCTTTAAAAATCAATTATATAACACACAATTCCATTCAGATACAAGACACATGAAATATTTAAAATATGCTTTTATTCTTGCTTTGAACATTACACCAGAAACATCTTGCTAAAATAACCTTTGTAATAGCTTGGCCCAAATTAGCTATAGAGAAGGATACAAACAATTCATTTGATTTCCTAATAGATTTGGTCCAAGGAAGAGAAAAATGTACCTGTCTATACACACTTAGCAAACAAAGCATGTATTTCCCCTTATTGGCAAATTTTGGGAAGAAAAACATTAGATTAATGCTTTGACTGGGAAAAGTCTCCAAAGCTACGTTTGGTAAAAAGGATAGATTGGTACACAAAGAAACACTGTCTTTGTGAAAAATGATATATGGATGTTAGTAAGACAAAGCCTGGACTTCTGATAATCTCCTTGCTGAGGTAATGACCATCAGGAAGATATTTTTCCATGTCAAAAATTTGAAGTCCATGTTGGCAGCATGCTGAAATGAAGATTGAGTCAATGCTTGTAGCAGTTCAATGAGATCTCAGGGAGGTGTGGGATCCTTAATAGGAGGTCTCCGAAAGAAGGTACCTCTCAGAAAGGCCTTACACAATTTAAGAGAGGCCAATAAAGTATGGTTCTCATCAACATGACAATTCAAAAAAGCCACTAGATGAGCTTTGATAGTGGAATACCTGGCTCCATCATGGAAGACAAAGGCAAGGAAATCCAGAACTGCTGGTATGGAAGCTGAAAAGAGGGCAGGATTTCTGTTGGAAGCTCAAATGGAAAACCTCTTCCATTTACTTTTGTAAACTTTTCTACTAGAGGCTTTTTGTGAGGATAAGAGACTATGGGTTACCTTGGAAGAAACCCTGGACTTACTAGGCGTCATCTGAAATGGAAAATAACATGCGGCTAGTTTCAGAGCCCAAATGTCTGAAAGAAGCATTCCAGTTGTATGAAACAGAAGTATGGATTCAAATCCAACACCCAAGACATGTGAATCAGATGAGGCCAGAGAAATGGAAACCACACCTGTCACTGTTAGAAAGGGGAAACGAGGATAACTCTGTTCTTCCATTGTGATACTTTCTGCAAAAACTTTGGAATCAGGGGAATTGGTGGATGCCAATGCAGAAAACCTGGGGAAGGGACAATTGTGGGTCAAAGCATTCCTTGGTGACTGTCCTCTAGGTAGAACAGAGCAAAGAATCTCCTGCATTTGGAATTGACAGGAGAAGCAAAAAGACTGCGGCATGATTGGTCCCAGTGATGAAAGATTTGCATCGCCACTATCAGACTGAAGGACTACTTGTAAGGCAGCAAAACAGACCTGTCAAACTATCTGATAGAACATTAGACTTCCCTGAAATGTGCATTGATATCAGAAAGCAGTTGTAAGACATCTCCAACTGCTACACTGTCACTGCTTTTCTACACAATGGGTATGAGCATGTTCCCCCCTCTTTGTTAATGTGCCAAACTATGAACATATTGTCTGTCCGGACAGAAATCACCCTAGAGAAAGGGCATCCAGACAGGCGTGCAGAGATGGGAGAACTGCCCTCATCTTTAAGACACTTATGTGAAGATTGGGCTCCCCTGGAGATCATGTGTCTTGGACCATCTTTCCCAGGTAATGCCCCCCCCCCCCATAGTTGGGAAGCATCTGTGGTCACCGTCGCTTTGGAAGGGGGGGACAAAGGGATGACCCTAGCACACCTCTGAAGACTGAATCCATCAAATTACGTTATCTCTGCAAATGTATGTGAGGCAGATTGGAAAGGTATGGGCGATTCCTGATGGACCACTGTACTTCTAATGTCCACTGCAACACTCTCATATAGTGTTTTGGTAAGGGAATCAAGGTAATGGCAGCTGCCATCAATTCCAGAAGCTGTAGAACTAGTCTGGCAGATATTTTTTGATGAGAAAGAATCTGTACTGCCTCATTCCATAAGGTGAGTTGCATGTTATGTGGTAGTATTGCTATTTAAGCCATAGTGTTCAAGTGAGCGCCTATGAACTCCAGAGTCTGTACTGGAAAGAAATAAGATTTATTGTGATTCACTTTAATTCCAAGGTTGGAGCAGAACTGTACCAGACCGTTTCTGGCCCTGACTAGAAGAGGCCTGGTAGGAGCAGTGAGGAGTTGGTCATCTAGATAATCTAGATAGGGGACAGCCAAAACCTTTGCAGCCTAAGATGAGCTGCAAACACTGCCATGGATTTGGTGAACACCCGTGGGGCTGTGATGAGGCCAAAGGGAAGGGTTCTGAACTGAAAATGGCTCCCAGCTGGATGTAAAGAAACCTTCTGGAACACCTGTCCATTTTGATGTGACAGTACGCGTCCTGAAGGTCTATCTAGCACATCCAGAAGAGGGAGGACAGGCTGTACTGTGACCATCCAAAACTTCAAGTATTTGACATATTGATTCAAATGACTGAGGTCCAAAATTGAAATGAAGTCCTTGTTCTTTTTTGGCACCAAAAAGAATTTAGAAAAAGTTCTGAACCCCTGCTGTTCTAGTGGGTGCTTTTGGATGACTCGTTAGCCTAGCATTTTTTTTTTTATATATTATTACTGTAGCTGTTTTTCTTTGAGTGAGTGGAATGTTAAGGGGCTTCTTCACTAGAGAGAGAGTGGTCACAGAAATAGGATGAAAAAAACTCTGGTCATAATTGTCTGCACCCAAAAATCTTCAGTGATGGACGTCCATGATTCTGGGTGCATAGACAAGTGCCACCCAACTGCCTCCAGAGTGCAGCAGTCGGGCAACTATTCACGAGTACTGATAAGGCTCCTTGGTGAAAAGACCTCTGAAAACTTGATCCTGCAGGCCTCCTCTGCCACAGGGGTGACATCTACAGGTAGAATATCCCCATCTGCCTCACGGGGATTGATCTCCAGAAGAGTCTTGGCAGAACACCTGGGCCTTTCAGAACCACATCTTCCTACCCTCTTTCTGGTCTCCAGAAATGGCCCTCTGGGTAGCAGAAAACCATATACTTACAGCAAAGAGTTTTTCCATCCTTTTCGCTACTGGAGAATGTATCTTAGATTTTAGGGATGAACAAGGTGGAGTCATCAAAAGAAGCATCAATAAAAGACATCTTAAAAGGCTCCACAAAATCACACAAGTGCATCCCGGCATATCTCCTAATGGTGATGCCTGTGTTAGCTGTTCCTGAAACACTCTTCATTGTGTTAGAAATTAAGACGCATAGAGGCATTCAATAGTAACTGAAGGGTAGCCAGTTGTGAATCTATGGTTTTCCTGCCTTCCACAGACATGAACCCAGAAAGGAACTTTGAGAGTTCCTTTGTCAAGTTCCTCTAAAATCTAGTCATATATGTCAAGTAATTAGGTGACCTGAAAGCAAGGGTAACTGACATGTAGACATACTTCTCAAATCAGTCCAAAGCGCTAGACTTTTTATTAGGTGAATGGACAAATGAGCTCTCCTCAGTAAGCTCCTTCTTAGTGGCTGCCACTACCACTGTGGCATCCACTGCTGAGCCCTTCCTCCAGCGTGAGCAACCCTTAGGGCCACCTAAATGTCTGTCAAGGTTTTCTGGGGATTGTGTAGATCAATGTGTGTGTATGTACCTTTAAGAAGCTATTTAAGGGCTTTCACATGTGTATAAATATTGAGCACGTGTGAGCCTGACTGCCATTTTGTAGTAAGCTGCTGAGATGTAAGCATGTATGTCTGCATAGTCTGTGTATTAATCGTTCGTTTATATTTTATGATGCTCCTATCCATCCTGATATGTTTCTATGTAATAAAGCATCTAAACGAACTACCCCGCCTGTTTGTCATCTATGTTAGAGAGGGATGAGCGACATGGTGTCAGAAGTGGCGTGTCTAAAAGGACATGGTGTCAGAAGAGGCATGGCTAAATTGACTTGCTGCCAGAAAGAGTTCCAGTTTCTTCAATTTGAGTCCGAGAGGCACCCGGTTGATAGTAGAGGAATATATAGGAATGGATCATCCCTAGTGCATGTATAATTCGCAAAACTGGTCAGAAACTAATTTCAGATGTTAAAATTTGCTCAAATAATTTCTTGTTTGCGAAGTATGACACAAAGCATACAGAACGTTCTAAACAATATTTAAATAATCAAAATGTCTGATATTGATAAAAATATTCAAATTACTACGGAAAATGTTTGAAATAAAGTCCAAATTGCATAAAATGAATAAAATAAGGGGAAATGACCGCATTTTCACTAAGCACATATTTTGTTGTATTAATTAATGACATCTGAATTGTCAGAATTGTATAAAGTGTTTGCATGTTTGTGCAGTATTAAAGTAAGTTTATTTCACAAAACAGCCATTTCAGAGCAAATTTTGTAAAGTCAGTATTTCGAAGAGTTTATTGTGCATTTGAATGTTATTACAAGCTCTCACAGCACAGCTTGTTCTTATATAAGTACAATGGCCATATTTTCAGTGTGTTTATGCATATGGAAGATTTTGAAAACTCAGTGCACTTGTGTTTGACAATAACATTACAGAGAACTGGAGAGTGTTTGAGCTAGAGTACGGCATTTTCAAACAGGCTGCATTTTCTGATAAAGATGACTGTACAAAGGCATTTATTCTACTTAATTTAGCTGGTTCAGAAGCCATTGAAAGGGAGCTTTTTTTGTGTATGCACCTGTTGTCTTTGCAGGAGAGGGGGAAAAAGTATAGTTGTGTACACTTACCATAAATGTAGATGTTCGAGTTTATTCACTGTTGCAGTCATTACATTTGGGTTATCTGCTTGCAGGTAGCCCCCAGTCAGCCTGATTAACAAAGTCTTGGGTCCTGCATCGGTTGCTGTCCCTTCTTCCATGACGTCAGGTCGTTAGGGGTATAAAACATGCAGCCGACGCCATTACATCAGTTTTTCTTGCCCCAGATGTCAGTGCCCCCCTAATGGGAAGCAATTAAATATAAAAACACAAAGATATACCTCCAACAAAAAAGCAAATACACCAAAAAGGCTTTTAAGCATAGTAAAGGAAAGTAGAGGTATAGCCAAAAGAAGTTAGGGGGCTGGGGGAAGGGTAACCAGGACTGCAACAGTGAATACACTCGAACATCTACATTTATGGTAAGTGTACACAACTGTACTATGTTCTTCGTGTTTCACTGTTGCAATCATTACATTTGGGTAGTTTCCCAAAGCTATGACTGGGAGGAGGAATTTAGATAGCATTAGGGCCAGCTATAAGGTCCTGCAAGACAGCAGTGGCAAAGCCAGCTCTGGATTTAGAGAAAGTTGGCAAATGATAATGCTTGGTGAAAGTATGTACAGAACTCCAGGTAGAAGTTTCTAGTATGTCCCTGGTAGGGACGCCTCTGAGAAAGGCTGTAGAGGTAGATGCAGCCCTAGTGGAGTGAGGTCTGATCCCCTGGGGGATAGGTTTTCCACAGTACTTATAGAAGAAATGAATGCAATGGCTTATCCATTTAGAAATGGTTTGCTTTGAAATAGCCTTCCACTCTGCCCCTGCAGCAAATGCCACCAGCAGTTGTTCAGATTTCCTTTGAGGTTTAGTCCTGTCTAAGTAAAATCTAAGTTGTCTGTGCACATCTAAGGAATGCAGTATCCGTTCCCCTTTATTCTGTGGATTGGTAAAGAAGGTTGGCAAATGAATGGACTGATTAAAAGTCACACTGGATACCACTTTAGGCATGAAGTATGGATTGGTTCTGAGGGACAGCCTGTCCGCATGAAAGATGATGAAAGGCTCCACTGCCATAAGGCCCTGTAATTCAGATAACCTTCTAGCTGAAGTAAAAGAAAGAAATTTTAAGTCTGCAGTAGCAGCTGGCTCGAAAGGAGGTAGAGTGAGTTTCTCCAAGACAAACTTAAGGTCCCAGGCTGGGGTTGGAGCTCTCCTGGGTGGTCTCAAAATTTTGGCCCCTCTGAGGAACTGTTTGAGCAGTGGATGAGAGAAGAAAGGAGGTTCTGTGTTATAATGAGCTGAAATGGCTGAGGTGTGGATTTTGATGGAGGAAAAAGACAGGCCCTTGTGAAGCATCTTAGTTAAATATTGTAAAATCTGAGGTAAATTGGGCACTGCTGTACTCATCCCTTGAGATTGGTACCAGGCCTCCTTGCCTCTAAAATGATATCCATCACAGGTTTGCTGAGGGATGGTAAAGGAGAGATTCGCCAGGCTGCAAGGTTCAGTGTTAGAAGCTGAGGGTGCAGAATCTGGTTCTCCTGCTGAGACAGCAGGGAAGGAGTCTGAGCCAGGTGCCATGGAGATAACCGTGACACACTGTGCAGGAGGGGGTAACAGTGTTGGCGCGGCCAGTCTGGAGCAATCAAAATCATCCTTGGTTTGTATTGTTTTATTTTTAGTAGTACTTTGGAGAGCAGAGGCAGAGGGGGGAAGGCATAGACTGATAGGTTTTTCCAGCTGAAGGACAGAGCATCCACTTTTCAGACTTGTTTGTGGGGAGTCCTTGTGCAAAATTTGTCCAATTGGTAGTTCTGGGGAGAGGCAAACAAGTCTATATCTGGGCTCCCCTATTTGCTTGTCAACATGTTGAAAATCCTTGGTTCCAGTTTCCACTTGTGTGGGTCCATGAGGTTTCTGCTTAGTCTGTCTGCCAGTGTATTTAATTTTCCTGGCAAGAATTGAGCTTGTAGGTGTACTTGGTAGCTCAAGGCTGTGTTCCACAATGCCATGGCTAGTGTGCAGAAGGGGTAAGAATGTGTACCCCCTGCTTGTTTATGTACCATGTAATAGTGTTGTTGTCCGTCTTTACCATTAGTTGTCCTGGAAGAATGTGGTTCTTGAAGGCTGTCAGAGCATTCTGTACAGCTAACATTTCTTTTTGATTGATATGCAGGTGCATTTGACTTGGGTTCCATTTGCCCTGAATGCACTTCCCTGCCAGGTGAGCCCCCCATGCATAGTCTGTGCATCTGTTGTTAGGGTTTGAGCAGCAGGGGTGGTGTGAAAGCTAGTCCCTTGTTTTGGTGGCAGGTCTCTGCCCACCAAAAGATCTCTAGGCGTAGGCAAGGTATGATAGGAATCATTGTTTCTAGGTCTTGAGAATGTTGACACCATAGGCTTTTTGGATACCACTGTAGTTTCCTCATATGCAGTCTTGCATATGGAATTAGAAGAACGCAGGAGGCCATGAACCCCAAGGCTTGCAGTATTTGTCTTGCAGATAAGCAGGGTTTTTGTGGTCACTTGTTTGAAGTAGGTTGTCAAATGAATTTGTTTCTCTGGTGTGAGGTAAGCCATCTGGGAAGTTGTATTCAAGCTTGCTCCCAGGAATATAATTTGTTGACAGGGTACCAAGTGTGATTTCTTTTCATTTATGGTGTACCCCAGACAAGTTAGAACCCTTTGTACAAAGGCCAGATGATTCAAAAGTATGTCCTGGCTTTCTGCCTGAATTAGACAATCGTCCAGGTATGGGTATATTTGAATATTTCTTTGCCTGCAAAATGCAATAACTGCAGCTAGGCACTTTGTGAATACCCTGGGCGTAGTAGATAAGCCAAAGGGCAGTGCAGAGAACTGATAGTGTGTGTAGCCTGCTTTGAAGCATAGGTATTTTCTGCAAGATTCCCTGATTGGGATGTGCAGGTATGCTTCTTTTAAATCTAGTGTTGCCACCCAGGCATCTTTGCCTAGCATAGGAAGTAATTGGTGAAGAGTCAGCATCTTGAATTTTGGAATCTCCAAAAAGGTATTTAGAGTAGACAGGTCCAGGATAGGACGCCATGAATTGTCTTTTTTGGGTACCAAGAAAAGTCTCGAGTAGAAACCTTGTCCCTTTTCCTTTTCTGGTACCAGTTGAATAGCCCCCATACTTAAGAGCGAAAGTACTTGTTTTTGGGTCTTTGCCCACTGATTTGGGGGTAGGTCCAGCCACCCGCTTGGTGTTGGCAACGTGTAAGTGAAAACTGTATCACTGGGACACTATATTTAAAACCCATTTGTCCTGGGTAATGAGTTCCCAATTCTTTGCATGAAGAGCAATCTTTCCTCCAAAGGGGACAGTCAGTTGATAAGTGCTTGGAAATTTGAAAAGGAAGTCATTCAGACAGTTTACAATAGGAAGGAGTCTTATTATTCCCAGATTTGGAAATGGAGGCCCCCCACTTCTTAGTTTTGTGTGTCCCCTGGGATTGAAACCTGGGGTTTTTGCTGTTTCTGGGTTTGGCTTGAGAAGACCTGGAAGGGGCTGGAAAGGACCAATTCTTAGAGGGCCAGTGCCTACTAAATCTAGGAGGCTGAACTTGTAAAAAATCTTTAACAGTTTGCATAGATTTAGCTTTATCTTTCATCTTTGTAAGAACTTTCTCAGCCTTGTTGCCAAACAGGTGGTCCTGATTTAAAGGAGCATCAACAATTTAGCTTTAACATGATCAGGCAGAGATTGCTCCTTACGCCAAGCATGCCTTCTGAGCACAGACCCAGTAACAGCAGCCCTGCAAGAGACGTCTAATGAATCAAAACCACATTGCAAAGTATGTTTTCCAACTTGTTCAGCAGAATGCATTAAATTCTATAATTCTTTATTTTCCACACAGTAAAGAATCAACATAATTTTCTGTTTAAGCAGTCCAATAACATGGTGCTGATACTTTTGCATATGAAACTGGCAGTTTAAAGCCCTAATGGCCAAGGTTGCAGAAGTATAAACCGTCGTACCCCATCTATCCAGCTTCCTTGAGTCTCTATCAGAACGGGTAGGATTTTTAGTAGTAGAAGCCTTAATGCCCTAGTCCCTGGATCTGCAATAGGATTTTTAAAAAGGAACTTGTGGGACTCAGGGATCCTGTAGTATCTGTCAGGTTTTCTGGGAGCAGGAGGCAGGGAATCAGGGGCCAAACTAGATTCCGAAAAAGCATCATCAACAATGTCTAGTACAGGAGGAATAGCTAAAGGCCTATGGTGAGGTAGGAGAAAGAAATCCCTAAGCCTCTTTTTTGAATCAGAAAAATCTTGGCTTTCCCAGTGGAAATGCTCCCTTAGAGTATGTAAGGTTTCCCCAAAAGAAAAATCCTCAGGAGGGGAAGCAGAGGGAATGGAGTCCTCTGCATCAGAATCTTCATAAGTAGATAAGGGCAAATCCAGATCATCAGAAGAATCAGAAAAAACAGAATCCTGATCAGAAGATTCATAATCAACTTCAGTCCTAGGCCTCTTAGAAGGGCGGAGGATTGACTACCCCTGATTAGAGTTATCAGACCTTCAGCCATTCTTATCATTTGTTTTTAGGCATAGAGGCCTGAGCATGTGGCCTGGGCGTCGTTTTTTTAGCCATGGATCGAGATTTAGGCCTAAGGAAATAAGGAGGCATCGGTTTAATATACAAGTTCGTAGGCCTGAACAGAAGTTGGTGCCTGCACAGTAGCTCCGGACCCATCCAAGGTAGAGACATCCGCGGGTTCCATAGTTGAAGCATCTTGCGGCATACCGAATGGGTCTCAGTAGAGGCCTGCGAATCAGAAGTAGCGGGTATCAGGGGCTGCAAAAGCACCCCACTGAGTACCGGCGCATCGGCGGCCTGTCTCTGTCTTTATCTTTACGTTTTTTCGGAATCCCGGTAGTCGGATGGCTAACCGATGACATTTCTGGATAATTAATCCGAGAACCGAAATATTTAGAGGTAAAAATATACCAACGATGGATAGTGCGCTTGATTAAAGCACAAAACCAATAACAAGGTACGTCGTGGTCAGGGCCTAGGCAAGGAACACAGTACAAATGAAAATCTTTATGAGGTATTTGCTTTCCACAAGTAATGCAATTATTAACTTTTACTGACATCATTAAGGAGCAAGAAAAAGTTTCCCAATGGGGTACTTAGCTTTAGTTGAAGACTTTGGTTCTGAAACTCGAAAATGAAAATTTCAGGAGTCGCCCGACCGGCACTTGCGAACTGCTTCTGCTTCGGGCACTGCACGGCAAGAAAGACTGATGTAATGGCATCGGCTGCATGTTTTATACCCCTGACGACCTGACGTCATGGAAGAAGGGACAGCAACCGATGCAGGACCCAAGACTTTGTTAATCAGGCCGACTGAGGGCTACCTGCAAGCAAATAACCCAAATGTAATGACTGCAACAGTGAAACACGAAAAACATCTCACCTCAGGCTTTGTGCCCACTGAACGGCGCACCGCGATGGTTATCCCACACCACAAAGGGGGAGCTATGACGGACCCTGGGAACTACCGCCCCATTAGCCTGACGAGCCTGGTCTGCAAGGCCATGGAATGTATCATCATGGAACTCATAAACAAAGACATTGGTAATCTCCAAACTCTGGACCCTACCCAGTTCGGATTTGTAAAAGGCAGATCATGTCTCCTAAACCTGATTGACTTCTTTGAAGCAGTCACCAAAGCCATAGATGAGGGTAAGGTGGTTCACACAGCTTATCTAGATCTCGCCAAGGCTTTCGACACAAGTACAAATATGACTCTGTCATTGTCCATGTTGGAGTGAATGACTTGAGACGTACTTCCCTGGACTACATGAAATGAGACATGGAAGAGCTCTCGGATCATGTGGCCCAGGCAGGTATGACCCTAGCCCTGAGTAGCATCCTGCCTTTGCCCAGAATGATACCACAATATAAGGACAAAATGATTGACTTCAACAATTGGCTAAGTTTCTGGTGTCATTCAAAGGGGATCCAGTATCTGTCTGCCTGGGACGACATGATCGACAGACCACGATGCTTTGCCAGAGATGGTCTGCTCCTGTCACCCCTGGGATTCAGGTTACTGGCTAAGGCTCTTGCCACCCCTATAGTGCTTTTTTTAGGCAAAGTTCAAAGGACAAAACCACCACCGTAACAGGTACAAGCATGCAAAATCTGAAGGTAATACTACTCAATGCTAGAAGTCTAATCCTCAAAATGCACTCTCTTGAGGCACTCCTAAAAATAGAGAACATCGATATCTGTGCAGTAACTGAGACCTGGTTCAAGGCTCCAGAGAGCACCCCTGCAATACCAGGCTACAACTCTTACCACACTTTTCAGCCACCAAACCAGGACCGAAACACTAAAGGTGGAGGAGTGTCAATATTCACCAAGGATATTCACATCACCAGGCTAAGTGCCCAACACAATGCGTTTGAAATTCTCCAGGTGCAACTAACACTAGGTAAGACTGCAATCCAAACTGTAGCTTGCTACAGATTCCCCAACATGCCCAAAGATTCTCACTACATCTTTCTAAACATACTGAAACATATTATCATAGAACCAAACACCATAATACTGGGTGATTTTAACTACCCTGCCATTAACTATGAAAACTACTCATGTACCAACACCTTTGCCCAACAGTTCTTGGAATTCATGAATTCCAACGCCCTGGATCAACTAATCCATAGTCCCACCAAGGGCTCCAATATCCTAGACCTGGTCATTACCAACATGGGAAATCGATGCTCCACACCTATGGTCACCGCCTCGTTAGTCAGGTCTAACCATAAGCTTATCACCCTTAACATCCACATCCCACCCCCCACCCCCCAGTAAGGAAACCTCCATAAAAAACTTCTACAAAGCCAACTTCATGCTACTCAAGTCAGAAGTGACAAACTTCATGACATCCATGCAGACGGGAACTGAAAGTTCAACTGCTGAATCCTACACTAAGGCACTGTACGAGCACATCCACTCATGCATGAATCGTGCCATCCCAAATAGAACCAAGATGCTCTCATCCAAAAAAAGGAAGCCAATATGGTGGTCCCCTGCCATAAACAAACTTTACAACAAAAGGAAGAAACTGTTGCAGAAAAGAGGAAAATCCCAGGATGCAAAAAATTCCCTTACCAGTCTCAGTAGAAACTGAGATCCCTCATAAAATCCTCCAAAGCTAGTTATGAAAATAAAATTGCCAAAGATTCCAAAGACAACCACAAGGCATTCTATAACTATGTCAAGAATCTAAATGGCAATGCTCAGATCTGCTCTGAGATAAAACAGAATGGCATTAAATATACTGATCCCAAGGATACTGCCAATATCTGGCAGATCAGTTCAGTGTCAACTTCACTCCCCTCTCACCCCCTAAATGGCCCATCTCAATACCAGAAGATTGCCAAATTCCGGTAATAACGGCCACACAGGTAAAAAACGCACTCTCCAAAGCTAAGAATACAGCATCCACAGGACCAGATGACATCCCGGGCTGTGTACTACATGAACTACAATATGAACTGGCACCTCACATAAGTGCCATGTTTAATCATAGCCTCACCTCAGGTTTCGTGCCCACTGAGTGGTGCAGAGCTACAGTTATCCAACTCCACAAGGGGGGATCCACCTTGGATCCCGGAAACTTCTGCAAGGCCATGGCGTATTATCATGGAACTTATAAACAAAGACATTGGCAACCTTCAAACACTGGA
This sequence comes from Protopterus annectens, assembly GCF_019279795.1. Classification (NCBI taxonomy): domain Eukaryota; kingdom Metazoa; phylum Chordata; order Ceratodontiformes; family Protopteridae; genus Protopterus; species Protopterus annectens. Next base: position 609,005,094 of record NC_056745.1, read on the forward strand.
CCCCACCCAGTTTGGGATCGTGAAGGGCCGATCTTGTCTCCTGAACCTGAGTGACTTCTTCGAATCAGTCTCCAGAGTCATGGACAAGGGTAAGGTGGTCCACACAGCCTATCTAGACCTTGCCTAGGCCTTTTAAACCATCCTACACTCTGGAATCATAGATAAACTTACTAAGCTGGGCATTAATCCCTTTTTCACCCAATGGGTTGCTAACTGGCTTACTGATAGAACCCACACTGTAAAAGTAGCCGACTCCAAATCCAGCTCCAGACAAGTAACAAGTGAAGTACCTCAGGGTTCAGTCCTGGGACCGCTCTTGTTTGGCATCTACTTCTCTGAAGTACAGGCCAACACTAAGGGACTCTGGCTAACAAAGTTCGCAGATGACTGCAAACTGGGAGCCATTACTGAATCCCCAAATTATGTGGATACTCTACAAAAGGGTCTTACAGAAACAGATGCTTGGTGCCAGAGCCATGGGCTGAAGCTCAATGCCAAGAAATGTATAGTTATCCCCTTTGGGAAAAACATGCCCCCGTGAATTACCATATAGGTGGCAGTACACTAAACACAAAGTGTGATAAGAGACTTAGGGACACAGGTGGACAGTGGTCTCACCTTCAACAACCACATCTCCACAACAGTCAGGAAATCCTTCTATGTGGCACACCTCATCACTAAGGGCTTTTCATCCAGAAAAAAATGAGGTCATTGTCCCACTGTACTCATCCCTCATTAGACCCATTATAGAATACAACGCCCGTTTGGTATGTACCTCTCAAGACATCTGCAACAACTGGAAAGGCCGCAGAAATGCCTCACTAAAAGAATCACAGGCTAAAGCAGATGCCCTACGCTGACTGCCTTAAAAAGCTCCAGCTATACTCTGTCGCATATCATCTACTCAGAGGCGATCACTGCTTAACATACACGGCCATGTCAAACCCAGAGCTGTTGGACATGCTACACTTAAAGAAATCCCAATCCCTCAGAGCCACACACTCCAGGGATCTAAACCTTGTCATCACAATAAACAAAACATGCTGGAGGGATAGGTTTCTGACCCAGAGACTCCCCAGACACTGGAATAGATTGCCCATACATGTCAAGCAGAGTGCCTCTTTGGCCTTCTTCAAAAGGAACCTTGACGATTGGATGGGAGAAAGGAAATTCACCCAGGAGATCATGTCAGGTGCCCTGCTAGACAGGGGTCCAGGGAAGTCAACAGTGTGGGAAGAAATAGCCAGGGAATTGTTATGGCTAGGCTTGTATAGGCCCTAGGGCTGATAGCCTAGTACCAACCTATGAACCTATGAACATCATCCCCCACTCTGGAATTATAGATAAGCTCACTAAACTAGGTATAAATCCCTATGTCACAAGATGTGCTGCCAACTGGCTCATGGACTGAACCCACACTGTGAAAGTAGCAGACTCCAAATCTGACTTCAGACCAGTGACAAGTGGAGTACCACAGGGTTCAGTCCTGGGTCCTCTCCTGTTTGGTATCTACTTCTCTGAAGTACAGGCTAACACAGAAGGTCTTTGGCTAACAAAGTTTGCAGATGACTGCAAACTAGGAGCCATAATCGAAACTCCTAACAATGTGGACATACTACAAAAGGGCCTCACTGAGGACAGATGCCTGGTGTCAAAGCCATGGCCTGAAGCTCACTGCCAAAAAGTGTATTGTCATCCCCTTTGGTAAAAACTCTGTACCCATGAACTACCACAAATCTGGTAATCTACTTAACACCGAAAATGTGGTAAGAGACCTTGGGACACAGGTGGACAGTAGTCTCTCCTTTGATAATCACATTACTACAGTGGTCAGGAAATCCTTCTACGTGGCTCACTTCACCACAAAAGGTTTCTCATCCAGAAAAAAATAGGTCATTGTTCCCCTCTACTCATCACTCATTAGACCTATTATAGAGTACAACGCCCCTTTTGGTATGTACCTCACAAGACATCTACAACAACCGGAAAGGCCACAGAAATACCTCACAAAGAGGATTACTGGCCTCAAACAGATGCCCTACGCAGACCGTCTCAAAAAACTCCAGCTTAACTCCGTCGCATATCGCCTACTCAGAGGCAATCTCTGCCTAACATACAAAGCTATGTCAAACCCAGAGCTGTTGGACATGCTCCACTTAAAGAAATCCCAATCCCACCGAGCTACACGCTCTAGGGACCTAAACCTTGTCACCACAATAAACAGAACATGTTGGAGGGATAGATTCCTGTCCCAGAGACTTCCCATACTCTGGAACAGACTACCTATCTATGGCAAACAGAGCTCCTCATTAGCACTCTTCAAGAAAAATCTTGATGATTGGATGGGGAATAGGAAATTCACCCCAGGGATCACTTCAGTGGCTCTGCTCGACAGGGGCACAGGAAAATAATTTTCTTGGGTGGCAAAAGCCAGGGTACATTTTTGGCTAGGCTTATATAGGCCCTAGGGCCAATAGCCTAGTACCTACCTATGAACATCTGTCATATTGTTGTACCGGCTGAGTGAAGGGAGGACCCTCAGTGCTTAAAATGTAAATTTAGAGAAATGTGTAACCCCCAGACAAATGTTACAATGGAAATGCACTTATTTTATACATGGGATCAAAAGCCTGGTAAAACTTTTGCAGCATATATAACTGATTTGAGAAACAAAGCTAAATGATGCTATGAGAAAGAGTTTGCTTCGTGACACTGATTTAACTTTGAATAAGCCCACTGAGATCTTTCAGATATATGAGTTCACGGAAAAGCATACAAATATGCTTATAAATGAGAGATTCATGCTTCCAGCAACTTCTGGAACTCATGTTAATAGTATGCAGCACATGGTTAAAAGAAACAGGCCCAAGCACATGGCAGCGGCTGTAGCCCCAGCAGCACTCACTGGTAAAGCCCAGAGCTTTCCAGCAAGTTCCAGAGTTCACACAGTGCCAGTGAAGCACAAGAGTGAGTCAGCAAACTCAAAGCATGGCCCCCAACCTAGTTTCATTGCCAGCTGTCATAATTGTGATAGAAATCATGAATCTAAAAGGGAAAAATGTTTAGCTTTTGGTCAGCAATGCCACAAATGCAATAAGTTGTAACTCAAAAAGCACACATACTTTTATTAAAAGGGAACATTTCAAAAAATGAGTTGATCAACTGGAAAGGTGTGACCCTCCTTCACATACATTTTATGTTGATGGTGTGTCAGTGCTTAATAAAACAGTCAATGCAGTAGATTTGTAGGCAAAGAATGAAGTATTTTGTACTGTTTGGATAAATAGAAAAACCCACAGAGCTCAAAGTTAACGCAGGTTCCAAGTGCAATGTTATGTCAGCAGAAACATTTGCCAGAGTGTGTAAAGCTGAAAGGCTTGATTTGGAAAGGTGTGCGAATCTTGTTGCTTATGGAGGTGTAGAAATTCAAACCGAAGGCTCAGTAGTGCTTTCATGTTACTCTGCTGGGAAAAGTTACGACTTGTTATTTTATGTGGTCAAGTGGCACTGCTAGTCATTATTAGGGGTCAGAGACTGTTTGAAAATGGGACTGCTTTCATTTAATAAGGATGTCCATCATATTAGCTTGAAAGAACATTACTCTAATTTCGCCCAGTATATTTTTTCTACCTATGCTGATCTTTTCAAAGACAAACTAGGCAAGCTTCCAGTTGTGTATTCCATGAAGTCAGACCCAGATGTCAGTCCAGTTATCAGGCCAGCCCGTAAAGTTCCAATAGCTATGCAGGACAGAGTCAAAGCCAAGCTAAATAAAATGGTGCTACAATGTGTGATTTATCCAGTTGAAGAATCAACTGAGTGAGTATCTTCCATGGTGGCAGCTCATAAAAAAAGCATAGATGACACCAGAATATGTATTGATCTATGAGATTTGAACAAAGCACTGAAAAGACCTCATCATCCAATGTGCACAGTCGAAGAAGTTGCAGCTCTGATGCCAAATGCCGCCGTTTTTTCTGTCTTGGATGCAAAGAGTTCATTTTGGCAAATTCAGCTTGACAAGAAATCCTCATTGCTAACTACTTTCAGTAATTCGTTTGGAAGGTACAGATTTTTGAGAATGCTATTTGGGATAAATGCATCAAGTGAAGTCTCTCAATGTGCAATGGAGCAATTTTTTTCTGGGTATCCTTGTGCTATTATAGTCAATGAAATACTAGTAGGAGGTAATGGTGAAGCTGAGCATGGCAGAAATCTCAAGAAAGTTCTGGAAAGAGTATGTCAAGTGGATCTTAAGCTAAATCCACAGAAATGTAAATTCAGGCTACAAGAAGTTACCTATGTTGGTCATTTATTTACCAGTTCAGGCCAATGACCAGATCCTTCTAAGCAAACAGCCATTCTTGAGATGCCAGCTCCAGACAATGTTCAAGCCCTACAACGTTTCTTGGCATGGTTAACTATCTAGGTAAGTTCATTCCAGACTTAAGCTAACTAGCAGCACCACTCAGAGAGGTGACATGTAAAGATATATCCTGGTCATGGTTAGAGCAGCAGCAAAGAGCATTTGATGTCCTGAAACAGAGGACTGCCAGTCCACCAACTCTCAGATACTATGATGTTCACAAGTCAGTCACTCTTTCACGTGATGTTTCGAAATTTGGTCTAGGTACAGTCATCCTACAAGAGGGCCAACCTATTGCCTAAGCATTGAAAACTCCAACCCAAACTGAAATGCAGTATGCTCAGATCAAGAAAGAGCTTTTGACAATTGTGAATGCATGTTCAAAGTTCCATGATTATGTTTATGGTAGGCCTATCCATATCAAAACAGACCACCAACCTGTAGTCGCTATCTTGAGAAAGCCTATGTATACAGCTCCAGCCAGATTGCAACGTATGATGTTGAGATTGCAAAAGTATAATTTCACTCTTATCTACAAGAAATGCAAATGTCTTTATCTTGCCGATACCTTATCCAGATCGCTCACAAATACCACTGAACAGCATGAGAATGAGAACCTTGATTTTGAACTCATGGAAATGAAAAATGTTTCTTCCACACATCTTGATGAGCTGAGCAAACACACAGCCACAGATTCAGTTTTACAGAGGCTCAACCACTTTATTCAACAATGAAGGCCATCAAAGCAATGTAGTTTACTTCAGGAAGTGCAACCTTATTTTCCATACAGAGATCTGATTTTGTCTGACAATGGTATCATTATGAAAGGTCCAAAAGTAATTGTTCTAAAGTCCATGCAAAAAAGTGCATTACTATCTTGTATTGTGGTCATCCAGGAGCAGACTCTACCAAAAGAAGGATGAGAGAACTAGTATTTTGGCCTTCTATGTCACAAGATATTGACAGAGTGCTTTCATCTTGTGCTGTGTGTAGCAGTACTAAGTCACATCAACAGAAAAAAAACACTTCAGCTAAACCTGATCTACATTGGTCAACAGTAGTTACTGACATTTTCAAATGGAATGGTCAACATTATTTGGTGTTAGTTGCGTGGGTTTCCTCCGGGTGCTCCGGTTTCCTCCCACATCCCAAAGACATGCTGTAGGTGGACTGGACACTCTAAACTTGCCCTAGGTGTGAGTGTGTGCATGTTTGTGCATTACGTGGAAGGTTGGGTGCCGGGCTGGCAACTCGACACCGTAAAACTCCACTGCCAATCATGAGCGGACAGGTGATCCACTGTGGCAACCTCTAACTGGGAAAAGCCGAAAGAAGAAGTAGACTCTTATTACAACTGGTTCGAGATTGACCTACTTCCTAATATAGCATCCAGTACTGTCATTACTAAGATGAAGCGTCATTTTGCAGTCCATGGTAGTCCACATAAAGTTATTTCTGATAATGGCACACAGTTTACAAGCCAACAGTTCAAAAGGTTTGCAGAAGAGTGGGACTTTACTCATGTCACGAGTGGCCCAGTAGCCCAGAGTACCCACAGTCAAATGGTTTGCAGAACATGCAGTTCAAAGTGCAAAACAATTACTAGAGAAGTCAAAACAAGACAATAGTGATGTTTTCATTAATCTCTTGAATCTCATAAATATTCCTCGTGATAAACATCTTGGTTCACCTGCCTAGACACTTCTGTCGAGACAAACCAGAACCACGTTACCTACCAGTAGTCAATTGTTGCTTCCATGTCTCAAGAACAATAGGTCAGTGAAAACCAATCTGTTGAAGAAGCATTTTACCCAGCAGTCCAACTATGATAAGACCAGTAAACCGCTCAAGCTATTACAAGGAGAAGTGGTGAGGATACAAACATGCAAAGGTTATAATCAGATTGGAGTTGTGAAGAATATTTGCTCAGAGCCGAGATCGTACATTGTGTAATCACAAGGAGTAGAGTTTAGGTGGAATAGGAAACATTTGATGCCGGTGATCGAGCCTATACCACAGCACATAGCCTGTGAGAAAGACTATCTCAGAGTGAGATGTCCAGTGTTCCAGTTCCAGAGGAAGCTCCAAAGAATATTCCCATTCCTCTGATGAATTCAGAAGTTCCTGATACGAGCTGTTCACTGAAGACTGTCCCTGTTGCTAAACCCAGTCCAGATTATTATGTTACCAGATCTGGTCTCATCTCCAGACCATGTTACAAATACACAGCAACTTGGACATTACATTGTGTTTGTTTCTAATGTCTATAATAATGCATTGTCTAACTCCAATGTTATTTTCAAATAAGGGCAATCATTTTAAGAGGGAGGATGTAGGTCAATGTGTGTGTGTATGTACCTTTTAGAAGCTATCTAAAGGCTTGCACAAGTGCATAAATACTGAGCATGTGTGAGTCTAACTGACATTTTGTAGTAAGCTATTGAGATATAAGCATCTATGTCTGTTAATCAGTTAATTTATATTTTATGATGCTGCTATCCATCCTGATGTGTTTCTATGTAATAAAGCATCTAAATGAACTACCCTACTTGTTCGTCATCTATGTTAGATAGGGACAAGCAACATATTTGTTCTGTGATGTTTGGTTCCTTCCACACCCAGTGGGAGATCAAGTCTACGTCTCATCAGCCAGTGGACTCACCTTGGAAGTAGCTGAGCTGGCACCAAAAGCCTCAAGGAAAAATAGATTCCTACTAAGAAGGGGCTTCAGAAGATCAACCTCCTTTCTGTCTAAAAAGTTCTAGAATTTCCCCTAAATGAGACATCTTGAAGTTGTGATCTGTGGGACCCCACCCCTTCATCAAAATCTATGTATTCTGTCAATGAATCCTGTGGGGAGTCAATGTGCCTACTCTTACACGTATGCTTTGAAGGCATTTCCATGGAAGGATGTTTTGGAGAAGACTCAGAAGAATGAGGGGAGTCCTGAATGAGGACCACTCAAGGCTAGTATGAGACTGCTGCCCCAGTGGGACAGTGTGCAGTATCAGGACCCAGAGCTGTCAGTCGAAGAGTGAGTGGATACAAGGGGGGTAAGGATGTCTCATTCCCAACATGGGAGAGACCTCTCTCCACCACCTGAAAGGTCAAGGCTGAAAAAGAGACCAAAGACACTCCAATAGGAGCTGAAACTATCACACTGGAAAGACAAAGGGCATCTACAAGACCCTGTCCTGAGATTGAAATTGGAGCCAAGCTATCTAGCATCGAGGATCCAAGGGGAAGGGATGGCTCTGAGAGCTTCTGAGTCAAACCCCTACCCCTAAACTTGACCCTGAGCCTTCAGCTCTGGGATCCGCCTCACTATGAGAAAATCGGTGCTGGTTGGATCAGACAGGATGCCGGAGTTAAAGATGACCAGAACTTCAGATCCAACCTATATAATCCTGGAAATCTCAGCTCCAAGGTCTCCAAAACTAGAAGTTGGATAAGAGCAGGAATAGCCATAGCTAAAGGAGAGGGTCCAAAGTTCATGGGTCTGATGGGAGCCAAGGCTGTGAGAACTCCCATCAGAATTTTAGTCCTGAGGAATTTCCTAATCATTCCATTCACATCAGCCTTTGACAGATGCCCCACGTATGGGTGTCTCCTGAAGAAAGGGAGACCAAAGTCTAAAGGAGACTGGCACTGGAGAAAATCTTGGCTCCCTTCAAGGAGGAATTCTGGAGCATACAGAACTTGGATCTGAAGTGCCTGTCAGATCTGAGGGCTAGGATAGTTTTGCTGACAGAGCAGAACACAATAATGAGGAAGGAGAGTGGTCAGTGGAATGCTTCTATGACTCTTTGCTCTTCTCCTTGGACTTGTCACTTCTGTTCATCTTGAGCTTGTCCAAGGGCTTCTTCCTGGACAGGGAAGCTCTAGAAGCAAAAGAAACAGATTTAGCAGATTCTCCTCAGGGGATAAGACTCTTCAGAACCAACTTGTTTTGGTGCTTAAGTACTGCATAGTGTCAAAAGGCTGTACAAATGACACAATCATCCTCCAAGTGACACTCCTCTAAACCACAGACATATTTAGCATGAGAGTCAGAATTAGACATCTTGTGATCACAAGGCACACACTTCTCGAACCTATTCAGTTTATCCAACATAATAACAGAAATTCATCTAGAGCAAAGAAGAAAAAACACACATAAGAACTACCAATAATTGTAGGGGTGAATGCCCTAAAAAAAAACAAGGGTCCCAAACTAAAAAAGCTATAGATACCAACATATACTAGAAACAAAAGTATGTTATAAGGTGCAAGAGGGACAAGCCTATAAGAATCTACAGTCTCTATTTTGTTTTGGTAAGGACAGACAAAAAGTAGGTACCACAACAGGAAAAACAATACGCCGCAACTGAGCAAAAAAAAAAAAAAAAAAAATAGTCTGAGCCTGGAACCCATGCCTTTTCATAAAGAGCAGCAAATGAGATCTGTGGTAACATTGGGAATAGGAAGGAATTATGAGCAAGTGGAGGTGCCTGAACTATGGTTCCTAAGTCTAAAAAGAGGACGGATCTGAAACTTAGAGAGGAATGGATAGAAAAGACAGCATCAGCTTTAGACTGTGCTATTATATGCAACATGCTACAAATTTTATCACAACCTTGTATAATTACTAGCATGGTACCAACAATACAGTTTAGCTGTGCTACATCCGGGCAGCTTGAGGCATCAAAGCAAACCTTTCAGACTCAGACCTCTAAAAGAAGCATAAAGCATTGAATAAAAAAATGAAGTGAAGAGAGTCCAGGTAACTTCTCAATGCCAATTATTAGACTTTGAGACCTAAACTTGGTGATGCGTCCTGCATACACTAGGTATTCCAGAACAGTGGGACAACTCTTTTGGTCTTGAACAGTACTACAAGACCTTTTTTTTAAAAATTTTCTGATCACGCTCTTTACTGCCTTTCTGATTATGCTTAAGAGATATCAACTTTAATATGCTCCATCGCATTCCATTAAAAATGTGTCTGAAGCAGTTACAGACAAACTTTCAAAATCAAACAAAAACAGTCCTTGAACTAAATAAGGAATCAGATGCATAAAGTAGAGAATACAAGAAAAAGAAAAATGATCTGGTTCCACACAGCAGTGAAAATCAATATGTCCTTTATTGTAGTAAGGTAAGCACTTTCTTGGAATAACATCCGCTTCATCAGACCAACAAAGATAGAATAACAGTTACATTTTTAAACACTAAAACATCCAATCAAAAATCAGATAAAATGTGCATCATAGCTGAAAGCCATGTGATAAAATACATCTGTAGAATATATAGATCTTTAAAAAATTGAATAAAAACAGACTAAATGAACAATATGTACTTAAAATAGTAACAAATACAATAGTACAAAATAATAATAAAAGATGGACTATTGAAATATATATGATAAAATATTAAAAGAGAAATCAATGCTTTAATGGCCGTGCTTTAAGGAAGGGTTTCAGGGAAACTCTGTTGTTTAAACCAGAAGGTTTATCAGCTTGAAAGCGCAAAATCCATTTCTGTTCACTAGATTCTGTTCTATTATTTATGTCACCTCCTGTCTTGGTACTATGCAGAATCTCTAGTACCATAAAACTAAATTTATGTTCTTTACCCTCTTTAGCTACATGTAATGATAGTGTGCCGGTTTCTTTAACATTCCTAATATACCTAAGGTGTTTAAGTATTCTATCCTTAAACACCCTGTTTGTTTTCCCTATGTAAAATGAGAAGCAGGTAGTACAATAACAAAAATAGACAACATTTTTTGTTCGACAATCTGCATAAAAAGCAGTATCTATCTTAAAACCCAAAGTGGGATGTGTGAAATGATTATCAATGTGTATATGTGTACAGGCCATACAATTCCTACACATATATGTACCAAGTCTATCAAATATTATAGTTGATTTAGTATTAAAGGATTGATAACAGAGCTGACTCTTAAGTGATCTATTATTTCTAAAAGCAAAATCTGGCTGTGTGCCAATGACCCCATTAAACTCATGTAGAATAGACAGAATATCCCAGTTCTTTTTAATAATATCACATGCTACATGCACATTGCTGGCAAAAGTCAATGGAATCCTTAGTTTATTCCTACAGGTATCAGAGGAAGCATCACTTGAGAAAGTATTGTCAATATTATCCCTGTTGTTAATACTAGTGGGGAGGGGGGAAAAGTATGGCTGGCACTTACCTGACCTATGCCGCCATCCTTCTGCTATTTGAGAATCAATAAGTTTACTGCTATAGCCTCTTTCTAAAAATTCTTGTTTAAATGTTTGTAATGCAACAATGAGACTATCATCATCATTAAAAAGTCTCATAGTTCGAAATATCTGTCCTTTCAACACATTAAATTTCGTATGATTCGGATGCATACTGCCATAGTGTAGAACATTATTCTTTCTAACAGTTTTCTTATACAAAGTAGTAGACACAGTGGATAAATTATTCTTAGTAACTTTTAACATCCAAAAACTCTACTTCTTTATCAGAATGTTCATAGGTAAAACTCAAGAAAGTATTTAACTGATTTAAGTATAAAAGAAACTCTTGTAGCCGCTGCTCTGAGCCATGCCACAATAAAAAAATATCATCCACAACACCATTTGATGTTAACCTGGTATTCATTATTCAAAAGTACATGTTTAGCTTCTCAATTAGCTAGGGATAGGTTGGCGTAGCTATTAGCACAAGCTGTGCCCATAGCTATGCCAACTTTTTGTGCATAATAAACATCATTAAAAATAAACACATTGTTTTCTAGGATAATTTCCAAAAGTGTGCAAATAAGTGTCACCTTAGTATCAGGGGTGTTTCTCTCACACAGTAATGCTCTGACATTTTCAATTCCCCATTCATTGGGTATAACAGTGAACAATGATTCAATATCCAGAGTTACAAATAAACATTGTCCTAAAATAATTTCATTTTGTTTAGGTAGCTCATTTAAAAAACTTTTGGTACCCTTTAAAACAGTGCTACAATTAGCCAAGGCAGCATGCAAAATCTTTTCTACAAAGATAGAAAGTGGCTCAGTTACCCAACCTCGGCCTGAAACTATAGGGCGCATAGGTGGAGTTAAAGAATTCTTATGTATTTTGGGTAGACCATATATCCCAGGGACTGTTGGATGTTCTACCTTGAAATACTCAAACAGTTGCTCAGATATCATGCCTGTTATTAACAAATCAAAGATCAAAAACTGTACTTTTTCTATGACACTGCTAAGTATATGCATAGGTAAGATGGCATATGTACCAACGTCACTGAGATGACTTAACATAGAGTCTCTATATTTGTCCTTGTCAATAACAATACCACCTCCTTTATCAGCTGGACGTATTTCTGTACTATTTAGTTCTTTCAATTCAACAAGAACTTGTATCTCTACAGCTGATAAATTACTAAAATTGTTAGTTTGCTTATCTAAAGACTTCTCTCTAAGTTGTTTTTCACAAAGGTCAATAAACAGATCTATAGTAGACTTACTAGGTGATATGTAAGTGCTGGGCTTTCTAAATATACAATCAGCATTATTAGAATTACCAAACATAGCTTTAAGTGTAAGAGTTCTGCCAAAAAGGTGTAGGTTTTTAATTACCTCTGTTATGCCTATTCTTTGAGCCGGGACAAAGGTTAAACCTCTGTTTAACACAGATAATTGTGATACAAAGTTAAAGTAGAGATATTATGAACTAAGCTTGTTTGTATCTCTTTCCTGACCTTATTTCGTCCTCCTGGCTGTGTAGTCATTGTGTACAATCCTTTAATATTAACTCAACTATAATATCTGATAGACTTGGTACATATATGTGTAGGAATTGTATGGCCTGTACACATATACACATTGGTAATCATTTCACACATCCCACTTTGGGTTTTAAGATGGATACTGCTTCTTATGCAGATTGTCGAACAAAAAATGTTGTCTATTTTTGTTATTGTACTACCTGCTTCTCATTTTACATTGGGAAAACAAACAGGGTGTTTAAGGATAGAATACTTGAACACCTTAGGGATATTAGGAATGTTAAAGAAACCAGCGCACTATCACTACATGTAGCTAAAGAAGGTAAAGAAATAGAAGTTATGTTCTTACCATAACGTTCCATGTTAGTTGTCTTCTTCTCGCCTTCTTCTTGCTGGATGGGTTCGGAGCCGACCTCGGCTCCGACTCGGCCACTCTAAAAGCTCAAGAGTTGGTTCCACCGGCTCGAGGCTCCCCTTATATCCCACAATGCTAGGCGAGAGTTACCTCAGATCTCGTTTGTAAGCTAACCCCAGCTTATAACAGTATAACTGTAAAACAGAATCCACCTCTAACAACAGGAAGAAAGAAGGGTGACCTACATCCTGAAACAAGAAATATGCATAATAGCATATGACTAAGAAAAGAGGTGGTAGAAAGACAGGTCACGATCACAACTCCTCTAGGTCTGTCCAGGCCAGGGGGAAGGAGGGTGGGACGCAAGAAGAAGGCGAGAAGAAGACAACTAACATGGAACGTTATGGTAAGAACATAACTTCTATATGTTAAGTTGTCTATCTCGCCTTCATTCTTGCTGGATGGGACCGCGTCCCTAGCACCTTGTCCCGGGTGGCCTAACGGAACAGACTCCTGAGAACAGTGGAACCAAAATTAGCTCTATGCCTAGAAGCTAAATCCAACTTATAATGGGAAATAAAAGTGTGAGGAGTAGCCCAAGTAGCCGCTGCACAAATGGTGTCAATAGGCAGTCTGTCTTGGAAGGCTAGAGAAGTAGCCAAAGCTCTGGTGGAATGGGCTTTAGGTTTATTAGGCAGTTTTTGGTGTCTAATCTCATAAACAAGGGTAATCAGAGATGTTAGCCATCTGGATAATGATATCTTTGAAACTGGAAGTCCCTTTCTGCTTTCCGCATAGGAGACAAACAGCTGATCAGATTTTCTGAATTGTTTCGTCCTGTCCAAGTAGTACCTTAATTGACGATGAACATCCAGGCAGTGTAATTTTTGTTCAGACCTATTTGAATACTCTGGGAAAAAGACAGGGAGGTCAATGCTTTGGTTTAGATTTGATGTTGAAACCACCTTAGGCAAAAGGACGGGTTAGTTCGTAAGGAAACTCTGTCCTTATGGAACAAAAGATAAGGAGAATGACAACTGAGTGCTTGAAGTTCTGAAATTCTTCTAGCTGATGTGATAGCCACCAGAAAGAGAGTTTTCCATGATAATAATTTCAAGGAACATGAAGCTGCAGGTTCGAAAGGGGAAAGAATCAAAGAAGCAAGAACTAAATTTAGGTCCCAAGGAGAAGGAGGATTTCTTATAGGAGGTCTGAGAAGAAAAACTCCTTTCAAAAAGGCTTTGCAAAGTTTGTGGGACATTAGGGCAGATTCAGAAATGCCCACATGAAAATTAGAAATAGCTGCCAATTGAACCTTAAGAGTAGATGGAGATGAACCTGCATGGAAGAGTTCAGCTAGAAAATCAAGGACTAGTTGGATGGAAGCGGTGAAAGGATCTATGTCCTTTCCTTGTGCCCAATATGAGAAGCGTTTCCACTTACTCAAATAAATCTTTCGAGTGGAAGATTTATGGGAAGCTATCAATATATCTCTAACCGAGTGAGATAAATGAGGAAGCCTGGCTACGGTTGGAACTGGAGGAACCAAGCAGTGAGGTTCAGAGAGGGAGGGAGCGATGAAACTGACCCGACTGGTGGATCAAAAGATCTGGAACTAGGTCCAGACTTCACGGTCGCTCCAAGAGAAAACGATGTAGAAAGGGGAACCACACTTGTCGAGGCCAGTAAGGAGCACTGGGGATCAATGAGGCCTTCTGAGCGATAGCTTTCTGTATTACTTGAGACATCAGAGGAAAGGAGGAAATGCATACAGAAGTCCCGGGGCCAAACTTGGACTAGAGCGTCCCTGCTGGGTTGGCCTGGTAAAGGGAATAGAGTGAAGTATTCTCTGCACTTGCTGTTTTGGGGAGTAGCAAAAAGATCGCAGCAAGGCTGACCCCACTTGAGAAATATCTCTCTCACTACAGAGTCTTTCAGAGACCACTCGTGAGGCATGAGTATAGCTCTGCTCAACTTGTCCGCAATGTGATTGGACTTCCGGAGCATGTGCGCCGCTATCAGAAAACGCTGGGAAGGAATCGCCCATTGCCACAGTCTGAGTGCTTCTCGACACAGGGGTATGATCTGGTTCCGCCTTGTTTGTTGATGTACCACACTACAGACATATTGTCTGTCTGGATTGCAATCGTTCCTAAGGGAAGAGAGTCTTGAAGGGCTTGCAACGCTAAAAGCACTGCTCTCATCTCCAGCACATTTATGTGCAACTGGCATTCGTTTGGTTGCCATGTGCCCTGGACTGTCCTGCCCTGATAATGCCCCCACCCGAACAGGGAGGCATCCGTTGTCAGAGTAGCAACCGGAGGAGGTGGAACAAATGGACTTCCCGACAGGAGCTGGGGGGAAGACATCCACCACAAGAGAAGCATTTTGCACGCTTGCGTGATGAAAATGGTGTGAGACAATGGAAGTTCCTGGTATGACCATTGAGAAAAAGCATCCACTGAAGGATCCGCATGTGGTATCTGGCCAATGGGAGGAGAGGTATGGCGCTGCCATGATTCCCAACACCTTTAGAACTAACCTGGCTTTGGCTCTGTTGTTGTTGAGAAGAAGTGACACCAATTTGTGAATGTCTGATATCCTTTGGTTCGTTAGCGTTGCAGACATGTTTATAGTATCTAAATTTGCGCCTATGTAGGTAATAGTACGACAAGGCGACAAAACAGACTTTTCGCAATTTATTGAAATACCCAGTTTTTGACAAACGCGAAAAGTATAATCTCTGGCCATCAAAAGGAGATGCTTGGTGGGAGCTGTGAGAAGCCAGTCGTCCAAATATGGAAACACCTGGAATCCTTGTCGTCTCAGGTGAGAAGCTACCACTGCCATGCATTTGGTAAACACCCGGGGGGCAGTGGTGAGACCAAAGGGCAGGGCCCTGAACTGAAAATGACTGGTTCCCAGCCTGAAGCGGAGGAATCTTCTGGAGCGTCTGTTCATTTTTATGTGATAGTACGCATCCCGAAGGTCTATAGAGCACATCCAGTTTCCTTTGCCCAAAAGGGGAAGAATGGATTGCAGCGTGACCATCCGAAATCTTGTTTTCTTGACTGATTTGTTCAAGACACTGAGATCCAAAATCGGTCTCCAGTCCCCTGTTTTCTTTGGAACTAAAAAGAACCTTGAGTAGATTCCGGATCCTTGTTGGTCTGCTGGCACTGACTGAATTGCTCTTTTGCAAGCAGTTTTGGAATTTCCAAGGGTGCCATATCCCTTTGAGCGGGTGGAACATCTGGAAGGGATTTTTTTGACTGATTTGGAAAATGAAGAAAGGGGATAGAATAGCCTTCGGAAATGATGGACTGTACCCATTTGTCTTGAGTCAGGGATAGCCAGGCTTCTGGGTACAGTGACAATCTTCCCCCGACTGCCTCCGAAGATGGGCAGTCGGGCAACACCTCAGGGATGCTGAAAGGGCTTGTCAGGAAAGGCTTCCCGATTGCCCTGGTTCTGCGGACCCTCCCTGCCCCTAGGGCGACGTCTACCATTGTTATTCCCACCTCTGCCTTTGGTAGGAAAACAACTCTGTGCGTCAGGCGAAGTCCCTTGAGATTGTTTACGGAACCACATCTTCCCACCCTTCTGGCCTTTGGGGTAAGGCCTAGAAGGAGCCGAAAAACGGACTCCGACGGCAGAAAGGGTCTTGCCATCAGTCTCGCACCTAGTCAGGGTTTCTTTCATTGAGGACCAAAGAGAGATGATCCATCAAAAGGGGAGTTCGTGAAAGACGTCTTGAAAGGTTCCGCAAAGTTGCATAGCCGCATCCAGGCGTGCCTACGTAAGGCTACCCCTGTCCCTGCGGCTCTGCTCGCTCCATCGGCCGCATAAGAGAGGAGGCGCATGGAGGAGTTGGATATGGAATTAAGGGTAGCCAGCTGCGTGTTCATTTTTTCTTGGAAACCCGCAGCTGTAGGGTCCTTTAACATTTCACTCGCTTCCTTGATCAAGTCCCTTTGAAGACGAGTGAAATGGCACAGGTAATTCAGCGAACGCATGGTAAATGTCGCTGAGGAGAACATCCGCTTCCGTACCTATCCATGGACCTAGATTCCTTGTTAGGTGGATGGACAGGCACTGAAGGATCAGCCAGTTCCTTCTTTGTGGCGGCAGCTACCACCATAGCATCCACAGAAACTCCTTTTGATAAAAATTGCTTGTCTGATGGAGCTGTGATGAATTTGGAGGGTCTCCTGGGAGTGGGGTCCACTGAATCAGGAGCCGTCCATGCCTTCTTAGCAACCACCTGCATGAGGGGGTCGAAGGGGGGGACACCCAGGAGGTGGAAGGACGAGAGCCAAACGCCTCAAGATACACAGATTCGTCCTCCGAAGGGTTGAGGGCTGGCCAGTTTCCCCTCTGTTTCAGGATCTCCAGAATGTCTGCAAATGAGACATCTTCAGAAGGGGAACGGGGAACCCTCAGAATCATCCAGATCTGTGTCCGACGTGATAGACTCAGGTGAGTCAATGTGCTTCCTCTTGCACTTCCTCTTCCGAGGAGGCTCTTCTGCCAAATCAGGAGAGGCCTCGGAAGAGGATGAAATCCCAAAGGGGCTCCTGAGGAGCTGGCTCTCTGCGGTCCGGGATGAGGGAGTGAGTCGACTTACCCTGAGGCAGCATAGAGGGAGGGGCTGACGGAGCCGACTGTGGAGTAGAGCCAGGCTCTAACACACTCCGCATGACCTCGAATGCACCCCTGTCAGGCAGAGCCAGAGGTCCCCGCTCCGAGGAGCTAAGGACCCCCTCGGCACCGACAGTGATGGCTCGAGGTCGATGTCGGAGCCGAACTCACCAGCGCCAAGCACCGAGAGGGAGAGGGGTCGGACAAGGGTCCGATGCCACTCACCCCTCGGAGCCGACGAGGGCAGTCCGGCCGAGATTCCTCCAAGGAAGAAAACGGAGCGGACGGGCCGAAGACAATTGTCTCGGCTCCGAAGTGACCACAGTCACGGTTCCGACGACCGGCTCCGAACTCAAAAGAGTCGAAGGAGGAAAGAGTTGATGGACCGGGGCAGGCACCGACTGATGAGTCGGGCTCTGAAGCATCTGGGCTAGTGCCTCGGACTTAAGTAGTCGACTCACCACCCTCTGAAGGTCATGATCGGAAAGCCTCGATGACCTAGAGGAATGAGACCTTTGGCTCCGTTCCGACAGCAGGGGAGATCCTGGAGCCGAATGAACGGAGCCAAGAGAAGGTGACCTAGACCTCTTTCTGGTTGTCGGCTCCGAAGATCTTGTCGGAGCCGACACGGGTACCTCGATAACCTCGGCTCCGGCCAGAGCCGAGGAAGCCACAGAAACTGTGGACTGAGTCTTATCGGCTCCAGCCGGAGCCGATAAAGGCAAAGGTTGAACAACCTGAGGTCTCGGCTCAGAAGCCGGAGCCGAAGACCTCGATGCCTTAGAGGGCTTCCCTGTTGAAACTGACAGGGAATCCTCTGGCTTCAACAAGCCTCTCAGAATCAACTTGTTTTTCTTTCCTGCAGGACCCTGGGGCTGAAGCCATGGCACACAGCACAGGAGTCCTGCAGGTGCAAAGGCCCCAGACAATAGACACAAGAAGTGTGAGCGTCTGTCAGAGACATTTTCTGACAGCACGCATCACACTTCTTGAATCCGGAGACCTTTGCTTCTTTTGACATTTCCCTAACTGATAGGTGTACACTAACACACACCCAAACACACAGTTATACCCTGTCAGCAAAAATTAGTAATACTAAAATAATAATAATTTTAGCCAAAAATACTAATACTTAAGTACAAAAAGTATAAGCAACTACACAAACACTCCCTAGGGAAGGGAAGGCCAAAGGCCCAAAGGAAGAACCAACGGTTCTTTTAGTAAGAAAACGGGGAAAAATAGGGTCGGGGGAAAAAGTCTCAATGTTCTACACTAATCTAGGAAGAAATAAGTTAAAAAGGGGAAAAAGGAGTAACTTTTTGAAGAAAAAGCTAACACTCACCAGGAACCGGTAGAAGCAACCAACCTCGAAGCTGTAGCGGCAAACGAGATCTGAGGTAACTCTCGCCTAGCATTGTGGGATATAAGGGGAGCCTCGAGCCGGTGGAACCAACTCTCGAGCTTTTACAGTGGCCGAGTCGGAGCCGAGGTCGGCTCCGAACCCATCCAGCAAGAATGAAGGCGAGATAGACAACTTAACATCATACATTTAGCTTTATGGTACTAGAGATTCTGCATAGTACCAAGACAGGAGGTGACATAAATAATAGAACAGAATCTAGTGAACAGAAATGGATTTTGCGCTTTCAAGCTGATAAACCTCCTGGTTTAAACAACAGAGTTTCCCTGAAACCCTTCCTTAAAGCACGGCCATTAAAGCATTGATTTCTCTTTTAATATTTTATCATATATATTTCAATAGTCCATCTTTTATTATTATTTTGTACTACTGTATTTGTTACTATTTTAAGTACATATTGTTCATTTAGTCTGTTTTTATTCAATTTTTTAAAGATCTATATATTCTACAGATGTATTTTATCACATGGCTTTCAGCTATGATGCACATTTTATCTGATTTTTGATTGGATGTTTTAGTGTTTAAAAATGTAACTGTTATTCTATCTTTGTTGGTCTGATGAAGCGGATGTTATTCCGAGAAAGCGCTTACCTTACTACAATAAAGGACATACTGATTTTCACTGCTGTGTGGAACCAGATCATTTTTCTTGTAAACTTTCAAAATCCATTGACAAAGAAAACATTCCCAGCTGCAATAAATCAATGCAAATTCAAACATAGCGACAATATCTCAGTTTTTGCGGATTTACTTAACCAAGGTAATAAGACAGTAAGGATCCTTAGATTACATCAGGCTGCATTGGGGAGAAAAGTAAATGCCCAAATCTTATTTTAAAGTTCAAATTAATTTAAGGGAATGTCTTTTATTTATGACATGCCTAAAGAAGTCAAAGATGAACCACCTGCAGCTAGAATAATGGATTAAATGCCTTCCATCACATGACAGGCTAAACAAATAACCACCAACAAGGCAACTAAATTAAAAGCTTTGAGCACACACATCTTTAGCATCCCAATTAATATCTACAAGAAGTAGAGAATAAAAACTCCACAGGGAGAATAAGAACTGATCTAAACCTTGTCATCACAATAAACAAAATATGCTGGAGGGATAGGTTCCTGATCCAGAGACTCCCCAGTCTCTGGAATAGACTGCCCATACATGTCAAACAGAGCACCTCCTTGGCACTCTTCAAAAGGAACCTTGACGATTGGATGGGAGAAAGGAAATTCACCCCAGGGATCACGCCAGTCGCCCTGCTAGACAGGGGACCAGGGAAGTAAATAGTGTGGGAAGAAATAGCCAGGGAATTGTTATGGCTAGGCTTGTATATGCCCTAGGGCCGATAGCCTAGTACCAACCTATGAACCTATGACAAATCTTCTTGCCTAGATTCAGAACCCTGAATCTCAGGAAAAGTACATATTATAATAAGGATCAATGGCCTGAATTAAACCCTGAACCTAACCAAGTAAACTACTCCTGTCTAAGGAATTTTGAGGAGCAGAAGATGTGATTAGTTTTCTGTTTTTTTTTTTTTTTTTTTGTTTTGTTTTTTTGACAGGAAAAATGGAGCCAATAGTGTTATCAATAGCAGCAGTAGCTTCCCCAGGGATGGGTAAAACATTCTGACTAAATATGAAGCCCCCCCCCCCCGTTCCCTCCCTCTCTCAAGATCAATAAGAGTGGCTTAACTCCTAACCACTCAGAGGGCCCCAACAGCTACAGAAGACATTTCTAACCTCTGCTCCATAGTTGCTGTAGGTATTACACCACAGGGATCAGGGGTAAAAGATGCATTGCCTGAGGAACAAGCTATGGTCACAGAAGAATCACCGGGTCTATATTATATGTTCAAAGTTTGAAAACATTGAACGTTAAATAATCAAATTTAAATGTTTGAAGTTTCAGACATCGAACAAATAATAAAAAAACAAACTGAACTTACCTGACTAGTGTAGGCAGGGGGGGCAACCCCCCTGCACCCCCAGCTCTTTAAATATATCAACTCCGAGACTGCACTATAGTGCGGCAATATACCAACTCCGAGACCGCACTATAGTGCGGTAAAGGGAAGATTTCCCTTACTGCACTGTAGTGCGGTCCCAGAGTTGGTATATTTAAAAAGCGGAGGGGGGTGCAGGGGAGCTTGTCCCCTTGCCTACAGCCATTGTTTTTTTTTTTTTTTTTTTTTTAATATATATTCATATGTTCGAAGTTTTATAACTTCGACATTTAAATTCGATATTTTAATGTTCGAAGTTACAAAACTTCGAACATATGATATAGACCCGAATCACCTACCTGCATCTGAGCTAAACTGCTAGCCTGCTGCAGTGGCAAAAGCTGTTTGCTTAAATTTTTCTTTTTGTGGCTGGACTAAGGACTGATACTTTGTTCCACTGTCAAGCTGAAAATGGTGCCTCTTTTTCATAGAAAATAAGCAGCAAAAGTCAGCAAAAAAAATTAAAGTCTTTGAAAGCCACTTTTTTTTTGCACAAAATCACAGTAAAAAGCACTTTATAAGACTTTGCCAGGCCCAAAACACAAAATAAACACAGTTTCTCCACAGGAAAAAAATGTGTTTCGATTACGTTAAACAACTTTTAAACTGACAGGAAAAAAGAGCACTCCCATTTAAAAGTACAGTTAAGTCCTGTAACAGTCTGTTAAAACATACATTCCTATCTTAAAAATAACTTTCCTAAACAGAGAAGTACAATGAAACAACAATTTATATAATGTGGAAAGTTTTTCTCCAAAGGAAACGTATCTGTTCAACAAAGGAACAGCACAAGCTGAGCTCTGATCCATGAAAGCCTAGCAGAGGCTCTTCAATGGAAGGAAAGCTCTGAAGGGCTTTGTGCCCAGACCTTTCTTTTTAATCAGCTCAGCTCCAGCTGACTAGAGGTTTGAGAGCATGGAAGGTGCCCTGAAGCTTTGAAAGCTGGCCTGCTGTTATATCCTTGGCAGGATATAAACCATATACTACGGCTATTGCAGCAGTGATCAATATGATGAACATCTAGAGACATCCTAGCATTAAAAGGGTCCTGTTTTTTTTTTTATTTTGGCACCAATTAGAAAATATTTGTCATTTCAAAATATATGAGTTCTTTAGTAGCAGGATTCTTTGCCTCCTTTAGTACCTGCTGCACTTTCTTAGAAAAAAGCTATTCACACTTAATCATCCAGGCAGGCAGCTGAAGTTGTTTCAAGCTGGAGTGTATCAAATACCCCATTGTCTTATGTGAGTAGGTCCAGACTGTGAGACGTTTGTGGTAACTGCAATTTGACATTTCCAAAAGAAGGAAGAACCACTATTGCTTGGACCAGTAGAGCGTCACCCCAGTGACATTTTGGAAAGTCCTTCTGAATTTTCAAAATGACCCAGGATATTTGAGGAAAGGGTAGAATGGTACATGGGAATATTCCTGCCCAAGGAAATGAGAATGCATCTGTTTTCCATGCCTCCTTGCAAGGAATCCTGGAGGAGAATTTTGCCAGTTGTCTGTTGTGAATGGAGGGGAAAAGCTCTACCTAAGGTGATCCCCACAGCTCGATGAAATCCTGGAAGATGCCCTGATTCAATTTACATTTATGATGGTCTATACTAGTCCTTCTCAGCCTGTTTGGCACAATATTTTGCTCTGATGAATGTAAGAAATGGGTAAAGTGAGACTGTGCCGAATTGCTATATCCCAGGCTATTATCACTAATCTGCACAGATGGTAGAATCTGGAACCCCCTATTTGTTTTTCTACTACATCACTGAGGTATTTGTCTGTAATCATTAGCAGTGGCACTGCGGCCACAGATGATTGAAAAAGTTAAGTGCATTTATGATTGCCAATATCTGTTTTACATTTGTGTGTTCTGGTCTTTCTTTTTTTTTTTTTTTTTTTCAAAGACCCTGCACTTTTACCCCCACAGATACAGCTCCCCAAGCAAATTCTGAAGCGTCCATGGTAACAGACTGTGCTAGAGATGGAAGGGAAAATAGGAGACCTGTATTCAGATAAAACTTGTCTCTCCACCAAAGCAGTTCAGCTTTTACAAATCCCAACACTGGAATTTGAAATTTCAGGGTTGTTGACTTTGTGACCAAACCATTTTTTGTGCCACTGAATCTCTCTCATTTGGAGTCTAGCTAGAGGAATCATGAGAATCGTACATGCCATGAATCCTTATATCCTGAGAAACTCATGTGGTGAAATCCTGGACTTTTTCCACTGGAAGAAAAGCTTTTTGAAATGAATATCTGGCAGACATCCCAGGAATACAATCCTGTAGGAAGGAGTCAAACACGACTTGAGAATGTTCACCTGGATACCCAATCTGGGAAGGAGACGTCCTACTCAGAAAAGAGATTCCTGACAATTTGGCAAACACTTTGTAAAGATAAGCAAGTCGTCCAAATAAGGAAAAATGTGAAAGCCTTGTAGTCTGCAATAGGCTGTCACTGGAGCTAGACACTTTGAGAACACCCTTGGAGTAGTGCGTAACCCAAATGGCAATGCAGAGAACTGACAGTGTAATCCAGATACAGAAAACTAACAAAAAAAAAATGAAATCTAAGAATATAATGACAAACCTCCCTTAAATCTAAAGTTACCAAAAAATGAAAGGTGGAATACGAGGTAATAGGTTGTGAAGGGATAGCACTTTGAACTTTGGAACTTACACAAACTGACTGAGAAAGGAAATATATAGGACTGGTCTTAATGATGCTACTTTTTTAATACCAGAAGCATTCTTGAATGAAAACTTTTCCCTATCACAAAAAAGGGAATAGGTTCTATGGCCCTTCTGAATCAGAAAATGAAGGAAAAAGAAGTGTGATCTGGTGGATGAGAAGGTATCCCCTGAAAAGGAGAGAGAGAGACTTCTACTGCCAACTGTACTCCTGATGGATCTCTCTCAGATCCCATTTGTCTAGGATTATTTGTCACCAAAGACAGAGAAAATGAGATACAGATTTTGGGGAAGATGTAAAGGCTTGTCAGAGTGGGAAGAAGGGTTTATCATTTGTAGACAGTCATTCAGAGTTGTAGGATTCACCTAGTTTCTGGGAAAAGAACAGTTGCATAACTCTTATTTACCTGTAACAGTAGACGTTCATAGAACACACTGACTTTGGGTAGTAGTGCTCAGCTATCCTCCTCTGGCAGAAGCTCAGAGTCCCTCCCATGTCAGTCTGTGGTTGTGGTTAGGCCAAACGCCTGACAGTACAAGGACTGCCATACACACCCACAGACAGGACCCCTTCAGTTTTCTAGGGTCCAGCAAGAACAGATGGTGGAAACGCACACTCAACAATAAAGCCCATAGAGCAGTGCTCAATGGTAATCCAAACATCAAACTATGTACATCCAAAAAGGGGATGGTGGGTGGGTACTGCCAGTAAGAGAGTGTTTTCTATGAACATCTACTGTTACAGTTAAGTAGGGCTTGCACAACTGTACTATATTCAAACACACTGCCTTGCTGGCATTTAAGTATATTCTCAAAGCTTACATAACCTGGGAGAAGGAAGAATACTGGTCCAAGACCCCTTGGAAAATAGTTCTAGTGAAGCCTACTCTGGATCTAGAAAAGTTATCCAGCTACTAATGCTTCATAAAGCTATGGACACAGGACCAAATTGCTGCCTCTAGAAAACTTCTAGAATTTACTCCTTTCCAATAAGCCACTGAACTGGAAGTGGCTCTGGTGGAATATGCCTTTACATTCCCTGGACTCACCTTGCCATGGTAGGTGTAACGTAACACAAAACCAGAGGTCAATCAAAGTGCAATGGTTTGCTTAGAGATAGGTTGACCCTTCTTTGTTCCTGTGTAGGAAATAAGACTTTCAGCCTTCTTGAAAGGTTTTCCTCTTTCAACCAAAGAATAAGGGAAGAACTGGGGAGGTTGATAAACAAAATGACAGTGAATTCTGAGACCACCTTTTGCATGAAATTGGGGTTAGTATGTAACACAACCTTATCCCTGTCTAAAATGAGAGCTTGCAGATCAGCAGATGTCAGAGCAATAAGCAAAACAGTTTTCCATGTTAACAGCTTCAGAGATCAGCCTAAGCAGCAGATTCAAAAGGTGGTAAGGTCAATTTTTTCAGAACATAGATGAGATCCCACGAAGGAAGAATTTGCTTGCAAGTGGCCTCATATGTAATACTCCTTTCACAAACTATTTTCCAAAAGAAAAGAAGAAAAAGGGGGATCCAAAGGCAGACAAGCATTGACCACTAAATGCACTTTAAAAGATGCATACAGTAAGACAGCCTGAAGGCAGCTTACACAAATATTTTAAAACCAGAGGGATGTTAACCTCGAGGGACACACTGTTCCCATTTAGGTACCACGTAGAAAATTTCATCCATTTGTAAACATAAGATTTTCTAATAATAGGTTTGCTGACTGCCTCTAACAGCTGCTGGACATCCTCACGAAACAGGTACCTAAATGGAGTCTAAATTGAATCATCTAGGGTCTCAGATGCAGTTGCTTCAACCTATCCTGAGACTGTACGATCAAATCCACAGTGTGGGGAGGTATGTGGCAATTGCCCTTGGCCAATACCATTTGAAGAGATAACCAAGATTGCCTGAGCCAACACAGGTATCACCACAATTATCTTTGGCACTTCTTTCTGAATCTTCAGAAGAACCTTGTGAATCAGTGGAAAGGGTGGAAACATATACAGGAACATTCTTGTCCAAGGAAATGAGAATGCATCTGTCCTTCAAGCATGGCTGCAGGATGACCAGAACAGAATTTTTCCAGCTGTATGCTTTGGAAAAAGGAAACAGATCTATTTAAGGCATTTCCACATCTGGACTAGATCATAGAACATCACTGCCTTAATATGCCACTCCTGCAGGTCTGCCCTGGATCTGCTTAGTCTGTCTGCCACAATGTTTTGCTCTGATGGGATGCATGATGCCTGAAGAGTCATAAAATGCTGTAAAGCCAACCCCCAGGTTATCATTGCCAACTGACACACAGGGTAAAACCTTGTTCTTCCTTGTTTGTTGAGGTATCACACCACTGTGGTGTTGTCTGTAACTACAAGAGGAGGACCTGGAGTCCATAGGTGGTGAAGAACCTTCAAGGCATAGATCCCTGCCAACATTTCCTTGCGACTGATGTGCTTCCATGTATCCTTGGGTCTCCATGTGGCCTGCACTTGCATTCCAAACTGCAAAGTTGGACAAATCTGTCTGGATAGACTGTGCCTTAACAGGTGGGAAAAGGGGAAGGTCTGGACTGATGCTCATCTATGCTCTCCACTACTGTGACTCTCATCTGATGAAGTTCAACACTGACAAATGGAATGCAAGTGCAATGTCCAACAATTTTGTAAATACCTAAGAAGTTTCCTCATGTGGAAACGGGACAGTGGTATCATGAGAATTACAGATGCCATCAGTCCTAGAATTTTTAAGAATTCTTTTGCCATGAAAGACTTTCCACCTTGAGATTTCCTGAAATATAGACAGGGCCTTGTTTTCAGGAAGAAGGGCCATTCTTTAGTCTGTGTCGATTAAGCACCCCTGGAAGATGAGTCTTTGTGAAGGTGCCAGGCATGTCTTATGAAGGTTCAACTTCAACCCTAGCTGGAAGAGTAAAGTCGAGACCTCTAATGATTCCAAATACCTGAATGCAGACTCAGCACAGATCAGCAAGTTGTCCAAGTAAAGAAAACTGTTAATGCCAAGAGTCCAGCAGAGATACCCTATGGGAGCAAGGCATTTTGCAAACAATGCATGTGCAGTTGACAACCTAAAGGGCAATGCAGAGAACTGAAAGTGCTAATCACACAAAACGTCTCAGATGTCTCCTGAAGCTTTGAGCAATTGGGATATGATAATACACATCCTTCAAGTCCAGGGTCACTATGAAGAAGTGGTTCAGCAGACAAGGAAATACTGTCTACAGGGTGAGCATCTTGAACTTTAGGAGCTTGATAAATGTATTCAGAAAGGACAGGTCCAACACTGTTCTCCATGACATCTCTTTTTTTGATGACAGGAAAATTCTGGAGTAGAAAACTGTCATTTTCTTTGAAGGAGGGAATAGCTCTATGACCTGAGTCAAGCATATGCTAGAGTATAGGAGGGAATAATGAAGTCTGGTGCAGTGGGTGAGGAATGGAGGCAGATGTTCCTTCCACTGCCTCCTGTTACATCAGTCTATGATGTTGAGCAACCATTTGTCAGAAACCGACAGCCATGCTGCCTTATTGAGAGTCAACTTTCAAGATGGGGCCTTGAGGGAGAACCTGGGAATGACAGGTGTTGAGCCTTGGTACAGTCATAGTTTGAAAGGGGGATTATCCTTTCTGGAAACAGAACCCCTTCTGTTACGTTTGGCAGAGTTTTTGTGCTGCCATTTCTTTCTGGCTGCAACTAAGGAAATTATTCTTTCAACATGGGATACGGGATATGAATTGCATAGACATAGTAAGGTATTGTTTATTGTTGTCTTTAATATAACAGGTAATAATACTCTTAGGCATTATAGTAGACAACAACCTCAAATTTGATATGCATGTGAATCAAACTATTAAAACCATCAATAAGAAACTTGGCTCCCTTTACAAGCTTAAACCCTTCCTTAGTCCACCTGCTAGGACTGCTATTGCCCATTCCCATCCACTCTTCTCTATGCCTCCCCTTTACTCGCCAACTTAAACAAATTCTCTCTTAACAAACTTTCTAGCTCTTACAACCGCATTGCAAGATTTGCAACTGGCATGGCATACAGGACACACCACTGCTATAACCTTACTCTTATAGACTGGCTAGGATGGCCTAGCCTACTCCAGTACAACCAGCTTATTGTGGCTCATAAAGTTCTCAACCATCCTGAAAATACGCCTGCACTTAATAATATCATCAGCCCATATAGTAACCTGAGGCCACTTTACTCATCCAACAGACTGCTGGCACAAACATTCAAAGCCAATAACTCCACTGGTGACTCCCTGTTTGCCAACTGTATTGGCAAAACTTGGAACTCATTACCAGCAGATCTTACTCTAGAATCCTCCCTAATTCTATTTAAAAAAAAGTCTTAAGCTATACTTTAAAACTCACTGGTTATGTTCCTGTTCTAATCCTGATTAGCTCTTTCTCTGTAACTTACGTACTATGACATACACTGTTTCAGTCTATTTACTCAAATGTGATATTCAAAATGTGAGAGACTGCATAACTTACTTGTTCTATCAATGTAAGCAATAGGATTGTCAAATGCAATTATTTTATAACTTTACTGTATGTTTTTGCCTTGGAAGTTTTTCTCCCTGGGCCTCCACTGAAAATGGACATGTATCCAGTCAGACTATCCCAGTCAACAAATGTAAAATAAATAAAAATAAATAAATATTAAGTTTAATTATCTTGGCTGCCAAAAAAATAATTACTAGAGAATGGAAATCAAAGAATAAATAAACCACATAGAAATCAATGGAAATTGTGGGAACATACATGAAGAATAATGTTAAGGAGGAGTGAATTTTATGGAAAGGCTGGAACTGTGCAAATTATGTATTGTTGGACTGATGATAGTTATAAAGAAAAAATGATATGTGATGTATAATGTATGTAAAAGAAAAAAATGTTAATATAGTTTGCTTTCTTTATTGTTCATGTATGTTTGCTTAAGTCTTAAGTGGTAATTTAATAAAGGTGTTTAAAAAAAATGAAGACAAGGTCCATGGAAAGTATGCCTTAATACTTTCTGGAACTGGTTTACCATGGTGAGTATACCAAAAGGCAATAGCCAAGGACAACAAAGTTTAACTAGTATTGTCCTTTCTTAGTCCAAACACAAGAATCAAGAGCCAATTGGCTCTTCTACAGGACTTGGCCATGTCAAGTTACTAACCAAGCTGCCTATGCATGTCCAGAGCATATGAAATCCTCTCTCTATAGCTCTGAGGATTCAAACAAAGCACAGGGAGATTGATGGCATGTTTCAAAGAAACTCTAAAACAACTTTGGACATGAATGAGATATTTTATTTTGCAGATACCATATCCGAAACACAGACCAGATAGGGTTTACCCCAAGATAGTATAATGATCTTGTACATCATAGCAAATAGAAGAACAGTTTTCCATTACAGATTCAGGTGGAAATGTGGTTAATTTTTCCAGCAGAAAGTTAAGATCCCAGGAAGGAGCAACCAGTTTGCAAGATGATCTCCAGTAAAACACTGCTAACAGAAACAGTTTTATTTAGAAAACATTGCAGAAAGTGAAAGATCCATGGGCAGACACACTGAAGTGGCTGAAAAATGTACCTTGACAAAGTAGTATGAAGGCTAAAAGCTAGTAATTCACACAAATATTTGAGCATCAGTGGTACATTCCCAAGTATGGCCATAGTTATTGGGTAGGCAACAACTAGAAAAGTCTTCCACATATCAATATAAGATTTTCTAGTAGTAGGATTTCTAGCCTAGAAAAGTCTTCCACATATCAATACAACATTTTCTAGTAGTAGGATTTCTTGCCTCCTTAAGTAGCTGCTACATGTCTTCGAAGAAGAGATGCCTAAAAGGTATTTGAATCCAGGCAGAAAATTTAAGATATCTTAGACTGGGGTATGTGAAACTTCACATCTTGTAGGATTAGATAAAGATAGTGAGGAAGTTTGTAGTAACTGGCCTTGGCCAATTCTATAAAAGGGAGAACCAGTATTGACAGGCCAAAGGGGGTCACCACAGATATTCTTTGGAGAATTCTTCTGAATATTCTGAATCATCCTGGATATCAGTGGACAGGTTGGAACGCATAAAGAAATATTTCCTTAAAGGGAATGAAAAAAGTATCTATTGTTTATTTTGAAAGGAGACTAACAGATTGCTTTGAGGTGTTCCCAGAAATGCATTAATATCTGCAAGACTGCTTCATTCAAATTGTATCTGTGAGGGTGTGCCCTAGTTTTTCTCAGTTTGTATGCTACTATGTATTGCTCTGATGGACAATAATATTTACCGGGGGTTAAAGAATGCTAAAGAGCTAACTCCCAAATTATCATAGCCAGCCTGCATAGAGAGTACAGCCTTGTAGCCCTAACATGTTGATGTAGCACATCACTGCGGTGTAGAGCAACAAAAGGATCCCATAGGCCTTGCATCTTAACCCTCACAGAAACTGCCCTCCAAGGAAATTCTGAGGCATCTGTGGTTGAAGAATGATTAGGAGGTAGAGGAGAAAAAAGGGGAGACACGCAAGTACTAATAACAGTAGTCTCCACTAGTGTAATTCCCTTTATATAAAGCCCAAGAAAAGTATCTGAAATCTAAAGAATGAAAGTGTTAGTTCCATGTGTTTTTTTAGATACCACAGAATCTTTCTCATGTACATCTCGACAAAAGGAATTGTGAGAAACAAAGATGCCATGGACCTCAAATTCTGAAAAGTCTCAGGCTGAAGTATAAGACTGATTTGAGAAGGTGGCCGCGGTGGTGCAGCGGTTAGCGTTGCCGCCTCACAGCAAGAGGTTCTCTGGTTCAATCCTCGGCTGGGGTGCCTTCTGTGCGGAGTCTGCATGTCCTCCTTGTGGTCGGGTGCTCTGGTTTCCTCTCACATCCCAAAAGCCATGCTGTAGGTGGATTGGACACTCTAAATTGGCCCTAGGTGTGAGTGTGTGTGTGTGTGTGTGTGTGTGTGTGTGTGTGTGTGTGTGTGTGCCTTCTGTGGAAGGTTGGGTGCCGGGCTGGCAACTCGACACCGTAAAACTCCACTGCCAATCATGAGTGGACAGGTGATCCGCTGTGGCGACCCCTGACCGGGAAAAGCCGAAAGAAGAAGGAAGGTTTCTAGATAAAACTCCACCTTCCTGAAATGGTCAAGGAGGAGTTTTGAATGTTTATCAGGAATCCCAGATTGGCCTGAAGATTTAAAACCCAAGTTAAGGACTCTAGATATCTGGAAGAAAACTCTGCAAAGATTAGTAAAGCATCTAGAATGGAAGAGAAATTCTGTTTGGTTTGGAGGGAGGGGAGTAACTCCCACTGAAAACAGGTTTTTGTATCCCTTCTGAACCATACCCAAGAGTCCATCATATTCTGATGCCCAAGCAGAATGAACAGAGGCAGTTATTTGGACAGGTTTTAATAGACTAAGGCAGGAGGATGGGGAGGAGGCATAGTAGCATCTCTCTATTGAGTCTTAAGCATCAAAGTGGATTTGGGAGATTTGAAGGTGGGGATCCTGAAAAACCTTAGAAACTCCCTAAATGGATTTCCCTCTTTCTTGAAAATACTGGTGGAACTAAATAGCAGAAGGGTCCAATAAATTTCCTCTAAAACTGAATATAAAAATTAATATTCCTTTTCAGTACAACACTTTCAAATTCATACTCAGGCATGCCTCCTCAAACAGTAGGAGAAGCAGAAGCCCCACACACAGTATCTGCATAATCATACATACCTTTAAGACATGTTTAGATACTAGAGGCATGTCAAGAACAATATGAAACAGGTAGGCATTCCCTTCTAGATAAGGGACTAATCATTGTGAATTCTATATGCCCAAGTGGAAGATTAAATAACTGCAATATTCAGGAAAAAACTTCTGTTAGTTTAGACACTTTGGAAAGCCTATCTGCGTCTATGTAGACTAAAGATTGTGAAAGAATTCTTACAGACAATATAATATGCCTCCTCCACAGCTGGTATTGGAGAAGGAAAAAGTACAGAAAAAGTGCACAATAAGGCAAAACTACTTATATACAATACATTATAAAATCTCCTCAACATACTGGCAGCAACCATTAGTTTTCCAAAAAACACCTCATTCATCTTGGTAACAATTAAGGCAAGAAATTACCTCCCAAGGAAGACCAGTCTTCCTCAGGGATATTTCAAGTGACCTGTTAAAAAAGTACTGAGGGCTGTTTACACCAGGACTAAATGTCTGAAACAATTTCTTAACTAAGGTAAGAAAATTAAAAGTTATGTTCTTATGATAACTAGGCATCTGTGTTGTCCATTTTCATTCTTCCTCAATATATGGGTTTGGATCCGATACTCGGATCTGACTCGGCCGCTTATTTCAGATTTAGGATCCAGCTCTCAAGCTCCTTCTACACATAATGCTCCGGTGTATTCCCAAAGCCTCAGATTGAGCTTGCTGCTCAATCTTCATATTAAAACAGAGACAGAAAAAGATTGAAAGACAGACAAAGCTCAAGCCTGTAACTGTAGGTTCCAATACAGTCCAACAGGACTCTCCAGGAGCTTTGGATGGGGGATGGATGAGAGGGAAGTTGAAGAAGCATGAAAATGGACAACAGAGATGCCTAGTTAAGGTAAGAACATAATTTTTACATCTGATGTTATCCTTTTCATTCCTCCTCAACATATGGGACAGTCTCCAGCTATGTTGCTCTTGGGTGGTCCTCATGGAAAGACATTCTGGAGTGCCACTGAACCAAAGGAAGCTCTATTTCTAGAAATAATATCCAACTTGTAATAAGTAACAAAATTATGAGCAGTGGACCATGTAGTACAGGACAAATGTCTCCAATAGATGTTTTAGACCAAAAAGCAAAAGGTGTGGACGTGGATCTGGTTGAGTGAGCCTTGGCAAGCTTGGGTAAATTTACACCTTTTTGAATAAATCCAGTAAATACAGTCTGTTATCCATTTTGCTAGAGTGACTTTGGATAATGAATAACCCAGTCTTTTTGAAGAAAAAGAAACAGAAAGTTGGTCTGATTTTCAGAACTGCTTTGTCCTATGAAGGTAAACACTTAATTCTCTGTGCACATCAAGAAGGTGTAGCATGTACTTTCCTTTAGTGTACAATTTGGAAAGTACTCTCCTTTATTGTAAAATTTGGAAAGAAGACTCATAAAAAGGATGGATTGGTTAATGCTATTCTCAGAAGCCACTTTAGGTAAAAAGGATGGGTTAGTCCATAAGGAGACCCTATCCTTATGAAAAAATATGTATGGAGATTTGAAAGAAAGAGCCTAAAACTCAGATATTCTCTTCGCAGATGTGATGGCTACCAAGAACATTGCTTTCCATGATAGAAACTTCAGATCACATTTAGCTGAAGGCTGAAAAGGTTTCTGCACTAGGCCTTGTAGTACAACTGTCAGGTCCCAAGGTGGTGAGGGATCTTTTATTGGAGGCATTAGAAGAAAGTTTATTTTTATGAAAGTGACTGTTCCCCGTAGGAAAACTGGAAATAGCTTCTAGTTGAAGTTTAATTGTAGAGAAACTAGTTCCTTCCTGAAAAAGCGTTGTCAAGAATTGGAGAAACAGAGTCTGGGGCAGAAAAGAAAGCCCAAAGGGAGAATCTTATTTGTATACTTTTTTGGTAGATTCTTTTTGAAAACCCAAATTATCATCATGTACAGGGGAAGAAAACCTGGGCTGTATAACTATTACTGGAAGAAGAGAAACCATGATGTTAGTCTTAGGGCTCGAATGACGGTATGTTGGATGGGAGTGACAGGAGATCCAAAGTTGGCTCCAGTGTCCATGGAGGATAACAAAGATGAGACCACAGGAAGGGGAACCATATTTGCTGAGGCCAGAAGGAGGCAAATGAGGATAACATAGTTCTTCAACCTGCTTGCTTTCTGTAAAAATGCTGGAAGCAGAGGAGCAGAGGGGGGTAAGCCTAAAGTAGACCAGAGGGCAAAGCATAAATTAGACGATTTAAAATGAAAAAGTCACTCAAAAGAGCAAGAATAACTCAGAATTAAAACAAACAAACAAAAAAAAAACGCCACCACATGGTGTTAGCACTGCACTTAATTTATTAAAACAATAAAAACAGTGTGAACTAAACACTTTCACCCTTCTATTATTCAGGGCTTCATCAGAATAAAGCCATGTTAAAACAAAACTCTCTTAAACAATGTTTTAATTCAAATGTTATTTTATTTTTGAATATCTGAGGGATATAAGGAAAAAGAAAATGGAGAATGCCCTTTATACCCACGTTTGACATGTGCAAATTTTAAGAGCTCTACCTTTTTTGTCATTGACAAAATTATTCCAACAGAGAGGGGTAGTGACATTAAGCTGAAACAAGAAAAATTGGAGACTGAGTGGCAGTTGAGATTAGCTGCCACATCCCATCCAGGCATTAATGGAAATTGTTCCTTGCGTGGGATTTTAAAGCTAAGAGCATCTAAACTGTAGTTTTCATTAATTATTTATTTTTAGTCATCATTATATTTATTATTTTTACTAACATGTTTGCCAAGAGTTTATCAAAAAATAAAAATAAAACATTTGAATTAACAATATTTAAGATGAACAAGTGGAATTTTGTAAATACATTTATATAATGAAGAACAGTGTCTTTAAAATGTTAATTGATGGGGTGCATCATTGGTCACATGATTTCTCCATTATTTAAGTGAGTTTTGTTTTAACATGGCTTTACTCTGATGAGGCCCTGTAGGGTAAAAGCACTTAGTTCACACTGTTTTTATTGTTTTAATAAATTAAGTGCCGTGCTAACACCGTGCAGTGGCATTTTTTTTATTTTTTGTTTTTATTATGAATTATACCATCTCTCGATGACTCCCCCTAAGGGGAGATCAGAGCAAAGAACCTGATGCAGTTGTTGTTCAGGGGAGTGGCAAATAGGTTGCAGCAAGGTCAGTCCCAATTCTGGAAGATCATCTCCACAGACTGATTGAGTGACCACTTGTGGGGCGTCAGAATGGACCTGCTTAGCCTGTCCGCTAACACGTTGGTTTTCCCCAGAATGCACATGTCAACTAGAAAGCTGTCTGAGGAGATCACCCATTCCCATTCTCTCATGGCCTCTCTGCAAAGGGGGATAAGATCAAGCTCCTCCTTGTTTGTTGATGTACCAGACTACAGACATGTTTTTGCTTTGAATTGCAATAGTCACAAATGGAACAGCATCTTGAAAGGCCTGCAGTGCTAAAAGGACTGCTCTCATCTCCAAGATGTTAATATGCAACTTGGTCTTTTGGGGGGACCATGTGCCTTGCACAGTCCTCCCCAAGAAATGCCGCCCCCACCCCAAATGAGAAGCATCTGTGGTCACTGTGGCCACAGAGGGTGGTAGCACAAAGTTCCTGCCTGGATGTAGATCATCTGAATGCACCCACCATCTAATGTGTCTTTTGCAAACTGGGTGAGTCTGACTGGACAGGATTGGGATTGATATAGAATGGACAACTGTACAGCTAAAGTCCATTGGAGAACCTGCATAAAGAAGTGTGCCAAAGGAAGTAATACATTGGATACTGCCATCGAACCTACTGCCTGCAGTACTGACCTTGCAGGAGGAGCTGAATGAGCAAGGAGGAAAATAACCTGAGTCTTTATCATGGGGATACAATGTTGAGGTAAGGAGACTATTTCATTGTGTTTAGAAGCGCAATGATGAACTCCAAGCTCTGCACCAGGGTTAGTTTTGACTTGGCATGATTTATCGTTATGCCCAAAAAATTACAAATCTGGAGACAAATAGTCCCTGGCATGCAGAAGTAGATGCTTGGAGGGGGCGGTAAAGAGCCAATCGTTTACATATGGAAACACCTGGAAACCTTTGCATCTTAAGTGAGCTGCCACCACTACCATGCACTTGGTAAACACTCTGAGGGCTGTGGTGAGTCCAAAGGGCAGTGGTCTGAATTGGTAGTGACTGGCTCCAAGCCGAAAGTGAAGATGTCTTCTTGATTGCCTGTCTATTTTGATATGACAGTATGCGTCCTGAAGACCTATAGAGCATATATAATCATCCTTGCGTAGAAATGGTAGAATGGACTGGATCCTGACTTTCTTTACAAACTGATTTAAGTTGCTTAGATTCAAATGAGTCACGGGTCCCCTGTTTTTTTGACACTAAAAAAAGAGTGAATAAGTTCCGAATCCTATCTGATCTGGAGGGACCTTTAGGATGACTCTTTTATTTAGCAGCTTTAGGGTTTCTTGTGATGTTGCCTTCCTCTTACTGGAAGGAATGTCGGGAAGTTTCTTCCTTTTGCATGATGGAAGAAGGGAAAATGGTAAGTAATAACCCCTGGATAGTATGCATAGCACCCATGTATTTTGTGTTATACTTGCCCAGGTGCCTGAGTGCAAAGAAAATCGACCCAGTCTGCCTGCAGAGTTGGAGAGTTGGGCAATGCTTTAGCAGTGCTAAAAAGGCCTATCCAAGAAAGAGTCTCAAAAGCCCTGATTTTCTGGGCATCTTCTGCCTCTAAGGCGACATCTGCCATTGAAATTTCCGCATCTGCCTCTGGAGGAATTGTCACCACATGGATCTTGGAAAGGACCCTGAGATTTGCAGAGCCACATCTTCCAGCCTTTGACTCAAAGAAAAGGTTCTTGAGGCACATAAAACTTGATCCCTATGGCAGACACAATCTTTCTCTCTTATTCACTGTGGGTCAGCATATCTTTAACTGATGGCCCAAACAGGGACATGCCATTGAATGGGGTATTGATAAAGGATGTCTTAAAAGGTTCTGCAAAGGGTTTTCAATCTTAATGTCGGCGAGTACATCGCCGAACATGCACATGTTCAAATTCTGCGAATTCCATACAGCCAACATGTCAGAAAGTTGAACAAAACAGCAAATGCCAACATTTCCAACCGCCCCGTACCTGAAACGGTTGCTACCATGGGTCAAAAAGGAGGCAAGATTTTGTGATTCGGAATATCAGCATTCGCTGTTTTGAGGAGCCGCAGTTTGGAGTTTGCAGAAGTTTTTTCGATGATGTGCCTGCCAACAGTATGGTGGTAAACCTCTGCAAAGCCACATACAGTCATGTCTCTTTATGACAATGCCAGAAACAGCTACTTGTGAGGTGCCACCAGCGGTGTGAGAGATCAATGTCTTCTAAGCATTGGATATGGACAACAGAGTGGTCAGTTGTGAGGATGTCCTTTTGAAATCCTCAGCAGACATGGACTCAAGAATATTTGAAAGCTCCTTGGTCAAGTCTTTCTGAAGCTGAGTGAAATGTGCCAGGTAATTGAGTGTCCTCAGGGCAAAGGTTGTCAAGGCGAATACTCACTTTCCAAACCTGTCCAAAGTTCTAGACTCCTTGTTAGGGGGATGGACAGTGGAGCTCTGTTCCGCTAGTTCCTTCTTGGTGGCTGCCATCACCACCATAGCATCTACCAGGACCCCCTTGCTCCAGTATGGTTTGTCAGAAGAGGATGCCAAACACTTTTTGGGTCTCTTTGGAATGGGTTTGATGGTGTCCGTCTCCTTCGAAGCCTGATGGGCAACTAGACCAATAAGTTCATCCAGTGGGGATAACCCAAGACGTCAATGGGCCAGAACCAAAACATTCCAAAAATACTGATTCTTCTGGTGAAGGGTTTTGGGAAGACCAACCACCTTTCTGTTTGAAGATCTCTAAAATATCTCCCAAGGAGATGTCATCCAGTGGTGATCTGGGCGACCTTTCTCCATCAAAAATGGTATCCTCTGTAAGAGACTCCAAAGGGGAGTCAATGTGTCTCCTTTTACATGTTCTCTTCCAGTGAACCTCCTCTGTAGGATGTTCAGGGAAGGTCTCGGAAGAGAGGGGATGTTCCTCTAATGGAAGTGGGTGGAAACTTACCGATTCTGGCTGTCCCTGTGGAACAGGTCTGTGCAACTCAGAGCTAGGAACTGATGGAAGAAAGGGAGTAGGATCCGAGACATGAGACGGCAGTTCTCTGTGGAAAGAAAAAGCCCTTTCCACCACCTCAAAGGCAAATGGACCCGGAGAAACTCGGACCCACCTTCTCGGAGCAGAAACTCCTGATGAAGGCAGGCCCGGACCCTCCCCAGATCCATGCCTCGTGGGTGGAACTGTCCATGGGCAAGTCTCTGAGAGGAAGGGGTGGAGCCAAGCCTATCCTCTCGGACCCAAAGCTGACACTTCAGCTCCTAGACCCATTCTGATCTCTACTGTGTCCGAGCAGAATTAGCCAAGGAAATTGTTGGAGTGGAGGAAGAAGCTTTCCTCGGATCTGACCCCCAGACCCCCTTGGGGATCTCGGATCCTGGGACTTCAAAATGACAGGACAGATTGGAGAAGGAGAAAAAACAGCTGCAGGAGTTGGCATACTCATGGATCCAGTAGAAGGCATAGCTGAAAAGACCCCCATCTGGATATGAGCTTTGAGAAACTTTTACATCATCCTATCCACATCCGCTTCTGACAAGTTTCTGGATGACCTAGAGAAGGAAGTGGAAGGTGGTCTAGAATGCTTATTGGGTGTCTGAAGCAACCTCAAAGGTGGGGCAGGAGGAGTAGTACTCTGTACACAGAACTCGGCTTTGGATCCAAGGGTCTAGGATCCAATAGTACAGTAGCTGGGCTAATGTTTATGAGGGATGTAGAAAGTTTAGGATCCGGAGCCTTTGGATAAGGGACTTCGTAGGGGAGCACTTCCAAGGGAGTGGATTTGCTGTGTTCAGAGAAGGTTTGATCCCCTAAAGATGCAATAGACTGCAGAAGTCCTCTCAAAATAAGCCTGTTGCAATGATCCACTAAAGCCCTAGGATTAAAAGTAGAGGAAATTGTACAGGCAGTCTCAAGATGTCCAGCCCCTAGACAATACATGCACAACTTGTGGGCATCTGAAGTAGGAATCTTATGCTCACAAGCGGTGCACTTTTTGAACCCTATGGGGCTCTCTGACATACTGGCAGAAAAAAACACCCACAGT
Organism: Protopterus annectens; assembly: GCF_019279795.1. Lineage (NCBI taxonomy): Eukaryota > Metazoa > Chordata > Ceratodontiformes > Protopteridae > Protopterus > Protopterus annectens. The sequence continues at coordinate 609,043,331 of NC_056745.1, forward strand.
AAGAAACACAAACACAACTAGTGTCTAACAACAGGAATACAATAAAACCAGAAAGAACATTTAATATATTTTTTCTTTTTGTTTTTATTTTTATTTTTTAAATACCAGAAAAAGAAGGAGGGGGGTCAGTTATCTACAATGGCAAATAGAAATACCCTTATAAGAAGGCTAGAAGGAGATACCAACTATGGTATTAAAGACTACTATTAAAAGCAGTAGAATGGGAAGAAAAACTCTAATGCCAGCGAAGAAATATATAAAGCTGAGAAAAAGGAAATGTAACAAGGTTTTAGTTATTCACGAAAAAACCCAAACACAGCTCGAGAGCTATGGAAACTTGCATCTGTTTGCAAAGCCGGCAAATGAAATCTTAGGCTGTGGGGATATAGCAAAGCATTATGGGTAGAGTGAGGATCTCAAAAGCTGGATCCTGAGTCTGAAATAATGGTCCAAGTCGGATCAAAGGATAGGATCTGGACCTATATGTTGGGAGGAATGAAAAGGACAGCATCAGAATAATCTTTACCTATTGATACCATGTCTGTAGGTGAATAATTAACCTTTTATTTTATATTAACAGGTATTTTCTGAGACCAACTAGAAGAAGAATTTCTGTCCCTACAAGAGGCTTCTACCCTCAGACAAATCCAGTAGCATCCTCCAGTAAAACTCTATGTCTGGGTAAAGATAATTCTCCCATGCCTAGTCCTGACACTGGAACAGCTATATAGGATGACCCCTGGTACACGAAGTACAAAAGGACTACACCAGAAGACAACAGAAAAGAAAGTGAGTTGCCTGAGGAGACACCAATGTCCATTGCAGCTCCACCAACCATTGGCTAAGATGCAGATTGAGCCCACTTAGTCAGCAAGGGATATAAAAAAAAAAGTTATGTCTTACCATAACGTTCCAGTTGTAGATCTTTATTCATTCATTACTGTTAGGACTTCAGTTCCGTCTTCGAAACCAACATGGCTGTTACCAAGCTCACGCCAGCCAAAACCTCTCAGCTAAGACCTACCCACAATTCCCCTCTCATAGTCTCATCAGATCGAGTTTGCCCACCATTATTGTATAGAAATAATAATAGTGATAGTAGGAAGCTCTGTCTGAGCAGATACCTTAACTAAAAGGAAATTCTAAAGTCCACCAGGAGTCCAAGCAGGGGGAAGAAGGGCAGGAAATAATGAATGAATAAAGATCTACAACACAGATGGAATGTTATGGTAAGACATAACTTCTTTATCTGATGTTTTAAATTTTTATTAATTCCTTAGTGTTAGGACCAGGTCCCGGCTACTTGAGTCCAGGGTGGCCCTAAGGAAGGACATTTCTGAGCACCATAAAACCAAATGATGCTCGTCCCCTGGATGCCAGATCCAATTTGTAATGAGTGATAAAGGTATGAGGTTTTGCCCAAGTAGCTGCTGCGCAGATATCATCCATAGAGGCTCTGGAATGAAAAGCCACTGAAGTAGCCATCAATCTAGTAGAGTGAGCCTTTATTTTGGGAGGTAAGGGCACTTTGTTCTGATGGTAGATGAAAGTAATGGTGTTTCTGAGCCAAGAAGATAAAGTCATTTTGGAAACAGGCTTACCCAATCTGTGTCCTGCAAAGGTGACAAACAAACTGATCCGTTTTTCTGAAAGATTTAGTTTTGTCCAAATAGAAACGAAGTTGCCTAAGAACATCGAGGGTATGCAGATGGTATTCCCCTCTATTTGAATGGTGAGGGAAAAAAATGGTAGGTCAATAGACTGAGTAATGGAAAAGCCAGAAAAGACCTTGGGCACAAAGGAGGAGTCAGTATGTAGGGACATTCTTTCCCTATGAAAAATCAAATAAGGTCTCTTGACACTCAAGGCCTGTAACTCAGATACTCTTCTCGCTGAGGCAAGAGCTACTAGAAGTAGAGTTTTCCAAGACATAAATTTTATATTACAGGAGTTAGAAGGCTCGAAGGGAGGACTTGTTAACGACTGAAGCACCAAAGACAAGTCCCATGGCTCTATAGGAGGCTTGACCAGAGGTTTAATATGTAATACTCCTTTCATGAGGGTTTTGCACTGTCGGTGTGACATAACAGAATTTTTTGTCATTTCCATTGTGAAAATTTGCAATAGCTGCTAAATGCACTGTAATTGTCGATGCTAAAGCTCCTGCGTGCAACAGGGTAGTTAGGTATTGTAGGATCTTCTGAATAGGCATGGAAAAGGGATCTATGTTATGTTCTTTGGCCCATCTGGAGAACCTAATCCACTTACTAGAATAAATTTTCCTGGTGGAAGGTTTGTGCGAAGCCAGAAGAATCTCGCAAAGAGGGGATGAAATATCAGACAGCCTGGCAATCATCGGAAGTGGAGAAACCAAGCTGTGAACTTGAGGCTGTGGAGAGTGGGGTGAATCAGTCCCTGAGGATGAGACAGCAGACCTTGGGATTGATCCAGGATCCATGGGCTGTGAATCAGGTGAAGCCAAAGGAAAGGGAACCAGACAATGGGGCCAATAGGGGGCAATGAGGATCATTCTGCTTCTCAAACTTTGAGCTTTCTGGAGGAATTTCAGGATGAGAGGAAGTGGGGGAAAGGCATACAGCAGACACAGGGGCCAATCGTGCATCAGAGCATCCCTCGCTGACTCCCCATGAGGGGGGATCAGGGCAAAATAGCTTCTGCATTTGTTGTTTAGGGGAGAAGCAAACAGGTCACAGCAAGGCCTGCCCCAACTATGGAAGATCTGATCCGCTATTATTGGATTGAGGGACCACTCGTGAGGCATCAAAATGTTCCTGCTCAGATTGTCTGCAATAAAATTGGAACTCCCAGGAATGTGCATTGCTATGAGAAAGCGGTTGGAAGCCATTGCCCAGTGCCAAATTCTCATGGCTTCCCGACACAGGGGGTAAGACCTGGTTCCGCCTTGTTTGTTGATGTACCAGACAACTGACATGTTGTCCGATTGAATTGCAATGGTCCCGGAAGGAAGGGATGTGTGGAAAGCTTGCAACACAACTGCCCTCAATTCCAGGATATTTATGTGCAACTTGGCCTCCATGGGGGACCAGGTGCCTTGGACTGTCTTTCCCTGGAAATGCCCCCCCCGACCCTAACAGGGAAGCGTCCGTGGTCACCGTGGCCCTGGGAGGGGGAAGGCAGAATGGTCGACACCAAAGATTTGTTTCTGGCTTCATCCACTATACCATTTCTTTCTTGCAAAGATTTGTAAGACATATCATGTGGTCGGAGTGGGTGGGTTAAGACCGACCATTGTGATGAAAGGAGCCACTGTAATAGTCTCATGTGCAACCTTGCCAGTGGTACTAATGTAATGGTTGCTGCCATAGAGTCCAATAGTTGTAGTACGAGATGAGGTGGTACAAATGCCTGTGGAAAGAAGACTTGAATCTGGCTTCTTATTTTTGAAAGCCTGTGAGGAGGAAGGGAAGCTTGACAGGACGTTGTGTTGAAGACATCACTCCAATGAATTCCAGTGCTCTCATTGGAGATGTGTGATTTGTCCATGCTGATCGTGATACATAGGCGAAGAGAAAGGCCTTGAGTGTAAGAGAGCCTGAGAATGAGAAGATTCCTGGTTGTGGCGGTAAGGAGCCAATCATTTAGACAGGGAAACACCTGCAATCCTTGTAGTCGGAGGTAAGCTACTACGACTGCCATACATTTGGTGAACACTCTGAGGGCTGCCAAGAGAACAAAGGGCAGTACCCTGAACTGATAGTGATTGGCTCCCAGCCGGAAGCAGAGAAATCTCCGGAAGCGTTTGTCCATCTTTATGTTGTAATACATGTCCTGGACGTCTATAGAGCACATCCAGTTGTCCTTCCCCAGAAAGGGGAGAATGGACTGTATTGTGACCATCCGGAATTTTTGAGGTTTTATGAATTTGTTTAGTAAGCTGAGATCAAGGATTGGTCTCCAGTCCCCTGTCTTGTTGGCACTAAAAATATCCTCGAGGGTGGGGGGGGTGGCAGAATGGTTACGGTGTTTAACTTGCAGATACAAGGTGCTGGGTTAGATTCTCACACGGGGTAACTGGCTAGGCTTAAAATGGCCTGCAAGGGCAATTAGCCTAGTATTAATCTATGTACCTATGAGTAAAACCCAGATCCTCTCTGGTCTGGTGGGATTGGTTGGATGACCCTTTTTCTTAGCAGCTTTTCGATTTCTAAGGCTGCAGCCTCCTTCTGACTGGGTGGAACATCAGGGATTCGTTTTACGGGTCTAAGAGTAAGGTCGAACGGAATATGACAGCTTCTGGATATTATTCTCTGCACCCACGCATCCGTTGTTATGAGTTGACAGGCCTGTAGATGCAGAGAAAATCGACCCCAGACTGCTTCCAGAGGAAAGCAATAGGGCCATTGTTCAGGAGTGCTGGAAGGGTCGGCCAGAGAAGGAATCTCTAGCGCCCTGGTTGCACGGACCCCCTCTGCCTTGAAAGGGGAGTCTTCCAGATGAGTTGCCCCCTTTGCCCCGGAGGGGATGCTCATCACAAGTGTCATGAAAAGATCCTTGGGACTTCTTGAACCACAATTTTCCTCCTCTCTGATTCCTAAAGTAGGATCTCTGGGGGGTGGAAAAATGTATGCCCACAGCAGACAAGGTCTTTCCGTCCTTCTCACTATGTGATAGTGTGTCTTACTTTGGGACCAAAAAGGGAAGATTTGTCAACAGGCGCGTTGACAAAAGAAGGTATAAAGGGGTCCGTGAAGTCACACAAACTCATCCAAGCATGGTGTCTCATGACAAAGCCCGATGCAGCTGCTTGAGCTGCCCCCCTTCGGTAGTGTGAAAGATCAAGCGCATTGAAGAGTTCGAGATGGAGTCCAGGGTAGCTAGCTGAGAGGCAATAGTATCACGCACCTTCTCAGGCAGTACCCCCACCAAAGAGGCAGACATTTCTGAGATTAGGTCTCTTTGGAGGCGAGTAAAGTGTGCCAGGTAATTCAGTGACCGAATTGTAAAGGTCGCTGAAGCATAGGCCCGCTTCCCCAGTCTGTTTATAGCACATGAATCCCTGTTTGGGGGATGAACAGTGGAACTATCTTATGCCAGTTCCCTCTTGGTGGCTGCCACCATGACCATGGAATCAACTACCAGCTGTTTGGACCAGTTAGGTTGGTCTTCAGGAATGGATAAAATTTTATCTGGCCTCTGAGGGACATGTTCTATGTTGTCCGGGGCCTTCCAGGCACACTGCACAATAATTCTAATGAGCTCATCCACAGGTGGGGTCACCCAGGAAGTAGATGGTTGAGCACGGAAAGCCTGCAAGAACTCTGATTCCTCCGAAGAAGGGTTGGAGCGCTTCCAGTCTCCCCTCTGCTTGAGGATCTCGAGAATGTCTTCAAATGAGACGTCTTCCGGGTGAGACTGTGGGGACCCTTCTCCCTCATCGCAATTGTTTTTTTTGGTGATGGAGTCCTCAGGGGAATCGAGATGCTTCCTCTTGCAAAGTTTCTTCCGAGGTGTCTCTCCAGTGGGATCTTCTGAGGAGGACTCTGAAGAAAGGGTTCCCTTGAAGGGAAGGTCTTGTGGCTTCCATGTTCGACATCCCAGAATAGGGGGTTGGGACAGCTGCATGCTGGGGGGAGGTCTGGTGTCGATGCCAATAGTGCCAACTGTAAGCCTGTTGAAGCAAGGACCCTCTCTATCACCTGGAAAGCAGGCCTGCCCGAGGAGGGATGGGAGCCCGGAACCGAGAAGGACGACCTCAGAACTGGGGTCACTCCCTGCCCCGAGGAGCTCCAAGAGAGCAGGTAGCAGCCGGGAGAGCTGTGGCCATAGACGGCACCACAGAAAAAACAGGCGCTGAACTAGGTGCCGATGCCGACAGCCCAATCACTGCTCCGAGAGTGCGCCAGTTCCAAAGGAGCTGTTGTACCAAGAGTAATCAGTGCCAACAGGGAAGCCTCCATTGTCGAAGTGTTGGAGCAGAGACAGAATGCACCGGGATGGCCATCGGTACTGAAGTCTCAGAGACCTGGGAGGAGGCCGGAAGAGGTTATAGAGGTGAATACGCCATGAGAGCTTCCATTCCAAGAAGGAGGGAAGACCTAGTCAGGGTGGGTAATCCTCAAGCTGCCAAAAGCTGGCCCACACCCCTCACTACATCTTGTTCCAAAAGACTTCTGGTGGAGCTGAAGGAAGCTGCAGATGGAGATTCTGGTCTCTCAAGAAATGGACTAAATTGTTGTCCCAAAAAGGGGTCATAAGAGGGAGAATACCTGGTTCTGGGAAGGTGCTCGACCTTCAGAACCAATGGTGTCAGTATCAGTGGAGCCATGTAAGACATCGGCGCCGTGGCCTGGGATGGTGCCGATGCAGGTACAGTGGTCGGGGCCAGTGTCAAAACTAAGGTCGGCACCAAGGGGGATGGTGCTGAAGCTGGTACAGTGGCTGGAGTCTGAGTCAGAATTAAGGGCGGCACCGAGGGAGAAGAGAGGGACCCTAGTGCTGAAGCTGTCTGCATCGAAGGTGTGGGAGAAGCCCAGTGTCGACTATGTTCCGAGGAGGATGGGGATGTTGGAATCGAAAGACTCCTTTTCTCCTTATGCTTTTTCACATCCTTATGCTTAGGAGGTGGTGAGACCTCCGTCCTAGAAAGAGCCTCTGCGAAGGGTGATTTCAACATACCCTTTAGAATAAGTTTGTTCTTGCGGTCAACCAATGTATGGTTGCTGAAGCTAGAACAAATGTCACAGGAAACATTAATGTGGTCAACGCCCAAACAATAAACACACAGGGCATGACCATCAGAGTTGGGCATTTTACGCCTGCACTTATTACACTACTTGAACCCAAGCTTGGCCTTATCCGACATTATAACTCACTAATACTGCCACACAATAAAAAAAGAAGTTATGTACCTACCATAACGTTCCATGTTAGTTGTCTTCTTCTCGCCTTCTTTCTTGCTGGTTGGGCTCAGAGCCGATTGTCGGCTCCGACTCGGCCATCTTCAAAAGTTCGAGAGCTGCTTACTGGCTCGAGGCCCCCATATATCCCATGATGCCTGGCGCTAGATACCCAGATCTCGTTTCATAAGTCTAACTGCAGATATAACAATAATGGAATCCTATCCTAGAATGCAAAAATCCTACTGGAGAGACTACTAGTCAGAAAGGAATAGCCAGAGAAGACTCAGCCAGTGAAAAATCAAGAAGAACTCTTCTCGGTCCACTAGGATAGGGGGATGGAGGGTGGGATGCAAGAAAGAAGGCGAGAAGACAACTAACATGGAACGTTATGGTAGGTACATAACTTCTTTATGTTAAGTTGTCTATCTCGCCTTCATTCTTGCTGGTTGGGACAGCGTCCCTAGCACCTAAAATCCTGGGTGGCTCATCGGAAAAGACTCTTCAGAACAGTGGAACCAAACTCAGCTCTGCTCCTGGAAGCCAAATCCAACTTGTAATGTGCAATGAAAGTATGCGGGTTGGTCCATGTAGCTGCAGCACAAATAGATTCAATGGGCAACCTAGCCTAAAAGGCCACTGAAGTAGCTAAAGCTCTGGTGGAATGACCTTTCGGTTTAACTGGCAATTCTTTATTCCTCAGTTGATATATGAATGTGATGATAGAAGTCAACCACCTGGATAAAGATACTTTGGAGATCGGAAGACCTTGTTTACCTACTGCAAAAACACAGGAAAAGTTGATCTGATTTTCTAATGTCCTTGTTTCCATGCAAATAAAAACGTATCTGCCTGTGAACATCTAATTGATGCAACTTATATTCGGCCCTGTTGGAGTGGTTAGGGAAAAACACAGGAAGGTCTATGGACTGATTCAAGTTACTCTCTGAAGAGACCTTAGGAAGGAAGGACGGATTAGTCCTAACAGCAACCCTGTCTTTGTGGAACACCAGGTATGGGGGACGGATGGAAAGAGCCTGTAGTTCCAAAACTCTTCTGGCTGAAGTAATAGCTACCAGAAAAAAGGTTTTCCAAGACAAGAACTTCAAGGAACAAGAAGCTGCAGGTTCAAAGGGGGGCAAAATTAGAGACGCTAAAATCAAATTTAGATCCCACGGTGGTGGAGGATCTCTCACTGGGGGCCTGAGCAGAATGGTTCCTTTGAGAAAGGCTTTGCAGAGCTTATGAGACTTAATACTGTTTTCCGAAAGGCCAATGTGAAAATTTGAAATTGCAGCTAACTGAACCCTAATTGTAGCGGAAGCGGACCCAGCATGGAAGAGTTCCGCAAGGAATTCCAAAATGTTGTGTATAGGGGCTGAAAAAGGGTCTATACTTTTAGCCTCTGCCCAGGAAGAAAAACGTTTCCACTTACTAGCATAAGTCTTTCTAGTGGTAGACTTATGCGATGATAAGATGATTTCACGTACCGAGTGGGAGATGTTCGGAAGCCTGGCTAAGGTTGGAAGTGGAGCAACCAAGCAGTGAGCTGGAGAGACTGAAGGGATTGGTGCAGCCCGCCCGATTGATTGATCAGGAGATCTGGAACTGGGTCCAGAGTCCAGGGCTGATCCAGAAGGTGATGATGCAGGAACGGGAACCAAATTTGTCGAGGCCAGTAAGGGGCAATGAGGATCATCTTGCATCCCAATGCGGTAGCTTTCTGTATTAGTTTGGGAATCAAGGGAAAAGGAGGGAAGGCAAAAAAAGTCCCTGAGGCCACTCGTGAACTAGTGCGTCTCTGGGGAAGTGTCCGGGAAGAGGGAGGAGAGAAAAGAAATTGTTGCACTTGCTGTTGAAGGGGGTGGCAAAAAGGTCGCAGTAAGGTTGACCCCATTTGCGGAAAATTTTGTCCGCCACTGTCTGACTGAGAGACCACTTGTGAGGCATGAGAATTGCTCTGCTCAGCCTGTCCGCTATAACGTTGGACTTCCCAGGGATATGCGCTGCTATCAGAAATCGTTGGGAAGAGATCGCCCACTGCCAGAGTCTGAGTGCTTTTCGACATAGGGGGTAGGACCCGGTTCCGCCCTGCTTGTTGATGTACCACACTATTGACATATTGTCTGTCTGAATTGCAATGGTCCCGGTGGGAAGAGAGTTCTGAAGAGCTTGCAATGCCAAAAGCACGGCCCTCATCTCGAAGACATTGATATGCAGATGGTATTCGTGAGGCTGCCAGGTGCCTTGGACTGTTCTGCCCTGAAAAAGGTCCTCCCACCTGTTCAGGGAGGCATCCGTGGTCACCGTAGCCACTGAAGGAGGAATAACAAATGGTCTACCCTGGGGCACTGATGGGGAAACCATCCACCAAGCAAGTTGGTTTTTGCATGTCTGTGTGATCATTATCATGTGAGACATTGGAAGTTGCTGAAAGGACCATTGGGTGAAGAGCATCCACTGAAAAATCCTCATATGAAAGCGAGCAAGGGGGACTAGTATGATAGCCGCTGCCATGAGACCTAAGGTTTTTAGGACGAATCTGGCCTGAATTTTTTTTTGCATCCTAATAAGACCTGCACATGTCGGCGAATGTCTAACACTCTGTCTAATGGAAGTCTCGCTGACATGTCCTTTGTATTTAAGTTTGCGCCTATAAAAGTAATAGATTGACAAGGCAGCAATGCAGACTTTTCGAAATTTATTGTGATACCTAGTCTGGCGCAAGTTCGAATGGTGTATTCTCTGGCTCGCAGCAGGTGATGCCTGGTGGTAGCAGTGAGGATTCAGTCGTCTAGATATGGAAACACCTGGAATCCTTGCCGTCTCAGGTGAGCGGTAACTACTGCCAAACATTTGGTGAACACCCTGGGGGCTGTGGTGAGATCAAAGGGCAGAGCTCTGAACTGATAATGACTGGCTCCCAGCCGGATGCGGAGGAATCTTCTGGAGCGCCTGTCCATCTTGATATGGTAGTATGCATCCTGAAGATCTATGGAGCACATCCAATTGTCCTGACCCAGAAAGGGTAAAATGGACTGAAGCGTGACCATCCGGAACTTCGTTCTTTGAACAGACCTGTTTAGTCTGCTGAGATCCAGAATGGGTCTCCAGTCCCCTGTCTTTTTCGGTACCAAAAAGAACCTTGAGTAAATTCCGGATCCTTGCTGGTCTGCTGGGACTGGCTGGATGGCTCTTTTTCTTTGCAGTTTTGATATTTCTTGAACTGCTTGATCCCTTAGATTGGGTGGAACATCTGGAAGGGATTTGTTTGGAATGTAGGGGGTGCAAAAGAAGGGGATTCTGTAGCCTTTGGATATGACAGACAGTACCCATTTGTCTTTTGTTATGCTTTGCCAGGCTTTTGGGTACAGCGATAATCTTCCCCCGAGTGCCTCCGAAGGTGGACAGCCGGGGAACACCTCAGGGATGATGGAAGGGATTGTCAGAGAAGGATTCTCTCTTGCCCTGATTTTGCGGACCCCCTCTGCTCCGAGGGCGGCATCTATTGTTCCCTCCTCTGCCCCTGGAGGGGTACTCAGCACGTGTGTCAGGCACGACTCCCTGGGGTTTCCGGAACCACATCTTCCCACTCTTTTGACCTTTGGGATACGGTCTAGAAGGAGTGGAAAAACAGACTCCCACAGCAGAGAGAGTCTTGCCTTCCTGCTCACACCTGGTAAGGGTATCCTTCACCTGTGGTCCAAACAGAGCGAAACCATCAAAGGGAGTATTGGTGAAAGACGCCCTGAAGGGTTGCGCAAAGTTACATAACCACATCCAAGCATGCCTTCTTAAGGCCACGCCTGTGCCTGCGGCCCTACTCGCACCATCGGCTGCATAAGAAATGAGCTGCATGGAGGAGTTTACTACCGAATTAAGAGTCGCCAGCTGGGAGACAATCTTAGCCTGGGCCCCCACAGCTGATGGATCTTGAAGGGTATCTCCAAACTCTTTAATGAGATCCCTTTGAAGGCGTGAAAAGTGGCACAAGTAGTTCAGCGATCTCATGGCGAAGGTCGCTGAGGCAAACATCCGCTTCCCATATCTGCTCATCGTCCTAGATTCCTTATTAGGGGGATGAACAGACAAAGAAGTTTCAGCCAACTCCTTTTTTGTGGCCACTGCTACCACCATGGCATCAACGGGAACACCCTTTGTCAGAAACTGCTTATCCTGTGGTGCAGTGATAAATTTCGTGGGCCTTCAGGGGGTTGGTTCCACTGTGTCTGGGGCTGACCATGCCTTTCGAGCCACCACAGACATCAGTGGATCGAAAGGCGGAGACACCCAGGAGGTGGAAGGTCGGGAACCAAACGCATCCAGGTATACCGACTCATCCTCGGAAGGGTTAAGGGTAGTCCAGTCCCCCCTCTGCCTAAGCATCTCAAGGATGTCTGAAAAGGAGACATCTTCAGAGGGGGATCTAGGGGACCCTTCCGAATCCTCTAAGTCGGTATCTGAAGTGACAGACTCAGGGGAGTCAATATGCTTCCTCTTGCATTTTCTCTTCCGAGGAGGCTCCTCTGAATGATCAGGGGAGGCCTCGGAAGAAGAGGATACACCCAATGGGGTGCCCTGGAGCACTTGTTCCCCACGCTTGGGGTCTGGAGGAGGGGCAGAGGCAGACGCAGGCACCATGGGGGGAGGAGCCAAAGAGGTTGATTGTGGGGCTGACTCTGAGGCCAGCACACTCCTCATGACTCCGAAGGCGCCTCTTCCCGATAGCGAAGAGGGCTCCGGCTCCGAAGAGACCGGAATCCCACCCGGCACCGAGAGAGATGGCTCCGAAGCGGATGTAGGAGCCGAACTCACCTGCGCTGAAGCTCCGAGAGGGAGAACAGGGTAGGACAAGGGTCCAATGTCACTCGCCCCCTCTGAGCCGACAAGGGAGTCCCGGCGCCCAAATCCCTCCAAGGACGGCACCATGGAAGTGATGGGAGCCGACGACGGAACCGAAAGGGTAGGTATCGGTGCCAACGGTTCCACGATCCAAACCCCAACAAGCTCTGGCTCCGAACTCAAAAGGTGAGTTGAAGGAGGAACTACTACAGAAACGGGCAGAGCCGAACCCTGATGAAGGGGTCTGGATAACATTTTAGCCAGGGCCTGCGATTTTAGAAGCCTGCTCACCACTCTCTGCACATAGTGGTCAGATAGTCTGGAAGACCAAGAAGAGTGGGATCGGTAACTTCGCTCCGACTGCGGCAAAGGAGACCCTGTAGCCGAGTGTATCGACTCTAGGGATGGAGACCTAGGGCGTTTTCGGCTCCCTGATGGTTCCGACACCAGAGTCAGAGCTGACTGGAAGACAGGAACTTCGGTTCCAGCCAGAACCAAAGTCGAAGCAGATGCCACACCCGACGACGACTCCGAACTGGAAGCCGACGGCTTCATTGGCTTGGAGGGTTTAACTGGCTGAGCCTTAGCCGGTGACCCTTCCAGTTTTAGCAAACCCCTGAGGATTAGCTTATTCCTACGCTCCTGCAGGACTCTTGGACTGAAGGCATGGCACACAGAACAAGAGTCCTGCAGGTGTAGGGTGCCCAAACAGTAGACACAAGAAGTGTGACCATCTGTCAGAGACATCTTCTGACAGCATGAGTCACACTTCTTGAATCCAGATACTTTTGTATCCTTAAACATTCCTGTGAAAGGAAAGAGAAAAACAAGAGTATGGTAGTAGGTAATCAAAAAACACCCACACTCTACACAAGCTACCACACCGTAACAACACACACATGCTATAGTTATATATTTAAAAGAAAATAGTAAATAAAGCTAGTATGTACAACTATTTCTAATAACACACACCCACACACACACACTATAGCTATATATTCTACAAAACTATTATCTAAAAGTCAAATAACAAGGATTAGTCTCTAACTAAAAATGGCTACCTTGATGAAAAAGAGGGAGGGGGAGGGGAAAACGAGTTTGAAAGGGATGGGATGGGAGACAAAACTAGAACTAGATGACTATAACTACTATAATAACTTGAAAAACACTAACTATAATCAAAAATTTTAATAACAGCTTAACAATAAAATAGAAAAATACGACCTGAGCCAGTAAACGCAACCTCATAGCAGAAGTGGCAAACGAGATCTGGGTATCTAGCGCCAGGCATCATGGGATATAGGGGGGGCCTCGAGCCAGTAAGCAGCTCTCGAGCTTTTGAAGATGGCCGAGTCGGAGCCGAGGATCGGTTCCGAGCCCAACCAGCAAGAATGAAGGCGAGATAGACAACTTAACATCTAAAATTACATAAAGGGATAGTGAAAAAATTTTTTTTTTTTTTGTACAGAAGGCTAAGAAAGAGTACCAACAATGGTACTAAGAAATACCAAAGGTAAGAGAAGGGCCTACTAAGTTAGGGAAAAGGGAGTAGTACCAACAATGGTACGAAAGAACTACCAAGGTAGTGGGTAGGGTTTAGTCAGAAAATAAGAAAGTAGAGACGAGAAATAACCTTAGACTAGAAAAACAGGCTAATAAACACCAAGAACTAGAAAAAAACACAAAAAAAGCTAAATTTAGCTGGAGAGAAGGCTTGGCACATCTGATGAAGAAAGCGGCAAACGAGATCTGGACAGACTATGAGAGAGGCATTGTGGGTAGGTCTTAGCTGAGAGTTTTTGGCTAGCGCGAGCTTGGTAATGGCCATGTCTGTTCTGAGGACGGAACCGAAGTCCTAGCAGTAAGGAATGAATAAAGATTTACATCAGATTTTTTTTTTCTTCTTTCTAGTAACTGCAGAAGTCGGACCAGCAAGAGTGGGTAAGCATCCATGTTGTGAATGAAGAAGATGCCCTGGATACAACTAGGATCACTAGAATGAGTTGGTTAAAAGATAAGTTTTAAAAACTGTACACAAGTAGCACACTTACTCTTATCCCCACAGTGAAAAGTCCCCAAAACACAGTAATGCACAAGTAGTACATTAAAATTCTGTCAGAAATCCTTTACAAGTAAAATTAGTCTAACGGAAATAAATAGTAAAAATCCTGTCAGAAATCTTTTACATGTAAATTCAGTCTGACAGAAATAAATAGTGGGTTAAGTTGTCACAACATAAATGCAAGCAGTCCTTTAAAGTTCATAGGTTCATAGTTTATTACTAAGCTAACTGCCCTTGTGAGCTGTTTTAAGCCTAGCCAATTATCCCTTGTGAGACTCAAACCCTGCACCTTGGGTTTGAAAGGCAAACACCTTAGCCATTAAGCCACCCTCCTAAAAGTCAAGTAGTACACTACACTCCTGTAAGATTTCCATTAAAGTAAAATTAGTCTGACAGAAATAATTTGCAGGTAAGCTGTCACAGTATGAAAGTATAACTGAGTAAGTAAACATACCGTAACAGTAGATGCATGAATGATCACTGCAGCAGTAGCCTTAGCTACATGTGTTATATCCTGCATAGGATATGTAGAATAACGTGTGTTGTACCTTTAAGAAGCATTTCCAAGGACTGAACGTGCATATAAATAGCAAGCAGGTGCTAGCTTCAGTGCCATTTTGAAAAGTGCAGCCAGAGTGTGAACATATATATGTATGTTAGCTAGTTTGTATATAAGTTAAAGTTACTGAGTCTCATGTGTTTTGTGTTTATGTATAATAAAGCTGCTTGAACAAGAGCCCACAATGTTTGTCTACTTCATCCTGACTAGACAAGTGAGATGGTGTCAGAACCAGGATTCCAGGGACTGCTTTACAGAGCCACGAGGTGCAGAGTTAACAGTGAAGATGAACTAAGTGAAACAAATGCAAAAAAGGGCCAGAAACAAGCTAAAGGTAATTAAAACTTGCACAAATTATTTATTTTATAAAAAAGATGAAATGGAGCATTACACGGGCACAGAATGCATTACTAAGCAAATGAATAGCACAGAAACATTTATTGAGCAAACATGTAGCATAAAAAGTTTATTAATCATACAAAATGTTTGAAAATAAGCTATTTGACAAGATGATTATCAGAAACGCATATAAAGGGCTCAGAATTATCTCAGGATTGCAAAACGAGCATGTTTAAAGTACAACAAGCATGTTTAGAGTTAAAACAGGCACAAGAAAGTATAATGGGCATCAAAAGAGATTAAATGAGGAAAACAAAAATAATAAAGGGCACAAAGGACACATTAAGCATAATTAAAGCAAGATGACCATGTTTTTTGGCAAAGTACTCTGTTTTGGCATAACTACTATTTCACACTGATCGAAGCCCTGAATAGCATAAAAGAAGTTATGTACTTACCATAACATTCCATTTGAGTTGTTCATCTCGCCTTCATTCTTGCACATGGGTAACGTCCCGAGCACCCTAATCCTGGGTGGCTCACGGAAGTATATTCCTGAGGACAGTGGAACCAAAGGAAGCCCTGTCCCTGGAGGCCCTATTTACTTTGTAAAGCGTGATGAAGGTATGTGGCTTAGACCAAGTAGCTGCTGCACATATAGTGTCCAAAGGCAGCCTAGCCGCATAAGCTGAGGAAGTAGAAACAGCCCTAGTGGAATGCCCTTTCAAGCCATGTTCTAATGGTTGTGTCACTGAGGAATATGTAAATTTTATGCAGTCAGTTAACCATTTGGAAAGAGCAACTTTGGATACCAGTAGCCCTTTCTTAGTGTCAACATGAGAAACAAAGAGTTGTTCTGATTTTCTAAATTCTTTTGTTCTGTCCAAATAGAAGCTTAATTGCCTGTGAACATCAAGCTTAGGCAACATATACTCCAACTTGTTAGAATAGTTGCTGAAGAAAGCTGGGAGTTCAATAATTTGATTCAGGTTAGTCTCGGAACACACCTTTGGAAGGAAGGAAGGGTTAGTCCTCAGTGACGCACTGTCCGGATGAAACACCAAATATGGAAATTTGATAGATAGGGCCTGAAGTTCGGACACTCTACACGCTGAGGTAACGGCTACCAAGAAAACTGTTTTCCAAGAGAGAAATTTTAAAAGTCAGGATGATGCAGACTCAAAGGGAGGGAGAATAATCCGTGACAACACAAAATTCAGATTCCAAGGAGTAAAAGGTTGTCTAACAGGCGGTCTAAGATGTATGGTACCCTTTAAGAAGGCCCTACACAGTCTGTGAGACATTAGGTCAGAACCTTCAGATCCAAGGTGAAAATTCAAAATTGCAGCCAATTGAACTCTTATAGTGGCAGCTGCAGCACCTTCATGAAAAAGTTTAGTCAGGAATTCCAAAATGCTAGCAATTGGAGTGACATAAGGGTCAATATTATTCTGGGAAGCCGAAAAAGCAAATTGCTTCCATTTGTTGGCGTACAACTTTCTGGTGGAAGCTTTAGGAGAAGATACAAGGATATGCTGTACGTCCGAGGAAAAATCCTGTGACCTAGCTAAGGTGGGAATTAGAGCAGCCAAGCTGTCAATCTGAGAAAATGAAGAGAAGGATGAAAGGCCCCTGACGAATGTGTCAGTAGATCTGGAGCTGGGTCCAGAATCCAAGGTTCCTCCAGTTGGTAGAGTCGAAGGAAGGGAAACCAAATCTGTCGAGGCCAAAACAGGGCTATTACAATTACAGTCCTCCCCAGGGCTTTTGCTTTCTGCAAGAATTTCGGAATCAGAGGAGTTGGTGGAAAGGCATATAGGAGTCTCAGGGGCTGTCCCCCTGGTGGGGAATTCAGGGCACAGTAGCTTCTGCATTTGGCATTCATAGGGGATGCAAACAGGTTGAAGCAAGGCTGGCCCCATCTGTGGAAAATCATCTCTGTAACCTGGTCATTGAGGGATCACTCGTGCGGCATCAGAATGGATCTGCTCAGTTTGTCCGTGATCGCGTTGGATTTCCCCAGGATGTGCATTGCTATCAGAAAGAGCCCGGTGGATACAGCCCACTGCCAAATTCTCAAGGTCTCTCGACATAAGGGGTAAGACTTGGTTCTCCCTTGTTTGTTGATATACCAGACCACAGACATGTTGTCAGTCTGGATCGCAATCGCCCCTAGAGGTAGAGAGTCATGGAAGTACTGCAATGCCAAAAGCACCGCTCTCAACTCCAGGACACTGATGTGCAACTGTGACTCTCTCTGACCAGGTGCCTTGGGCTGTTCTTCCCTGAAAAAGCCCCCCCCCCCACCCTATCAGAGAAGCTTTCGTGGTCACCGAGGCTGATGGCGGGGGAAGAACAAATGGGCGACCTACTGTTACCTGATGGCTGGTCAACCACCAAAGAAGATCCTTTCTGCAAGAATTTGTAATCATTACCAAGAATGACATCGGAAAACCACTGGGTGAAGAGCAACCATTGGAGTATTGTCATGTGCATACGCCCCAGAGGAACTGCTATGAGCATTGCTGCCATGGTACCTAGTAGCTTCAACACTTGAGAGGCTGGTACTTTTTTTCTCGTCAGAATGTCTGATACCTGTTTTCGAAGAGTGACTATTCTGTCCAATGGCAATTTTACCATGATGATGGTGTTGTCTAAGTCTGCTCCGATAAAGGAGCTATGCTGCAATGGTGACAATGCAGACTTGTCGAAATTTATAGTTATTCCTAGCTGTGATCCCTGGATAGAATTAGTTGATGCCTGGAGATGGCAGTAAGGAGCCAGTCGTCCAGATACGGAAACACTCGGAATCCTAGACGCCTCAGGTGAGCCGTAACAACTGCCATCCATTTTGTAAACACTCTGGGTGCTGGTGTGAGACCAAAGGGCAGTGCTCAAAACTGACAGTGACTGGCACCCAGCCAGAAACGCAAGTGATCTCTGGATGGTCTGGCCATTTTGATATGATAGTACGCATCCTAGAGATCTATAGAGCACATCCAATCGCCCGTTCCCAGGAACTGAAGAATCGATTGAAGCATGACCATCTGGAACTTCTCAGTCCCCTGTTTTCTTTGGAACTAAAAAAGAACCTGGAGTAGGTTCCGGATCCTATCTGATCTGCTGGGACTAACTGGATGACTCTCTTTTCCTGCAGCCTTTGAATTTTTATGGCCGCTTGATCCCTGAGACTGGGTGGAACGTCTGGGATTTTTCTTTGTACTGGTGGGGGTTCTGAGAATGGAATGACATAATCTCTGGTAACAATTCTTTGTACCCACAAAACTTTTGTAATTTCTAGATAGGCGTCTGGATACAAAGACAAGTAACCCCCGACTCTCTTCAGAGGAGGACAGTATGGCCTCCTTTCAGGAGCACTGGTAGGGCTTACCAAAGAACTGATCCTTGTCACCCTGATTTTGCAGACTCCCTCTGCCACCTGGGTGGCGTCTTCCATTACTACCCCCTCCTCTGTCCCAGAGGGGGATTCACTACGTGTGTTTTGAAAAGCTCCTTGGGACTTCCGGAACCACATTTTTTCCTCCCTTTTGCCATCCGGGGTACAGTCTACTAGCGGTGGAAAAACAGACTCCTATGGCAGATAGAGTCTTTCCATCTTTCTCACACCTAGTGAGGGTCTCCTTGACTTTGGGCCCAAAAAGGGACGAGCCATCAAATGGGGTATTAACGAAGGAAGACTTGAAGGCTTCTGCAAAGGAGCATAAACACACCCAGGAATGTCCCCGAAGAGCTATTGCTGAACCTGCTGCCCGACTCGAACCATCAGCTTCATAAGAAATGAGCTGCATGGATGAGTTAACTATGGAATTAAGGGTATTAAGCTTGGCTGTCACCTTATCAGAGACACCTCCATCTGTACTACCCTGTAGAGTATCTCCAAGCTCTTTTAGGAGATCTCTTTGAAGATGGGTAAAATGGGTCAGGTAGTTGAGTGATCGCATAGCAAAAGTTGCAGAACTAAAGATGTGTTTCCCATACCTGTCCATAGTCCTGGAATCTCTATTAGGAGGATGGACAGTAGAAGGGGTTTCAGACATCTCTTTCTTGGTGGCCGCCGCCACCACCATGGCATCAACTGGCACTCCCTTGTTTGGGAACATTTTGTCTTGGGGTGATGTAATAAATTTCTTGGGCCTCCGAGGGGCAGGTTCCACAGTATCAGGCGATTCCCACGCCCTTCGAACAACCAATTCCATTAGTTCATCAAAGGGCAGATTCACTCAGGCGGTGGAAGGTTGAGACCCAAAAGCCTTCAGGAGCAATGACTCATCATCAGTAGGGCTGACACAGTGGGCTCCAACCCTTCTGACTCCACTAAATTGATGTCTGATGTAATATCCGCCTGCAGGGAGTCCAAATGCATCCTCTTGCAAAGCTTCTTCCTGGGAACCTCATCAGTGGGGGCTTCCGGTGAGGTCTTAGTAGAACATGGGTCACCCAATGCGGCTAACTGAGGCTCTGGGTCTTGACGCTTTACAGGGATCTGTGATGTAGAGGCAGAAAGCGGCACTTTAGGGGAGGAGGAGGAAGGCCCTGATGACACTGGAGCCTTGGAAGACATAACCCTCCTCATAGCATCAAAGGCTCCACTGCTCCATCACGAGGAAGCAGCCGGTTCCGAAGAAGACGGCAACCTCCCCAGCACCGACACAGTTGGCTCTGACCCAGACGAAGGAGCCGAGCTCAGAAGCTTCGAGAGGAAGGGTTGGAACCGACACATCGGTTCGACTCTACCCCCGCCAGAGTCGACCGGGAGAGTGTCGGCTCACAGACTCCTTGAACGGCAGCAAAATAGTCTGAGTTGACAGAGCCAATAGCACTGGAACAGGCCTTGGCTCCAAAGGATCCACAATCATCAGTTCCCCCTCCCCCAGCTCCAAAAGCCCGGCTCGGCTCGGAGGAGGAGTAGACACAGCAGGTAAAATGGTCTTCGGCTCCGAAACCGGTTGGGTCGAAGCCGATAATAATTTGGCTAGTGCCGGGTTCTCAAGAAGCCTCTGCACCACTAGGTCCACATCGGAGAGGTTTCTCGAAGAATGAGTCGAAGGTATCGAAGAAGCCACCGACTGCAAAATGGGTGACCTCAAGGTTTCAGAGACCTGCTCCAATACCGGGGACTGGCTCCGAAACACCTTCTCGGTGCAGGGCTCCGAAGACTGCGGAACTGGCGTCCACACCTTAACAGCAAGGCTTGGAGCCGACGACTTAGGCTCCAACGAAGCTTTCGAGAACTTTGAACCCTTGGATGACTTGGAAGCCTGGTCAGCCTTGTCCAAAGACTCCTGGAAATCTGGTTTCACCAAAACCCTGTCCACCAGTTTTCTCCTGCGCTCCAATAACACCCTGCTACTAAAAGAGTGGCAAATGGAACAATCCTCCTGGAGATGGACTGCCCCCAAACAGTAAACACAACTAACATGCAAGTCAGTTATGGACATTTTCTGCCCGCACTTAAGGCATTTTTTTTAAATCCGGACTTTTGTTTCTTTTTCTGATCAACCATATCAAAAGCAAAAATTATATGCACCAGTCATAACAGCAAATCTATATAAAGCTATGCAAACCACACAAGAAAAGGTCCAATCTAATATTAGCTAATAACACAGCACACACACAGAAAACACTAAGCAGAAATCTACAGTACTAATATATATATATATATATATATATATATATATATATATATATATATATCATACTAACTACAACTTATATAACTTTCTAAAGTCTCTACTTTGATAAAAGTTACAACAGAATAGGGAAAACAATGTTTTAACAACCAACAAAAAACACAGCCAACAGGCCTAAGAGCAGCTGCTCTAGAAAGATTAAAATTTTTGTTAAATATGGCAAGGACTAAGCCTAAATGCAAAAGTAAGGCTAACTAGCCAAAAACACACTGTTTTAGAGAAGACTGCAAAAAATTAGCTATCTAGATTTTATGAAATGCAAGAAATATTGACCCGAGCTCTCTCTCAACCTCCGATCTGTTGCAGCGGCAAACTAGATCTCAGCTGATACAGAGGGCATCATGGGATAGGGACTTGGCCTCGAGCTACTCTAAAACCTTGAGCTTGTGAAAGCAGACGACTCAGACCTGATGGATCAGCTCTGAACCCATGTATAAAAATGAACGGCGAGATTGAACAACTTCACATCTACAGTATGTGTTTACAGTGTGTGCTTACTACTGTGCATTTATTCCGAAGTGTTCATCTGTGTGCAAAGTGTAACAATCTCATAGACTGCAGTCAAATTACAGCCATTTTGAAAAGTTTCTTGTGCTGGGTGTGTCTGTTCGCAGATCGCCGCCATTACAGAGTGTTTCATGCACTATACAGAGTTATTTAGCAAAGTGCAACCACTTTTGGGGAAGGTTCAGTGTGCTGTGTACTGTTTATTTGCAAAGTGCAATTACTTCAAAATGTTTCTTACTTTGAGCTTCTTCTGCCCAGTTTATTCGCAAAGTGCAGTTATTTGAAATATTTCTTAAAATGATAACTGACTTTTACAGTACAGTTATTTCAAGAGTATTACAGTGCCCGATAGACTTATTTTGCAAAGTTCAGTTATTCATACAAGGCTCATTGTGCTACTGGGCATATTTGCAAGTACTGGCATAAATTTCTGGCATATGTATAGGTGTACATCTTTGTACAGTTACAAGGGGACTTAGTTGCACTGTATTTACTACAATTTGTTGGCATGGCAGATGGATTTTAAAAACCATCACCACTTGCATTTGATCAGAATATTGCAGAGAACTGGAGAATATCTGAACAAGAATATGATATATTCATATAAGCAGCTTATTCTGACAAAGATACATGCACCAGGGCATTTATTTTGTTAAATCTAGCTGGGTCAGAGGCTATTGAAAGAGAGCATTCATTTGTATATGCACCAGCAGTATATGAAGGTGAACAGGCAAATCATCATATTGTTGTACAAGCTGAATCAAGGGAAGACCCCGAGTGTTTCAAGCAAAAATTTACTGAAATGTGCAAACCCCAGACTAATGTTACATTAGAGAGACATTTGTTTTACACAAGAGATCAAAAGCCAGGAGAAACTTTTGCAGCTTATATTACTGACCTGAGAAATAAAGCTAAAACGTGTCGGTTTGGTGACTTAAAAGATGAGTTAATAAAGGACAAGCTTGTGTCTGGTATTAACAGTGCTGCAGTGAAAAAGATTTTGCTTCGTGATAGTGATTTAACACCGAGTAAAGCAACTGAGATTTGTGAAATCTATGAAGTTACGGAAAAGCACACAAATAAACTTGCAAGTGATAAGAGCATGGTTTCATTAGGCTCCAGAGCAAATGTAGACGGCATACATTTACCCAAACTGAGATGCATCAATATGCTCAAATCGAGAAAGAACTTTTGGCAATAGTATTTGCATGTTCCAAGTTTCATGATTATATCTATGGTTGAGATATTCAGATTGAAACTGATCAACCTCTAATGAATATTCTAAAGAAGCCTGTGCATTCAGCTCCAGCAAGATTATAAAGAATGATGCTCAAATTGCAGAAGTACAACTTCAAAATGGTCTATACAAAAGGCAAATTTCTTTATTTGGCTGATACCTTATCCAGATCACCCAGAAGTACAACAGAACAGCTTGATGCAGAGAATTTTGACTTTGATGTCATGGACAGGCATAATTTTTCTACCATAAGACTTGATGAGCTGAGAGATTATAAAAAGACTGATCCAATTATGCAAAAGCTCAACCACTACATTAATGCTGGGTACCACCTGAAGTGCAAACCTATTTTCCTTACAGAGATGAGATGTTGATGGAAGATGGCATTATTTTCAAAGGCCCTAAACTTGTTGTTCCTGCTTCCTTACAACAAGAATATATCCAGATTTTGCATCATAGTCACCCAGGTTCCAAAGCTACTAAAAGAAGGGAGACAGGACTAGTATTTTGTCCTTCTCTAGTAAAAGACATTGACAGAGTACTTGCTTCAGTTTCAGTTTGCAATCGTACTAAACCACATTTGCAAAAAGAACCACTTCAGCTAAGTCGAGTTCCTGAACTACCTTGGTCAACAGTAGCCACTGATATATTTGAGTAGAACAATCAGCATTACTTTGTATTGGTAGACTCTTATTCCAACTGGTTTGAGATCGATTTACTACCTAACCTAACATCCACTACTGTTATTACCAAGCTGAAATATAATTTCTCAGTCCATGGTAGTCCACATAGTTATGTCTGACAATGGTACCCAATTTACCACCCAGTTGTTTCAGAAATTTGCAAGAGAATGGGACTTTGTACATGTTACTATTAGTCCAGAATATCTGCAGTCAAATGGACTAGCTGAACATGCAGTGCAGAGTGCAAAGCAATTACTAGAGAAATCAAAGCTTGACAATACTGATGTCTTTTTGAATTTACTCAATCTCAGAAACATACCCTGTGACAATATATTTGGCTCGCTTGCTCAGAGACTTCTATCCAAGCAAACCAAAACAACATTGCCTATCAGTTCCAGTTTATTGAGGCCTAAAGCTAAAAACAACAAAGCAATCAAAGCCCAATTATTCAGAAAGCATTCTTCCCAGAAGTCCAGTTATGACAAATCAAGCAGATTTCCTTAGTCCACTGAAAGAAGGAGAGACAGTGAGGATAGAAACAGTGAAAGGTTTTGACTGGCTTGGTCGAGTGACAAGTATATGTGCAGAGCCAAGATGTTATGTTGGGAAATCATAGGGTGGGAAGTACAGGAGAAATCGCAGACATCTTCTTCCTGTATCAGAACCATTATCGCAGCAATGTTCCTTTGATACAGACTCTAGATCTCACAGCAATACAGATGATGTTTCTATTCCAGAACATGTCTTGTCTACTACTTTTGTTTCTGAAGACGTTCCTGATGTCACAATGGTTGAACATTCAACAGAAACAATCCCAGTTGCTAAACCTAACTCTAATCTCTGTGTAACACGATTTGGTTGCATATCAAGACCTAGTGTGAAATACGCAACTTGGATGTGATTGTATATATGTATCTAGTTCTGTCTAATTGCTTGACAAAAAAGTATTTGTAGCTGTTGCATGTCATTTAATGCCATCAATATTGCATGACTCATTTTTCAAAGAGAGAGGATGCAGAATATCATGTGCGTTGTACCATTAAGAAGCATTTCCAAGAACTGAATGTGCATATAAATAGCAAGCAAGTACTAGCTTCAGTGCCATTTTGAGAAGTGCAGCCAGAGTGCGAACATGTATATGTATGTTAGCTAGTCTGTATATAAGCTAAAGTTACTTAGTCTCATTTCTTATGTGTTTGTATATAATAAAGCTGCTTGAACAAGAACCCACAATGTTCGTCTACTTTATCCTGACTAAAGTGACAGAGTCAGATCTGAACCCAACAGTTGAGGAAGAATGAAAATAGACAACTGTCAGGCAGCCCGGGCTGAGCTGACTAAATAAGAAATTATATACTCACCATAATGTTTCATCTGTGTTGTCTATTTTCATTCTTCCTCAACTGTTGGGTTCAGATCTGACTCTGTCACTTTTTACAGCTCGTGGAACAATGAAAGTTCTCGAGCTCATCTCTTACCCATAATGGACTAATCCCCTACCATACCTCAGATCTTCTTTGCTGTCTTTTAGTGGATATGAAAAGGTCAGATATCAGTATTTGGAGCTCAAACCAAGGAACACTGGTCCATCTAGTATCTTCTGATCCTTCCAGAAGTCAAACTGGTATGGGGTTCGAGGGAGGGAAATTGAGGAAGAATGAAAATTGACAACACAGATGGAACATTATGGTCGGTACATAGCTTCTTTATCTGATGTTGTCATTTTCATTGATTTCTCAACTGTTGGGAGAGACTCCACAGCTACCTCAATCCTGGGAGAACTCTAAGGAAAGATATTTCTAAGCACCGCTGAGCCAAAGGCTGCTCTTTCCTTAGACACCAGATCCAATTTGTGATGAGCAATAAAGGCATGAGGATTAGTCCAAGTTGCAGCTGCAAAAATATCATCCAAGGAAGATCTAGGTAAAAACACTGAAGAGGTTGCCATAGACCTGGTAGAATGACCTTTTGAAGGTTTTGGCAAAGTCAAACCTGCCTTTTGGTAAACAAATGAAATACAATCGGTTAACCATTTGGCTAAGGTCACTTTGGTAACTGATCTACCCAATTTTGATTCTGAAAAACAGACAAATAACTGATAAGATTTCCTGAAAATTTTTGTCCTATGTAAGTAAAAGTGCCTGTGAACATCCAGTAAATGTAGCATGTATTCTCATTTGAAAATTTTGGAACGAAAACTGGAAGACTGATAGTTTGATTAATATTGGATTCTGGCACCACTTTAGGAAGGAAGGATGGATCAGTTTGTAAAGATACCCTATCCTTATGAAAAATTAAATAGGTTTCAGAAGAAAGGGCTTGAAGTTCTGATACTCTTATCAGATGTAATGGCCAATAAAAAGATAGTCTTCCAAGTTAGAAAGATTGCAAAAATAAATTCAAATCCCAATGGGGGAGGTGGATCTTTAAAAGGCGGTCTAAGGAGAAAGGTTCCTCTTATAAATGCCTTGCAAAGTTTGAAAGAGGCTAACAAATTGTTTACCCCAATGTGAAAGTTAGAAATGGCAGCTAGTTGCATTTTAAAGATTTTTGCTAAAACTCTAGAACCTTAGATATTGGTGCTGAAAAAGGGTCAGTGTCATTCTTCTGCACTCAAACAACAAACCTTTCAATTTACTTTATTTTTTTTTCATGGAAGCTTTGTGGGAGAATAAAAGAATGTTGCGAACAGCGGAAGTGAGCCTGGAGAAACCATGCTGTTAATTTTAAGCCTAAGATGTCTGACCATAATTATCAAATGAGGCAGGAAGTCTGGAGTTGCATCCAGAATCCAAGGAGGATGAAGCAGATGAGGCCAAATAAACAGGAACTAAATTTGATGAGGTTAATAAGGAGCAATGAAGATGACTATGCTCTTCAGTTGAGATATTTTCTGAAGAAATTTGGGGATTCTTCCATTAGAGTTCCTCCTCCTGCTCCTGGGAGAGCTACATCCCCATGCACCATGGAAAGTACCCTGGGACTTTCTTACCACATTTTTGGACCACCTTGTTGATTCTTAGCAAAGGTTGCTTGAGGAGTCATCTTATTATCCTGCTCAAACTTGGATAGTGTATCTTTAACCTTGGAGCCAAACAAAGAGCTTCCATCACTGGGAGCACTGATGAAGGAGGACTTGAAGTCTCCATAAAATCATACGGGCAAATGCATGCAGGTCTCCTAATGGAAATGCCTCAACCAGTTGACTTGAAGTATCTTCAGCTGCATGTGAAATGAGCCTTGTGGACAAATTTGAAATGGACTGTAAGGTAGCCAGCTGTGAGGAAATAGAGCTCTCTGCCTCAGAAATAATGGTCCAAAGAGGGATTTGGAGTGTTCTTGAATCAAATCCGCCAGAAGGCTGGTGAAGTGTGCTAAATAGCTGAGCGACCAAAGTGCAAAGGTCACTGAAGTATATATACACTTCCTGAATCTGTCCAGTGCCCTAGACCTTCTATTAGTAGGGTGAAGAAAGGAGCTTTGTTCTGCAAGTTCTTTTTTTGTTGCCACCACAATGACTGGTACTCTGTTGCTCCAAAAATCACTGTCCTACGGTGGCACCAGAATCCTGTCTAGTCTCTTAGGGACTGGCTCAACTGAGTCAGGCTCCTTTCACTGCCACCAGAAGATCAAATCAATGAGCTCATCAGTGGGCGGAGTCACCCAGGAGGTAGATGGGCCAGCTCCAAAGGCTTCCAAGAATACTGATTCCTCTTGGGAAGGGTTATTGGCTGAGTAACCACACCTTTGCTTGAAGATCTGTAATATGTCTCTAAATGAGATTGTCGGATGGTGATCTGGTGATCTTGGAGACCCTCCACCTTCATCGAAATCAGTACTTCCATGACAGACTCTTGAGTAGAGTGTAGGTGCCTCCTTTTGCACTTTCTCTACCTTGGGACTTCTTCAGTGGAGTGTTCCGAGAAGTAGTGGAAGAAATCAATGTACCCTGAGGGGTATCCTGGAGACCTTGAGCTGGTTGTCCTTGTGGAATAGAAAGCTGAGGCTCAAGATGCAAAGACAATTGGGTCTGGGAAACAGGATCCCAGGAAGGCAGATGTGTACTTTTTCTTGGAGCAGACAAAACTCTCTCTACTACTTCAAAATCACGGCTCTGAGAAGACATGCTTCCAAACTGTCAGCTCCTTCTAAATGGAAGGCAAACCACTCAAGGCAGGAGTCAGAGCTGAGATGTCAGAAGCCGAGAATCTGAGAGGCAGAGACAGCTCTAACAATTTCGGGGTCAACTCCAACACCTCAGATCTGGTGCCAAAGGTATGACTTCAGGAATCAAATGGCTTCAACATGCTCAGAGCCGGTGCACTCAGAGACAGTATCGGAGAAGAAGATATAATGATCTTTGGTTCTGATAAGGACAGTTCAGGGATTCTCAGATACAACTGCTCTAAAACCAAAGGCCAGATCAGAAAAGGAGACAAAACAGGTGGAGCAGTACTAGTAAAAGCCTCCGGACCCAATGAGGTAGGAGTCGAGAGAACCCCCATTTGAATTTGCGTCAGAAAAAATGTCCTCATCATCCTATCAACATCTGCTTCAGTAAAACTTCTGGAGGATCAAAAAGATGAAGCAATGGATGAGGTCCTGGAGTGCTGACATCTCTCCAGGAAAGGAGGTGGGAGATAAGAGGTTTTTGGAGCCAGAGTGTGAGGAGACCGGATATGAGGAGATCCATCATTGTGCTTCTTTGGATCCAATGGGGGGGGATCCGAGGTTTTATACTTTGGAACTGATGGAAACAGATCAGAGATTTTAGACTTTGGATCCGATGGGATGGGATCTGATGATTTAGCTACTCTCAAAGGTGGTTCCAAACTTAGAACAGAAGAGTATGACAGAACCGAAGGATGTTTTTTTTAACCTCCTTCTTATCACCTTTCTTGGGGGTTGATCCCCAGATGCTGCATCAGAAGATGATGATGGCATTAAACCCCTTAATATTAATTTATTTTTCTGGTTGATAAGAGCCCTTGGATTAAGGTCCTCACATATCTCACAATTTAATTGGGCCGGGCCTAAGCAATATACACATAACTCGTGTGCATCAGGCAAGAGGATCTTATGGCTGCACGCCTTATATTTTTTTAAAACCTGAAGGTTTTTTTTCCGATATTGCTACTACTTAGTCCAGAAAGAAAAAAATAAGGAAATAGAAATTTTTTTTTTGTTTTTTTTTTAAACCAATTAACTAAGAAAAAATACCAACAATGATAATTAATGGAGCTATACCTAAACAAAATCACTATACTAAAATCCTATCAGAGTTATTTTGAAGAAGAATTAATCTGACAGAAAAAATGGCAGGTTACGTTGTGACAGTGTGAACAAAAGCCCTACATGCCCTGTAAATGCAGAAGCAGTACACTTAAGTCTTATCCGTAACCTTTAGAAGTAAAATTATTCTGAAAGAAAAAATAGCAGGTAAGTTGTCACAGCATTAACACAAGCACTACATGGCATGTAAAAGCACCAAATAGTAAACTAAAATCCTGTCATAAACTGCCTCAAGGTAAGACTCACCCCCGGATTTAATTAACTCTGTGTAGGAATAGTGTAGTTCCTACATGGAGTGTAAGGTGGCATGTCCGCAGCTCCCCCTCGGCAACGCGCCTTCCATATTAATGAAGGCACTCTACTGAGGGACAGCCATGTACATGGTTATTGAATCAGTGCTAGGGGGTGTGTTACAGTGCTCACATGTGTGTAACACACCCCCTGCAGTGTGAAAGTGCAGTATGGCACTAAAACATGAAAGAAAGTGTCCTGGGACACTTATTTATATATTTAGTTATGTATTTCACACAGGGGGTGTGTTACAGTGCTTGTAACATACCCCCCTGCAGTGTCAAAGTGCCATACGGCACTTAAAGATTAAAGGAAGTGTCCTAGGACACTTTGAATTATTTGTTTTTATTTATGTCACACAGTGTCCGGTCTGTGGCTCAGCAGTCCTTAAACATAAATAAAAGCTATATAGAAATGTATAGCTGAAATCGTCACAGCTAAGTTAGCTGAATGGTTAGAGTCATGGCTGTGTGTGCAGTAGGTGCACGGTTTGAATACCAAGACAGGCCGTTCAGCTTTTACATCGGAAAGCATTTTGATTTCTATTTTTTTTATTGCCCTAGTTTTTGATATTTGTCAGCCAGGTTAGTGCAGCTGGTCCAGAATACTAGTGTCAGTGGGGATATGAGGTGAAAAGCTCCAGTTAAACACAAGTGTCCAATATAGTTCAGTCACATACCAATGTAGTCTAATTAAAGTAAAATACAAACACATAATAATAAAGTATCAACCATGAGTAATTAATATCAATATATATTTGTGTTATATAAAATTCTTGTTTGTCCTTAGCTAAATTTTGCTAAGCACTGCTAAGCCAAGCTAAGCAATACTTAAACAGGACCTGTCTTAGCAATACTCATCAATGTTTAGGTCCGCTTAGCCGGTTTGAGCATTGCTAAGCAGTCCCCTTCTAAGCAGTCCTCAGCTGAGCTAAGCAGATTTGTGCACTGCTAAGCACTGCTAAGCATTTGCCACTTTAAGCACTGCTCAACTAAGCTTAGTGGGTTTGCACACTGCTGAGCTGTGCTTAACATTTTTAAAAATGGTCCAATGGCAGCAAAGGGTGAGAAAATAACCTTATTTAAGCGGCACAGGCAGAAATACAACCAGAACCTGTTGGAGTTTGACCCATGCAGGAACTATGGCAGGAGCTGGACAGGGAGCATGCTTTTGGGCACAGCGCTGGGGCATATTGAAGTCCAGGGTCATGGTTGGGCTCCTTGTTCAACACCATGATGACAGACTGCTGGGCAGCCAGTACCAGGGCTCCGAATACAAGTCCGAGGCCTGGGACCACCTGGCATGCAAACTCACCAATGCCACTACAATTCCCCGTGCTGGTGAGCAGGTGAGCAGGTGCATCATTATGATTAACTGAAGCAGAGGAAGGGGGCAATCTTGGCCCAATAGATCCAAGATGCTCGGGATGGGAATGCCCCAGCAGTTTGTAAGTTTACAAATCATTGTTTTACCAAACTCTAGCATGAATATTTGATAGACAGGTATGCATAATGGTGTGTTTTCCCCCTACATCTGCAGAGAAGAGGACTCGCAAGGTAGAGGCCCATGCCGGGTGACTAGCGAGGATGCACCGACAGTGTGGTGAGTAGAGATCTAGCTTGCAATATATCGTACAATAAATAAGAAAGAGTGCTTTGTTTACTGCTAGTAAGTATAGTGCGTTCTGAGTGTACTGCAATAAATGTGTTCTTAGACCCACACTGATATAGGTGAGTAATGCCAGGTACTGTGCAATACAGATGAAGGCATCAAAGAAGCTACTATTGATGAAAATAAGCTAATACTGTCCTAATATAATAATTCATGGTGCTGTTAACACATAAATGGTTATATGTACACATGTGCATATAAACCAATAATAACTTATTTTTTCTAGTTATTTTATATGTTTGGTAGATATAGGATATGCTATTTTTAGTCTTGTATTGATTCTTTTCATTTATTATTTGAAGTTATTTGAATTAATTCTCTTTCACATATATTTATTGTTATATCATTAAATAACAGAATGATTATATATGAAATTTATGAATTGAATAATAATAATATGAAGTTTTGATTGTTAATATTCTGTTTTTAATGTTTAAGATATGTGCAATAAAATAATGGTAGAGCACTTTAAATTGATTTAGAAAAAGTTGATTGAATAATTGGTGCTGATTAACTGAAAAAAGATTTGTATAAATAAGAGTTAACAGCACCATGAATTTGTGATCCGTTTGAAGGCGAAAAGCCGAGGTACCAGATCGCAATAAACGCTTTACTGGCATGGCACTGGCTTCTTTTGTGTTGTTATTCGTGGTTGCTGACTTTCATTAGTATTTG
This sequence comes from Protopterus annectens, assembly GCF_019279795.1. Lineage (NCBI taxonomy): Eukaryota > Metazoa > Chordata > Ceratodontiformes > Protopteridae > Protopterus > Protopterus annectens. The sequence goes on from NC_056745.1 coordinate 609,074,078, forward strand.
TGGATTTCACTGTGTCATGTCACCCTCAATAAAGTTATTTCCAGCAACTGTTGTATTTATTCTTGTATGTTGCTGAAGAAATACAATTGTACGTGTGCTCCACAGCAAATATGGCTATGACACCATGAACTGAGTAGAGTTTGGCTGATAAAGAACTGTTATGCTAAAGTGTAGATGTGGAGCTGTAAAACAACATACAATGCAATTTGATATATGTCCTACACTAAGATCTGAACCTCGAATAGTAATGTGCAATGTATTGTAGTGTGTTCCCTTCAAGATTGTCTTGTATTAACCTGTGCATTTCAGCTATATGCATTCCTGAATGTAGGTATGCGATGCAAGCAAGTATGAGACTGTAATAGGTAGAGACTGCAAATATACAATGTGTAAATGTATATGGGTCAGGTATGCAACTCAGCACCCTGCTACGGTCTGTACAGATCACACATATCCACATCGACTAGGGGTTACATGTGCATACCTGCATTCAAAGTATTAATACACAGTTCACCAGATATCTTTGTCATGCTTGAATCTCATGCATGTATGTTCAACTGTCACTGCAGTCTTCTGTGACACTCTACTTATATTACCAGGTCAGACTTTGTAACCAAGTGACTTTTAGGCACAAATCAGTCAAGCAGCTGACAGCAGTCGCCCAGTAGCTCAGTGTGATAAGAAATAGATATGTTGCTTATTTTTGCACACACAGACCATGGTTTGAATCCAGGGACTGGTACTAAGATGTATTTATAATTACAAATAGTAATGACCATTTGTAGAAATAGTCATATAGTGTTAAAAGATATTTTCTCCACACAGCTTACAGGTAAAGAAATGTTTGTATTAGCTGTATGAAGGGTACACTAATAAACTGTGTACAGATGTACTACTGATGTGTGCCAATAGTCCAACCCCATGCCTACAAATGACAGCAGGAGAGGTATATACTCCATGTACTCTTCCCGATACATGTCTCTCAAGTGTCACGCTGTCATGGCTAGTGAACACTGCTGCCAATAATCTTGGACACAGATATAAATCCAGTTGCAGTATGTCAGTACCACACTCGCACAACATCAGTGCAGGGTACACCTTGTTAGTCATATATGCAACCCTGAGAAGTACGAGTTCCCTGTAGTTATGTACCTATAGTTCTCACAGTTTGGCCCATACTATTCCAGGTTGACAGCTTAACAGGTATGTACATGCTACAGACGCTATAGGACACACGAAGATGTAAAGTAAGGACAGACCTGTAGAGTACTGAGCATTACTGTTGTAAAAATATAGCCTATACAGTTGTGAATGGAATGTTTTTCTCTCCCCCCACCCCTTATCTGCATCACTAATTACTATTCATATACTACGGGTATGTTGTTCTCAAAACCTAATGTTGGGATTTATGTTGTATTATTGTTCATATATTTCAATGGTTGCACACTAATATACCTTGTTGAAATTCCACTGTTGTGGGCCTGTTGCCATAACTGTTACTGGCATGCTGTTACAATAATTACTGTTATTCCATTTATGCATGTGTTCTGTTTGCTATGTAATTCTATTCAATTCTGTTGTTCTGGGTTAATTGGAACACCCATGATGCATGCTGTTATAACCAACGTTGAAGTGTTTTGCTCATGACTTACCAATACACTTTAACACCATAGCACATTTGGCTAGGCAGATCCCAGTGGATCCGCCTGTCCCACCTCATCGGGCCACGGCACTGGGTCCCAGCATGTCTGGGACCCAACCTCGATCTGCCACCTCAGCTGGTCCTGCACCACCCTCAGAAGGAACTGTCTCAGGGGATGGGTCGCATCCCTCCCCGGGTGCGGGCACAGAGGGGACCCTGCCACACGACACCAGTTCCAAGGTGTGGTGCTCAAGGTCATCTAGCGGGATTTGGATGACTGCCTGCATCAGATAGAGGGTAGACTGGCACACCTTGGGTGCACCTCGAGGGGCAGGCTGGCCCACATGCTCAAACCCCAGCAAAGCCACCTTCAGGGCCGTGAAGAAGCAGTAGTGACTGCCCATGGGTGGGGACCTCAGTCCCACTGTTTCCATCTGGGGGCACTTGGTCCTCTGATTCCCAACCACCCTCTCCGTTCAAGGTGTTTACCCCCCACACATGTGTCATACACTGCTCCTGCCTTGTATGTCTGCAAATGCAACGTCTCCTACCCAACTTACCTCCCCAAACGTACCTTACAACCCTTCCCCAACATCCCACTCTCACCTTAAAAAAAAAAGGGCGTCTGTTCCAAAAATAAATGTTGTCCCATACATAGCTCTCCATTTTGTCCCCACGTACACTGACATTAATCAATTTCCCCATGAATTAATCAACAAAGTTATGTCACCCACACCCCTCTCTGTGGGGTGTGAGGCTCTAAATTCCAAATTGTCCACATCATGCATAGCTGTTGCTGCACAAGAAACTGAAAGCTATGATCCTTTCCTACACCTGTTCTGCACATACCTAGCTGCCATTGGTAATGTTTTTCCCCTGCTTACCCCCATTTCACCACTTTCCTTTCACCCCTTTTTTCTGTTCTTTTTTTGGAAAAGCGCAGATTTAAGTGGGGATAAGCGAAGCTAAGCAAACCTAAGTGCCGCTTGGCAAACCACGCAAACCTGCTTAAAACTGCTTTAATTACTCTATCTGATTCAGACACTGTTCTGCCCATCAACAAAATAACCAGCCCTGGCAAGTCTCAAACCCAGGACCCTATGCACTACAGTCAGAGCAACGCACCACTAGGCCAAATCAGCTCTGGGGAATTAGTACTGTTTTTGTAAATATATCATGAAGTACAGTCATGTAACATTAGGGAAACGTATTGCACTCAGGATGTTGTCAAAAACAACACAGTGCATTACACCAGTAGGCCAATTGAGCTCTGCAGAACAAGTAGTGTTTTCACAAACATATCCTGATTGCCAGTGACACACTACTCCTTTATATACTCAGACAAATCACAGTGTACTTGGGCCTCTGACACAGACAACAAACCAGTACACAGACAAATAAATGCTGCTGGATGTAAGCGAGGCCTACAATATCAGGCAGAGCTGAAAACTGCACAAACTGTTGCTGAATTAACACAGTTGTGCCCCCTACTTATGGCAGGGTTGTCATAAAACCTATTATGTGTGCTGTCATACTGGCAATACAGTGTAGATTGGGGTTACAAACCATGACAGACAGCTGTGTCACACGTCATACCCATCTGAACATACATGTTCATGCCAATCATGTGTAACACACTGTAGGCATGCACATACGTCCTACAAAAACACCTGCCATAATATATATTATTAGTAATACATCATATAATATATATTATCATATAATATGATAGTATCATATTATGATATATAGAATATACAATTATTATTAATATATAATATATATATGATTAATATATTATATACAATGTATCTGTTACATTACTACCATGTGTCACATCTGGACACCCAAAGTCCTGGCCCACAGCCCAGTCTGTGGCACAACTACATGCATGTCAGAACAACATAGGAATGGTTGCTCCCACCACAGTCAATGTCACCCACACTAGCACGTTAAAGGCCTGCAGGGTGGGACACATTTCACAATCATGAATATGTATTCTAAATGTCACCTACCACTGTCTGGATGGCACTATTACATAACATATGTACCAGAGGCACATGCTTCACCTGGACTGTTATAGGTACCATCAACCAGGCAATGCTGTGACATGACAGCTGACACCGCTCCTTCACTGACAGTAACAGCTTGCTGTCCTCCTATGTCTTCACAATCCCTAATCTGACTCCTGGCCAGAATGCAGCAGCTGCAGCTTGCTACACATGAGCAGTATGTCCAGCTACCTGCTACAGACCTAACATACCTCCCAAACACCTGGAACAGAGCATCCACATGACACCCATACATCAAGTGTTGGGGGGCTGCTCATGTGAAAGGGACATGTGTCACATTCTCCCTCTACAAACATACACAGCTGATAGAACAGCATGAACTGTAACAGCATGCACATTCAGATAAAAAGGATGTATGACACTCACATCTGCCTGTCTCCTTACTGACCCCAACACACATTGTTCCACAGTACACTGCTACAGAATCTTAAAGTCGGTTAACAATGGTCAGACATTGCATGCAAAACTGTGGACATAACACATAAATCCAAACAGTGGACAGTATTCCTACCTATCTTCTCTAATGCTGTAGCTCAAACACCTTGATAATTTCCTCTTCACAGGCCAGGAAAAGGGGCAAGGCCTACATGAAGGCCTTAATTACAGCACTGTGTTGCCATGCCATTGGCTAATGGAAAGGCAACCCAGCTGTTCTGGATGCAATTAGCAAGTGGCAGTCACAGACTGGTGCACAGACAATCACATGTTCATGAGTATTACCTACAAAAGGCAAGCTGCTGCCTATGGTAAAAAGGTCTAACACTTTATTCATGAAGACAGACTCCGATTCTCTAGGATACTACAACTGGATTTCTTCTGTCAAAGGAGTACAGCACTATACCAGGTATGTCATTGAATAAAACATGTAATGGAATGCAGATGGGGGTGCAGTCATGGGAAATAAGAAGTTAAAAAAGAAGTTATGTCCTTACCATAACGTCCCATGTGAGTTGTTCATCTCGCCTTTTTGTTCTTACACGTGGGTTCGGAGCCGATCCCTCGGCTCTGAGTTGGCCGCTTTTCAAGCTCAAACTCTCAGAGAAGCTCGAGACCCAGTATATATCCCATGATGCTCTACTGTAAACCCCAGATCTAGTACGCTGCACCTGAAGACAGCCTAAAAAAATAAGCACTGCAATATCTACCTATCTAGGTACCTACAGATTTGCAGAAAGGAAAAAAAAGAAGACAGGCTGACAAGACCAACCAATCCACCAAAGCAACCATCTTTCTCACCAGGAGGGGGTAGGTGGGAGGGAACGTAAGAACAAAAAGGTGAGATGAACAACTCACATGGAACATTATGGTAAGGACATAACTTCTTTATGTGAAGTTGTTCTATCTCGCCGTTTTGTTCTTACACGTGGGTAGCGTCCCAAGCACCCTAATCCTGGCCGGCTCAAGGGAGAACATTCCTGAGCACAGTGGAACCAAAGGAAGCACTGTACGTGGAAGCCCTGTCCACTTTGCAATGAGTGATAAACGTGTGAGGTTTGGACCAAGTAGCAGCTGCACAGATGATATCCAAGGGTAAATGAGCTGCATGAGCTAATGACGTAGAAACAGCCCAGGTAGAATGGGCTTTGACATTAGTCGGTAATGGCTGGTTAGTGGAGGAATAAATGAATTTAATGCAATCAGAAAGCCACTTAGATAATGTGATTTTTGATACCGCAGAACCTTTCTTGTTCTCTGCGTAAGAGACAAAGAGTTGATCAGATTGTCTGAAGTCTTTCGTTCTGTCCAAGTAGAATCTCAATTGTCTGTGAACATCAAGCTTGTGTAACGTATATTCCAGTCTGTTGGTATGGTGTCTAAAAAAAGGTTGGGAGCTCAATGGACTGATTTAAGTTAGTTTCTGAACAGACCTTAGGAAGAAAGGTAAGATTTGTCCTGAGGGACACCCTATCAGGGTGGAAGATCAAATATGGGGGCTTGGAAGATAAAGCTTGGAGTTCAGAGACTCTACACGCAGATGTAATGGCTACCAGAAATATTGTTTTCCAAGACAGAAACTTCAAATCACAAGATGACGCGGGTTCGAAGGGAGCAAGCATCAACTGGGATAAAACAAGATTCAAATTCCAGGGAGAGACAGGGTGTCTGATACGTGGTCTGAGATGGTGGGTCCCTTTCAAAAAGGCCTTACATAGTCTGTGGGACATGATGTTAGACCCGTTAAACCCTACATGAAAGTTGGAAATGGCAGCCAACTGAACCTTTATGGTGGCAGCTGCTGCGTCATCATAGAACACGGAAGACAAGAACTCTAATATGGTATGAATAGGCGCAACATATGGGTCAACGTCGTGGTGAGAAGCCCAGTGAACAAACTTGTTTCCGTTTGCTATTATATAGCTTCCTGGTTGACAGTTTATGAGAGGAAAAGTACAGTTTTGTACCTACCATAAATGTAGATGTTCGAGGATCCACATTGCTGCAGTCCTAACTATTGGGTAGTCCGCTGTCCAGTCGGCCCGAATACCAAAGTATATGGCTGACGTCGGTCAGGGCGCATTAGACTGACGTCAGTACGTCAGGGTACTAATGCGCATGACCGACGTCATATCCTCAGTCTTTTCTTGCCCCAGATGTCAGAAGACCCTGAAAAGATAAGGCCAAAAACCAAAAACTCCCAATATACCTGCACCAAAATATATATATATATACAAAATATACAAAATTAGCAGAATATAACCTCACCTACACAACCACCCCTAAACACAGAGGGGAAGGAGGGAGGGTAAATTGGACTGCAGCAATGTGGATCCTCGAACATCTACATTTATGGTAGGTACAAAACTGTACTATGTTCTTCATTCCACATTGCTGCAGTCCTAACTATTGGGTAGAATCCCAAAGCAGAGGTAAGGGAGGCTGGCAAATCATAAGGAAGCAGGAACTGACAACATGCCCTGCAAAATAGCTGTGGCAAAACCAGCCCTAGACTTAGAGTAGAGAGGAAGGTGATAATGCTTAGAGAAAGTATGCACTGAACTCCAAGTAGCTGCCTCCAAAATATCCTTAGTTGCCACCCCTCTCAGAAATGCTGTTGAAGTGGCAGTAGCCCTAGTGGAATGAGGCCTAATCCCAGCTGGAATCTCCTTGCCATGATGGGAATAACAAAATGTAATGCAACACCCAATCCATCTAGAAATAGTTTGTTTTGACACAGGCTTGCCCTGAGAACTCAAAGCAAAAGAAACAAACAACTGCTGAGACTGCCTAAAATCCTTAGTCCTGCTCAAATAATAACGCAATTGCCTGTGTACATCTAAAGTGTGCAAAATCTTTTCCCCTTTATTTTGGGGATCTGCATAAAACGTAGGCAAATGAATAGTTTGGTTTAAAGCCACACTAGAAACCACTTTAGGCATAAAGGAAGGATTAGTGCGTAATGATACCCTATCCTTATGAAAATCAAAAAGGCTCAACCGCCATAAGGGCCTGTAACTCAGAAACCCTTCTTGCAGAAGTAATGGCCAACAAAAAAGCAGTCTTCCATGACAAGTATTTCAGTTCAGCAGTAGCTGCAGGCTCAAAAGGTTGTAGAGTAAGTTTCTCCAACACAAAATTGAGATCCCAAGCAGGAGTAGGAGCTCTACGTGAGGGTCTTATATTCTTTGCCCCTCTAAGAAATTGCTTGAACAAAGGATGTGAAAACAATGGTGGGTCACAATCATAGTGAGCTGAAATTGCTGCAGCATGAATCTTAATGGAAGAGAAAGACAAACCTTTGTCTAATAACTCAGTAAGATATTGAAGAGCCACACTCAAATTAGGCTCCGAAATCTCCAAATTCTTTGCTGCAGTCCAAAATAAAAATCTCTTCCATTTTTCTGCGTACACTTTCCTTGTACTAGGTCTTCTGGCTTCCATAATCACATTTAAAACTTGTTGAGGAAGTTGAGACCTGCTGTCTTTCAAAACAGAATATGCCAGGCTGTTAGATGAAGAGAGTGAAGCTTGACATTGAGCAGACGACCGTCCTTCTGAGACAACAGATGTGGAATCAAGGGTAAAGGCCATGGAGGCTTCTTTACCAGACTCCTCAGTAATGGGTACCAGTGCTGCGAGGCCAATCTGGAGCTATTAAAATCATCCTTGGCTTGTCTTGTCTGACCTTTAGAAGCACCTTTGGAAGAAGAGGCAGAGGTGGAAACGCATACACATGAAGATTTTTCCAACTGAAAGAAAGAGCATCCACTTTCCAAGCTGTGTGATGAAACCTCTTTGTGCAAAACTTTGGCAGCTGGTGGTTTAGTGGAGAAGCGAACAGATCTATGTCTGGAGTTCCCCAGGACACTGTCAACTTTTGAAATACATGAAGATCCAGTTTCCACTCGTGGGGATCCATGATTTGTCTGCTTAACACATCTGCTAAGGAGTTCTGTGCTCGGCAGAAACCTTGCCTGAAGAGTTAGTTGCAAGCTGAGCGCAGTCTCCCATAAAATCATTGCTTGCCTGCACAATGGGTAAGAATGTGTTCCCCTTGTTTGTTGATGTACCACATGACAGTTGTGTTGTCTGTTAGAATCAACACCTGCCCTGGAAGAAGTAACTCCTTGAAAGCCATTAATGCAAACTGGACTGCTAACATCTCCTTCATGTTGATATGTAGATGCTGTAGTCTGGCAGGCCACTTGTCTTGTATCCACTTTCCATTTAGATGAGCTCCCCAAGCAATGTCTGAGGCATCTGTCGTTAGAATTGACTCGCCTCTGGCCGGGTCACAGAGAGTCCCTTGTTTAGGTGACATTCCTGAGCCCACCACAAAAATTCCTTTTGAATGCAAGGTATTATTTGAATGACAGTGTCCAAATCCTGGCAGTGCTGTGTCCATACATTTTGAGATACCATTGTAGCTTCCTCATATGCAGTTTGGCATTGGGAAGCACCAGAATACAAGATGCCATGAACCCTAAGGCTTGAAGGACTGTCCTTGCAGTCAGCCCGGACTGAAGAGATAGTTGATGGAAGTAACTGGAAAGATTCTTTTGTTTGTCCGGGGTTAAAAGGCCATCTGGGCTGCTGTATTCAGTCTCACACCCAGAAAGCACATGTCTTGAGAGGGTACTAGACTGGACTTTATTTCGTTCACAGAATACCCTAGGCATCTTAGCACTGCTATGACATATTCCAAATGCTGTAGAAGGACTTCCTTTTCTTGAGCCAGAATCAGGCAATCGTCCAAGTAAGGATAGATTTGAATTCCTTTTAGCCTGAAGTAAGCTATCACTGGAGCCAGAACCTTTGTGAATACTCTGGGCGCAGTAGATAAGCCAAAGGGCAATGCAGAGAACTGATAATGAGAATTTCCAGCTCGAAAACGCAGATACTTTCTGCAACTTAGTCTTATAGGCACATGAAGGTAAGCTTCCTTGAGATCTAAAGTTACCATCCAGTGATCTTTGCCCAGCAGAGGTAAAAGCTGTTGTAACGTCAACATTTTGAACTTGGGAATGTCCAGATAAGTGTTGAGGATAGATAAATCCAAAATTGGTCTCCACGTGTTCCCCTTCTTCGGTACTAGGAACAGGCGAGAATAAAATCCTAGGCCCCTTTCTGGCACAGGAACCGGCTGAATGGCCCCTATTTGGAGTAACTGAGAAATTTGCTTGTGAGCCTCTTGTCTTTGTAGAGGAGGAATGTCTGGCATGCCTTTGAAAGGAGGCAAGGTATGGAAATAAAACCTGTAACCGTGGTGAATGATATCCAGAACCCATCTGTCTTGGGTAATTAAATCCCAATTTTCTTTGAAAAGAGACAGTCTTCCTCCCAACGGTGCTGCCAGGCGAGAATGAACTGGCAGCTGAAAAGGCAGGTCATTGGGTCTGCTTACGAAAGGACTGACCCCTGCCCTCACCAGAAGTCTGAGCAGGGGAACTCCCTGTCCTAGGCCTAAAAGAACCCTGAGCTCTGCCCCTACCACGTCTAGACCTACCCCTAGACTGGGAATCATAAGCAGGATAAGTCCATCCCTTAGCAGGCCAATTTCTACTAAACTTCGGAGGCTGCACCTGCAAAAATCTTTAACAGTTTGCATAGACTTAGCCTTGTCCTCCATTTTCTTCAAAACTGCTTCGACAGGCGAACCAAACAACACATCAGACTGCAAGGAGCATCCAAAATCCGTGTCTTAACATGCTCAGCTAAATTCTGATCTCTCAACCAGGCGTGCCTACGAAGAACAGAACCAGTGGCAGCCACCCTGGAGGAGGCCTGCACAGCATCAAAACCACATTGCAAGGAATGTTTACCCACCTGTTCAGACACATGAACTAAATCCTGCAACTCTTTACACTCAATACCTTCCGCCAGAGCATCCACCTTAGATTTCAACTGTGAAAGAAGATAATTCTGATATTTTAACATGTGAAACTGACAATTCAACGCCCTCATGGCTAAAGTGGAAGAAGTATACACTTTCTTTCCCCATCTATCCAAAGCCCTTGCCTCTTTATCAGGAGGGACAGGATTTTTAACAACTGAGGCCTTCACACCTTTAGGCCCCTGAGAGACAGTTTCCGGGTCTGCCCTAGGACTCTTAAAAGATACTTATGAGCTTCAGGCACCCTATAATACCTATCCGGTTTAACTGGGGCAGGAGGCAAAGAATCCGGATTCAGGGAAGCCTCTGCAAAAACATCTTCCACCACATTCAAAACAGGAGGTATAGCTAAAGGCCTATGCTGGGGTAAAAACAAGAATTCCCTAAGCCTTTTCCTGGAATCAGAGAAATCTTGACCTTCCCATTTAAAATGCTCCCTCATGGAATGCAGAGTCTCTGAAAATGAAAAATCCTCAGGAGGGAAGCTGAAGGAGTAGAATCATCCACATCAGAATCAGAATAAGGAGGGTACTCCTGCAAGTCTTCAACCGAAGACTCAGAAGCCTCCGAGCATTGCTCAAAACTCTCAAACTCAGGTTCCACCCTAGGCCTCTTATCAGGAGGGGGCATAGAACCCCTTATCATAGTAATCAAATCCTCTGCCATTTTAAGCATATGTTTCTTAGGCAAAGACCCTGAAGCACTAGGAGAAACTCCCACTGAAGCAAAACTCGGCCTGCCCCTCAAAGAAGCCTTGGAAACAGAAGGGGAGGCTCTGACCACCTTAGGAAGAGAGGGAAGAACAGCCACCTGAGAGGCCCCTCAGCCTGGCCTACTTCCTGAGAGGATACATCCTGTAACAGTAAAGTCTCTCCCTGAGACTCCAAAGAAACACCTGGCAAAACCTCCGGCTCCACTGAGCCCTCTAAAGAACCGGCGTCTGGGACTGTCGGTTCTTCCACTCTAGGCTTTGCTGTTTTGTCCTTGCGTTTTTAGCGAAGCGGCCGGAGCATCCGACGGCATTTTATAATTACAACGCTTCCCAAACACTAACCTGGCACAGTCTAACCTTCTCTTAATAGTGCGTTTGTTAAATCTAGCACAAGAGCGGCATCCAACAACGTCGTGCTCAGGCCCTAAACAAGGTATACACAAAGTATGGTAATCCCTATGAGGTATCTGTTTCCCACAAGAAATACAGTTATTCACTTTTTCTGACATCCGGTTAAATACTGAGGCAAGAAAACCAAAATATTCCCCAATGGGGTACTTAGCCAACTTTGATTCGGTCTGAAACTCTGGCTTCAGAAACTTTCAGAACGCCAACCTGCACTCGCAAAATTGCTTCTGCATCGGACCATGCGGCAAAAAAGACTAAGGATATGACGTCGGTCATGCGCATTAGTACCCTGACGTACTGACGTCAGTCTAATGCGCCCTGACCGACGTCAGCCATATACTTTGGTATTCGGGCCGACTGGACAGCGGACTACCCAATAGTTAGGACTGCAGCAATGTGGAATGAAGAACATCTATAATATGTTGGACTGTGGGAGGCAAATCTTGAGACCTGGCTAATATGGGAATTGGAGCAGCCAAGCTGTCAGTTTTAGGGAGATGAGGGAAGGATGAAGAACTCCCGATAAATGAGTCAGAAGGTCTGGCACTGGGTCCAGAATCCATGGTTCTTCCACTCGATACTTCTGTAGGAAGGGGAACCAAATCTGACGAGGCCAAGACGGGGCTATCAGAATAACAGTCCTTCCCAGACTTTTGGCTTTCTGTATGAATTTGGGAATTGGGGGAATTAGCGGGAAGGCATACAGGAGGCCCAGGGGCCAATCATGTACAAGCGCGTGCCTCGGGTTGCTCCCCGGTGGGGGATAAAGGGCAAAGTAGCTGCTGCATTTGGCATTCATCGGAAATGCAAACAGATTGCAGCAAGGCTGGCCCCACCTGTGGAAAATCTTGTCCACCACCTGTTGTTTGAGGGACCACTCGTGAGGCAACAGGATGGCCCTGCTCAGTTTGTCCTCTATCACGTTGGATGACCCCGGGATGTGCGTTGCTATTAGAAAGCGCCTAGTGGATACAGCCCACTGCCAAATTCTTAGGGCCTCTCGGCATAAGGGATACGATCTGGTTCCCCCTTGCTTGTTGATGTACCAGACTAATGACATGTTGTCCGTCTGAATTGCAATTGTCCCTGGAGGAAGACAGTCATGAAAGTGTTGCAACGCCAGGAACACCACTCTCAGCTCCAGGGCATTTATATGCAAATGTGATTCCATGCTTGACCAAGTACCTTGGACTGTCTTTCCCTGAAATAGCCCCCCCCCACCCTATCAGGGAAGCATCCGTGGTCACTGTGGTTGTGGGTTGGGAAAGAACAAGGGGACATCCGACTACTATCTGGTCGATGTTCAGCCACCAATTGAGATCCTTCTTGCAAAGATTTGTTAACAGAATCTCGTGCGACATAGGCAGTTGTTGGTAAGACCATTGTGCGAAGAGTAACCACTGGAGTATCCGCATATGCATGCGTCCCAACGGGACTGCTATTAGCATGGCTGCCATTGTGCCTAATAGCTTCAGTATCTGGGATGCAGGAGCTTTGTTCTGGGTCAACAGACTGGACAATTGACTTCTTAGAGATAAGATTCTTATTTGAGGCAACCTGATCCTTGAATCGACAGTGTCTAGCTCTGCTCCTATAAAGGTAATACGCTGTGAGGGCGATAACGCAGATTTTTCGAAGTTTAAGGTTATGCCCAACTGGAAACACAGGTTGATAGTGTAGTCTCTTGTCTTAATTAGTTGATGCCTGGAGGTGGCGGTGAGGAGCCAGTCATCCAGATATGGAAACACCCGGAATCCTAAGCGTCTCAGGTGAGCCGTGGCCACTGCCATACATTTGGTGAACACTCTGGGGGCTGTTTTTAGACCAAAGAGCAGGGCTCTGAACTGGTAATGACTGGCCCCCAGCCGGAAACGCAAGTGATCTCTGGATGATCTGGCCATTTTGATGTGGTAGTAAGCATCCTTGAGATCTATACAGCACATCCAATCGCCTGTTTCTAGGAATGGAAGTATCGATTGAAACGTGACCATCCGGAACTTTTCCTTCTTGACGAAGGTGTTGAGTTTGCTGAGGTCTAATATGGGCCTCCAGTCCCTTGTTTTCTTTGGAACTAAAAAGAACCTTGAGTAAATTCCGGATCCTATCTGGTTCGCCGGGACTGGCTGGATGACTCTCTTGTCTAGCAGGTTTTGAATCTCTATGGCTGCTAGTTTTCGCAGACTGGGTGGAACGTCTGGAATACTTGTACACATGGGAGGGGATTTTGTAAAGGGAATGTAATAACCTCTGGAAATGATGCTTTTTACCCAAGAATCCGCTGTAATGTTTAGCCAGGCGTTTGGGTATAAAGCCAAGCGACCCCCGACCGCCTCCAGAGAAGGACAGCCGGGCTTCCTTTCAGGAACGCTGATAGGGCTTACCAGAGAACTGCTCCCTGTCACCCTGATTTTGAAGACCCCCTCTGCCGTTTGGACGGCGTCTTCTGTTTTTACCCCCTCCTCTGCCCCTAGAGGGGGTATCCATAGGTGTGTTCTGGAAAGCTCCTTGGGGCTTTCGAAACCACATTTTTCCACTTCACTGCCCTTTGCGGTACGGTCTAGTTGGAGTGGAAAAATGGACTCCTACAGCAGAGTTTTTCCTTCTTGTTCACACCTAGTAAGCATCTCCTTAACTTTAGGCCGAACAAGGCGGAACCATCGAATGGGGTATTGACGAAGGAAGACTTGAAGGCTTCTGCAAAGGAGCAAAGGCACATCAAGGACTGTCTCCGAAGAGCTATCGCTGAACCTGCCGTCCTACTCAATCCATCGGCTGCATAAGAAATGAGCTGCATGGATGAATTGACTATAGAATTGAGGGTGTTGAGTTGTGCTGTCACTTTCTCAGAAACTGCATCAGCTGTGTTAACCTGCAGAGTATCTCCCAGCTCTTTAAGGAGATCTCGTTGAAGGCGGGTAAAATGGGTCAGGTAGTTGAACGATCTCATGGAAAAAGCCGCAGAACTAAATATGCATTTCCCATACCTGTCCATCGTCCTAGAATCCCTAATAGGAGGATGGACAGAAGAAGAGGTTTCCGACATCTCTTTCTTGGTGGCTAACGCCACCACCATGGCATCAACCGGGACTTCCTTGGTAAGAAAGGTCTTGTCAGCAGGGGAAGTAATGAACTTGTTGGGCCTCCGATGGACCGGTTCCACTGAATCAGAGGACTCCCACGCCCTTCGAGCGACCAGATCCATTAGTTCGTCAAAGGGAGGAGTAACCCAGGAGGTGGATGGTTGAGACTCAAAGGCCTTCAGGAGTACCGACTAATCCTCAGTAGGGGTAAGGGACTGCCAATCACCCCCCCTGCATTAAGATCTCCAATATATCTACAAATGAGACATCCTCTGAGGGGGACCGTGGGGACCCTTCTGATTCTTCCAAGTCGGTATCCAATGTCAGGGATTCCTGTGGGGAATCCAAGTGCCTCCTCTTGCACAGTCTCTTCCTAGGTACTTCATCGGTGGGAGCGTCCAGTGAAGTCCCTGTAGAGGAGGGGGCCACCCAATGGGGATACCTGAGGCTCTGGGTCTCGACGCTTGGTAGGCCCTTTAGGGGGAGGGGAAGAAAGATCCAAGGAGGTAGTGGTCTTCGAAGACATGACCTTCCTCATGGCATCGAAGGCACCAGAATCCCAGCCCAAGAAGTCTGTCAGCTTCGAAGAGGCCTACAGCCCTCTCCGAGCCGAGACCCCGCGCTCCAATCCAGAGGACGGAGTCGACACCACCTGCACCGAAGCACCGAGGGGAAGGGTCGCAACCGAAGTCTCGGTCCGACTCTCCACCCCGGAGCCAGCGAGGGAGTATCAGCTCCGAGACTCCCCAGTTGGAACCGAGGAGATCAAGGTCGACTGCGCCGAGGGTGCTGGATCGAACCTAGGCTCCGAGGGCTCTACCAACATCGGTTCTGTCTGCCCCGGATCCGAGAGTTCGATTGGCTTCGGAGGAGGAGGAGAAGAAAGTAGGGCTGGAATTTCAGGCTTCGAAGACGAGTGGCTCGAAGCGGAAATCATTTTGGCCAGGGCCAGGTTCTCTAGCAATCTCTTAACCACGCGGTCCAGGTCCACATCAGATAACTTCGAAGGATGGGTCGAAGGAGCTGAAGATGGCACCGATTGAAGAATCGGAGACTGAGGAGTCTCCAACACCAGATCCACAACTGGGCTCCGAGGTCAAAAATCGATACACGGCTCCAAGGGCTGTGGAGCCGATGATTGAACCATACTAGAGGAGCTCGGAGCCGAGGACTTGGGCTCCGAGGACCCCTTGGGCGACTTCGACCCCTTCAAAGCCTTAGAAGAAAGGTCAGTCTTGTCCAGCGCAGCCTGAAAATCAGGCTTCAGGAGTCCCCTATCCACCAGCTTCCTGGGCCTTTCCAGAAGAACCCTGGCGCTAAAGGAGTGGCAGATAGAGCACACTTCCTGCAAATGAACAGATCCCAAACAGTACACAGAGGTGGAGTGGTTGTTCGTCACAGACATTTTTTGGCCACACTCACACCTTTTGAAGCCAGACTTTTGCTTCTCAGACATTTTTTTTAAGAAAGAGAGGAAATATATATATAAGTCTATATATATATATATATATATATATATATATATATATATATATATATATATATATATATATAAGTGCAGATCCCTGAACTCAAAACTTTGAGTATTAACACAAAAGATATTCAACTATTTTTTTTAATACGTTTAACTCTCTACAAAGTAGTTAAATTCTAATCTAACTAATTCTAAACTAATTCCAAACTACCACTAATAAAAGGCACACACAAAGGAGCTGACAGAGCCCTGTCACGCTCAAACAACTAAGAAAGGTCTAAACAAACAGCCGTCAAGAAAACACTCCAAAGTATTCTAAACTACACACTAAGTTCTAACTAAACTCTATTTTTTAATTAGTATAACACTAGCTAACACTCTAATAGAAAATATTTTCCAAAAATATTTCTAAATATAGAAAAAAAAATAACACTGGCCCGAGCTTCCTCCGACGAGTCTGTAGATGTGTTGCAGCGGCAAACTAGATCTGGGGGTTACAGTAGAGCATCATGGGATATATACTGGGTCTCGAGCTTCTCTGAGAGTTTGAGCTTGAAAAGCGGCCGACTCGGAGCCGAGGGATCGGCTCCGAACCCACGTGTAAGAGCAAAACGGCGAGATAGAACAACTTTACATCAGTAGTTCTCAACAACATTAACTGGACTGACATGTTGCTGTTAGTCTGCAGTACAGCACTTACGGCCATCCCTTATGGCTCTGTCTGCAGTGGCACAGATCACAGCTCTGGCCCCTGAATCACCCCAGCAATGGTCAGCTCACATATGACTGCTACTTTTATTGTCTGTTGTACAATACTGATAGTACTGGTGGATGCAGTCAGCATATAACATTGTGTAATGTCAGTGAGCCCCTCTCAGTCTGTGAATGTGAAACAGGCTTAGTTCAAAGATTGTCCAGGTGTCCCTGACCATTCATGATGGACTCTGGCTAGGTCACCATGTACCCCACACCTGTATCAGATTGCCTGACACCTATGGCTAGCAAACCTGGTGACCCCATCCAGCAGGACAGCAGGTCACAGGTACTAGTAGTGGGTGGACACTGGCTCTGGCTCAGCAGCAGTGCATACATATTGAGCATATAATCTAAGGGAATGCATACTGTACCAGATATTCTGTGTTCCCAGGGGTCTGCCATGTCACAGACACATTCCCCAAATGCTGGGGACAGCCATCACGTATTGTCCAACTGGTATGAGGAAATACATATTTGTCTAGCAGGGGGTCTACATCTATCAGGCACATGTACACATTCTGCAAACATCTGGGTACTGCAGATGTCAGACAACTATGAGGAGGACATCTTACACCACATATACACTGCTCTCAGTTACTGTGTAGCACAGATTTTGCTGGAATGTCCACATGCACTTGTAGTACCACTCACCTATTTTTCATATATAGGCTGGATAACATGGTAAAGTACTGCTGCACATAGGGGACACCCAGCAGTCGATGACAGTGATGGGTGTAGATGGTTTCACTTCATAATACTGAAATATCAAAATACTGAAAATGAGAAAACAGCTAGTTATGTATTCACCATAATGATTGATGTATGTGGTCCATCTCACCTCACATTCTTTACTCACGGGTTCGGAGCCGAGAATCGGCTCTGACTCGGCCAACTTATTTTCTAGCACAAAGTCTATAATTGGCTGGGCTAACCCAGTATCCCAAGATGCACCTCGCCCTAGCCCCAGATCTAGTCTGCAGCCATCCCAATCACACCCCACACGCACAACTGCCACTGGAGGGAGCTCTAGCCTGAAAGGAAAGAAAAAAACAACTGACACTGAAGGGTTCTCAGAACCAATTTTCCTCCAAATCCTATAGGAAGGGGGCAGGTGGGAGGGTACGTAAGAATGTGAGGCGAGATCGACCACATACATCGATCGTTATGGTGAGTACATAACTACCTGATGTTATGTGGTCCTATCTCTCCTACATTCTTTACTCACGGGACAGCGTCCCCAGCACCTCTATCCCGGGCGGCTCATAGGAAAATACTCCTGAGAACCATGGAACCAAAGGAAGCCCGGCCCCTAGAAGCCACATCCAACTTGTAATGAGTAATAAAGGTGTGCGGAGAAGCCCAAGTAGCCACAGCACAAATATCATCCAATGAAAGCCTAGCATTGTATGCTATTGATGTAGACACTGCCCTGGTAGAATGAGCTTTAACGGGAAAAGGCAAATTTCTGCCTGCTGACGAATAGATAAAGGAAATACAATTTTTGATCCATTTAGAAATTGTGCTCTTTGGAAATAGGACAACCTGTTCTGTTTTCTGAGAAGGACACAAACAGTTGATCAGACTTCCTAATATGCTTAGTCCTGTGTAAGTAGAATCTTAGTTGTCTGTGCACATCCAACTGGTGAAACCTAAACTCTGCTTTATTGGAAAAGTTCGGAAAGAACACTGGTAACTCGACAGACTGATGCAGATTAACGGTGGATGACACCTTCGGAAGGAAGGATGGGTTAAATCTCAGGGAAACTCTGTCTTTATGGAAGGTCAAATACGGAGGCTTAATGGACAAGGCTTGAATCTCTGATACTCTTCTGGCTGATGTAATGGCTATCAGGAAAGCCGTCTTCCAAGATAGAAATTTTAATTCACAGGTGGCAGCCGGTTCAAAGGGCGGTGAAGTGATGGCTTGTAACACAAAGTTTAGATCCCATGGCATGACAGGTTCTGAAACCGGAGGGCGAAGTAACCAGGCGCCTTTCAAGAAGGCCTTACAAAGTTTATGGCCCATAAGAGAAGGCTCGTAAGATGTATGAAAGTTGGAAATTGCAGCCAGCTGCACCTTAATGGTAGCAGGTGCTGAGCCCTGTCGGAAAAGCATGGCTAAAAAGTCTAAGACTGATGGAATTGGGACTGAGAAGGGGTCCAAACCTTGGGCCTGAGCCCAAATGGAGAATCTCTTCCACTTGCTGGAATAAATCCTTCTGGTGGAAGACTTATGAGACGAAGACAAGATGTGTACCACCTCAGGTGAAAAGGAATGTTGTCTAACTAGTGATGGCAGTGGAGCAGCCAAGCTGTCAACCTAAGGGTTCGCAGGGAGGAGTGGAGCTTGTCCTGACATATGAATCAGTAGGTCTGGCACTGGGTCCAGAGTCCAAGGTCCGTCCACTGCGTACTGCTGAAGAAAGGGGAACCATACTTGTCGAGGCCAGTGTGGAGCAATTAGAATCATCCTGCTTCCCAAGGATATGGCTTTCTGAATCACTCTTGGTAACAGAGGAAACGGAGGGAAAGCATAGATCAGACTGGGGGGCCAATCGTGGACTAGAGCGTCCCCGGGTGACTCCCCCTGTGGGAGGAATCAGTGTGAAGTACGTGCTGCATTTGGTATTAAGAGGGCTGGCGAAGAGATCACAGCAAGGCTGACCCCACCTGTTGAAAATTTGAACTGCCACTCGGTTGTTCAGGGACCACTCGTAAGGCATCAGAATAGCTCTGCTCAGTTTGTCCGCTATCACCTTGGTCTTTCCCGGAATGTGCATTGCCACTAAAAACCGTTGGGAAGACACTGCCCAATGCCACACTTGCATGGCCTCTCTGCAGAGGGGATAAGACTTGGTTCCCCCCTGCTTGTTCAGGTACCACACCATGGACATGTTGTCCGAGTGAATTGCAATCGTTCCTCGAGGAAGACAGCTTTGGAGTGCCCGCAACGCTAGTAACACCACTCTCATCTCTAGAACATTGATGTGCAAGTGTACCTCGTGATCTTGCCACGTGCCTTGGACCGTCCTGCCAAGATAATGCCCCCCCCACCCCATCTGGGAGGCGTCCGTGGTCACCGTGGCCACTGGAGACATAGGAATCAAGCTCCTCCCTTTGTCCAGATTGGTGGAGCATAGCCACCAGCAGAGGTCCTGTTTGCACTGTTCCGTGAGAAGTATCAAATGGGAAAGAGGAAGTTTCTGAAAGGACCATTGAGCCGAAAGGAGCCACTGTAGGATCCGCATGTGTAACCTGGCTAGAGGCACCAGCATGATGGTGGCAGCCATGGATCCCAGGAGCTGAAGAACTAATCTGGCCTGAACTCTCTTGAGGGACAACAATGCGTGAATCTGAGACTGCAGCACTCTTATTCTCTCTTGTGGCAGAAAGGCCCGCATTTGAATAGAGTCTAGCTCGGCGCCTATAAAATCAACACGCTGTGAGGGCAGCAAGGCAGACTTTTCCCAGTTCAAGGTTATTCCTAGTTGGTGGCAAAGTGTAATGGTAGCCTCCCTGGCTTGAATAAGGAGATGCCTGGTGGGGGCGGTGAGAAGCCAGTCGTCCAGATATGAAAACACCTGGAATCCTCGACGTCTCAGGTGAGCCGTTACCACTGCCAAACACTTGGTAAACACCCTGGGGGCTGTGGTGAGATCATAGGGCAGGGCACAAAACTGGAAGTGACTGGCTCCCAGCCGGAAGCGTAAATGAGTCCTGGATGCCTTGTCCATCTTGATGTGGTAGTAGGCATCCTTGAGATCGATAGAGCACATTCATACTCCTTTTTCCAGCAAGGGAAAAATGGACTGAAGTGTGACCATTTGGTACTTGGACTTTAGAACGTAGTGATTCAATCAGCTGAGATCCAGAATGGGCCTCAGGTCCCCTGTTCTTTTCGGCACCAAAAAGAGTCTTGAGTAAGTTCCTGATCCGATATGGTCTGAGGGGACTGGTTGGATGACTCCTTTTTCTAGCAGCTTTGAAACTTCTAGTGCTGCGTGATCCCACTGACTGGGTGGAACATCTGGGATTCTTTTGACTGGAGGGGGTGTTGATAAAAAGGGGATGGTGTAACCTCCGGTAACTATTCGAAGCACCCAGTGATCCTGGGTGATGCTTTCCCAGGCTTCCAGATGCAATGAAATTCAGCCCCCGACTGGCTCCGGAACAGCACAGTCGGGCAACGCCTCAGGAACGCTGAAAGAAAGACCGGCGAAAGGAATCGCGGTCTCCTGAGTTGCGGGGCCTCCTCTGCCTCTAGGACGGTGTCTTCCAGAATAATTTCCCCTTCCTCTGCCTCTGGAGGGGGACTCACCTTGAGCAGCAGGGAAAGACCTCTGTGACTTCTTGAACCACATTTTCCCTCCTCTCTGAGCCTTGGGGTAAGGCCTAGAAGGAAGAGAGAAATGGGCCCCTACGGCAGATAGGGTCTTCCCCTCCTGTTCGCATCTGGTCAGGGTGTCTTTCACTTTGGTCCCGAAGAGTTAGGACCCATCAAAGGGGGCGTCAGTGAAGGAAGACTTAAAGGCCTCCGCGAAATAACACAGGCGCATCCAGGCTTGCCTTCTGAGAGCTACACCTGAGCTAGCTGCCCTACTCGCCCCTTCGGCTGCATAGGATATGAGCCTCATGGACGAGTTGACAATGGAACCAAGGGTAGACAACTGGGCGTTAACAGTCTGCGCTACCACCTCAGGCATGTTACCCGTCAGAGTGTCTCCTAGCTCCTTAAGGAGATCTCTCTGGAGCCGAGTAAAATGACAAAGATAATTCAGCGACCACAATGTAAAGGTCGCTGAAGACAGGGTATGCTTCCTGTACCAGTCCATACTCCTAGACTCCTTGTTAGGAGGATGGATGGAAGAAGAAGCCTCTGCAACTTCCTGCTGAGTGGCTGCCGCCACCACCAAGGCATCTACGGAAACCCCTTTGGTCAGGAACTCTTTCCCCGGGGGAGCAGAAAGAAACTTATTTGGACATTTGGGCACCGGTTCCACGGAATCAGGGGTCTTCCACACCATTCGACAAATCAAATCCAGAAGTTCATCAAAGGGTGGAGACAACCAGGAGGCGGAGGGTTGAGCTCCGAAGGCCTTGAGGAATACCGATTCCCCCACAGAGGGGGTCTTGGAAGGCCAGTCGCCTCTCTGCCTCAAAATCTCCAGGATGTCGGAGAAAGAGACATCATCGGAGGACGACTTAGGGGACCCCTCAGACTCCTCGAGGTCGGTATCGGAAGTGAGGGGACTCGTCCTGGGAGTCTATGTGCTTCCTCTTGCACAGCTTCTTTCTAGGGGGCTCCTTAGGCACCGACCCTGAGGGGCCCTCAGAAAGTTGGGGACCGCTCAAGGGGGTATCCTCAGACCTTCGGGCACCGCCATCCACAGACGGGGTGTGTCAGAGGCTCTAGCTGGGGTGTAGGGGGAAGGAGTGACCGATCCGAGTGATGTAACTGACGATCTGGCCAGTGCGCTCCTCATGGCCTCGAAGGCAGGTCCCCTCGAATCCGAGGACCAACCCGTCTCCAAGACCACAACCGGAGTCGGGGTTCCCCGAGCCGAAGCACTGAGAGGGAGACTCGGAACCGACAAGAGTCCCATGGTATCCCGCTCAGGTCCGACTGAGGAAACCAGAGGACGGAACCGACATGGTAGGAGCCGACGTCGGCTCCGATAAACTCCCAAGGGGGTATCGGAGCCGACACGAGAACATCACTCGGCGCGGAGCACTCCGGCTCCGACGACACAGGGGTGCTCGGAGGAGGAATCATTGGTACAAGAATAGGGACTGGCTCCGGAGCCGACTGGGCCAGAGCCAAGAACAATTTTGCTAACACCGGCGACTGCAGGAGCCTCTGGACCACCCTATCCACATCCAAATCAGACAGCCTAGAGGATATGGAGGAAATAGAGGGAGATCGGGGTCTCCTACCCGGAGACTCAGGCCTAACACTGGGTGACCGGCTCCGAATAGGTTCCAATAATATCGGGGCCGAGGTCAACTCCAGTACAACGGATACCTCCTGCGGCCCCGAGGAAAATGGAGACAAGGAGGCAGTATCCACTTTCGAAACTTTCTCCGGGGGCTCCGAAGAAACAGATGGAGCCAGAGATTTTTTCTTGGCCTTGGAAGTCCTAGACTTAGTACTAGAAGAAGAGTCTAAGGACTCCTCAAAAGAAGGTTTAACCAGGCCCTTCAAAATCAACTTATTTTTTCTTTCCTGCAGTACCCTCAGGCTAAAAGCGTGGAAAAAACTGCAGGACTCTTGCAGGTGAATAGCACCAAGACAATAAACACAGATAGAATGCCCATCTGTGATGGACATCTTGTAGCCACATTTACAGCATTTCTTAAACCCAGAGGGTTTATGCTCTTTCTGCTCTTTAGACATAATAGTACACAGCACCCACTCAACCAACAAAGACAGACATGATAGGAAGGCGGGAAAACCAAACCAAGAACAACCAAAGAAACTCTAATTTAAACGTTTCTTTGGTGCAGCAAGGAATCTAACTACCGACCTACAAAAACACAATTTTACACAAAAAACACACCGGAGAGGACTAGGTCCTCTAATTTAAATGGGCCTAGCCCGCCAAAAGAGGGATACCACAAAAAAAAAAACACAACTCACTCACACAGTACACTCACAATGAAAACTAGCTATTAAAATAGTTTTTTACTAGAAACAGACTGCTAAATACTTATGAAAAGTATAGAAAGGGTACTTAGCCACAGCCAAGCAAGACCACGTCCTAACTCTACGAGCGGCAAACAAGATCTGGGGCTAGGTCGAGGTGCATCTTGGGATACCGGGTTAGCCCAGCCAATTAGAGACTTCGTGCTAGAAAATAAGTTGGCCGAGTCGGAGCCAAGAACCCGTGAGTAAAGAATGTAGGCGAGATAGGACCACATAACATCTTCATAATATGGAAGCTCAAAATACTGAAACTCAAAATTCTGAAAACTCAAAATCTTGAATGTCAAAATACTGAAAACAGATAAGATACATATACTGACTGTAAACAACAAAAACCTAATTACATTCATTCAAATATAAGCAGAGGGGCAAGACCCCCCGCACCCCCCACACCCCCTGCTACTTAAATATATCAACTCCAAGATTGTACTTACTGTAGTGAAGTACAATCTTGCAGTTGATATATTTAAGTAGCAGGGGGTGTGGGGGGGGCACAGCCCCCCTGCTTATACTTGGTGGAAAGTAATATGAGTTATCTTGTTTAAACACAGTATATGTATGCTGTGTGTTTTCAGTATTTTGAGTTTTCAGGATTTTAAACTTTCAGGATTTTGGTTTCAGTGTTCTGAGTTTCAGTATTGTGATATTTCAGTATTATGAAGTGAAACTGTGTGGACATATAACAACACAGTCTGTCACAGCACTCAGGCCATATCTGTAGTCCTGGTACCATATGAGGTTACTAGGCTATGGGACCTGAGCAGCCATATGCTTAGGGCAGATGTTAGTCCATGTGTATGCAAGGCAGCACCAGATGCCATTGTCCAACAGGGACACAGGTGGTATCCCAAGGGTGTATGTGCAGTTAACCATCCAGTTATCCACGCTATGCCTGCAAAGGTGTAAATAGCTACCCTGCCTGATGTGGACAGGGTGCCCATTCCACCACAGCCGGATTGTGTGGGACACACATATGAGTTGCCAACAAGCCCACTTCATGCCACACACCAGGTTGAGGGTGTGTGTGTGTGTTAACACAGTGGAGCATGACTTGCACTCAAGCAGCAGTCCCAGCAATATGGAGTCCATGAGTGCCCTGCATGCCACACTGAGGTCAACCATATGAAACCGGGTAGAGGGTTGGCCTTATAGCCTATCTGTGTCTGGTAGACGTTCGATGCCCTGGTATTCCCTGGCGGGGAACCTCTGTGATGTCCCAGCTGCTACATGTGCTGTCAAGGACGAACAAGGAATTATACACATTAATGGTCCTCACTGGAGGGAATGCGGGGATGTGTATAGCCTATGTCCCATGATGACATACCATTATGTATGACATGGGCCATGTAGAAGGTTTATGTTACAATGGAAGCAACACTGTGTTGACATGTCATGTTGCCAAAGACTTGTATCCACAGCACCCTCATGACTGATTGCATGCCTAGGATGTTGTTTGTACTCTGATAATATGTGAGGACATCACTCTCCCCATAGGGGTTCACACTGCATGTCCTGGTATGTGGCCTGAGGGCATGGGTCTGGCAACAGTCATGTATCTGTGTAAGACCCTCCTAGGCAAATGTCCACATCACTAGGGAATCCAGTGATGGCACACAGCATGCAGTCATCTGCACACATGGTCGGACATAGGCTAATGGCTGCTACATGCATCTCAGATGTGTACATCACACATAACAGAGGCTAATGGCTACTACATGCATCTCAGATGTGTACATCACACATAACAGAGGCCCAAGCACAAAACAACAAGTTACACACCTACGTATGGGTCAACTGCATGCAGTGCATTTCCCTATGTGGAACAGTTTGGTTGTGTCAGCGCACCATTGTGCTACCCTTATGGTAAGATATGTGGTGTGATGCATACTTGGGAGTGTATATCCATAATGACCACGTGGGTTATACTGTTGCATAGTTTGTCCAGGTCAAGGTGGACATTTTGCACTGTTACCCCCTGTCCACGGCTTTGGTGACTGTGTCATAGAGGTCACCTGACTGTAGCAGGCATGAACTCTTCCTTGACAAAGCCTAAGTGTGCGTAATGGAGTGTGGGCAGGTCGGACATGTCCTTGTTAATGGGGTTCACTTGAAACTGTGCTATGGCTTTAAAGAATAGCCTACTTAGGCTGGTGGATCTATCATGTGACCAAGTGGGGGACACCCCACCTTAGGGTAAAAGGGAGACAGTGGTCGTCCATCAAACAGATGGGACAAAGGCGGTACTCAGTCCGCCTTTCAATACGGTTTCTTATGGTGTTGCAGGTTATGCTTGGGGTCAGGTAGGATACATCCTGTGATGTGATAGTCATGGTATACGTCTGCCATGGGAGCCTATCACATGGCAGTGGTGACCTGTTCCTCACATATAGGAGATGGGGGAGGTATTGTGTATATCCTGATATACTGATGTGGAACACAGGGTGTGAAGCCTACAAAAACTTTGTCAGGCATCCAGTATGCTACACCAACAGCACTGGTATAGCTGGTGTCCTTGCGCACCACAACTAAGCAGCCGCTACCTGTGTTGTTGCAGATATATGTGCAGTAGGGGAGATGAGTGTCTGTAGTGGATGTAGACAATGTAAGCACTATGTTTGTTGTGCAGGTTTGCAGGACCAAAACCATTCTCATGTACACGCTAAGGAGACATTGCTCCAGAATGGGCACCTGCCCCTACTTTGTCTCAGACAGTGGTATGTCATACCTGTTATGGACAGTATGTATTGCACATGTCCACCAGACCACCAGACAGGTGTGCATAGCCCAACAGAGGATGGTGTAGACCTGTCGGGTATGCCTGACCACATGCATCTATACAAATGCACATAGAGTGCTTGTGTACATATGTGGATATTGGTGTCGGTCCTTAATGAGGGGTTGGGGGCTGTAAGGCTGTGTAAACCCCCCCCTCCCAGGAGGATGGATTCCATTCCATGTAGGAGGTGTATGCATGGCTGAGCCTAGCTAGCTGGGTATTGTGAGAGATGGTGACTGCAAACGTGACTGCATGATGATTGCTTTGCCATGGAGGATGACACTGTAGGGGTGCTGCAGTGGGTGTTTGTACATCTACTGTTGATGGCTTTCTGGTCATTTGTTTGCTGGCATGGGTCAGTCTTACAATATATGTTAGAGTCATTCAAATGACCTAGGATCAGGGTACAGACCCGACTCCCAATACAGTTGATGAGGTCCATGTAGGAAGAATGGGCTTCCTGGTCACATGTGGTAGCTGGTACCTAGCTGTGATTTGCATAGGTTTGTGTTGGCAATGGTGAACTGGCCCTGCAGTGTCCCATGTGCAATTTACAGCCTGTACAGCATGGAGGTGTGTAGGTGTCTTATATATATATACGGAAACCCCATGTCCCATGGGATTACCGGCTACATTTTGCCTTCTGCATGTATGATAGGATGGTTGACCATGTAAGGCTTTGAACCGTGTTCTGTGTGAGTACACATATGTCTGAAGTTCCCAGAGAAGGACTGCTTGCAATGAGGGCAAAGTCATGTGAACACCTCTAGCGTTTAGCAGCATGGCCTTCAATGTGTACTGCACTGACACTTGTATGTTAGTAGTGATAACGTCACCAATGTTACTAACAGAGTCACTATGGGGCTGGCAGAAACCATTGGTAGAAGCATGAAGTCCAGTAAAGACAGATGGAGGCCATCTCTTGCAGAGCATCGTGGTCTGTGTACCATATCATTCCAGACTCACAGGTACTGGAATCCCTGGAATATCACAGGATAAATGTGCACATGTTAAGGGCAATCATTTCCTGTTTGTATTGTGGTATTCGTCTGGGTGACAGCATAATGTCGCATAAGGCTAGGGACATACCTGCCTGGTACACATAACCAGTGTGTTCACTCATGCCTCACTGCATATAGTCCAAGGATGTACATGTCAGGTAATGTCTAAATATTGTCTGGATGCAGTCCCTTTACCTACGTGGTGAACCATGTCCAAGCCTTTTCTGACCACTGCCACTACTTCATGGGTGACTGCAACAGTGTTATCAACCTGAGTAGCCGGGTCTGTCAACCCAGCTTGTGAGTTTATGGGGTTGTCATTGATGTGGAAATAGTGGGTCCATGTCCTCGCCATATGGTACAATGTTAGTGTTCTCTGCATTCAGCTGGAGGCCATTACCTGTCCGCCATTCCATACCCGCTGTATGATCCCACTGCAGTATGTTAACATGGGTTTGTGGATCAATGACAGCACACTACGCACAGCTGCCACAGCTTTAGGCAGGTACCTACATATGTGGGAGGTGGCAGTTTGCATTCATGCCTTCATACATGTGGGTCATTGTGGGCGGAAGCTAATCACAGGGCATACACGTCTACTTATTGCACAGACATAGGCAATACAGGGTAGAGTTGCCACCTTATCAAACGTGGGACACATCTTGTAACACTTGGCAGGACATATAACCCATGGCAAGTGCACCAGAAAGGACTTCCCTTTGTTTGCCAATATGACTGCTTCTTTGTGTCACATAGCTTATGCTGTTTGTCATACCAGTAAGGTGTTTCTGATGTGTAACTGCCTTATGCAGGTAGTAGACAACCTTAGATGTTTGTTGTCCTACACTCTGGGGACCTCTGTATTGTTTGCATCGTTGTCACAGGTTACACCTGGCTACACATGGACTGCAACCTGCAGGGAGGGACAGGTGATGGTCATAACCCCACCTCCACAGATGTCTTTGGAATGCCCTGCTGTTTGCCACATATTTTTTATGTTTGGCATAACTTTTAGTTATGTACTTACCATAACTTCGGATGTATGGGATCTTTCTCGCCTACATTCATAACTGATGGGTTAGGAGCCGATCCATCGGCTCCGACTCAGCCAACTAGTATACTAGAACGAAGTCTCTTATTGGCTGGGCTACCCTCTATCCAGGATGCACCACACCTGCTTCCCCAGATCTTGTTTGTTCGCTTTCATACTTACATGCAAATACAGAAAAAATATCAGTTACTCCAACCAACTAAAGTTCTTCAAGAGAAGATCTCCAAATGGACCAACATTTCCTCTAAATCCGAATGGAAGGGGGAAAGGAGGGTGGGTACGAATGAATGTAGGTGAGATGGATCCCATACATCCGAAGTTATGGTAAGTACATAACTAAAAGATGTAATGGGATCCTATCTCGCCTACATTCATAACTGATGGGACAGCGTCCCTAGCACCTAAATCCCGGGTGGCTCATTGGAAAACACTCCTGAGAACTGTGGAACCAAAGGAAGCCCTGCCTTGAGAAGCCACATCTATTTTGTAATGAGAAATGAAAGTGTGTGGAGAAGTCCAGGTAGCCGCAGCACAAATATCATCTATTGATAATTTGGAGTGGAATGCTACAGAAGTAGCCATTGCCCTGGTAGAATGAGCCCTGACTGGAAAGGGAAGCTCTTTGTCAGCCTGCGAATAAATGAAACAGATGCAATCTTTAATCCATTTGGCTATGGAGGTTTTAGCCACTGGTTGACCCAACCTGTTTTTTGCAAAGGACACAAACAATTGATTTGACTTCCGCGTCTGAGAAGTCCTGTTCAAATAAAAATGCAGTTGTCTATGGACATCCAACTGATGAAAGATATATTCTGCATTATTGGAGAATTTGGGAAAAAATACAAGGAGCTCTAGGGACTGTTGAATGCAGAAAGAAGATGCTACCTTTGGTAAAAAAGAGGGATTTAATTTAAGGGACACTCTATCTTTGTGAAAAATCAAATAAGGAGAATTAGAACAAAGAGCCTGGAGCTCTGAAACCCGCTTGGCCGAAGTTATGGCCACTAAAAAAGCGGTCTTCCAAGAAAGGAATTTCATATCACAGGTAGCTGCTGGTTCAAAGGGGCGGGCAGTTAAAGCAGCCAGGACCATATTTAGGTCCCAAGGGGGCACAGGATGAGATATTGGGGGCCTAAGGAGCCACGCTCCTTTAAGGAAAGACTTGCAAAGCTTGTTTGCCATTAATGAAGGTTCAAAAGAAACATGAAAATTAGAGATGGCCGCTAGCTGAACCTTAATCGTGGAAACTGAAGAGCCCAACTGAAAAAGAGAGGCCAGGAAATTTAAGACCTCCAGTACTGGGGCAGTAAGAGGGTCTATACCTCATCGCTGTGCCCAAAGGGCAAACCTCTTCCATTTGCTGGAATACAGTTTGATAGTGGAAGGTTTGTGAGAAGAGGACAAAATGTGGATAACCTCCGAAGAGAGGAAACTGTCCCTGACTAAGGATGGAAGTGGAGTAACCAAGCAGCCAACCTCAAGGACCTGAGAGATGGGTGAGACTGTCCTGACTGATGAGTCAACAGGTCTGGCACTGGGTCCAGAAACCATGGACCTTCCACCGCATACCTCCGAAGGAAAGGGAACCAAACCTGACGAGGCCAGTGCGGGGCAATCAAAATCATGTTGCTCTCCAGGTAAATTGCCTTCTGTATCACCCTCGGCAGGAGGGGAACCGGAGGGAAGGCATAAAGGAGACCGGGGGGCCAAATGTGGGTTAGAGCGTCCCTGGGAATCTGTCCCTGAGAGAGAGTCAGAGTGAAGAACTCTCTGCACTTCGCATTTTGGGGGCTGGCAAACAAATCGCAGCAAGGGAGACCCCATTTGGCGAAGATTTTCGCGGCCACTCTTTGGTTGAGGGACCACTCGTGGGGTAACAGGATAGTCCTGCTTAGTCTGTCCGCAATCACATTGGATTTCCCCGGGATGTGCGTTGCCATTAGGAAGCGGTTGGTAGCTACCGCCCAGTGCCAAAGTCTCATGGCTTCTCTGCACAGTGGGTATGACCTGGTCCCGCCTTGCTTGTTTATATACCAAACTACCGACATGTTGTCGGATAGGATAGCAATCAGACCTTGCGGGAGAGCGTGATGGAGAGCTTGTAGTACCAGTAGCACCGCTCTCATTTCCAGGATATTGATGTGTAAATGCGCTTCCTGGGGTTGCCATGTGCCTTGGACAGACCTGTCCAGATAATGACCCCCCCACCCTACCTGGGAGGCGTCCGTGGTCACAGTGGCAATGGGGGAATGAAGGATAAAAGGTCGCCCCTGGTCGAGATTGGATCAGAGGAGCCACCAACGCAGATCTCGACGGCAACTTTCCGTAATCATAACCAAGTGGTTCAAGGGAAGTTCCTGATAGGACCATTGAACCGAAAGTAGCCATTGCAGCACTCGCATGTGCAGTCTGGCTAAGGGGACTAGGAGAATAGCTGATGCCATCGACCCCAATACCTGCAGAATCAGATTGGCCGGAGCTCTTGATAGGGGGAGGCAGGATCGAACTTGATTCTGCAAAACCTGAATCCTTTCTGCCGGTAAGAAGGCGCGCATCCTTCTTGTGTCTAACTCTGCGCCTATAAAGGTAATATGCTGAGATGGCTGTAGCACAGATTTTTCCCAGTTGAAAGTGATTCCTAGGAAACGGCCCAAGCTGACTGTGGCCATGAGCGACTGAATTAGTAGATGCTTGGAGGTGGCAGTAAGGAGCCAGTCGTCTAGATATGGAAACACTTGGAATCCTAGACTTCCCAGGTGAGCAGTCACCACTGCCAGACACTTGGTGAACACCCTGGGGGCTGTGGTGAGACCAAAGGGCAGTGCTTGAAACTGGAAATGACTGTCTCCCAGGCGGAAGCGTAAATGACTCCTGGACTTTTGACTTATCAGAATGTGATAGTAAGCGTCCTTGAGATCTATGGAGCACATCCAGACATCCTTCTCCAATAGTGGGAGAATGGACTGAAGAGTGACCATTCGGAATTTGGACTTTTTCACAAAGCGATTCAATGAACTGAGGTCCAAAATGGGCTTGAAGTCCCCTGTCTTTTTTGGCACCAAAAATAGTCTTGAGTAAGTTCCTGATCCGATCTGATCGGCGGGGACAGGCTGGATGACTCCTTTTTCTAGCAGCTTTGAAACCTCTATTGCTGCTTGATCCCGCTGACTGGGTGGCACGTCCAGGATTTCCCTGAAGGGAAGGGGGGGCTTGATGAAGGGAATGAGATAGCCTCCGGTAATAATCCGGAGCACCCACTGGTCGCTGGTAATAGCTTCCCAAGCCTGTGGGTGTTCCGCAAAACGACCCCCAACTGGCTCCGGAGCTGCACAGTCGGGCACCAACTCAGGGACGGTGAGCGTAGGAGGAACCACGAAAGGAATCGCGGTCTCCAGAGTTACGGGGGCCTCTGCCGCCTCTGGGACGGCGTCTTCCCGAATTCCCCCCCCCGCCTCTAGAGGGGGGATCACTGGGTGGAGTAGGGAAAGACCTCTGAGTTTTCCTGAACCACATTTTCCCTCCTCTCTGGGCCTTGGGGTAAGGCCTAAAGGGAGCGGAAAAACGGGCCCCAACGGCAGTCAAGGTCTTGCCCTCCTGCTCGCACCGAGTCAGTGTGTCCTTCACCTTGGGTCCAAACAAAGAGGACCCATCAAAAGGGGCGTCGGCGAAGGAAGACTTGAAGGCCTCCGCAAAGGAACACAAGCGTAACCAGGCGTGTCTCCTAAGGGCCACGCCTGTTCCGCTAACTCTACTACCCCTCGGCCGCATACGAGATGAGCCTCATGGACGAGTTCACAATGGATGATAAGGTAGTCATCTGGGCGCCAACAGTGTGGGCTAACGCCTCAGGTAGATTACCTGTGAGGGACTCACCTAGCTCTTTAAGGAGGTCCCTTTGGAGCCTAGTAAAATGACACAGGTAATTCAGCGACCGTAAGGTAAAGGCCGCTGAAGAAAGGGTACGCTTCCCGTACCTATCCATGCTCCTGGAATCCTTATTAGGAGGGTGGATAGACGTTGAAGCCTCTGCCACGTCCTGCTGTGTGGCAGATGCCACCACCATCGCATCTACAGGAACTCCTTTCGTTAAAAATTCCTTTTGAGGGGGGGCTGAAAGGAATTTGTTGGGTCTTGCAGGCACCGGTTCCACAGAGTCAGGGTGCTCCCTAGCCCTTCGAGAAATTAAATCAAGTAACTCATCGAAGGGTGGAGACACCCAGGAGGTGGAGGGCTGGGCCCCGAAGGCCTTGAGGAAGACTAACTCCTCAGTGGAAGGGGTTTTGGCCTGCCAATCTCCTCTCTGTCTCAGAATCTCAAGGATATCCGAGAAAGAGACATCATCCGAAGATGATTTTGGGGACCCCTCCGCATCATCGAGGTCAGTGTCAGATGTGATAGACTCATCTTGGGAGTCCACGTGCTTCCTCTTGCACAATTTCTTCCATGGAGGCTCATCCGAAGCGGTTTCGGACGGACCCCCCGGAAGAAGGGAACCCCCCACGGGGGTATCCTCAGGCCCTGGGACCCCGCTGTCATGGGACTGCAGTACGCCAGAAGCACCAGTCTCTAGGTCTAGGGACGGTGAGATGGAAACCTGCTGAGCTGGCAAGGACATGGCCAGCGCGCTCCTCATGGCCTCAAAGGCAGGACCTCCAGACTCCATGGAGGTCACTGGCCGAGAGACCACGACGGCACTAGGAATCCCCGCAGCCGATGCTTCGAGGGGAAGACTAGGCACCGAAGCACCTAGCTCCAAGATGTTCCCCTCAGCCCTGGCTGAGGAAGTTCCGGTACCAAACCCCGAACCCGAGGACAGGGTAGGAACAATGGTCGGAACCGATAAACTCCGAAGGGGTCTCGGTTCCGACTGTACGGCTCCACCTTGCTCCACCATCACCGACTCCAACGGCTCCGAGGAAGTTGGAGGAGGAATCGAAAGCTTCGAGGGGGGGATTGGCTCCGGGGCCGAATGGGCTGGAGCCGAGACCATTTTTGCGAAAACCGGAGACTGGAAAAGCCTCTGAATAACTCTATCCAAATCCGAATCAGATAATTTGGAGGATCTAGAGGAAATAGAAAGGGGCCGAGATGACTTCTCTCTCGGCTCCGACAAGGTAGGGGACTGGCTCCGAAAGGGCTCCAACACTATCGGCACCGGATCCGACACAGTATGAATAAGGATCGGCGCTGAAGGAGCTTTCGGAGACGAGGGGGAAGAGTCTGAGCTGCACACCTCCATCGGCTCTGAGACCAATGGAACCGAGGGAGGTGATTCGCCTCTCGATGCTCCAACCTGCGGCTCCGAAACTAATGGAGCAGAGGAAAGAGGCATCGAGGCAGACCCTTCGACCCTCGGCTCCGAAGTCAGTGGAGCCGGGAAGAAGAGGTCGACTTATGCTTCTTAGTAGTCGGCTCCGACGGACTGGTCGGAGCCGACGACCTTTTCTTTTTAGAAGCAGTAGCAGAAGATGAAGCCAAAGCTTCCTCAAAGGAGGGCTTAATAAGGCCCTTCAGGATTAATTTATTTTTACGTTCTTGAAGAACCCTAGCGGAAAAGGCATGGCACACACTACATGTCTCTTGCAAATGCTTTGGCCCTAAACAATAAACGCAAATGGCATGACTATCCGTGATAGACATTTTATAATTGCACTTAGTGCACTTTTTAAAACCAGATTTCTGCTCTTTAGCCATTTTCACCAACAAACTAATGTAATAGTGGAACAATCTAACTGCCACACAAAAAACAGTACTTCACCAAAACTTTAAGCGCGAGAATAGGGCGCGAGCCCTCTGAACACAAGATTTACCTCACAAGGAGAAAGAACAACAGCAACAAAGGGAACACAACGACGGGCAAAAGCCCTCTAACTTAAACGGGCTTTACCCGGAGAAGAAAAAGGAATAAAAAAGACAACACACTCACTCCACTAAGAAGGGCAAAGGCCCTCTAACTTAAACGGGCCTTGCCCGAAGTACCAACAGATACAAAAATGCCAATAACACTCAAACAATACACAAACTTAAGGATAGCTGTTAAAACAGCTGTTGATTGAATTTATGAGGAAACCCCAGGTCAAAAGACCAGAAAAAAGAAGAAAATACACTTAGCTCCAGCCAAGTCGAGACCACGTCTAGCTTGATAAAGCGGCAAACGAGATATGGGGAAGCAGGTGTGGTGCATCCTGGGATAGAGGGTAGCCCAGCCAATAAGAGACTTCATTCTAGTATACTAGTTGGCCGAGTCGGAGCCGATGGATCGGCTCCGAACCCATCAGTTATGAATGTAGGTGAGATAAGATCCCATTACATCATTGCTGTTTTCTGGCAAAGTTGTGTGAATTCATTACAGACAGACGTTACACTGTACTGACAGATATTTTCCTGTCACACTTCATACCCTTTGGAAAATGCATGCAAATGCACAACCTGCTATGCTATCTCCTGTATATGTTTGCCAGAGCAATATTTAAAGACTGACCCTAATATGTGGGCTTTGTCCCACTTTTATGCATGGCAGTCTCCAGATGTCTTTCTGTAAAGGGTCAAGAGGTATGCTTGTGGCCATAACACAGGCACACTGTTGCAAGGGGACACACACACACACACACACACACACACACACACACACACACACACACACACACACACACACACACACACACACACACACACACACACACACACACTCATGATCTGCCCTTGTTGATAGTAGATTTGCTACCTGGCTAGTTATATGTACAATAGTGCAATATACATAGCGCATGAACCACAAAGGCTAGAATGTTTTGCAGTGACTGCCACTACTACTCTGAAGTTAACAGGGTGGCACAGGTACAAAAATGGTATAGGCATTGCACACACACACAGGCAAGCCAGCTACACTGCTACAGAGGATATGCACACACAGACACATGCTCACACAGTCGCCAGTATTGACATTACAACCCCTACCAATCTAGATGTATGCAGTATAGTGCTATGTCCTTAATGCATATGCCATGGAGTTGATATGCATGGGGCATACCTCTCATCCTGTTAGAACAATACATGAGGAAAAAGCCTTCAATAATGGGTTAAAACAGGCCCAAAAATAGGGACAGACTTTACATATTGCTCCTACAAACATAGATAACCGATAGAGGTACCAGTTTCATATTACCATTACTTTTGTGAAGGATATGAAGTCTGACACTCAGATGTAGGTCATT
The DNA here is from genome assembly GCF_019279795.1 of Protopterus annectens. Classification (NCBI taxonomy): domain Eukaryota; kingdom Metazoa; phylum Chordata; order Ceratodontiformes; family Protopteridae; genus Protopterus; species Protopterus annectens. The sequence goes on from NC_056745.1 coordinate 609,109,295, forward strand.
AATGTCTGACTTCAGCTCTTAATGCTTTGCCAGTGATTAGCAAGGAAATCATATGTTTATGACACACAGACAAAATATATGAGCCAATCATCTGGACATTCTGGAAAACCATAAACATTTGTGAGGTATGGCCCACAGAGTGTGAAACAGTGCATCTAAGGTTAATGGCATCAACAGGCCCTGTCAATTACTACAATGGGGGGTGTGAGTAGGGCAGAACAGGCCTCAAAATGGTATAACCAATCCACACACACACACACACACACACACACACACACACACACACACACACACACACACAGACACATACACACACGCGCACACACACACACACACACACACACACACACACACACACACACACACACACAGTTGGCAGGCTTGAGATTAGAACCCCTGTCTATCTAGTTTATTGTACTATAGTGCTACATACTGATCACATGTGCCACAGAGCTTATATGCCTGCAAAGTGTCCAATGCTGTATCTAAGGTGGATGACATCAGCAGGCCCCGTAAAGTAGAATGGGTGGTTTACAGTGTGGAACAGGACTCAAAATGGTCAAAGCTACAAACACACATGCACACACACACAGTTGCCAGTGCTGAGATTAGAATTCCTACCTATCTAGTTGTATATACTACAGTGCTACATACTTTTCCCATGTACCACAGAGCTTATATGGCTGACGAGTGTCCAGCATTGCTTCTAAGGTGGATGACATGTACAGGCCCGGTACAGTTGTGCAATGGTGGGTTCACAGGATGGAACAGGCCTTAAAATGTACTGTCACTGCACACACATAGGCAGCAAATATAGACAGCCACAAGGGGATATAAACACACACACACACACACACACACACACACACACACACACACACACACACACACACACACACACACGCACACACAGACTGGCTTGCAACTGTTGGGATTAGAACCACTACCTATCTACACTATAGTGCTACATACTTATTGCATGCTAGACAAGGCTTATTAATGTGAAGAGTGTCTGACACTGCTGTTGGGGTGGATAACATCAGTAGCTCCTGATAGGTGGGCCACTGTGGATATTGCTAGTATCAGACCCATAAAATGGGTGACCATTACACAGACATAGGCCTGTTGGGCATGTGTATTCTGCTGTAAATGTAATAGATACAGAAACACACATACACACACACAAACACAAGACAGGTGATGTGAGATTACAACCCCTACCTCACTACTATTACACAACGGAGCTCACCTTCGTACTTGCATATGTCACTGGTTAGAACTGGTGTGCAAATGGCTGCAGCAGTACTTCAATGTATGCCTTTCAGGGTCACTCGCTCTCTTTCTATCAATCTATATGCCTCCCCCCTCCCCATGTCTGCCTGTCTATAATTGTTATATTTGTATATGTTACCTATATATATATATATATATATATATATATATATATATATGTATGTATATCCCACAAATCAGATGCAGATATATCGTATATGTGCCACATACAGATAGATGGGGGTAATCCTGTCTGATGGTGGTGATGACAGACAGTTAAGGTGTACATAGCTGTGTATGCAAAGGCATATATGGACAACACAGCTCAATAGTCAGATGTGGGTTTAGACATGGGCTGTAATCCTTTTAAGTGTAAGAGTATGCCCAGTATGACCCTCAAGTAACAGTGGGACTCCAGTCCAGAGCTACCTGTAGTCCGGTCCAGGATTTTGTGTTCTACATCCAAATGGCTTACAAACATATGTAAACAGTCCGGCACCTCAGTGTTACACTGGCTGAAGGATCTCCTGGCTGTGTGCTACCTTATTAACTGAGTCATTTCCTGGGGTAGGTACAGAGTGCATTGGACTGAGCAGAGTTTTCCATATGTGTGGTATATTCTACATAGCACTGTGACTCCCTGGTATGTCAGTGGCATATCCGCATAGAGTAATTTGAGGGAGCATTGACCGAATTATTTACTGACTCCATACCCTGCAGGGAACTAGTTTACAGCAGAAATTGTTCTAGTGTGCACATTCTAGGTTTGTCTGTTTAGTGGTTTCCCCTTCACCTTATATGTGTCTCTTTCTCCTTCTGTAGTCCAATCAGAGCCTTTGTCCACAGTTGCTGGTGTTATGTATTTGTAGTTATGGTGTGAGTGGGGTAGAAGTCGTAACATCACACAAAGGGTTACAGACTTCACACCTCTGACTGTACTTGTTTAGCAGGTTGCCCATCATTGTGTCCCATAAATCTGCTGTGGTCCTCAGACGGTTTGTGTTGCACTGTCATTATAAGGCTACATGCTGGACATAGCTCTCACAAACTCTTACAGACAGACATCTGGACAGGCCCAGACATGGGGGCAGCCTCTTAATATTGCTCTTCCAAACATAGACAGTTGGTAGAATGGTTTTGCATTAGTTTGCATTTACTTATGGGTATGACATCTGCATTTCAACTGTCTGTCATTAATGTTTTCACATCAACCTTTATTGGTTTACAAATAGTTTGCCAGGCAAATACAATGTTACGTCAAGCAGAACAGATATATGAGGCATACGTGTGGACATTCTGTGACACCCTGTCATTCCAGGGTTATGGATGGTGTCCACTGACATGTTTTCGGTACTAACACAGTAATGTGGCAACCTTTATATCCTGACACTAGACTGAGCTGTCACAACCTGCTGTTCTACTAGGCACTGTGTAGGTTACTCAGAGCTATGTACTATCCATATGTGTGGCTCCCTGACCCTCCATTGTCCAGCTTTCCTGCAGTAACAAATATTGACTTCTGGACAGTGTGTACAACTCCTACCATTGGTGTAGCTGACATGCAAAATAGCTGGCACGGTCAGTCTCGAACCATGGACTCTGACAACCACAGTACTGTACTTAAACCACTAAGCCACAACAGCCACCAGTAAGTGCTGTCTACTTCCTGGCATTATTAACCACAAACATACATAGCACATTGACCTCTGCATATTGCAGAAATGGTACAAGTTATCAAGTTGATTGTGACAGCCCTGGGAATGTGTGGTCTGCTGCTATAACCTTACAGACATTTTATTTATTTATTTATTTTACATTTGTTAACTGGGCTAGTCCAACTGGATACATGTCCATTTTCAGTGGAGGCCCGAGGAGAAAAGCTCCGAGTTTTCAAAACATTTAATGTTACAAGTAATTTAAAAATAACAATACAAAAATGTATAGCAAAATGTTACAAGAACAAGATTTGTTCATAGTAAAAAAAATGATTTGACTATTTTTCCCACAAAAAAAACAATAAGTAAGTAAATCAAGAAAAGATGGGGATATAAGGTTACTAAGGACATCTACAGGATAAGACAGGATTTGGAAAACAGGATTGGTGGTTAGATGGGATAGGTAGAGCTGGACAGAGTAGAAAGGTCAGTGAGTAATTATGATATAAGGATAAACTTTAACAGAGAAAAATTTGAGGGAGACATGGTAGAGCAGAGGATAAGGAAATGAAAAAGCAGATTAGTCAGGGTTATTGCAAGAGCATAACCAGTGGTTGGAGAGGAAATGTTTAAGGTTAGTTTTGAATAATGGGAGAGATGTAAGAGCTGTTAGGTCAGTTGGTAGGAGGTTCCATATTTTACCAACAAAGTTAGAGAAAAGAGATTGTCCTGCAGAATTATTAGATAAAGAAGTTTGCATCTGCATTTTTTTAGTTGAGCGTAACTTTTTCAGGTTATGGTATGGCGTTATGAGGGTAGAGAGAGTTGGGGTATTGTTAGGTTGATAAAGGACTTTATGGGCAATAATAAGTTGGTTAAATTGTAGGAGGTGAGGTAATTCAAGCCAGCCTAGTTGTTTTAGGTTTTGACAGTGATGAGTCCTATAAGGTGAGTTAGTGGCGAATCTGGCAATGTTATTATAAGATTTAGCTAGTTTGTTATGATTATATTGGGACAGGTTAGTATAGATGGGGGAGGCATATAATAGGGTAGAGAGTAAGTGAGTTCTTGCTATTGTAGATCTGGCTAGTGGAGATAGAAATTGTTTAATTCTATATAGAGATCCGAGTTTTTGTTGGTAGATTTTATTATAGTGTTAATGTGAGCGTTAAATTTAAGTTGATTATCTATTGTGATTCCTAGGAGTTTGGTGGTGGTGTCAGGAGAAATTATGGTACCATTGTTGGATTGAAGTGTAAAATGAAGAGGGGGAGATGTGTGTGAGGGTGTAAACAGCAATAATTTGTTTTTTTTAGGGTTGAGGAGAAGACAATGGTTAGAGAACCATTTTTCTATTGTGGTGAAGGATTTTTGTGTGAGAGAATGTAGGTCAGTTTGGGATTTTGCTGAGCAAATAATTGTGGAGTCGTCGGCGTATTGAATGCAGGTAGAGAAGGGGATAGAGAGATGAAGGTCATTAATGAAAACGGAGAATAAAAGTGGGCCTAAGACATACATGTTACTGCAGTTCTATGTGAATATGGGTGCGTTGGGGGAGGGGGACTTACCTCTCAACTGTACACATCTTCACAGACTGTCCAGATGTTTGGCTCATATTTTGGGTCCATTTTTCATAAAACCTGTGGTTGTGTGTCAAATAATACTGGCATAATTTAAGACTGAAGTTAGAAAGTAATTACAGACATCTGAGTTTCAAACATCTTGCCCTTCAGAGAATGTTACTGCAACACTCGCTATTCTATCAACTTTCTATGTTTGTAAAAGAAATATTTAAGAGATGTCCCTGTTTTGGGGCCTTTGCCTCATTTCTTTATGGCTTTGTACAGACTTCTTGCTGTAAGAGGTTTAGAGCTATGTATGGGACTCCAACATTGACATCCATGCATTTGTCCTATGACACCGCTGTTTGTAGGTCCCTCACACAGTGCAGTGGATTTTGCTAGCTTAGAGCCTACTGCATATTGTGGGGCAGCCAGTATTTGGGAGAGCTCCTGCTGTCCCACATAGCTGGCCATCGTGTGCTGCTATCCTGGTAACCCATTCCATTCCCATGCACTGATTTGTTTGCAGTTAAAAGCATTCTGTAGTCTCCTTGCTCCTTTATCTGTTTAAAACTTTCATTTTGCGACTCACTGCTGTTCTTCTGCTGTGATAAACATTTCTGTAGTGCTTACTGTCTAAAAGAGTGTAGGCTAGTAGCTTTAGTATTGTCCCAGTTCAGATTTGCTGTCTCTGGGCCTGTTTGTTTTTGCAGTGGTTGTTCGGAGCACGTAACCAGGACATCTTGAATTAGCAGAAGCCTTTCTTTACCTTCGTGGCAAGATTGTGGTGACTGGCTGCTGGTTGGTAGAGGTTGGATGGTTTAGGGCTTTGAGCAAGCACTGATTGCTTCTTTTGAGCTTTTTTTTTTTTTGAAGTTGTTTAATGTTGTATCTAACTTTGAGAGGATTTCTGCCTATACACACTGAGCCGAGAGGAGGAGAGACATTGACTACAACTTTGATCTGAGATATATAACAATAAGTATCCTGTTTTTTTCCGTTCATTTTTACTAGTCATTGCTTCTAGCAATTTATATATAGCACTCTGTATTGCCTGCTGCATACTTTGTACTGTATTTTATTGCTATTAACTAATCAGCATAGTTAAACTAAAATTGTCTGCCTTAAAGGGCCTGATAAATAAGGTTTTTCCTTTCACACTGTTTGTAAAGCTTTTTAGCTAGTTTTACTGTGTGAAAGGTATTAACATGAAATTTTCTCTACTTGTTAAGCACCTATATGTTTTTTTTCGATTTCCTGCCAAGGAGTGTATCAGTCAACTAATTTGTTTACAGTTAAAAGCATTCTGTAGAGTCTCCTTGCTCATTTATCTGTTTAAAACGTTCATTTGTGACTCACTGCTGCTCTTCTGCTGTGATGAACATTTCTGTAGTGTTTAGTAGCTTTAGTACTGTTCCCAACCCTCCCTTCCCGTTGGTGTGTTGCTGTTATACTTGGTGACTTTGCAGTTGCCCGCCCCTTTGATCTGGGACACTCCTCCCAGTCTAGTGTCACTAGCTCATTCTACCTAATACAGAGAGAACATTTGAAAAGGCCAATCCACTTAGTTTCCTAACCTTGAATTATTTTCTGCTTCTCCTCTCTTCCTTTCCTTTACAAAAAAAAAATACTTTGCTAGAATCTCCCTGTGTTCTGCTTAACTGTAAAAATAATTATGCTAGTTTCCTGCCTTTCCTGTAATTAGTCAAGTCCAGATAGAGATTTGCTATATCCAGGATTGTTTGTAAGCTCCTGAGCCCCCCCCAAGCCTTTCTGTGTTGGAGGGAAGCCTCTAGCTTATCAGTGGGAGTGGTAAGCACTAGGTAACCTATCTACCATGAGTGGTTCTGGCCCAGAAATTGTAGTTACTGGCCGTTTGGGCAGTTTTTCCATCTCTCTCTCAACTTTCTGATTTAAAAGTCCACATTTGCACTCATTTCTCCCCTTTCCTGTAACTAGTCTAGTCCAGATACAGATTTGCTGTACCCAGGACTGTTTGTAAGCTCCTGAGGCCCCCAATCCTTTCTGTGTTGGAGGGAAGCCTGCTAGCTTATCAGTGGGAGTGGTAAGCACTAGGTAACCTATCCACCACATAAGGAGTGGTTTCTGGCCCAGAAATTGTAGTTATTGGCCTTTTGGGCAATTTTTCCATCTTTCAACTTTTTGATTTAAAGGCCTGCATTTGCACTTCTTTCCTGTAACTAGTGTAGTTCAGATACAGATTCTTAGTTTTAGCTCTTGAATTTGCTTATTTGTGCTCAGCACATGTTCAGAACTTGCTGTAAGCACCAAATAAGCTACAAATTACTACAGCACTCAATCTTCCTCATTACCTATAAGAAAACAGTTTTTGTACTTACTTTCCTCATTTGTTTAGAGAAAAACAGCTCTTGCACTCACTTTCCTCACTTGTCTAGAGGAAAATAGTTTTTTATTCAGGCATGTCCAAGGGTCAGCTCCCAGTGTTCTCTCCTGTCTATCTGATAAATCTGGGCATCTTGGGGCAATATAGCAATTGCCTCATGTACACAGACAACCCTCTCCTCCTACCACCCAACACTACAACATGTGAGAGATGCACTTATCTAGCCAAACTGGAGGAAAAGCTCTCTCCAACCAAGACTGAACTTGACAGTCACGAGGAGAAGGTAAACACTTGCACCACACCACACTCATCACATAGTCCCAATAAACCTACACCACCAAAATCCATACATAGAAACACAAAAATATCTGCGGAGGCTCTCAATAATAATCTGCTCAAGCAACAGAGACCTCCAAAGCAGAAAGGCAAGCAACCTCCACCCCCCAACACAACCCAAATGACACAGAGCCCACAGACTCAGTGTGCCACTCAACCACAGCCCATAAGGCAAAACAACGTACCCAACACACTAGTCATAGATGACTCTATAGTCAGGCACACTGATGTCCCACTCACCAGGCTAAACAAGGAGAAGGTTACTGTCAGCTGCCTGTTGGGTGCCAGGATCCGTCACATAACCCACGCACTCGGGTCATTCCACAAGTACAAATATGACTCTGTCATTGTCCATGTTTGTGTGATTGACGTGAGATGTACCTCCCTGGACTACATGAAAAGAGACATGGAAGAGCTCTCCGATCTTGTAGCCCAGGCAGGTATGACCCTAGCCGTGAGTAGCATCCTGCCATCGCCCAGAATGATACCGCAGTACAAGGACAAAATAATTAACTTCAACAATTGGCTAAGCTTCTGGTGTCATTCTAAGGGGATCCAATATCTGTCTGCCTGGGACGACATGGTCGACAGACCACAATGCTTTGCCAGATATTGCCTGCACCTGTCACCCATGGGATTCTGGATACTGGCTAAGGCTCTTGCTGCCCCTATAGTGCCTTTTTTAGGCAAGGTTCAAATGAGAAATTCACCACTGTAACAGGAACAGGCAAGCAAAAACTAAGGGTAATGCTACTCAATGCTAGATGTCTAAATCTCAAAATGCACTCCCTCATGGCACTCCTTAAAATGGAGTACATCAACATCTGTTGCAGTAACTGAGACCTGGTTCAAAGCTCCAGAGAGCACCCCTGCATTACCAGGCTATAACTCATACCACACTTTTCGGCCACCTAACCTGGACTGGAACACCAAAGGCAGAGGTGTGTCCATATTCATTAAGGATAGCCACACATCCAGGCTAGTTGCTCAGCATAATACATCCGAGGTTATCCAAGTGCAACTAACTCTGGGCAAAACGGCAATCCAAATTGTAGCTTGCTACTGATCCTCCACCATGCCCCAGGATTCCCACTCCTCTTTTCTTGATATACTGGAAAAAATTAGGGTTCAACCAAACACCCTAATAATGGGCAATTTCAACTACCCCACCATTACCTGGGAAAACTACTCATGTGCCAACTCCTTCACTCAACGTTTCCTGGAATTCATACATTCCAATGCCCTGGATCAACTTATCCACACCCCCACCAGAGGCAACAATATCCTAGACCTAGTCATTACCAGCATGAGAGACTGGTGTTCCACACCTGAAGTCAACTCCTCGTTGGTGAGATCCGACCATAAGCTAATCACCCTAGATAGCCACATCCCGCCCCCAACCCCCCATTAAGAAAACCATGGTAAAAAATTTCTCCAAAGCCAACTTCATGCTTTTTAAGACACAAGTGGCGAACTTCATGACACCCATGCAAATGGGCAACAGAGTTACGACTTCTGAATCCTACCCAAATGCACTCTATAAGCACTTACACGAGTGCATGGATTGTGCTATCCCAAACAGAACCAAGATGCTATCCTCCAAAAAAGGAAGCCAGTCTGGTGGTCTCCTGCCATAACCAAACTCTACAACAGAAGGAAGAAACTGTTGCAAAAGAGAGTAAAATCCCATGAGTGGAGGAGTTCCCTCGTCAGCCTCAGTAAGAAGCTGAGATACCTTACAGGATCCTTCAAAGCTAGCTACGAAGAAAAAAATTGGCACTGATTCTAGGGACAACCACAAAGCATTCTATAGCTATGTCAAAAATCTCAATGGCAACACCCAGATCTGCTCTGAGTTACATCACAACGGCACGAAAATTACAGAACCAACTGATATTGCCAACATCCTGGAGATAAGTTCAGTGCTAAATTTACCCCCCCACCCCCTAAAGGACCCATATTTATACAGGAAAAATGCAGAGTCCCTGTAATCACAACTACACAGGTAAAAGCTGCACACTCTAAAGCCAAAAACACAGCATCCATGGGACCGGACAACATCTCAGGCTGTGTTTTACACAAACTTCAGAACGAACTAGCTCCCCACCTGGATGCAGATGTCTGTGAGATCCCCATGATGCTCCCAGTAGGTCTTTAGAAAGTACCTGTAGCTAGTATTCTTAAGGCTACACATACCTCTGTTTCCACTGGGATGGGTTCCACTCTGTTGGCTCTGAGTTGAGGCCGGCAGTGCTCGGTGAGTTGCTATAGTATGTCCCTGTCCACCCTGTAGCACTCTACTATCTCCATCCCATGTAGCCCCTGAATGGTTACCCTGGATCTGAACACTCTTCTCTTCTCAGTCTGGGCCTATTGTCAGCATCGTCCTTATCACTGACCTCAGCCTGTAGTGCATACAGATGTAGCAGAGCAGCCGCAACTCCTATCATTTTGTCAGTTAAAATTCTCAAGTGTGTACTTCAATGGTGTAGAGTATGTGGGAAAAATCAGATTGAAGGGTGTATGCATACTTTATACTGGTGTGCTGCAGATGCAACCTGTGTGATTGGCTGATTATGATACATTCCACCTGCCAGCTATAGTACTGAGGGTTTTGAATGGGCCAGTGTCACTGGAACAGGGCTTACCAGTCATTTATGCTTCATTGGCTTTCCTAGGCTATTTCCCCCCTTTTTTTTAATTTCTTCAACTGCTAAGCTCCACACAAACCTGGGGAGCTAGTATAAACACTGCTGAGAAGAAAGAGCCTTCCCTGTACACGGTCACACTTAGGTTTTCTTCAATGAGCTAAGCATAGCTTAGCAGTCTCAGACACACATCTCTGCTTAGCTGTGCTTAGTTGAGCACAAACAGGAGCCGCTGAGCTCCAATTTGCTTACACAAACCATCACACATACTCTTTTCATGTCAGCTGCCTCTTCTGCCTATACTACCATGGTTCTAGCTCTTACACAGTTAGTACCTGCGGACACAGTGGCCCATTTTGCTAGTCAATAAACTTGTCTTATTTACATACACCTAATTGCGTATACCCTGGATACTGCACTACACCACAGCCTATGTTCTTAGCAGCCACTATAACCTGCCACTGTATGACTCTGCATGCTGGCCACTAATCTAGGAAAAATCAAAATAGCTTTAAATGTCATATGTCTCAATTTTTATTATTTTTTTCAAAATAGCACATTTGTGTGTCGCTGAGCATTGCTTAAATGTGGCATATGTCTTAAAAAAAGTAAAACTTTTAATATATTGCATTACTTTTTTACATCATGCCTATTGAACACTGTACAACCTTTTATTTGGGCTGTTAAAGCCCCTGTTTATTTTTTATTCTCTGGTACACGGATTGTAACCCCGTACATTTTGGAGGCTTGCACAGCACCTACACAGGTGCCTTTATGCTTCTTGGATCACAAAATCACCTCATCTGCATGTTTTTTACCAGCAGATGAGGTATTTGCATTCCACGGACACCTCTGGGTCCACAGTGTCAGGATGCTCGTACACGCCTCGAGCCTTGTTTCCTGGATTGCTCGGCGGCCACATTCCCTGTTCGAGCCTTACCAGTATTCTTACATGGAAATTCGCTCTCTGTAAGGTTTACTGAATTAACCCCTTAATCTTACAAAATAAATGACAGGTAAGTCATCACAGACTGAACACAAGCAGTACACATTATTGCCCCTGTTCAAGTAAAATATTGCCCCACATTTAAAGTTTTACAAAACACTACAAAGTTTGCATAAGCAGTACTTTTCCAAAAGAAATAAGCCTTTATACTACCCAAAGCTAAAGTAGTGTTCTCCAATAGGAAACAGACAGTAGTTAAGAAATAGTGCATATATTAAAGAGACCATAAAACTTATACACACATAGTATTAAAAAAACAAAACAAAAAAAAAAAACTTTTTTTGTGATTATAAAGGGCTTGCCCCCCCCCCCCCTGCAAAAACAATTAAAATTGGTTTACTCTGCTCCTGGGTAATCTCGGGAGCATGTGTCAGCCTTTGTAGTTTCAACATTTTCAAGTCAGATTCTGAGTACCAGTTTAAGTCCACAGTTGATCCAGTGCCCCACATCCATATATGTATATACATTTATTGGCTTTGTTGACTGGGAAAAGTCTGACTGGGTAAAACCCGTTTTCAGCAGAGGCCTGGGGAGAAAAGCTAAACATTTAAGTTACACATGATTCACGTTTATAATTGCAGGGTAAAACATCTGTTCATGAGCTTAGTTACATGATTTTTAAATATTTCTTCCATGAATATAGCATTTTTATCACAAAAAAAAAAAAAACACACGAGAGACATTAACATAAATTGGCTAATTATTGAAGAGAAAAATAAAATACAACAGTTAATGTATTTACAGCATGATGGCTGCAGGGAAAAGATCAAACTCAGGTGTTTTTGAGGTTAGTATTAATTTGCAGACAGACAAGTAGTAATTAAAAACTTATGATAAGAGAGATACAAAAGAAGAAATTCTGGAAATGAGCAGGAAGATAAATGGAGAGAGGAGGAATTGTAGTTAGTGATGGGGTGTGAGAGGAAGAAATGTAAGAGTTTAGGAAATTAGTGCAGTATGAGGAGGAGTGATAAGGTACGAATGATTGGGAAGCAAACTGTAAGAGTTGGAGAAAAATAATCTTATTAAAGCCAGCCAGGTGAGCTGGAAGAACAGTCATCTTTGGCCTAGGTGCTATTTAAGCAAAGTTTTGAAGCTATTAATGTTTTCTACCTGTTTTAGTTATCTGCGGTGGTGCAGCGGTAGCGTTGTTGCCTCACAGCAAGAGGTTCTCCCGTTCGATTCTCAGCTAGTGTGCGGGGAGTGCATGTCCTTCCCGCGGGTCGAGTGGCATTCCGAAAGACATGCGTGAATGGGCGTGCCTTCATTGAAGGTTGGGCATCAAGCTGGCAACTCGGCACAGTGAAAATCTACTGCCAATCATTAGCGGACCAGAGTTCCGCTGTGGTGACCCCTAACTGGGAAAAGCCGAAAGACAACAGCGTCTTCTACCTGTTTTAACTGTGTGGAGATTTCATTCCAGAGTTTTGTCACGTAATAAGAGTAGACAGATTCTCCAGCAGTGTTGAATGTGTCAGTGATATATCATAAGAATTTATTGCTAGAGCAAAGAACTCTAGTGGGTGAACAGTAAAACAGAGCATTTTGTAATGCTGAGCATTTGTATGGAGAGTACAATAGATTGTGGCAATGGTATTTTGAGTATGTTACCTGGTTTGGGAGTTCAAGCCAGTTTAATTGTTTTAACGTAAGGCAGTGGTGTGCTTTATAAGGTAGGTTGGAAATTTAGCTATTTTGTTGTAGCAGGAGGACAGTTTAGTTTTGTAAGAAGTATCGATATTTGAAAGAACAGAGAAGGAAGGAGGTATGTTGCTGCTTAGGTAATTCCAGCTTGATTTGTCAGGCAGTGTTTGATCCTATTGAGGGTGCAGAGTTTTAAGTGAGTTTTCTTGATGGAATGAAGTATGTGGTGATCAAATTTGAGGTTGTCATCTATAATGAGTCCAAGTCATTTAGTTTGGCTTATGGTTTCTACTTTTGTGTTCTTACTTGAGGTAATATGAAATGGGTGCTTATGGTTAAGGTGATGTTTTGGAGTAAACAGCGTAAGCTTGTTTTTTTTTTTTTTTGGGGGGGGGCATTAAGTGGCAAATTAGAATTTTTTTGCCATACTTCAATGTCAAGTTAAAGATTTTTCAGTGATTCCCTGTAATTTAGTTATGGATGAAGCAAAGCGGATAAGAGTTGTATCACTGGCGTATTGTACGAGAGTGGCAAGTGTTGTAACTTTATAACGGTTATTTATGAAAATATTAAATAGAAGGGGGCCAACTACTGACCCTTGGGGAACACCAATAGAGACTGGTGGAAAGGCTGAAATGATCTGTTGTCATTTATTTGCCTGCTGATGACTGCCTAAATAACTGCTGAACCAGAAGAGGGAGGAGACCTAGAGTTGCAATTTCCGAAAGGAGCTTTCGGTGGGACACTGTGTCAAATGCTTTGGAAAGGTCAAGGAAAAGTGAAGAAACAAGGTTTCCCTCATTTATATATTGCCTTACTATTTCAGTGAAGTTGAGGAGGGCAGTAGTAGTACTGGGGTTGAGCCTGAAACTGTGCTGGACGTTGGAGAGGAGGTTATGTTTGGTTATATGTTTGACAAGCTGAGAGGAAATATGTTTTTTGTGAATTTTATTTATTTATTTATTTTATTTTACGTTTGTTGACCGGGCTAGTCTAACTGGATACATGCCCATTTTCAGTAGAGACCCTGGGAGATAAGCTCCTAGGTAGGACAATGAAATTAACACAATAACAACTAACAAAACATGAGACAAATAAAACCCATTAACAGTACCTATTACAGGTTATCACAGTAATATTTACAGTGCAGAATACAAGCATGCCCCTTAGAGAGGGGTAATAGGACAGCAACAGGTCTATATTTTGTTAACTCTGCTGAAGTATATCTTTTGTGAAGGGATATAATAATGGATTTTTTTCCAGATGGATGGGACATAGTTTTCAGTTACTGACCAGTTGATCAGACTGGAGACAGGGAAGGCTAGTGCCTATGCATGTATTTTGAGTAACTCAGTGGGAAGGTTATCAGCAGCTAAGGCTATTGTTTTTAAATTGGCTAGTAATTTTTGTGGCTGATGTTGGGATGGACTGAAAACTAAAAGACAGTGGGCTGCTTTCGAGAACAGATGGAAGTTGGAGGGGTGAAAAGAGGTAGTCATTGATTAGTGATAGAACTAACTAGATAAAATGAGTGTTTAACTGAGTGGCAATTTACTTTTTGTTGTTTGAAGTAGAAGGACAGGGTGTAGCGATGGCCATGGTGTAATAGTTTATTTGAAGAGGAACAAAAATGCTTGGGATTGTTTTGGTGCTTTTGGTGGACATTACTGTAGTATGATTTCTGGACAGATTTAACAAAGATCTTGGTACAATATCTGAGCTATCTAAAATTTTGGTAGGCATCTTCTGTTTTATTCTTATACCATTCTTTCCATACTTCACATGAGCTGTTTGGTCTCTTTTGTGAAAAACAGTCAGAGTAGCAGGAGAAAATCAGGCTATGCAGGCAACTCTAGCAAAAATAATGGTAAAGGGACCCATTTAAAATGGACTACAAATGCTTAGTTATTAGTTGAGGAAATGCAAACTTATTCCTAGCCCAAATTAAATTGGCTAGCAATAAACAAACTATTAAAGTATGTGGGGGTGGAAGTGGCAGACATTTCCTTAGCCCGAACTGATACAGTTGCTTTTACAAACAAATAACTGAGAAGATGATGCAAGTCTTGCTATCAAGTAATTTAGCTGGGTCTGCAAACCCAGTTACCAAATAACAATAAAGACACAGCAGAGTTTAAAAAATAGTTATGTACCCACCATAACATTCCATCTGTGCTGTCCATTTTTATTTTTTCCTCACATGTGGGTTCGGATCCAAGCCCTTAGATCTGACTCGGCCATTGCAACAGCTTGTTGCAACTGAACTGGTAGTGACTGGCTCCCAGCCAGAAGTGCAAACGACTTCTAGATCATCTGTCCATCTTTATATGGTAGTACACATCCTGAAGGTCTACAGAGCACAGTCAATCCTCCTTTCCCAAGAATGGAAGGATGGACTGAATTGTGACCGTCCAGAACTTGCTCCACTGAACTGATATGTTTAGTCTGCTGAGATCCAATACTGGTTTCCAGCCCACTGTCTTTTTTGGTACCAAAAAGAACCTTGAGTCAGTACCGGATCCTCTCTAGACTGGTGGGACTTCTTGGATGACTATTTTGTCTAGCAGCTTTTGTAACTTTATGGGTGCTTGCTCCCTATGACTGAGTGGAACATCGGGGAAGTTTTTGCTTTGGGGTGGTGAATGGGAAAAGGTAATATACTATCCTCTGGATATTATCCTCTGCATCCATTTGTCGCTTGTTATTTTTAGCCAAGCTCTCAGGTGCAGGGATAGTCGGACCCCCGAATGCCTCCAGAGAAGAGCAATTGGGCCTCCATTCAGGAGTGCTGGAAGGGTTTCCAAAAGAACGTATCTCTGTACACTTGATGATGCTGAGCACTACTGCCATGAAGGCGGCATTTTCCATCATTGTTCCCTCGTCTGCCTGTGGGGGAACTTTCATCACATGCTTGAGGAAAAGACCCTTGTGATTTCCTGAACCACATTTTTACACTGCTCCTCTGATTTTTTCAATACGGTCTCTGGGGAGTGGAAAAACTAATCCCCACAGCAGAAAGGGTCTTCCCATCTTTCTCGCACTTCAACAACATATCTCTAACCTTTGGGCCAAATAGGGAAGTGCCATCAAATCCAGCGTTGATGAACCCAGGCCTGCCTTGTTTATAGAGATTCCTGAACCCACAGCTCTACTCACCCCTTCTGCTACATGCGAAATGAGCCTCATGGAGGAGTTTGCACTGGAATGTAGGGTGGCCACCTGTGAGGTAACCAAAGCCTGTACCTCTTCAGACACAGCTCTTGAGAGGGTATCTGTGAGCTCTTTGATCACATCCCTTTGTAGTCTGGTAAAATGAGAAAGATAATTCAGGGGCCTCAGAGCAAGGGTTGCTGAAGAAAAAGTACAGTTGTGTACACTTACCATAAATGTAGATGTTCAAGTGTATTCACTCTGCTGCAGTCATTACCTGTGGGTTTTGCCTGCTGTGGTAACCCCCGGTCAGCCCAAATACCAGTCAATGTTTTTGTACGCCGGCTGCCGTCATCTGTAGTCTGACGTCAGGTCATCAGTGCTATAAAGCAAGGCATCCAATGTCATTACATCAGTTTTTATTACCCTACCCCATCAGAAGCACAAGGGAAAAGAGAGAAGTGGTCCTGGTGGCTAAAAGCCACCTTGGGAAGCTTGTGTCCCTCTAGGGGAAGATGTTAAATGGAGGATGAAGGGAGGGAAACCAAGACTGCAACAGTGAATACACTTGAATATCTACATTTATGGAAAGTGTACACAACTGTACTATGTTCTTCATGTTTCACTGTTGCAGTCATCACCTGTGGGAGGATTCCCAAAGCTGAGGAAGAGTGGAAGGATAGGTTGAGTCCTAGGTATGGGACAGCAGGCCCTGCAGAATTGCAGAGGCAAACCCTGCCCTAGACTTAGAAAAGAGAGGTAGGTGGTAATGCTTTGTAAAGGAATGGACAGAGGTCCAGGTGGCCGGTTCCAAGATGTCCCTGGTAGGTACTCCTCTGAGGAAGGCAGTGGAAGTGGAGGTTGCCCTAGTT
The DNA here is from genome assembly GCF_019279795.1 of Protopterus annectens. NCBI lineage: Eukaryota > Metazoa > Chordata > Ceratodontiformes > Protopteridae > Protopterus > Protopterus annectens. The sequence continues at coordinate 609,125,805 of NC_056745.1, forward strand.
GAGTGGGTATGGATAGACTTAGGGATGGGTTTCCCATGTAGTCTGTAGCAAAAATGGATACAGTGCGAAATCTATTTGGAAATGGTTTGTTTGGAGATGGGCTTCCCCTCTGCCCCTGGGGCAAAGCTTACAAGAAGCTGGTCTGTTTTTCTGAATGGCTTAGTTTGGTCCAGATAGTATCTGAGTTGTCTGTGCACATCTAGTGAGTGCAGAATTCTTTCTCTCATTTTGAGGGTTGGGAAAGAAGGTGGGAAGGTGTATGGCCTGGTTAAGGATCACATCAGATACCACCTTGGGCATAAAGGAGGGGTTAGTCCTCATGGAGATTCTGTCTGCATGGAAAATTATGAAGAGCTCGACAGCCATGAGAGCTTGAAGTTCTGAGACCCTTCTGGCTGAGGTGATAGCTAGTAGGAAGGCAGTCTTCCAAGAGAGGTATTTTAATTCTGTTGAAGCGGCAAGTTAGAAAGGGGGTAAGGTTAGTTTTTCTAACACATAATTCAGGTCTCAGGGTGGCGTCAGAAGCCTTCTGGGAGGCCTTATATTAAAAGCCCCTCTGAGGAATTGCTTAATCAAAGGATGAGAGAAAAGGGGCGGGTCTCAGTCATAATAGGCAGAGATGGGCAAGGCATGGATTTTAATAGAGGAGAAAGGGAAGCCACTATTGAGCAACTCTGCTAGGTAATCCAGGATGAGAGGGATGGAAGGTTGGGAGGTACTGCCCTCTTTTGATTGTTTCCAGGAGCAGAATCTTTTCCATTTTCCAGCATATGATTTTCTTGTGCTGGGCTTTCTGGCCTCTGTGATGATGTCCAGGACTTGTTTGCTTAACAGAGACTCCTTGTTAGTTTTCAGTGTATAAGCCATGTTGAAAGTTTGAGAGTCTGTAGGTCTAGGTGCAGTACCTTCCCCTTCTACTGGGTCAAGAGGTCTGACATCAGGAGAAGCAGCTTTGGGGGCTGTAAGATCAGACTGTGTAATAAGGGGTACCAATGCTGTCTGGGCCAATCTGGAGCAACAAGGATGGCCTTTGGTCTCTCCTCTCTTATTTTGATCAGAACCTTGGGAATAAGGGGCAGAGGAGGGCATGCGTACACAAAGAGGGAGCTCCAGGAGAGGGTCAAGGCATCCACCTTCCATGCTAGGAGGTGATACTCCCTGGTACAGAACTTGTGCAGCTGGTGGTTGAGGTGCGAGGCAAAGAGGTCTACTTCTGGGGTCCCCACTCCTGGGTGATTTGCAGAAAGTTTTCTCTGTGGAGCTGCTATTCATGGGGATCCAGTAAGTTTCTGTTTAGCTGTTCTGCCAGTGTGTTGTTGATCCCTGGCAAGTATTGGGCAATTACGTGTAGCCCCATGGAGGTGGCTATAAGCCAGAGACTCATGGCTAACCTGCACAGGGGGTAAGATCAGGTGCCCCCCTGCTTGTTGATGTACCACATTACTGTGGTGTTGTCTGTTTTTTTTAAGGAGGACCTCTGGCCTGAGATGGGATTGGAAGAAAGTCAGAGCCTTTTGCACTGTCATCATTTCTTTCTGGTTGATGTGCAAGTGAAGTTGCTGAGCATCCCAAAGGCCTTGGGTACACCGGCCTGCTAGGTGAGCTTCCCAAGCAATGTCTGAGGGGTCGGTGGTGAAGGTCTGGCCGGAAGGGTGAAGGATGAAGGGAAGACCCTTGTTCATGGCACAAGCCTCTGCCCATCAGAGAAATTCGGCCCTTATACAAGGGATTAGAGGGACTGTGGTCTCTAGGGACTGAGAGTGCTGACACCAAAGGTTCTCTAAGTACCACTGAAGTTTTCTCATGTGAAGCCTGACAAGAGGGATGAGAAGGATGCAAGATGCCATGTATCCCAGGGCTTGCAGGAACTTCCTTGCAGTGAGATGACTTCTGGAAGCCAGATGGGTGAAGTAGAGAGGCAGGAAACTCTGCTTTTCTGGGGATAGGAAGGCCATTTGGGTTGCTGTGTCTAGCACAGCTCCCAGGAAGACAATTTTTCTGGTGGGGTTTTGCTTTGATTTTTTTCTCATTGATGTTGAACCCTAGGGAAGTTATGAGTGATTTGACAAGAGAAGGTCCTGGAGCAACTTTTCTTTGCACTCTGCCTGAATGAGGCAGTCGTCCAGGTAAGGGTAAACCTGTATATTTCTCTGTCTGCAGAATGCTATAGCCGGGGCCAAGCTTTTGGTGAATACTCTAGGAGCAGTAGATAAAGCCAAAGGGCAATGCAGAGAACTGAAAGTGTTGATAGCCTGCTCTGAAGTGCAGAAATTTTTTGCACAATTCCCTGATGGAGATGTGGAGGTAGGTATCTTTTAGGTCTAGTGTCACAAGCCAGGTATTTTGTGTGAGCAAAGAGGTGTTCAGTTTGGCTAGAACCAGGATGGGGTGTCTAGTGCCATCTTTTCTTGGAACAAGGAATAGTCTGGAGTAAAAGCCTTTTCCTGTTTGTTCTGAAGGGACAGGTTCTACTGCCCCCTGGGATATTGAGTTTGGACCTGTTTCAATGCCTCTGCCCACTGGTTTGGGGGGAAGGTCTGGGTACCCTCTTGGAATAGGGAGTTCGCTGAAGGAGAATCTGTATCCCTGAGAAATTATTTTTAAGACCCAATAGTTTTTGATTATAGAGACCCAATTGTCCTTGAAGAAGGTGAGCCTTCCTCCTAGTTTTTGATGAGTGAAAGGAGAGCAGAGGGGGGAGGGAGAGTCATTGTGAGTGTTTGCATAAAAGCTTGGCTTACAACTACCTGCCTTAGAGACGGAAGTGGTCCCTTGTTTGCTTCTTTGCTGACCCCGGGATAGGGGCCTGGATGGCCTGTCCCTGCAGGGCTTACCTTGGCCCTGTCTGCTAGGTGCAGGGAAGGTCTAGTGCTTAGAGGGAAAGTTTCTGGTGAATCTGGGAGGTTGAACTTGAAAGAAATCTTTTAATGTTTGCATAGATTTTGCTTCCATCTTTATAAGCACCTCTTCTGCTTTTTCCCTAAACAGGCATTCCTTATCTAGGGGTGCATCAATAAGTTTAGAGTTGACATGATTAGGGAGAGGTTATTCCTTCAGCCATGCATGTCTTCTAATAACAGATCCTGTCACTGCTGCCTTGCTAGAGGCTTCTAGGATGTCATTATCCACATTGCAATGAGTGTTTGGCCACTTTGCAAGCAGAGTGTAGTAATTTTGCCAGCTCTTTTGAGTTGTCACCGTCAGAAGAGGTAGCAATCTTCTTTTTAATTGTTCCAGAGTTTGATATTTTAACATATAGAACTGACAACTGAGTGCTCTGATAGCTAAGGTTGCAGATGTGTATACTTTCTTACCCCATCTGTCCAGAGCTCTGGAGTCTTTGTCAAAAGGAAGAGGATTCTTGGCAGAACTAGTTTTAGCTCCTTTGGGTCACTGTGTAATGACTGCAAGAACAAAAATTCTGAACACTAAATTCCAAGGCGAACCAACACAGCAGTCAGGAAGGTACGAAATAAAATTATTCTAATAAGTCCAGGTTAAGTGCTTTCTTCCCTCAATAAGGGAAGTATTTCTTGTGTGTTAAAATTAAAAAAGTATTTTAGGGTGATTTATTATATTATATCTATACACATATTTTTATTCATTTGATTTCTTGCTAATTTTTTTTTCAATAATAATTTTTATTGTTTTATTATATTCCATAGAAAATTAAAACAATACAAAAAAAAAAAAAAAAAAGATTAAGAAAAACTATCCACTAATATAACTAACAATAACACCACAACATATATACAATATTTACATAAATGCTTCCAAGTAACACACTGAATTATACACAAAGAATACAAAAGTAGTTAAGATCAATTCGAACAATGAACAGTTTGCTGTAACAGAGTTTTTTTTTTTAAAGTGTAAAAATACTTCTTGTTAAATTCAAATCTGAAATATTATGCTAGTATAATATTGAATACTTGTTCCCATATTTTTGGATTGTTAATATTTTTATTATGTTGGTTCAAAAGTGATTTGTGAGATACTATATGCCTTATTGCTAATACTCTAAAATGATTCCATGATGTTTTGGATGGGTCTAACCAATTAGTAGCTATGTATAGCTTCATTAATAGGAAGATATTGATTAATACAATACTTTGAGATTTAGAAAGTTCTTTGGGGGGAATATGCAAAATCATGAATTTCTATGACAATGTTGTACTTTGATAACCTATCTTCTGAAGTTGTATCTTTAATGAGTTCCAAAGTCTGTATATGCATTTGAAACTCCAGAACATATGAAGAAGATTCGCTGATTGATCCTTACAGTATGGAAAAGCTGGAGAATTTTTAGAATTAAATTTATGCAGGCTAAGGCGTGTATAATACGCATTATTCCATATCATCAATTGGGTATACATCAGTTTTTGAAGATAAATAGATTTTGTAGTCAAATCAATTGCTTTTATAATATGACTTTCTTCTGTCTCTGGGATTTTCTCTTTCCAATATTTTGACACAAGAACTTTATCTTGGAATTTAAACTCTTTTATTAGATTATTTGCTGCTGTTATAAATTTAATATCTTGTTGAAGAGCTTGCCACAAATTCGAGCATCTCATTATACTCTCTTCTCTGGGTTTAAAATTTTTAAAGTAACTTATAGAAAGTTCCCTAATTTGTCTTACAATAACAAGATAATTTTTAGGTAAATTTAATTCCTGTCTTATCTGACTAGCCGAGAGTTTAAGAAGTGTATAAATATCTATTAAAGTTAAATTGACTATTAATGGGAATTCCGTAAGATCAATTAATTGATTTAGTCTCAGGTTAGGGTTCCTGTGAAAGGGTTGAAAAGCCATCATATGTTGTTGAGCAAGATCTAATGATTGAAATAAGGTTTGTATAGATGTTACATATAGTTTGATGTGATCTGTTATTCCATATAATTTCAAAGCATCTTTTCCTAAAAAGGGTATGGCTTTAGGATTGATATTTAAATGTAGAATATATTTATAGTTCAGAACTACCCAGGTAGATATCCACTTAGTGCTAGTTATATTATAATTAGCAATTCTTAGAAGCCTGTTGGAGTTTACTATTAAATAGTAAATTTCAAAATTTGGTAACTCCAATCCACCTCTATTTTTTGGAGTCATTAACTTATCATACGAAATCCTTGTTTTCTTTGGCTCCCAAATAAATTTAGCTCATTCTTTGTGAATTCGTTTAAAAAATGTCTTTGAAATTACTACCTGAGCAGATCTAAAAATATATAATATTCGTGGTAATACATTCATTTTAATAATAGATACTTTTGCTAGTACTGGTATTCATAGATTCTTCCATCTCCCAAAATCAGATAATATTTGATCCCAAACTGTTTTAATATTAGTAGTATAAAAGTCTTTATTATCTGTAGAGAAGCCAATACCCAAGTATTTAATGTTATCTTTACACATTATTTGTCCCACCAGAGGCAACAGTGAAAAAGGTTTGGGAGTTCTCAAAGGGAAACTACTAGTTTTTTTTAGATTAATTTTATAGTTGGAAACTTTTGAAAAGTTATCTATCGCTTTTAGTACATTTTTAGTGTCTGAGACTGGAGTTGTGCAATAAATATTCAGGTCATCTGCAAACGCTGCCATTGATATTTTTGTTCCGTAAACTATTGAGGCATTATGGTATATATTCTGTTTAATATATAAGAATAATGGTTCGATATATATATATATATATATATATATATATATATATATATATACTAAATAATAAAGGAGACAGAGGACAACCCTGACGTGTTCCATTTTTGATTTGTATTCTTTTAGAAAAATGTCTATTAATATACAATGTGGTATAAGGATTACTATATAGCATTTTTAACATTTGAACAAACTCTTGGGATATATTAAAATATGGTAAAATTTCAAACAAAAAATTTATATCAACCCTGTCGAAAGCCTTTTGCGCATCAATCATCAGCGCATACATGTTAAGATTTTTCTGTTTAGCATAAGCTATTAAAGTATGTAGTGTACGTGTATTATCACTAGTTTGTCTATTTGCCATAAAGCCAGCCTGTTCCCTAGACACGATATGATTCATTACTTTTTTAAATCTATTAGCTATAATAGAGGTTAAAATTTTCATACCTACATTTATTAATGAAATTGGTCTATAATTGTCAGGGTTTTGAGAATCAGAATTAGGGTTAGGTATAAAAATAGTTTTTGAAGCATTGAAATGGGGATCATTGATTTTATTCTTAATTATATAATTAAATACAAGTGAGAGTATTTTACCAAAGATATTGTCAAATTTCTTATAAAATTCCACCGTCAAACCATCAGGACCTGGTGACTTGTGCAATTTCATATGTTGAATTGTATATATCACTTCTTCTTCAGATATCGGTTTAATCAAATCCCTTTGAATACTGTCTTCTATTTCCGGAAATTTAATAGTTTGTAAAAATTCCTTACTAGTTCTATGTGGGAATAAGTCACTTTGCCCACCATATATACTAGTATACATCTGTTCAAAGACATTTATAATGTCTTCAGTTTTAAAATAAGTTGCATTTCTATATTGTATTTCTGAAATTTGCACTGCTGTTCTCGATTGATTAATTATCCTAGCTAATGCCCTTGATGGTGTTTGAACATGATTGGCATACCTCACTAACATCCTATGTTCCTGAAATGACAACCTACTATTTTGTATTAAGAAGAGATCTTTTTGACATTTGAGTAATTCCACCTCTGTTTGAGTATTAAAGTTTTGAATCAATTCTTGATCAAGTGTCTTAATTTTAACTTCCAGTTTTTGAATATCTCTATTTTGTATTTTTTTATAATATGAAGCTTCTTGCAAAAAGATCCCTCTTATTTGTGCTTTAACTGTCGCCCAATCAATGTCAGGTACACCTTGTTGTTTCTTCAGTCTATCTAATAGCTCTTTAAGATGACCTATAATTTCACGTAATATTTCCTCTTTATTCAACAAATTTGGGTTAAGAGACCAGTTAAAACCTCTTTGCCGCTGGGTCGCCATTGGATCTTTAGCAAAACTTAATGAAATTTTTTAATGATCTGACAAGTATCGTGCATGTGTTACAACTAAGGGTCCCAAGTTAATCATTATTCTTGAAATCAAGAAGAAATCTATTCTGGACCACATTTTATGACATGTAGAATAAAAAGTATAATTATTTATGCTAGTAGTAGTATTGAAATAGTGAATAGGATCGTATAATTGAAAGTCTTCCTTAATATCACTTAATACTGATACTGCTTGTTTATTAAATGCTCTTTGTGGACAAGATCTATCCAACATCGGATTTTGATAAGAATTCCATTCTCCTCCAATAATTATATATTTATCATATTGTGTCAAAATTGGATATAATGATGCTATGAATAGATGCTGATCATTACAGGGTGCATAAACATTTAACAATAAAATAGGTTTATCAAACTGGGTAGCTAAGAGAATAACATAACACCATCTTCCATCTTTATCTACCTTAGATTCTAAAATGTTTCCCTTATATTTATTTTTAATAATTATAGCTACCCCAGCACTGTTAGTTTTACCTTCTGAGGCTATTACTTCTCTAATCCACTTCTTTTTTTGGATATCAACTCATTGATCATTAGTTAAATGCGTTTCTTGAAGTAATATAAACATCGCCCTAGCCTGCAACAATAAATGTAAAAATAACTTCCTCTTTTTTAAACTCTGGAGCCCTTTAACGTTCCATGAGTCTATTTCCCACATTCAAAGAGTTGCTTATAAAATAAGAGTTTAAAAGGGAAAACAAAAAGGAAAGGTAAAATAACTTGAAAAAACATACATAATTTGGAAGCATTCTTGACATCCCGTCCTATACCAGTGCCTACCCACTCTAACCCCGGACCAGGACATATATAGGTCTTGCATAACATAGAAGACTGAAAGGGACAAAGAAACACAGAAACAGAAAAATATTAGATTATAAAACCTCAAACCCATCTTATAGTTAAGACCTATATTAACTAACCTAACTATTGCAAAGTCTATTCTAAACATTCCCTAACAAACACTGCTGCTATCTACATCTTGGATTGATTGTTATTGAAATAAATCATATTAAAGATATAATATTACTGTAAAAAAGCTTGTAGTAATTATGATTAGCACGCTATATATACATACTAGATATCACCTATTATACTCATAAAATGACATTTGGAAAAATACAAATTTAACAAATGGACAAGTTTCCCTTCTATTATGGAGCTAAGTTATAACTCTGTATAGAAACACACATACCTTTAAATAAAAATTTTCCTTATTTGTACATTATAAACTACTACTATCTTCTACTCATATATACCAGTGTCTAAATAATGTAATATATATAGCTATCACCCCTGAGTAAAAGTATATAGGTTATATTATATGTTATAAAGTTGTAAAATGTACTAAAATCCCCATATTTAACAATAATTTGTACAGCCTTTTATTCTATCATATATAACAGGGTTAATATTAGTAACTAACTAACCAGTGTATAAGAATGTTCCTATGTGTTTAAATTACCAAAACAGTACATTACTTGACTTTAAAATGTCTTTGCAGGGTTAAGAACAAGTCCTTTCGTGTTTCTAAGCCTAGAAACCATGTAGAATACTCGCGACGGGGGACCGCTATTACAGACAGACTTCCGGAAGCGCCACATCGAAATCTGCACCCTCGACAGCCCTGAAGGCATTTCCTGTCTTCTCATCAACGCAAACAGCTCGTAGAAGCCATAAAACTTCGGAAAACGATCGCAGGTAGCCGAAAACAACAAAAAAAAAACATCAACCCTATTAATCCAGAAGAGGCCTAACGTATTTCAAAAGAAGATAAAGGATTACTAAGACCTCGAGGCACAGTGATCAGCAAATCTGACCTCAGGCAGCCTGACAGTCCCAACGGAGATACAGTTCAAGTCTCAGAAGCAGGTACATTTTTAAAAACCTTCAGAAAAGTAGTTTTTGCTTCATTTTTCGCTGAAACAGAATATTTGGTCCCCATCTACTGTGAATGTTAATAAATTAGGATATTTCATTTGGAATTTAACCTGTTTATCAATAAGAAATCTGCAGTAAGGAGATAAGGACTGTCTTGCTTGTCTGACTTGCAAAGGTAAATCTTGGGCCAGAGAGATTTTGTTGTTTTTCCACATGATACATCCACCACTTGTTTTAGCAGTTACAAGGACTCTGCTAACATCCTGATAATTGAGTATTTTAACATATACAGGTCTTGGAGTATTAGAAGCTTGTAGTTCTCTCAGAGCTCTGTGTGCCCTTTCAATAATAATTTGCTTTACCATGTCAGAGTCATTTAAGAGCACTGTAAATATTTGTGTTATAGATGGGATTAAGTTATTATATTGTACAGATTCTGGAATTCCTCTAATAATGATGTTATTCCTCCTGGATCTTGCTTCTAAGTTAGTGATTTTGCTTTGAATAACCTGAATATCCAAGTCATGTATATTTGTTTTTTTTTTTTGCTAGTAGATTTAGTTTGTCTTCATTTTCAGAAATCCTAGCTTCAGACTTTTCCATTCTTTCCAGTAGTTGATTACAAGAATTTCCAAACGTTTGTATTTGGTTAGTTAATTCTTTCAGAGCTTCTTGAATGGGTAATAAGGCAGTCTTGATGTCTTCCATATTTAGTGCTTGATCTGGTTTAGTTCTAGTCTCTGGCTTTTGTTGTTCTTGTTGTTTAATAATTTTTTGCCTTTTGGAGATCACATCTTTTTCCGGTGACCGCAGATCTGAAAATTTTGATTTGGTAGTAGTTATATCCATATTTTTTTCCTCCTTCGACATCTTTGTCCAGCACAAAAGTTTACAGTGTATAGAGCACATGGTTTCTTTGTTTGGTTCCCTTGTCAGAGCCAGCTAATCTATTATAATCCTGTTAAATAATGTATTATTTTTCGATTTTTCTTCTTCCTTGAAAAGCAGTGAGATGAAGTTGTAGTTGTTTTATCGAAGATTTAGTGTTAAAAAGTTTCTAGTATCAATTCAAAGTTTAGATTTCCTCAGGGTATATGCAGAGATGCAGTTCAGCAGTGTTCACAGAATGGCAGCCATCTTTGAATCCAGATTTCTTGCTAATTTAATGTTTGTGAAAATGGTGCAGTATGTAATTAGAGCTTTTAAACAGGATTTTTAATGGGACAATTTGATTGGATAATTATTGTAATGAATGTGAAGCTGTGTTTGATACAAAAAAGGCTGGGTTTTGTAACTATCTGTTCTGAAGAAGTCCCTTACTGAGGGAAGAAAATGCTTAACCTGGACTTATTACACTAAATTTATTTTGTACATTCCTGATTGCTGTGTTGATTCACCTTGGAGGTCCCTGTGTAATGACCTCAGGGTCTGCAGCAGGATTCCTGTACAGGTATTTGTGAGAATCCGGTACTCTGTAGTACCTGTCAGGTTTAGTTGGAGTAGGTGGCAGGGCATCAGAGGCTAGGGCTGGATTCATGGAAAACATCATCCACCACTTCCAAAATAGGTGGGATGGCCAAGGGACTGTGCTGGGGCAGGTCCAGAAACTCTCTAAGTCGTTTCTTTGACTATGGGAAGTCTTGAGATTCCCATTAAAAATGTTCTGAGGGAGTGAAGGGTTTCCACAAAGGAGAGGTCCTCTGGAGGGGAGGCAGAAGGGATGGATTCCTCTGCATCTGAATCCTCATAAACAGTTAAGGGATGTTGTCCCTCTTCAAATGTAGAATAATCAGATTCCTCAGACTCCTGGTCTGTCATAATTTCTGGAGAAGGATGCCTTTTCCTTTTTGGAGAGGGGGCCTGAGTACCTCAGTTAAGGGAGATGAGATCATCCGCCATTTTAAGCATTTGAGCTTGGGGTGGGGGAGCAGTAGCAAGACGGTGGCTAGAAGCAGATTTCCTAGGAGTGGCCTGGCTTCTAGACCTGAGAGAATCGGTCAGTCTCTCAGAAGCGGTAGTCGGTTGCGAAGATGTCGGTTTTTGTCTAGAATCGGTAGTGCGAAAGGCCTCCTTGGAAGCCGGTGCCTGCGTCACGGCTCTGGACCCAACCAAGGCAGTGACAGCCAAAGGCTCGGAAGGCCAAGTGGATTTCTGCAGCATAACGGACTCTGAAAGGGTCTCGGCAGAGGCCTGCGTAGAAAGCAAGTCGGGCATCAGGGGCTGCGAAAGCACCTCACTTGAATTCTGGAGAACTGATGACTTGCTTAGCGGTAGCATCATCGGACGGCTTAGCCTTGTGTGGCCTGTCTCTATCTTTATCTCTATGTTTTTTCGGAATGTCGACAGATTGCTGGCTGATGGACGCCATATTGGAATTTGAAGACGGAACACAAAAATAATTGTTTTCAAAAGAGCTCTACGGCGAATATTTCTCGCATTAAAGAGGTCATAGGACCGGCAACGAGGGGCATCATGGTCTGGGCCTAAACAAGTGATGCAGTAAGAATGAAAGTCTCGGTCTGGGATCTGCTTTCCACAGGGGAGACAATAGTTAACTTTTTTCGGACATCGGTTAGAGCATAAAAACAGGGTCCCTAATGGGGTACTTAGCTTTAGAAGTTTTCTGCAGAAATTCAACTTCTGGTAGCGACTGACCGGCACTCGTGTGAACTGCTTCTGCTATGGGCTCCACGGCAAGAAAGACTGATGTAATGACATTGGCTGCCTTGCTTTATAGCACTGATGACCTGACATCAGACGACAGGTGATGGCAGCCGGTGCACAATAACATTGACTCGGGTATTCGGGCCGACCGAGGGCTACCACAGCAGGGATAACCCACAGGTGATGACTGCAACAGTGCAACATGAAGAACATCACACACTTTCCACATCTATCCGTCATCCTAGAATCCTTATTAGAAGGCTGGATATTAGAACTCTCTTCAGTAAGTTCTTTCTTTGTGACTGACACCACAACCAAGGCATCTACTGGAAAACCTCTTGACCAAAACTACTTATCTTCAGGCGCTGTTATGATTTTATTCAATCTGTCAGGGGTTGGTTCAATGGAGTTTGGAGCCTCCCATGCCCACAGAGAGATCAACTCAATGAGTTAATGGGAGGGCAGGGTCACCCAGGAGGTAGATGGGTGGGATCCAAAAGCCGCCATGTATACCGACTCCTCAGATGAGGGATTGCTGGACTTCCAGCCACCCCTCTGCTTCAAGATCTCAAGGATGTCCCCGAAAGAATTATTGTCAGGGGGTGACGGAGGGGATCCTTCACCCTCACCAGGGTCAGTGTCTTCGGTGATGGACTCTTCTGCAAAGTCCAAGTGCTTCCTCTTGCACCTTCTCTTCTGAGGAACCTCCTCCGTGAGGAGTTCCAGGGAGGTATCAGAGGAGGAGGTGGAACCCTGATGGGTAGCCTGGGGCTTGTGTACCTGCTGTCCCTGTGGGAGGTCTGGCTGGGACATGTGCAGCAAAGTCTGCAAGGTAGAGGACTATGGATCTGACGGGGTAGACTCTGTTTGGACTGCCAAAGCAGACATAGCTCTCTCCAGAGCCTCAAAAGCTGACTGTCCCTGAGAAATGAAGGAACCTGGACTTGAAAGACTGTGTTCTCTGGTCTCGGCTTCCTCAACCCCAGCTGACAGCAGTCTCGAAACTGAAGTTGGGGCTGAGCTGATCCGGGCCAAAAGTCCGAGATGGGGGGAAGGCTCCTTGAATTTTGGCACAGACCCCATCCTTTTGGATCCAACTGGGCCGTCATAGGGCAAAATTGGCTTAAAAGGACTTCTCTTTGGATCCAGCAGCAATGGATCCTACCTATCCTTAGACACAGAGAAATTTTGATCCGAAGATGCTGGATCCGATAAAGAAGTCCTCAAAGTTGTGAGATCCGAAGAAACCTCCTTTGGATCCAGTCATTTAGCAAGTTTTGGAGTCAGCTCCATCAAAATCTTTGCAGCCGATGAATGTCTTTTCCTTCCTCTGTCCAAACATCTGGAGGACAGGGAGGAAGCTCGGCAGGAGCATCCAGATTTAGAGGATGAATCAGTTTTCTTTTTGTTTGTGCCAGTAATGGCCTCCCCAAATGATGATGGCAACATGCCTTTTAAAATCAATTTATTTTTACACTCAGCTAGAGCTCTCTGATTAAATACCTTGCAAATGTCATAGTCTTCCTGGAGATGGGATGGACCAAGACAGTAAGCACATATACTGTGCGAGTCACTTATTGGAATTTTGTGACTGCACTTTGAACATTTTTTAAAGCCAGCTGGCTTTTCTGTTTTTTCTGCCATAATGAGGGCAGAGCACAGTAAAGAAAACAAGAAACAAAATCAACACAACGACAAGAATGATATAGGAACTATTTCAATATTTTTGTTAAGAATATAACAACAGTGAAGGGGAGGGCGGGAAAGGAAAGAAGCGAGGAAAGTTTTACTGTATAAAAATTAAAACTCAGAGAACAGTCAGAAAGAGAAAAAACAGCTAGTAAAAGGATAAAGGGCAAAAGATGTTACAAAATTATGAAGGAAAGGTAATATATAATACAGAAAAAAAACTTTATTGGTCAAGAGCTGTCAGGAAAGACCACGTCCTCGCAAAGCGGCAAACGAGATCTGAGGTGATTGGGAGAGATGCATTACGGGTAAGGGAGAGTGCTCAAGAGCATTTTGGTTGCCACAAGTTATTGCAATGGCTGAGTCGGATCCGAGGGTTCGGATCCAAACCCACGTGAGGATAAAATGAAATGAAAATTGACATCAGATCTTTTATTTGCTACTTTACATACCTATTGCAAGATGAAAAGCAACGCAGAATGCTGTAATCAAGAGGGTCAGTAGTAGATGTGCAAATGTCTTATTTATTGTAAAAGAGAACCCAAACTGCAGCTTGAAGTTACTGACCATGAGTAAAAAAACACAAGTGACTGTCAAAGAAATACACAAAAGACAGAGTGTGGATAAAAGGAATACTGTAATCCCATGTCACTAGCTGTAAGGATATCTTTATATATCTATGATATATGAGCGTGCGCGCACACACACACACACACACACTAAATCATTTATTTGTCTTTGTCTGCTGAAAAAGTCCAACTAGGCAATACCCATTTTCAGCACAGGCCTGGGGAGTAAAGGTCCATTTGCTTGCATTGCATTATACAGAGTTCCAGTTAAAAACAAGAGCAGTTACATTTCTATTTACATTTATACACAAACAGTAGTTACATTTACACATTCTAAGATTTTACAGAAGTGGAAACTACTAAACAGAAAGCTGACATGCAACTTAGTGGATTGTACAGGCAGCAGTTATGTATAAAAATCATTTTGTCATTTCAGTGAGAGGTTGAGAGTATTATGTTTAAGGAGAGAATTTGGAGAGAACTGTACAGTGAACACAAAAGTCTCAGCCTTGAGATCAGCATGTGCAGGATCAGGATTGGTTAAGATGGTTTAAAACTATTGAGATTGTTGGAGAGTTTTATTTTTGTGGGAATATTATTCCAGAGTTTAGCAATGTATCTGGAGCAGACTGAGGCTCCTTTAGAACTATTTGACTTATTTGTAAGTAATAAGAATTTGTTACTAGAGCTGAAGTCCATTGCAGGACATTAGATCACTAATAAGTTATGTAGTTTATGGCATTTTTTGGATGATGAATGAGTTTGTGTGCTGTAGTTAATGGTGAACATGTTAGATAGTTGTGTAGTTCAAGCCAGTTTAATTGTTTTAAGCTATGACAATGGTGGGCCCTATGATGGAGACTGGTGGCAAATTTAGCTATTTTACTGTAGCATGAGACAAGTTTCATTTTTGAGTATCTTAAGTTTCTTAGGATAGCAGCAGTGTAAAAGAGAGTTGGCAATAAGAAGGTGGAGGCTAGAGTTTTTCTTGCAGTTTGTGTAATGAATCCATTGATCCTATAAAGGAAGCCTAATTTCTGGAGAGTAGATTTAATGGTGTGCAGTATATGCTGGTCATATTTAAAACTGTCATCTATTATAATGCCTAGAAGTTTACTGTGAGTTACAATTTCAATGACAGCGTTATTTGAAAACTTTATGGTAAAAACATAGCTTTTGATGTTGGCAACCTTTTGAGGTAAAAAGCATTAACTTTTAGTTATGTACTTACCATAACTTTAGATGTTTGGGATCCATCTCGCCTACATTCAATACTGATGGGCTCGGAGCCGATCCCTCAGCTCTGACTCAGCACGCTATGCTATAGAGCGAGGCCTCTTATTGGCTGAGCTATTTCTTATCCCAGGATGCACCACCACTAATCCCCCAGATCTTGTTTGTCCGCATTCATGCACACATGCACAACTTGTTTATATAACATTGTCAGATGTTTCAAGATGAAACAACAGGATTCAGACCTTCTGATATCCTCTGATCTCCAAGGAAGGGGGAAGGAGGGTGGGTTATTGGGAATGTAGGCGAGATGGATCCCAAACATCTAAAGTTATGGTAAGTACATAACTAAAAGATGTTATGTGATCCTATCTCGCCTACATTCAATACTGATGGGACAGCATCCCTAGCACCTAAATCCTGGGTGGCTCATTGGAAAACACTCCTGAGCACTGTGGAACCAAATGAAGCTCGTCCTCTAGATGCCACATCCAATTTGTAGTGGGAAATGAAAGTGTGCGGGGAAGACCATGTAGCCGCAGTACAAATGTCACTAATGGCAAGCTTAGAATGAAATGCTATCGAAGTACCCATAGCTCTTGTAGAATGAAATTTGACAGAGGTGGTAAGCTCTTTATTAGAATAAGAATAAGCTTGAGTAATACAGTCCCTGATCCATTTGGCAATAGTGACCTTTGTGACGGCTTTGCCCAATTTATTGTCCACAAAGGATACAAACAACTGATCTGTTTTCCTTGTTTGTTTGGTCCTATCTAAATAAAAACGCAACTGTCTGTGGACATCTAATGTGTGGAATATGAATTCCGCTTTGTTAGAATACTTCGGAAAGAAGACTGGAAGTTCTAATGACTGTTGTAGGCAGAAACTGGAACAAACTTTAGGGACAAAGGATGGATTTGGCCTGAGAGATACTCTGTCTTTGTGAAAAAACAAGTACGGAGGTTTTACAGACAAAGCTTGAAGCTCTGAAACCCTTCTGGCAGAAGTAATTGCCACCAGAAAGGCAGTTTTCCACGATAGAAATTTTAAATCACATGTCACTGCCGGTTCGAAGGGGGAGGAAGTTAAGGCGCGTAACACCACATCGAGATCCCATGGAGGAGCAGGATGAGAAATCGGAGGTCTTAAAAGCGCAGCACCTTTCAAGAAGGTCTTACACAATCTGTTGCTCATTAAAGGTGGGTTTATAGATTCGTGAAAATTGGAAATAGCTGCCAATTGAACCTTGATGGTAGAGACTGAAGAGCATTGATTGAAAAGAGAAGTTAGAAATTTCAGTACTTCTGATACAGGAATGGTGATGGGGTCCAGACCCCGGAGTTGAGCCCAAATAGCAAATCTTTTCCATTTGCTAGAATACAATTTCTTTGTAAGCAGACTTGTGGGCCGAAGATAAAATGTGTACAACTTCTGGATCCAAGGTATGACTCCTGACTATAGTCGGAAGAGGAGGAGCCAAGCCGTCAATTTTAAGGTGTGTAGGGACTGGTGGAATAGTCCCGACTAATGAACCAATAGGTCTGGGATCTGATCCAGGAACCATGGACCTTCCAGAGCATATTTCCGAAGATAGGGGAACCATACTTGACGAGGCCAGTAAGGAGCAACTAAGATCATTTTGCTCCTCAAGAGAGATGCCTTTTGGATCACTCTGGGAAGGACAGGAACTGGGGGAAAGGCATAAAGCAAACCGGTGGGCCACGGACGGGCTAGTGCGTCCATAGGGCTCTTCCCCGGAGCCGGGGTGAAGGAGAAGAACTTTTTGCACTTCGCATTCAGTGGAGTCGTGAAGAGGTCGCAACATGGAACTCCCCATTTGCTGAAAATCTGATTTGCAACTGTAATGTTCAGAGACCATTCGTGTGGAGAGAGGATAGTTCTGCTCAGTCTGTCGGCTATCACATTGGACTTGCCCGGGATATGAGTAGCCACTAGAAAGCGTTTGGTCGACACTGCCCATTCCCAAACTCTCATGGCCTCTCTGCAAAGGGGATAGGAGCTGGTCCCTCCCTGTTTGTTCAGGTACCAGACCACTGACATGTTGTCGGAGTGAACGGCAATTACGCCCTGAGGTAGGTAATCGTGAAGGGCTTGAAGGGACAGAAGCACCGCCCTCATTTCTAGGATGTTGATATGAAGTAGGGTCTCCTCTGGGTGCCATTTGCCTTGGACTGACCTGCCCAGGGAATGCCCCCCCCCCCCCATCTGGGAGGCGTCCGTGGTCAAAGTGGCCACAGGAGGAGGTGGAACAAAGGGTCGTCCCTGATCCAGATTGGAGGGCACCAGCCACCAGCGAAGGTCCCGTTTGCAGGTTTCCGTGATCCATATGAGATGACTGAGAGGGAATTCCAGAAAGGACCACTGAGCTGAAAGAAGCCACTGGAGAATTCTCATGTGCAATCTTGCTAGGGGAACTAGAAGAACCGTGGCGGACATGGATCCCAATAGCTGCAGTACCATTCTGGCTGGGGCTTTGGATCTGGGAAGTAAGGCTCGAACTTGAGCCTGTATGGTTTGTATCCTGTCTGTAGGTAGATAGACCCGCATTCGGTTTGAGTCTATCTCTACTCTG
This sequence comes from Protopterus annectens, assembly GCF_019279795.1. NCBI lineage: Eukaryota > Metazoa > Chordata > Ceratodontiformes > Protopteridae > Protopterus > Protopterus annectens. The sequence continues at coordinate 609,143,507 of NC_056745.1, forward strand.
ATGAATCTTTTGCATTGAGATGGCAGCAACACAGACTTTGGCCAACTGAAGGTGATTCCAAGGGAATTGCCCAGTGATATCGTGGCTTGTAGGCTCCGCAATAGTAGATGTTTGGAGGTGGCAGTTAGGAGCCAGTCGTCTAGATACGGAAACACCTGGAATCCTAGACTTCTCAGGTGAGCAGTCACTACCGCCAAACATTTGGTGAACACCCTGGGGGCTGTGGTGAGACCAAAGGGCAGCGCGCGGAACTGAAAATGACTGCCTCCTAGGCTGAAGCGCAGATGTCTCCTGGACGCTTGATGTACAATGATATGGTAATAAGCGTCCTTGAGATCTATGGAGCACATCCAAACACCTTTCTCCAGCAATGGGAGAATGGTTTGTAGGGTGACCATTCGGAACTTGGACTTTTTGACTGAACGGTTTAGAATGCTGAGATCCAAAATGGGCCTCAAGTCCCCGGTCTTTTTTGGCACCAAAAAGAATCTTGAGTAAGTCCCTAATCCGATCTGGTCTGCGGGGACCGGTTGGATGACTCCTTTTTGCAGCAGCTTTGAAACTTCTGAGGCTGCAGTTTCCCATTGACTGGGTGGCGGGTCCGGGATTTTTTTGGACTGAGGTGGAGAGTGAGAGAAAGGGATGGCGTAACCTCCGGCGATAATTCGAAGCACCCATCGGTCCTGAGTGATACCTTCCCAGGCTTTTAGGTGCCTCGAAAAATGCCCCCCCGACTGGCTCCGGAGCTGCACAGTCGGGCAATCCCTCAGGGACTGTGAAAGGCTGAAGAGCCACGAAAGGACTCGCGGTCTCCAGTGTTGCAAGGGCCTCTGCCGCCTCTGGGACGGCGTCTTCCAGAAGAATTTCCCCCTCCCCTGCCTCTGGAAGGGGGATCGTCCTGCTGTGAGGGGTAAGACTTCTGAGATCTACGGAACCACATTTTCCCTCCTCTTTTAGCCTTGGGGTAAGGCCGAAGGGAGTGGAAAATCGTGCCCCTACGGCAGTCAAAGTCTTACCTTCTTGCTCGCAGCGGGTCAGTGTGTCCTTTACCTTGGGTCCAAACAAGGAGGACCCATCAAAGAGGGCGTCGGCAAAGGAAGACTTAAAGGCCTCCGCAAAATGACACAGGCGGAGCCAGGCTTGTCTCCGTAGAGCAATGCCTGTACCCGCCGCTCTACTCGCCCCTTCGGCCGCATAAGAAATGAGCCTCATGGACGAGTTTGAAATGGACGACAGCGTAGCCAGCTGAGAGCCAACCGTCTGGGCCAGCTCCTCAGGCAGGTTACCCAAGAGGGTATCGGAAAGTTCTTTAATCAGATCCCTCTGAAATCTGGTAAAGTGCGTGAGATAGTTCAAGGACCTTAATGTAAAGGCCGCTGAACTTAGGATGCGCTTACCGTACCGATCCATGCTCCTAGACTCCTTATTAGGAGCATGGACGGACGTCGAAGCCTCTGCTACATCTTGCTGGGTAGCAGATGCCACCACCAAAGCATCTACAGCCACACCTTTCGTCAGAAACTCTTTTCGGGGTGCTGACAGGAACTTATTAGGACGAGCAGGCACCGGTTCCACAGAGTCTGGGTGTTCCCACGCCCTTTGACAGATCAAGTCCAAGAGCTCGTCGAAGGGCGTAGACACCCAGGAGGCGGAGGGCTGAGCCCCGAAGGCCTTAAGGAACACCGACTCATCAGCAGAAGGGGGTTTGGATTGCCAGCAGCCTCGTTGTTTAAGGGCTTCCAGGATGTCTGCAAAGGAGACATCATCTGAGGACGACTTAGGGGACCCCTCTGCATCATCGAGATCAGTGTCTGATGTAAGAGACTCATCAGGGGAGTCAACATGCTTCCTCTTGCACGATCTTTTCCTGGGGGGTTCCTCCGAAGAAGCTTCAGAGGGACCTCCAGGAGGGGGGGGAAACCCCAGTGGGGGTAACCTCAGGCCCCGGGGCTCCGCTGTCTAAGGACAGGGGGGCTGCCAAAGACCCAGTCTCGGTATGCAGGGAAGGAGCTGGGGAGACCGTGGAGGTAGCCAAAGATGATTTGGCTAACGCACTCCTCATAGCCCTGAAGGCGGGACCACCAGAATCCAGGGAAGGTCCCACCTCCGTGGCCACAACGGTAGACGGCGCTCCCGCAGCCGACGCACCGAGAGGAAGGCTTGGGACCGAAAACATCAGTCCCGAAGCGTCCCCCTCGGGGCCGACAGAAGAAGTCCGCGTACCGAACTCCGACTCAAGAGCCGGAGTTGGAGTAAGGGTCGGGCCCGACCCGAAAACCTCCCTCGGTTCCACCAGCACCGGCTCCAACGGTGCCGAGGCTGTTGGAGGAGAAACCATAGTAGCAGGGTGGACCATCAGCTCCGAAGCTGAACGGGCTGGAGCCGAAACTAACTTTTGAAACACCGAAGACTGGAAAAGTCTTAGGAGCACCCTGTCGATGTCCGAATCAGACATCTTGGAGGATCTAGATGACACCGATCGGGTCCGAACCGATTTCTCCATCGGCTCCATAGGACTAGGGGACCGGCTCCGAATGGATTCGATTACTATCGGTTCCGAGGGAGATCTCAAAACAATTTCCCTCTGTGCCGATGAGGACTTCGGCGCCGAAGGGGAAGAGTCTGAGCCGGCAACCCTCATCGGCTCCAAAATCAGTGGAGCCGATGAAGGTGACCCGCCTCTCAATGCCCCAGTCCTCGGCTCCGAAACCAGAGTGGTCGAGACTGGAGGCATCGAGGCAGACCGTTCCGCCCTCAGCTCCGAAGTCCGTGGAGCCGATGGAGAAGCCTGCCTAGGTTTTTTGGCAGTCGGTTCCGACAGACTGGTCGGAGCCGACGCTTTTTTCTTTTTCGTAGGGGAGTAAGAGGAAGATAAAGCCTCCTCGAAGGATGGCTTAATCAAACCTTTTAAAATTAATTTATTCTTCCTCTCCTGGAGGACTCTCGATGAAAAGGCGTGACACACGCTACAGGACTCTTGTAGGTGCTTGGCGCCTAAACAATAAACGCATGAGTGGTCGTCCGTTATGGACATTTTATAACCACACCTCGCGCACTTTTTAAACCCAGAGCGTCTATGCTCTTTAGACATGCTGACCAACCCTAAGAAACAAGATTAATACAGAAAACTAAGTAAGTTTTTTTTTTTTTTTTTTTTTGACAAAAAACAATTCACCAACAGTAGCACAAACATAGAAAAAGAGGGTCAAGACCCTCTAACTTAAGCAGGTACTTGACACAAAAAACGCTAGATAGTAATAGAAATAGGGGAAGGCCCCTCTAACTTAAACGGGAAACCTTCCCTTAACGAAAAAACACAATTTTCTCAACAGATTTACTTTAAACATACTCGTACCACAACAATAGCTGTTAAAACAGCTTTTGAGTTCAAATAAGCAAATTTCCTGACAGGAAAAGTCTGAATAAAACAGTACTTAGCCCAGCCAAGTTTGAGACCACGTCCTAGCTTGTAAGCGGCAAACGAGATCTGGGGGATTAGTGGTGGTGCATCCTGGGATAAGAAATAGCTCAGCCAATAAGAGGCCTCGCTCTATAGCATAGCGTGCCGAGTCAGAGCCGAGGGATCGGCTCCGAGCCCATCAGTATTGAATGTAGGCGAGATAGGATCACATAACATCTTAGTTTTTGGGGTTGAGTTGGAGGTTTCATTCTTTGTGACAGTCATTTACTTTTGTAAACTTTCCAAGTGGAAAGTTTCTGAGAAGAATATGGACTACTTGACATGAAAGCTTGGACTGACTAGTCATCATTGCAAGTGGATAAACCATGCAAGTTAGTTTTAGGGCTCTACAATCCAGATGAAGCATTTCAGATGGGTAAGAGAGGAGATTTGGATTCTGACTCAGCACCCAAGGGTGGTGTACTAGAGGAGGCCAAAGGAAGGGAAATCACACTTGCTGATGCCAAAAACAGGCACTGACAGGATTACCAAGATCTTCCGTTGTAGTGCTTTCTGCAAGAATTTCAGAAATAGAGGAGTCGGTGGGAAGGCATATAGGAGACCTGGGGATTGATCTTGGATCAGAGCATCTCCCAGGAACTCCTCCTCTGGAGGGATCAGGGCAAAGAACCTGCTGCATTTGGAATCGACATGAGGAGAAATATTACAGCATGGTTGGCCCCAGGACTGCCCTCATCTCTAAGACACTAATTTGAAAATTGACGGGGTCCACATGCCTTGGACCATTTTCCCCAGGTAATGTCGTCACCCTAGCTGGGATGCATCCATGATCACTGTGGGTTTGGAAGAGGGCGAGACAAAGGAACAGCCCCGATGCACCTCTGAAGATTGAATCTACCAAGTTATATGATTTCCTTGTTCAGTGGATTGGAAAAGTCATGGGCTGGGATCTGATGAACTACTGGAGTGCTAGTGTCCACTGTAATTCGCTAAAGGGATCAAAGTGATGGAGCCTGCCATCAATCCTAGAAGTTGAAGGACTAATCTGGTAAATGACAATGGATAGGAAAGAAGCTGTTGAGCCTGACTTCTTAGAGTGAGTAACCTGTTCTCTGGTAACCTTGCAATCTGAGTGGTCATGTACGAATGGGATCCTATGAGCTCCAGAACCTGTACTGGGAAAATTAAGATTTGTCCTGCTTTGTTATATTTTCCAAGTTGGAGCTTAGCTGAAGCAAACAGTTTCTGTCTTGGACTAGCAGAGACCTGGTAGAAGCAGCAAGGAGCCAATCATCTAGATAGGGGAACACTCAGGACCGTTGCAATCAGGAATGAGCTGCAACCACTGCCATGCATTTAGTGAACATCCTAGGAGCTGTGATGAGACCAAAGGGTAGGGCTATGAACTGAAAATGGCTGGTTCCCAGCCTGAAGCGAAGGAACCTCTTGTAGCAGTTGTCCCTTTTGATGTGGTAGCATGCATACTAAAGGTCTATTGAGCACATCTAGTCATCTTTCCTCAAAAAGGGAAGGACAGACTTTACTGTAACCATCCAGAAATTTGTGTTTGACATAATGGTTCAAGTGATTGAGGTCCAGAACTGGCCTTAGGTCTCCCATTCTTTTTGGCACTAACACAATCTAGACTAAGTTTCAAATCCTTGTTGGTCTGGGGGGCATCTTGGACGACTCTCTTGCCTACCAGCTTTTTAATTTCTAATACTGCTACTTTTCTTTGAGAGGGTGATAAATTGGGAAGTTTCTTTTATGGGGGGGGGGGGGTGACAGAGAAAGGGGATAAAATAGCAACTGGAAATTACTGTCTGCATCCAGACATCATTGGTGATGAATGTCCAGGCTTCTGAAAGCAGAGAGAAGTGCCCATCCCTACTGCCTCCACAGTGCAACATTCAGGAAACTGTTCAGGAGTGTTGGAAAGGCCTCTCAGAGAAAGGAACCCTGAAGCCTCGATTCTGCTAGCCTCCTCTGCCATGAGGGCAATGTCTACCATTATAGTAACCTCCCTATCTTAGGATGGATCCTGAGAAAAGCCTTGGGATGCCTTAAACCACAGTTTCTTCCCCCTTCTGGTTTCTAGAGAAAGTCCTCGGGGGGGGGGGGGGGGTTGAAAACTACATACCTATGGCACAAAGAGTCTTCCCATCCTGTTCATTCCTAGAGAGTAATCCTCTGACCTTAGGGCGAAACAAATTCAAACCATCAAACTGGGCATTGATAACAGACATCTTAAAAGGCTCTGCAAAAACACACAAGCACATCCAGATATGCCTCCTTACTGTAATGCCTGATCTTGTGGCTCTCAAAACACCTTTCCACTGCATTGGATATGAGAAGCATGCAAGGAGTTCAATAGGGACTGAAGGCCGGCCAACCTTGAATCCACTGTTTCACTGCCTTCCACAGACATGGACCCAATAAGAGACATGTAAAGCTTCTTGGTCAAGTCTCTTTGAAACCTAGTCATGTGTGCCAAGTAATTCAGTAACCTTAAAGCAAAGGTAGATGAAGCACAAACACACTTCCAAATCTGTCCAAAGCCCTAAAATCTCGGTTAGGGGCCTAACCATTCTTCTACGAGCTCCTTCTTAGTGGCTGCTGGCACTATCATGACATCCAGTGCCATGCCTTTGGTCCACTGAGTGTGGTCTTTAGGGGCAACAAGGTATTTGTCCAATTTCCTGGGGATTAGTTCTGTGATATCCAGTTCTTTCCACGCCCAGCAAAAGATAAAATCCACCATGTCTTCAACAGGCGGAACCACCCATGAAGTAGCTGAGTCAGAACCAAACTCAAGGAACACGGTTTCTTCTGGGGAAGGGGCTTTGGAAGACCAACCTCCTTTTGTCTTAGAAGCTCGAGGACTTCCCCGAGTGAGACATCCTCTCCATCACTGAAATCCATGGCTTCTGCCAAGGACTCTTGGGGGAAATCAATGCGCCTCCTCTTGCGCTTAAGCTTCCAAGGAGCCTTTGTGGAGGAAAGGTCCAGAGAGGACCCAGAAGCCTGAAGTAAGTCCTGAATGAGGACTGTTTCAAGGCTAGTGTGAACTGGCTGTCTTGATGAGCTAGACTGTGCAAGATCAGGACCCAGAGCTATCAGCTGCGGAACAGTTAGAGTCGAGAGGAGTAGAGATTTCTGCTCTCCAGCCTTTGAGAGAGCTCCCTCCCTGCCTTGATGACAGAAGGTGAGGGGGAACCCAAGACATCTTGAGTAGGAGCCAAAGCTGCCACACCAGTATGACCACCGAGGTTCAGCAGGGAAGGGATGGCTCCTTCAGCTTCAGAGATGAACCCTTACTTCCAGACTCGGTGCCAAAGCTTTGGCTCGGAGATCCTTCCAACTCCAAGGAAATCAGAGCTGGATGGGTCAGAGATGATGCTGGAGTTGAAGATGACCACAACTCCAGATCCAACACAGAATCTGGAAGAACTTAGCTTCGATATCCCCAAACCAAGAGGTCAGATAGGGGTAGGAATAGCCATAGGTAAGAGAGAAGGATCAAAGCTCATGGGTCCAAAGGAAGACGGAATCAGAAGAACTATCATCTAAATCTGGGTCCTGAGGAAATTCCTCATCATTCTATCCACATCAGTTTCTGTCAAGCTTCTGATAGACCTTATGAACCTCAATAACAAAGATGGGGAAGTTTGTCCTGAATATCTCCATCAAGATCTTTCCTGCAGAAAGAGTGACTGCAGCCTAGGAGAGAGTGGTTCTGATGGACAACCTCAGGTCTGGAAGACAGGGCGTCTTAGTACTGAAATTGGATCCCAGTGATTAGTGGGATCTGAAGGCTTGGAGGTTTTTGCCATCACAGCCGAAAATAAAACAGACGATGGAGTGCAATCAGGGTTTCCCTTCCTTGTCTCCTTGCACTTTTCTTTGGGCCTGTCACTCTTATCCCCCTTATGTTTGTCTGAGGTCTTTTTCCCAAATGGGGAAGTTCTACATGCAGATTTGGAGGAGTCAAAAGGAATAAAACCCTTGAGCAATAGTTTGTTTTGTTCAGTCATGGCACAATGAGCAAATGCCGTGCAAATAGGGAATCCTCTTCTAAGTGTGATGCCTTCAATCAGTATGCACAGTTTGAATGGGAATCATAATTTGGCATCTTGTGCTATAAGCCACACATTTCGTAAATCCAGTAGGCTTGTCTGATATAGTCCCTGTAAAGAGAAAAATGAGAAGTGAAGAGAAACACTATCAGCAATGGTAAAAAAGTTATAAACCAAGACAAGGGAGATTGGTGTAAATTTTTCAGTAAGGACAAAATACCAGCAATGGTAAGAAATACTGTTAGATAAGACTAGTAATGAAAAAGTGTAGAAGGTGCAAAGTAGGCTTAGAGGAGAAAAAATTATGTTTTATTTTTATGATATATATTGTAAAGGGAAGGAACTTAGCAGAATGAGTCTAATATACTAGAAAACGGTATCTGACAATTTCAAACAGCAAAAATCATAAAACACTTAGAAGAATAATAGCTTGAGCCAGCAAATCCCATCCAATCACTATGAGCAGGAAATGAGACCTGAGGTAATGTTAGAGACAGGAGGCAATTATGAATAAGGGGAGCAGCCTGAGCTACGGAGCCCAAGTCTGAAAAAGCATCCAAATCAGATCTGAGGTCAGCTTCGAGTCACATCAGTTGAGGAATGATGGAAAAGACAACATCAGATCACAGGTTTGAGCACCAAGTCCTTTCAGAGTTCATGCCAAGTTATTGAGGGAGACTGAGTGCTTAGAATACATTGCTAGGAGTAAAAATATATACATATATACACATCCCACCATAATAAAAAAACAAAAGGAGATGAAGACAGTGATCATTCAAACATAAAATATTATGGTAAGTTCACTTACACAACTGTACGGTGTTAATCATATTGATCACTACTGCAATAGCATTCACTATATGGGTAGATTACCATAGCATACTTCATTTGGGAGGTGGAGGGGGGATGATCCACGAGCCCCTGGAGAATGGTCATAGCAAAGTCTGATCTAGACCTAGAGAAGGAACTAAGCTTGTAATGCTTTGTAAAAGTTACTTCTAGAATGCTTTTAGAACCTAGCCCTTTCCAAAAAGCCATAAGTGAAGCCAAGGCCCTGGTAGACTGAGCTGTCACCCTGCCTGGAATTGTTTTGCTACATTGAAAATAACAAAAGGTAATACCCTGAGACAACAATTTGGAGATAGCTTGCTTAAACACAGGTTGTATTTTCTTCTTACCTTCACAATAAATGAACAACTGATCCAAAGATCTGGAAGATTTTAGTTGCCTGTGGATATTCAAGGAATGGAGTAAACTTTCTCCCTTATTTTTACGTTCAGGAAAGAAAATAGAGAGATGGATAGTTTAGCTTAAAAAACTCAGATACCATTTTAAATATCAACAAAGTACAAGATCTCAAAAGAAATCTTGTCTCTATGAAATATTAGATAGGGCTGACCAACCATAAGAACTTGCAACTCAGATACTCGTCTTGCAGAGGTCAGAACAATCTGTAAAACAGTTTTCCATGTTAAGAACCTCAAGTCAACCTGATTAGCTAGTTCAAATGGAGCAACTGTTAATGTCTGTAACACAATATTAAGATCCTAAAGAGGTGGTCTCTTATGCAAAGCCCCTTTCAAAAACATTTCACAAGAGAATGCATTGAAAGAAGGGGAATCCAAGGGCAGACATGCTGAAAGGGATGATAAATGAGCCTTAATGGAGGAGTAAGAAAGGCCAAAGGACAGTAACTCACACAAATATTGTAAAAAAAAGTAATGTACTCACCATAACGTTACATGTTTGTTGTCCATGATCTCGCCTTCATTCTTGTTGGTTAGACTTGGAACTGAGCATCGGTTCCGACTCGGACGTATACTAAAGCTTGAGAGCTTTCACTGGCTCAAGGCTACAACCTATCCCAAGATGACTAGCGATTGTTACCCATATCTCGTTTGAGAAACTAATCACTAGACTATACCAACCAATATTTGAGAAACTAATCACTAGACTATGCCAACCAAAACAATAACTGCAACAGATGTGATGCCCATAATTTGAAAGGCTTGAAGGGAATCAGGACATTTACAGCCAATTTTTGCAATTTCCTCTTGATCCTCCAGGAAGGAGGGGTGGAATTCAAGAATGAAGGCAAGATCATGGACAACAAACACAGAACGTTATGGTGAGTGCATAACTACTTTATGTTATGTTATCCTCTCTCACCTTCATTCTTGCTGGTTGGGACAGCGTCCCCAGCATCTTCTTTCTCGGGTGGCTCAAGGGAATAAACTCTTCAGATCAGTGGAACCAAAGGATGCCCTGTTCCGGGAGACCACATCTACTTTGTAATGAGTGATAAAGGTATGAGGGTTAACCCATGTAGCTGCAGCACAAATTGAATCCAAAGGGAGTTCAGCTTGAAAGGCAGTTGTAGTGGACATAGCTCTACTCAAATGCCCTCTAAATTTTCCCTGGTAGTGGTTTATTCTGAGAGTTAAAGACATAAGTGATGGTATCTGTAAGCCATTTTGATAAGGTGACTTTTGAAACTGAAGTACCTTTTCTATTTTCTGAAAATGAAACAAACAGTTGGTCAGATTTTGGCCCTATGGAAGTAAAAGTGTAGCTGTCTATGTATGTCCAATTGGTGAAGCTTGCATTCTGCCTTGTTGCTACGATTAGGGAAAAATATGGGTAACTTGATAGACTGATTTAAATTAGCCTCAGAACAAACTTTTGGCAGAAAGGAAGGATTTGTTCTGAGAGAAACTCTGTCTTTGTGGAAAATCAGATAGGGAGAACAGATGGACAAAGCTTGCAGTTCTGAAACCCTCCTGGCGGAGGTAATGGCTGTTAAGAAGATTGTCTTTCAAGATAAGAACTTCAGTGAACAAGAGGAGGCTGGTTTGAAAGGAGGAAGAGTTAAGGACAATAACACCAAACTGAGGTCCCAAGGAGATGGTGGTTCTCTTCAGGGAGGTCTTAAAAGGAATGTAACCCCTGAGAAAGGCTTTGTATAATCTATGGGACATTATATTGGATCCCGTGTCTCCTACGTGGTAGTTAAATATGGTGGCCAGTTGTACTCATATTGTGGCTGCCGCTGCACCTTGATTAAAAGTTTCTGTTAAAAATTCCAGGATTGCAGATGTAGGGGCTATAAAGGGGTCTATATGTTTTTTGTCAGCCCAACAAGAAAACCTCTTCCATTTGCTTGCATAAAGTTTCCTAGTTGTATTCTTGTGTGATGAAACCAGAATGTGTCGTACTGCCGGGGATAGTTCTGGAAGCCTGGTTAAGACTGGAAGTGCAATAACCAAGCCATCAACTTGAGACTTTGAAGAGAGGGATGGCGCGTTCCTGAATGATGAATCAGAAGATCCGGCACTGGGTCCAGGATCCAAGGCTCCTCCTGAAGATAGGGCCATAGAAAGGGGAACCATACCTGATGAGGCCAGTAAGGAGCAATGAGAATTAGCTTGCGACTCAACGATTTGGTTTTCTAGTGAACCATGGAAATTAATGGAAATGGGGGAAAAGCATATAGAAGTCCCAGGGGGTCAATCGTGAGTAAGTGCATCCCTTGTCGACTTACCCAGAGGGAGAATTAGGGCAAAGTAGCTGCTGCATTTGGAGTTGATGGGCATGGCAAAAAGGTCGCAGCAAGGCTGGCCCAACTTGCGAAAAATTTGGTTTGCAATTTCCTGGTTCAGGGACCACTCATGAGGCATAAGAATTGCCTTGCTTAATCTGTCTACTATTATGTTGGATTTCCCCGGAATGTGCATTGCAGTCAGAAAACATTGAGAAGAAATTGCCCATTGCCATATTCTTTGAGCCTCTCGACAGAGGGGGTAGGATCTGGTTCTCCCTTGTTTGTTGATGTACCACACCACAGAAATATTGTCTGTTTGTATTGCAATAGTACCTATTGGAAGAGAACTCTGGAATGCTTGCAACGCTAGAAGCAATGCCCTCATCTCTAGGATACTGATGTGCAAGTGGTACTCATGTTCTTGCCAAATCCCTTGGACAGTTTGTCCCAGATAATGCCCCCCCACCCTATCTGGTAAGCATCTGTGGTCACTGTAGCTACAGGTTGCGTGAGAACAAATAGTCTGCCTATTGTTACCTGAGT